>NC_092334.1:30677500-31302500 GCF_046630445.1 Rutidosis leptorrhynchoides
CTCGCTTTTCATTGAGGGTGCCCGATGATTTTCATAGGGCTTACAAGCCTCCTTCGGGCATGGTTACCTTTTATGGGTATACCATTAGTGTGGGCAATTTTCGATTGCCCTATTCCGAATTTATGTATAAGTTCTTTGCGCATTATGTTATAGCGCCTGTGCAGGTACATCCCCATGCGTACCAAAAATTGGTCATGTGGGAGATGTATTTTAACCACTATCATATTCTTCCCACCGTCCGTATGTTTCGATTCTGCTTTTCCGTCTCAAAGTCCGAGGTTGGATGGTTTACCATCAAACGGAGAGCGCAATTCAATTTTACTGGAGATATGGACACGTCAATGAAGGAGTGGCGGGAGTCTTTCTTTTTTGTTGATAGCAAAGAGCTGCCGCCGCGATTCATTGGGCTCTGCGAATGGGCAGTTGACGTGAAGAAGAGAGCCAATAGAGTCCCGAGTTTGAATGCTGCCGAGAAGGCGTGTATAGAAGCTATCCGGGAGTTTAAGTTTCCACATCGGCCATACCCGGAGGCCATGCTCGTGTTGGGGGGAGTTAGCCACCAATGACCGGACCCTAGTACTAAGCCTGTTCTTCGTTTTAATGGAGCAGGTGAAGACTGATCCTAGCCACTTGCTATGTCGCCCGGTTTATTTATCGTATACTAACTTTGTTTATATTTGATGTTTATGCAACAGTGATGGAGTTTGCTACTGCGTTGGGTTTCGGCGATCTGACGGAGATCCAGGTGGATAGTGTCCCGGTAGTTCCGGGAAACGAACCGGATGTCGCTCCCTAGGACTTGGAGCAGAATGCTGGTGATGGTGCTGACTTGATCCTTCCCGGTGCAGATGTGCCGGAGGGGCATGCATCGGTGAAGAGGAGGATTTACGAGCTCCCCCACTCACGGAAGAAGGCCAAAGGTAACCGTCGTGTTTCGATAAACCAGTTATGCCTTAATGTTTTTACTTGTATGCCTACCTTTTGTTATAAATATTTGTTTTGCAGCTGTTGCCGAGCCATCTGTTCGTGCCGGCACGACCGAGACGGAGCCCATAGATTTGGGTGGGGAGGGTGATCAGTTCTCCCTGAAAAGCTTTGATGATATGCATTTCAACGTCTCTGTGGGGGATGATCTTATCCGTTCCTTCTCTCGGCTGGATATTAACTATCCCGGCTGCAAGAATATTTTGGAACTGGAGTCTTCTTCGTCCCTTCTCCAGGCGGTGTCTGTCCTCCCACAAGAAGAATCTGATGTTGTGCGAGCCCGGGCACTCATGGCGATGAATACGCTTGTTCTACATGGTTTGAACCGGGAGAGACAGATGGTGGATCAGCTTAAAGCTGCTCGTGAGGAACTGTCACAGGCACCCTTGGCCCGGGAGGCCGTTAATAGCTTGGAGGCCCAGCTGAGGGCTGCTAAGGATGAACTTGTTCGGGTGGTGCATGAGAAGGACAAGGAAATTTATGTTGTCGTTTCTGCCAAGGAGGCGGCCCTTGCTGAGTGTAAGCGGTTGCAGGGTGGTCTTCGGTGATAACCCGAAAAATTTTCGATTAAATTTAAACTAACTTCGACTGTTTCCAACGATTCACGAACAACCGGCTATAAAAAGATATGTAAATATATATGTGTGTGTGTATATATATATCATTTACAATCATCAGTATTATTATTAATATTATTATAATTATTATTATTAATATTAATAATTATCATTATCATAATTAATAATATTATTAGTATTATCACTTGACTAAAATTATTAAAATTATTATAAATATCATTATTGTTAAATTAATACAACTTATTATTAATAATATTGTTATGATTAATAATTATCATTAACCTTGTATTTAACATTATTATTATTATAAGTATTATTATTATCAATACTACAATCTATTATTATTATTATTAATATCATTATTATTACCATTAATGAAATCATAAACATTATTATCATTATTGAGTATTATTATTATTATTATTATTTTTATTAATAATATTAAAAGTATTATTATTATTATTATTAATATAATTATTATTATTAATATTATTATTATTAATTATTAATATTAATTAAATAAAAAGAATCAGGCATAACCTAATACCTAAATTAGGTATATACTGCTTTTGAATTTTTTTAACTGATCGTGATTAGCATTAGGTGATCTTAATCTATTTTTCCATTTTTAATCGATCGTGAATTTGCTTTTATATTTTTTTATAATTATCTGCTTTTATTTATGTTTGATTGCTTGATCGTGATCAACCCATTAACATTAAACAATGATCAAGATACTGCTTTACACATTTGATTAGCATCGTCGTTTTCGTTTATATACGGGATTGTAGAATACTGCAATCAAATAAATAAATAAATATATATATATATATATATATATATATATATATATATATATATATATATATATAGCCCATTCTCTGTTCTTGGTTAATTTTTAAAAAACTCCAAAAACAAATCGAATCTCAAAATCCTTAAATATAGTTCTGTTAGAAATCATTTACTCAATCTAACTACAAAATTTCAGGTTCCAATTTTTTCTATCAAACTCTAATGTTTGAGTCAAAGGTTCGAATTGAAAAAGTCAACTGTCGTGTTCTTCATAAAATTCGAGTTAGTTTTTATGTTTTCAGTTAAATTAAGGATTGAGGAAGTTTCTAATAGTGATTTGAAATACAATTCGTGTTGGGACCTTTGTCTAAAACATTCTCAATATCAAAATTTAGTTTTGAGTTTATTTTATTTTTTTACGAGCAACAGGCTGCTGTTGCAGTTTCTTTTTTCTTTTTTTGATTTTTTTTATTCAATTAATAACATATTGTTTAGGTTCAATTTGGTAATTAAAAACAAACATATAAAAAGTTGTTATAATTGATTTCAATCCTTGGGTCGATTCTGTTAGTTTGATTTTGATGAAGAAGAAAGAAAAGGAAACAGAATAATACGGTTTATATATAATTCAAACTTGTTTTAATTAAGAAAAACAGAAATAGAAGAGTGGTGTGGGGTGCTTGTGTTTATCGAGAGGTCGTGGGTCCGAGCCCGATCTCGGGCATTTTTTTTTTAGAAAAAGCCTTTTAACTCTTCAAAGGTAGTTTATAAGTATTATTATTATTATTATTATTATTATTATTATTATTATTATTATTATTATTATTATTATTATTATTATTATTATTATTATGAAAATAATAAAATTTATTATTATTTTCATTAATCTTAGTATTAATATTTTTTAAAATTATCATTAGTAATAAGATTTTTATAATAATTATTATTATTATTAAGTGCGAAGTATTATTATCAAAATGATTATTTTCATTATCATTATTATTAAATTTTCATTTAAAAACTACAAGTATTATTATTAGAATTAAAATTATAGGAGTTATTATTGAAACTATCATTAATATTAAAATCATTAATATTAAAATTTATACTATCATTATTATTATTTTTACTAATATTATCTTAGTATTATTATAACTACTGTTTTAACAAACAAATAATATATATATATATATATATATATATATATAAAAATATATTTAAAATATATAACTTAACTATACAAAATTTCTTATGTATTTTTAAATATACAAAATAAATACATTTAATTAAATAATAAAATATATAAATTATTAATACAAAAGTTATATCACTAACAATAAAATATATGTTTGTTCGATTTTGATTATATGTGTTAATGAATATACAAATGATATAGGTTCATGAATCTGAGGACAACTCTGCACTTGTTTCAATACCGTCATATGCATATTTACTACAAAATATCATATCATATCGTGAGTTCATCTGCTCCCTTTTTATATATTTTTGGGCTGAGAATACATCCACAACTTTTATAACTGTTTTACGTTTAGACACAAGTACTCAAACTTTTATGCTATATACGTGCTTTGGCATGCTAAATCCCTACCGTAATATCGTTAATTGCTGAGGTATAAGATGCAAGCTTAGTTATTATGAGTAGCGCTACTGAGAGTGACGTCTCTGTCCATTTGACCGTTGGTCTTTGGATACATAATAATGATTCAACGACACTGACAGTACAAGGTGTCACGGGGTAACTTTTGTTTAGTCGCGATATTACAAACAGCAACTCTTTCGATTGATATATTTGGCATCAATCAACTTTAAACTAAATCTTGTGGTCTAATACTATACTGAACTATTGATTTATAATAACCTATGAACTCACTCAACCTCGTGTTGACTTTTTAAGCATGTTTATTCTCAGGTACTTAAATATTGCTTCCGCTATATATCTGCTGCTTTGATGATGATTGCTTGCTATGCTTGGAGTCTTCATTGCATATCATATCAATTAAAGAACATTTAATGCTTTAAATACAATGTAATCTATTTATCTTCCGCTGCAAAACTCAATATAACGCCTCATTTAGAGTCGTTCTCGTTTATACAACTGTGATTTGATATAATTAGTCACAAATACCCCAGACCCTATTTGGGGGTTGATAATGCTAAAAAGGAACATATATTTAGTATCAATATCCTTCAATATGTAAAGCTTTTAGTTACTATTATTCTATTTTTATGTAATAATCATTTAAATAAATAAGTGCGAAGACAAAAGAAGAAAACGACGATTTGAAGACGCAAACGACCAAAAAGCTAAAAAGTACAAAGTACAATCCAAGTGGTTCAAATTATTGATGAGAAACGTATAAAAATGACAAGAGTACAAGCCGCGAAACGCAAAGTACAAGATATCTAAGCGTACGAAAAGGCGTTCAAAAATCCAGAACCGAGACATGAACCGAGCATCAATCGTACAACTCAACGGAGCTAAAATTACCAGCCAACTATGCACAAGAATATAATATAATATATAAATAATTATATAAATTATATATATATTATATATATATATTAAAAAATTCAGCAGCCCACGTTTAAATCAATCTATGAGCTGGAATCTGAAGCTCCGCACTCGCGGAGCTATGAAGCACAAAAGCTCCGCACTCGCGGAGCTGTACAGTACGAAGTGAGCCTATAAAAGGCAACGAATTCTGCACCGAAAACACATCTTTTTCTTTCTTCATTCTCTCAACGTGTATATATATATATATATATATATATATATATATATATATATATATATATATATATTTATATTATAATTTTAATTTTAATAATAATAAGGGTATGTTAGCGAATGTTGTAAGGGTGTAAGTCGAAATTCTGTCCGTGTAACGCTACGCTATTATTAATCATTGTAAGTTATGTTCAACCTTTTTAAATTAATGTCTCGTAGCTAAGTTATTATTATACTTATTTAATCCGAAGTAATCATGATGTTGGGCTAAAATATTTAAATTTGAGTAATTGGGCTTTGTACCATAATTGGGGTTTGGACAAAAGAACGACACTTGTGGAAATTAGACTATGAGCTATTAATGGGCTTTATATTTGTTTAATTAAATGATAGTTTGTTAATTTTAATATAAAGATTTACAATTGGACGTACCTATAAATAACCATATACACTTGATCGGACACGATGGGCGGGATATTTATATGTACGAATAATCGTTCATTTAACCGGACACGGGAATGGATTAATAGTTAATGGACTTATTAAAACAGGGGTGAAATTATGTACAAGGACACTTGGCATAATTGTTAACAAAGTATTAAAACCTTGGGTTACACGCAGTCGATATCCTGGTGTAATTATTAAACAAAGTATTAAGACCTTGTTACAGTTTAAGTCCCCAATTAGTTGGAATATTTGACTTCGAATATAAGGATAATTTGACGAGGACACTCGCATTTTATATTTATGACTGATGGACTGTTATGGACAAAAACCAGACGGACATATTAAATAATCCAGGACAAAGGACAATTAACCCATGGGCATAAAACTAAAATCACCACGTTAAACATCATGATTACGGAAGTTTAAATAAGCATAATTCCTTTATTTTCATATTTAATTGCACTTCTAATTATCGCACTTTTATTTATTGTCATTGTATTTAATTGCACTTTTAATTATCGTACTTTTTAATTATCGCAACTTTATTTATCGCAATTTCATTATCGTTATTTATTTTACGCTTTAAATTAAGTTATATTTATATTTAATATTTTACGTTAGATTTTAACTGCGAATAAAGTTTTAAAATCGACATACCGGTCATTAAACGGTAAAAACCCCCCTTTTTATAATAATAATATTACTTATATATATTTTTGTATTTTTACAAATATAAGTTAAAAATATAGCGTTAAACTTGGCTAAGTTCCCTGTGGACGAACCAGACTTACTAAAAACTACACTACTGTATGATTAGGTACACTGCCTATAAGTGTTGTAGCAAGGTTTAGGTATATCCACTCTATAAATAAATAAATAACTTGTGTAAAATTGTATCGTATTTAATAGTATTTCTTAGTAAAAATATAACTATTTGGTAGTACGCCTCGCACACATCAAGTATTTTTGGCACCGCTGCCGGAAAAAGTTAAAACGCCGAAAGTACAACGCTATAAAAAAGATTTTTTTATTATTAAAGTTTTAATTACGTTTTTGTATAAATACGCTTTAAATATTAGTTAAATTAAAAAGTTTGTTTTTAGTTATTGTGAAAAAGTAAAAAAAAAAAATTTATATTTATATTTTACTTAATTTAAAAACAAAAAAAGTAAAAAAAAAATATATCTGAACCTGAATAAAATTCGACCTGCATCTGATCTGAATTTAGGGTATCCGCACTCGCGGTACTTTATGCCAGCTGGGATCCGCACTCGCGAAAGTTTCTGACAGGTCAACACAGCCAGCATTAATTACGAAATTAGGGTTTTTTAATTAATTATTATTATTAATTAGGGTTTAATTAAAATATTAATTAGTTTTAGTTAATTAAATTTGTATTTTTTAGGTTTTAATTAGTTTTATTACTTATAAAATTAATACTTTTATAAAATATTAATTTAAAAATAATATTTTTACAACTTTAAGTATATTTTTATATTTTATACCCTTTTTATTTGTTTTAGCATAATATTTGTATTTTTCGCTTGTATCTAGTTTTAAGATATAGTATTTGCCATAGTTATTTTTATTTTTAGATTTTTAGGCTTTGCCGTAAAATCCCTTAAGTGCTTTTTCTTTAGACTAAGATTTAAGTGCTTTAGAATTTTGCGATGCTATTTTAGTACCTTTTTAAGTTATTACCATTTTGGATATAGTATTCCTTTTAAGCTTTAATACACTTAGACGCAACTTTTAATTCTTAGTTTTTAGACCTTTAAGTTTTGACGCGCTACTTTCTTATTTTTATTTTTCGACGCCTATTATTTTTCAACTTTTTATTTTTCGACGTTTTTTCGACGCGCACTTTTTCCTTCTTATTTCTCGACGCTCTAGTTTTTAGGACATAAAATTTTCTATTTCTTCTCTAAAATTTCTTTAAATTTCAACGAAAAATTATTTTAAGTGGTTAAATTGATAGACATCCAAAATTTTCTGGTTCGTAGTAATAGTTGGATTTGTTAGTGGCGAGTTGTGGGCTTCCGATTTAAAGGGTCCTGGCTACCTGCTACATCTATTGGCTATTCAAAACGTGTGCAAAATCAGAAAAGTCTATTAATTTGATAACTTATATAATTTTTATCTTTTATAACTAATAGGATATTCAGTGAATGCACCGAGCAAAATGTTCTCCACATTTTATACGTTCACCACCTGTAACTAGATCAAGACATCTAGCTAATATTACGGCCGTTGATTTTTCTTTAGAATCGTCATCTAGTCGACCAAGTACTCCAATTCAAATTTTCGATAATCCATTTTTTGAACCCGACCCCACAATTGAGAACCCGGAGGATATTCAAGGACAATTCAGAGATCCTGAACCACTAATTATTCCTCCAGAACCACAAATTACTTATCCAGAGATTGTCGAGGAAGAAACCATTAAATCAGAATCCTCTAGTGATTCAGATTCAACAAATTCAATCATGGAGAATCTGGAACCTCTAAGTATGGAAGACCGAATGAGAGCCACACGCACGGGCCAAGGTCACGCCATTATTAAGCCAGATATTAATGCGTCAGATTATGAAATCAAGGGACAAATCCTACACATGGTAACTAATCAATGCCAATATAGTGGTACGCCAAAAGAAGATCCAAACGAACATCTTCGAACTTTTAATAGGATTTGTACTCTATTTAAGATCAGAGAAGTTGAGGATGAACAGATCTATCTCATGTTATTTCCCTGGACTTTAAAGGGAGAAGCCAAAGATTGGTTAGAATCGTTACCTGAAGGGGCGATTGATACATGTGATGTTTTAGTTGAAAATTTTCTTAAGCAATTCTTTCCGGCATCTAAAGCTGTGAGACTTCAAGGAGAAATTGTTACGTTCACACAAAAGCCAAATGAAACTCTATATGAGGCGTGGACAAGATTTGGAAAGTTATTGAGAGGATGTCTGCAACATGGTTTAGACACTTATCAAATAGTACAAATATTCTACCAAGGATGCGACATTACTACACGAAAAGACATCGACATAGCAGCTGGTGGTTCCATTATGAAGAAAACCGCAACCGAAGCTCACAAAATTATTGATAACACAGCTTCCCACTCGCATGAGTGGCATCAAGAAAAAGATATTTTTCGTTCATCTAAAGCAGCTAGAACCGATTCTAGCCATGACTTTGATTCCGTTTTCGTAAAAATAGATGCTTTCGAGAGACGAATGGAAAAGATGACTAAAGATATTCACGCAATACGAATCAGTTGTGAGCAATGCGGTGGACCACACTTAACGAAAGATTGTCACATTGAGCAAACAATGGAACAACGTGAGAATGTTTCCTACATGAACCAAAGGCCGGGAAATAATTATCAAAATAATTATCAACCGCCAAGGCCAAACTTCAATCGAAATCAAAATATTCTTTACAATCCAAATGGACCTAACAATAACTCGTACAACCAACAAGGTCTGAATAACCAACCAACTCAAAACCACACTGTCAATCAACAAAGACCTAGCTTGTATAAACCACCACAACAAACCGAAGAGAAAAAGCCAAATCTGGAAGAAATGATGGTAAAGCTAATGGAATCTCAAACACAATTTATTACATCTCAAACCCAAACAAATGAGAGGTTTGATCAGTCATTAAGAACTCAACAAGCTTCCATTTTGAATCTAGAAAAACACGTAGGTACTCTTGCTAGCATGATGAGTGAGAGGGAACAAGGAAAGCTACCGAGTAATACTGAAGTAAATCCTCGGAATGAGAATGTTAATATGGTGTCAACAAATTCTGAAAAACCATCATCAGAAGATGGGAAGGTTTTCGATGTGAGTAACAATGAAGAAGTTACAACACCACCACCACCACCCGAGTATGTAAAGCCAGTGGTGGCACCATACAGACCACCCATCCCGTTTCCAAGAAAAGGAGTTGAGTATGAGCAAGTAATAGGTAATAAAGTTTGTGATACCTCTGGAAAGAAGAAGAAGAATAAGAAAGTACAAGAAACAAAAACCGTAAAGATAAACCCGGTGAAGACAGTTCCACCAAAAGTTCCACCCAGGTTGGGTGATCCGGGTGAATTTATTGTTCCTTGTCTACTTAGTGATTGTGTCATGTATGATGCACTAGCAGATTTAGGTGCGAGTATAAGTGTTATGCCTCTTTCATTATATAAGAGATTAGGAGTAGGTGAGTTAAGTCCAACGGAAATGAGTGTTCGACTCTTTGATCAAACCATTAGGCACCCAGTTGGAATTGCTGACAACCTACCCATTCAAGTGGGTAATTTAACCTTTTTAGTCGAATTTATTGTCATTGATATAGAAGAGGACCCAAACATACCTCTAATTTTAGGTCGACCATTCTTAGCGTCCACCAGGGCGTTATTTGATGTAAGAGAGGGTAGAATGACACTTAGTAATGATGAAAAATCGATCACCTTTATGAGTCGAAAGTCTAAATCTCCACCAACCAATACCGTTGAACCAATAAAAATGATCGATGAGAAGCATATTGTTTTACCAACTCCAACGGTAGTACTTAGCAATAATAAAACGCCTAAGTGTGGGGAAGATGAAGTAACACCTAATGATAACTTGATAACAAAGAACCCCGTTGTTGATACGAAATTAAATGACCCCGTTATTAATAGTTCAATGAAGAAACTTATTAAACGGATTCGCGATGATAGAACCAAGGGGAACTTTAAGTTGTGTAACCGGTTAGTATCAAATCTTTCGCCTAAAGAAAAGGCAAAACTAGTTAAATTTGTGGATATTACACAGGAATCCGACCAATGGCTTAAAGCAAAAGTCACAGATATGCAAGTTGATTATGGTCCAAGAGAAATTGACGATGAAGTTAATCACAATTTCAACACCACAGCTATCTAAGTGTGGGGAGATTCAAATGTTCTAAAAAGAAAATGCTATCTAGAGTTAGTTGTTCTGTTCTTGTGTAGTTCCGAGAATGGAATCCGATTGGTCTTTTCCACTAGCAGACACTAAAGAACTAGTTTTCTCCCCCCATTCTGAATTTTTGTTTTGTAGGTTTTGAATAAAATTAATATGCATTTTTAAATTTAAGTTTTGTGTGAATTTAAAAACAAAAATTTACTTTATTTCATTAATTTTAAAAAATAATTTCTAAAATTTATCGTGAGTTGAAGACTAGGTCATGGAACCGAAATTTCTTTACCCGAGGGCGGGGCAAAAAATTTTATTATCATTATTTTAATATTATTGATCTAAAGTATAAAAAAAAAAATTCTTTGCTTTTAAAACATTCGCTTTAAAAACGACAAATTTTAAATTTTGTCGAGGAACGGACTAGGTAAACATACCGAAACTACCTAAAGTAAAAGGAAACAAAATTTTAAAAAATTATTCATCTAAATTGTTTTAATAAATAAAGGTTTTATAAAAAAAATAATAAAAATATTATGTATATTTGTAGTTTATCTTATGTACAAAACAGGGTAAAACATCGCATTTTCAAAGACTGACATTAAAGTTCAGCAAAAGCTACTAATTTTAACGACAAAACGTAAAATATCAAATGTGATATAAAACAATATGTTTGCAAACTCGGTATTTTTAATCACTTTTCTACACTAATCACCCTCATGAATTTATAATTATAGTCTGATTTCATGCAAATGAGGGCATTGCATGATCTCAAGTGTGGGGAAGGGTTATAAATTCTCTCGGGTTTACACTTAATTTAATTGCAAAATTTTGTGAAAATTTAAAAAAATTTCAACTAAATGAATTCAAAATCATGTTCATACATATTTATGAACGATAAAACTAGGTGTTAATGCCAAAATTATTGTTACCTCGGAGAGGACATAAATTGAGAAACAACCCAAAACGCTTGAATTCATTTAAAAATGGAATAGAGGAGAATAAAAAGGCAAAGAAAAATATAAATAAAAGCTAAGTGTGGGAAGAATTTACCAATTTCTTTAAAACACATATCACATATTTGGTACAGCTTATTGCAGGTACTTTTGCTTTGGACTAACCTAATCAGTTTTACCCGATTTATTGTAATACCTTTGAAAGAATAGATGGATCTACATGATGAATCAATTCCATCATTAAAAGGAAGTAAAGTCTTCCGAAAAAGACACGCGCTTCTTGATTTAGGTCAGGAAGTTGTCGTCCAGACCAGCTGTAGGTTGACGAAAAATCTAGAAAAGTCATCTCTAAAATCAGCAGGAAATCCACGGACCTCAGCATCAAACAGGGTCGCCAAGTGGTCAGACTTATCCTAACCATGAGAGAATCTGTCTCATAAAATGGGGAAGGCGCCGTACAAATTAGCTTGATAAGACTAATGAATCAGACCCCCAGAAAGGATAATCTCCTTAAAGATTAAAAATCAGCTTTTAAGACTGATATTACTCAATCCTTGAGATTGACTTTAAAGATTGAGAATTACAAACTCATGGAATTCAATGATATCTAAACTGGAGCTTGAACGAGAAAATATTTTGATCAAATTACAAACCGATTTGTTTTCTGAAAACCCTATTTTCAATGCGTTCATTACCATTGAATGTAAAATCCTAGGAATTCACCTGGAATTCATTAGGTCACCTGAACTAAATCGGGTGTTAACTGTAAGAACGGTGGTTGCATAGCATGGTCAAAGACAGGACCTTGTGCCAGACCGAAAAATTATAGGGTGATCTTTACTATTGCTCCTACAAAGAATAGTAATTGCATCCGACACGTTGTAGACCATGAACATCTGCATGTCATTAGACATCGCCTTAACAGTTGCTTGTTCAACGCTTTCCTTTACAACCGGACGGTAGTTTACCGAAAGGTAATATACGGAGCAAGTATACTGGATGTGTTGCTTTCCCAATACAAGGTTAGCAAGTGGGTGACACAAAACCATAAGTTTTGAGCTAAAATTTTCAAATCTGAAACCCACCAAACCCACAAAAACATTTTGCAAACACCGGTGAAGGGTTATTCCGGAAAACTTATCTAGGATAAAAGCTAGATTGAATTTTCAAAAAGAACAAATGTTTTCATAAAGATCCAATTTCCTTAAAGGATCTAAATTTTCATAGTCATGTGGGACTGTAAACCACATTGTTACTATCATTGTTCATATCGCCGTATTAAAATCACTGATGTATAAAGTGTAAGAATAAAAAAGTGATTCGTGTGAAGTGTGATTTAATTTCAAGTTCTGTATTGCTTGAGGACAAGCAACGTTCAAGTGTGGGGATATTTGATAATGCTAAAAAGAAACATATATTTAGTATCAATATCCTTCCAATATGTAAAGTTTTTAGTTACTATTATTCTATTTTTATGTAATAATCATTTAAATAAATAAGTGCGAAGACAAAAGAAGAAAGCGACGATTTGAAGACGCAAACGACCAAAAAGCTAAAAAGTACAAAGTACAATCTAAGTGGTTCAAATTATTGATGAGAAACGTCTAAAAATGACAAGAGTACAAGCCGCGAAACGCAAAGTACAAGATATCTAAGTGTACGAAAAGGCGTTCAAAAATCCGGAACCGAGACATGAACCGAGCATCAACGTACAACTCAACGGAGCTAAAATTACCAGTCAACTATGCACAAGAATATAATATAATATATAAATAATTATATAAATTATATATATATTATATATATATATTAAAAAATTCAGCAGCCCACGTTTAAATCAATCTATGAGCTGGAATCCGAAGCTCCGCACTCGCGGAGCTGTGAAGCACAAAAGCTCCGCACTCGCGGAGCTGTACAGTACTAAGTGGGCCTATAAAAGGCAACGAATTCTGCACTGAAAACACATCTTTTTCTTTCTTCATTCTCTCAACGTATATATATATATATATATATATATATATATATATATATATATTTATATTTATATTATAATTTTAATTTTAATTTTAATAATAATAAGGGTATGTTAGCGAATGTTGTAAGGGTGTAATTCGAAATTCTGTCCGTGTAACGCTACGCTATTATTAATCATTGTAAGTTATGTTCAACCTTTTTAAATTAATGTCTCGTAGCTAAGTTATTATTATGCTTATTTAATCCGAAGTAATCATGATGTTGGGCTAAAATATTTAAATTTGGGTAATTGGACTTTGTACCATAATTAGGGTTTGGACAAAAGAACGACACTTGTGGAAATTAGACTATGGGCTATTAATGGGCTTTATATTTGTTTAATTAAATGATAGTTTGTTAATTTTAATATAAAGATTTACAATTGGACGTACCTATAAATAACCATATATACTCGATCGGACACGATGGGCGGGATTTTTATATGTACGAATAATCGTTCATTTAACCGGACACGGGAATGGATTAATAGTTAATGGACTTATTAAAACAGGGGTGAAATTATGTACAAGGACACTTGGCATAATTGTTAACAAAGTATTAAAACCTTGGGTTACACGCAGTCGATATCCTGGTGTAATTATTAAACAAAGTATTAAGACCTTGTTACAGTTTAAGTCCCCAATTAGTTGGAATATTTGACTTCGGATATAAGGATAATTTGACGAGGACACTCGCATTTTATATTTATGACTGATGGACTGTTATGGACAAAAACCAGACGGACATATTAAATAATCCAGGACAAAGGACAATTAACCCATGGGCATAAAACTAAAATCACCACGTCAAACATCATGATTACGGAAGTTTAAATAAGCATAATTCTTTTATTTTCATATTTAATTGCACTTCTAATTATCGCACTTTTATTTATTGTCATTGTATTTAATTGCACTTTTAATTATCGTACTTTTTAATTATCGCAACTTTATTTATCGCAATTTCATTATCGTTATTTATTTTACGCTTTAAATTAAGTTATATTTATATTTAATATTTTACGTTAGGTTTTAACTGCGAATAAAGTTTTAAAATTGACAAACCGGTCATTAAACGGTAAAAACCCCCCTTTTTATAATAATAATATTACTTATATATATTTTTTTATTTTTACAAATATAAGTTAAAAATATAGCGTTAAACTTGGCTAAGTTCCCTGTGGATGAACCGGACTTACTAAAAACTACACTACTGTACGATTAGTTACACAGCCTATAAGTGTTGTAGCAAGGTTTAGGTATATCCACTCTATAAATAAATAAATAACTTGTGTAAAATTGTATCGTATTTAATAGTATTTCTTAGTAAAAATATAACTATTTCGTAGTACGCCTCGCACACATCAGGGGTGTGACATCTTCCTTCTATTTTGAAAAAGGCTATCAATTCTTCAACTGTGAAGGCACCCTTCCAGGCTTATGTGGATAGCTTTGGGGCAGCCAACTTTACCCATGCCGTTAGGTTGATGCAGAAACATCACATTAGCGGTACCGTCCCCTTGCATCCGGAAATTACCGGGAAGGTGAATGCAGCCGCCGCGCAGGAATGTTAGGCTGCTCAAAAGGCCTTGGCGGAGATCCGATTTGGTAGTTTTGGGGATCTTTGTTCCAATGATGGTACATGTAATAACCCTGGATTTTCCAACGTTTATTTATTAATAATTTATTATTAATGCTTGCGTTTTAATAAACGTGTTCTTATACGTGTTACTTGTTACCGTATTTAACTTTTCATGCCCAACTTGTCTTTGTGACGCACGTACTTTTCACGAATAATATTTTCGAATATTATTTACATTCATGGTTATTTATTATTAATCATTTTAATTAACTAGTGTTACTAGTTAATTACTTTGGGCTTGATTTATTTAATTGCATACTTACTTGGACTTGGGCCTTTATTATTTGATATGAACTTGGAAGCCCACCCTACTTCCTTAATGGACTAGTTAGCCCATCATTAAGCTAATGAATTATTAAGATTAAGAACATGGATTAATTAGTCATACGGAATCTAGTTACTTGTATACTTACACCACTTTCCAACAACAATTTGCTTTAATACCAATTTGAGCTCTCACCACCTCCCAACACAAGAAAGTGAACCATTGACCCTTCCCCTTTGAAGCCTTGGCCGTAGGTTTGGGTAATGGGAGGGAGGAGTTCAAATTCTTTTTTTGTTTACTTATTACTTGTATTATTTCACTTCATTCTTCACACACACAACTTACTTCTCTTTTCTCTCATTTCTCTCTCAAAATATTGTAAGTAATAAGCTTTATGTTCTTTCTTTTTTTTTCTTCATAAAACTGAAATATAAACCTAAACATCATCATCATTTGCTTGTTTTGTTACTTGTTCTTTGTTGTTGTTGTTGCTTACTTACTAGTTGTAAGAATCAAACTCTCTAGTTTTATTCTTCATATTATCTTGTTATTTCAAGAACAAACAAGAACCAAGTGAGGATCAAGTCTATAGTTTGATTCCTCCATAACACTTGTTAAAAGAAAGTTCATGAGTTTTAAAAATCATACTTGTGTTCATGTTTGTAAACTTAAGGTTTACTTTCTTAAAGATCAAAGCCTTGGCTTGAATCTTTCTAAGTATGAACAACCATGAACTTATTACTTGTAAATTTAGTTTATTTCTTTTTGTTATGTACTTTTAAATTCGTGATTCTTGTCGCTCTTGGTCAAGTATTACTAGTTAATCTTGATCTCATTTTTCTTGAACTAAAGTTAACTTTGTAAGGTCAAGAACATGGAAGTTTAACTTTTTAGTTACAACTTCATATACTTATGTTGGATCTGAGTTTATATAACTTATGGTCTTCTAATTTTGTTTTAAATAAGAGCTTACAAGCTTACATACATTTTTCAAGTTGAAAATCTAAGTT
Source organism: Rutidosis leptorrhynchoides (assembly GCF_046630445.1). Taxonomy (NCBI): domain Eukaryota; kingdom Viridiplantae; phylum Streptophyta; class Magnoliopsida; order Asterales; family Asteraceae; genus Rutidosis; species Rutidosis leptorrhynchoides. The sequence goes on from NC_092334.1 coordinate 30,693,864, forward strand.
TCATAACTTATGGTTTCATTAAAGTGAAGATCCAAGTTCTATAACTTAGGATCTAACTTAAGAACACTAGATCTAGACTTTCTAGTCTAGGATCTTTAAGATCTAGCTAAGATCTAAGTTCTACAACTTAAGATCTTGATTATTTAGTTTACTTTCAAGTTTGTAGCTTAATATTACTTTTATAACTCATGTATGTGTCGGATCTAAAATCTTGATGTAACTTTGGTTCATCAAACTACATACAACACTTAAATGAGTTGTGCTACTTATCTTAGACTTACACTAGTATTATGATGGTCAAACCTTGGTTAAGATGATGCAAACCCATCAACGAGTTGTACACTTGAAGCTATACGCATCAAGGATGAGAACCGTGATGAGCATCAAGCACCAAGAACCCACCGGAACACCTTTCTTACTGTTTTCTAGAACTTATCAGACTACCTACTCTACTGAAAAGTTGATTTTCAGTTATTTCGGTTCGAGTAGATGATTTTCCATTTAGACCTTGTCTTAATCCGAGTTACGGTTTAGGATCTATGGCTTCCCGAAAGTCACTACACCCTATTAAAGTTGTGCTGAAATTTCTGACCTACTCTCACTTAAACCGTCACCACGGTCAAAAGAAGAAGAGTTTGGTTCTGGAAATTGGTCAGCCTCTAGGGGACCCATATACGGAGCCATGGCCACTGGTCTCACCTCATTTCAGTTGTTATAGAGGTCGTGGCGACTGAACGAATTCAGCCTTTATTTCAAACCCTAGTCTTGACTTAAAACTTACTTTACACTTTTTGTTTAATGATGAATGATGATGGTACTTAAGACCTAATTTACATACTATTAAACCTTTGAGAATGATTTACTGACTTAGTAACTTTTGACTTAGGTTGAGGACCTTCCGGACCAAACTACTTGCTTACTATTCCCGCGTATCGACTTTTACTACTTTCCACTGTGAGTTATAGCATCCCTTTTTACTTTAACTATTTTGGGAACTGAGAATACATGCGCATTTTACATTTTACATACTAGGCATGAGTACTTAAACTTTATATATGTGTGGGTTATACAACGGCATAAATTTTCCCCTTAGCTCGGTAACGTTTAGTCATTGGTCTTTGAACCGGTGAACACGAATCTTAGATATGGATCCATAGGGTTTGACATCCCCACTCGGGCTAGTAGTGCTAACATTTAACAGGTGTTTAATACTTCATAAACATATGCACTCGCCAAGTGTACTTTTAGGGGGTGATAAATGTTAAGTTAGTTACCAAGTGCTCACGGTTATACATATACTTTTCGTACTGTTTTGAAACGCTGTTGAAGCACTGAAATCTCGTGGCCTACCTTACATTACTGTTATACTTAAACTATAGCTCACCAACCTTTGTGTTGACGTTTTTAAGCATGTTTTTCTCGGGTGCTTAAGGTTTGCTTGCTTCCGCTGTACTAGTCATGCTTTGTAGACACCCGCTGCGCTTATTAGAGATGTCACCGCATGAAACGTTTATTTTGCATTCAAACAATATTACTTTTGAAACGATGTATTTGTAACGACCCATGGGTCACGTACTATTATTGCTTGCTATTCATAGAAGCATACTTTTGGTTGTTAAACATTTGATGTTGGTTAAGACGTCACCTATATTCATGAATGCAAACTTATTTTGAAACCGCATATAGTATTTGACCTTGTAATGATCCTGTTGTTGATGATTCATACACGATGGTTTTGTACGGGGCATCACAGTACAACCGTGCAGCAGCTCTTGGACTTTAATTTTTAATTTGTTGTACTGCGCATTGTTGCATATTTTTTTGGAGAAGCTTGTAATATATCATGTATAGCGAATGAAAGTTCAAGTATTTTGTGTTGAATTTTTCTTGAGTTGAACTAGTTCATATCTTCATATGTATGTCTAGAATACATTTGTGTTAGTTTTGGTGTGTACACCGTACAGTCACGCGTGTTTATGCCATCTACTCATTGACCGTTTATCAGTATAAACTTGTACCGACGAGGGCTAGACAATCACCTCTTAAGGGGGTACAAAATAACTAGTGTGGGACTTACGTGGATGCCGGAATCCATCTGCCGCTAACCGGTTATTAATATATGAACATCGTTTGTAAATAATGTTCTGAACAAGTTATTGTAAACGGTAAAATGCTATTATTCATTCCTGAAAATGAAAAACATACATAGATTCTTTATTGAAAAAGAGACATAAACATCAAGATAGCCGTAAGTTGAAGTGATCAGTTTTAGTCACGGTATCCATCTAAATTGCAGTGTAGCATTTAGCCACTTTTGTTTCCCTTAGCGGGCGTTTCACCTCGGTTGGAGCTTTCACGACTTTCTGGCCTGGAACGTTTTGGTTCCTGACTAAGGTGTTCAGTTGTTCCATGGTTATTGGTAAATTGTTCTTCCCATCCCGGCCGATAGCGTCAGCCGGCACTCCCGCTTCCGGTCTTGTAAGAGTTAGTTGGACTCTTTTTGTTGGAGTATGATGCTGGAGGGAAGTAACTTAGCCGTTTAAGCACTGACACACGTTTTTCTTCCAAGATGTGCGATGTTTTTCTCGCTTGTATTTTTCGTGTGACTTGAGTATTGCCTCTTACCGGGAAAGGCTATCGGGTCGATTCGACTGTGGACACACCTTTCCGGGTTGGAAATTTAAGCAAGCCATAAGCAGTGGAGGTTATTGCGCTAAACTTTCTGAAGATGTTTCTTCCCAAGATCACATTCGTGGTGGTCACAGATTTGATCACATAAAAGTCAATGACCTCACTACGGAGGTAGGGCTGTGTGCCTACCGTCACCGTTGCTTTGAGTCTTCCTATGGGTTCTTCAGTAGAGCCAGCAAAATCCAGAGATAATGGCATTAGAGTGCCTCATTTTTCTACTGACATATTTTGGGAGTTAGGAAATGCAATGGGCGTACAAGACATCAACCTCACTCCCAGTCTCAGTGTACATTTCCTGGACACGAAAGTCGTATATCAGGTCGTCAATCACCACAGGTTCTTCCCGAGCATATCGTGTCGGTAACCTAGGGAATGTGATTGCCGCGTCTCTCCATGGGTCGAGCTCATCTTTTTCGATACTAATCATGTTAATTACAACTTTATCTTTCTCCTTCTCACGTTTCTTACCGTCTTCCTTCTGCCAACTGAATGTTTTGTTGGCATCGGCCTTCTTGAACTTCCGTCCTGACAACAAGTGATTGAGTTCGCCTGCTTTGATTTTGGCGATGATTTCGCGTATCAATGCCTTGCATTCATCGGTGTTGTAATGACCCGTCCTAATCCATAAGGACAAATACAATAACATATGGTTACATTGCGAGGTATTTGACCTCTATATGATACATTTTACAAACATTGCATTCGTTATTAAAGACAAACTTTTATTACATCGAAAGTTAACAGGTATGCATACCATCTTATAATATCCAAACTATAAATGACCTAATCTGTCATTTACTTAATAATAATCCTTATTGAACTTAACGACTTGAATGCAACGTCTTTTGAAATATGCCAAAAATGACTCCAAGTAATATCTTTATAATGAGCAAATGCACAACGGAAGATTTCCTAAATACCTGAGAATAACATGCTTTAAAGTGTCAACTAAAAGGTTGGTGAGTTCATTAGTTTATCATAATCAATCATTTTCAATTATATAATAGACCACAAGATACTCATATTTCGAAAACAATCTGTGCAGGTCTACTCACTGCTGTAAAATCATTCATATGAAGAACACTGGAATCTCACCAACGGTAGCTAATGCATCATGTAATGTAAAAATTTCTCACCGAGGGTAACTAATGCTAAACAATCGGTAGCTAATGCATCGTGCAATGCAAAAATTTCTCACCGAGGGTAGCTAATACTAAACAATCTCATCAACGGTAGCTAATGCATCGTGTAATGCAAAAATTTCTCACCGAGGGTAGCTAAAACGGTAGCTAATGCATCGTGCAATGTAAAAATTTCTCACTGAGGGTAGCTAAAACGGTAGCTAATGCATCGTGCAATGCAAAAATTTCTCACTGATAGTAGCTACTAAATTGAACCATTTCGGTAGCTAATGTATCAATAAAATACTACGACGGAGTGCTGTTCGGGTGATTTCAAAACGGGTTTCTCGAGTGGGATAGAGATAAGGAAATTATGGTTTATAGCTATGGAGGTTATGGGTATAGTTCGTGGGTATGCTCGTAAGGTCAACCCAGTGTTTATCATCTCCGTTGCGTCTACGTACTTTCCTGCAATATTGAATCTTAATATTGATACGTGAGCACTCGTAACTTAACTTTTATATATTAATAGTGTATCCCTGACTAGTGCTCGAGTATATATGATTATGCATGCTTGTATATTTAATTTCGTCGTTAAATAGTTTATGATAGATCATGAATTTAAATACATATTCTACTAGGATAAGGTATGTCATATGCATGTCGTTGGAAAATTGGCGAAAAATCAATAACTTTTTATTTAGAAATCGTGTGGTTTCGATGAACGGATTGAAAGATATAGTCAACTGAATTATTATGAATTCTAGTATTATTATTGTTAAAATGATTTTTAATACTATCGTCGTTATTATCGTCGTTATTATTATTATCTAATTATTAATATTAATATTATTATTATTATTATTATTATTATTATTATTATTATTATTATTATTATGATTATTATTATTATTAATATTATTATTATTACTATCATTAACATTATTATTACTAATATCATGATCATTAAAACTAATACTAGTATCACCTAATTGTTATGATTACTATTATTATTATCATGCAATATTAAAGAGAACTAAAAACTATTAAACAAATCGATTAAGAAATAATGAGTATGAGTATCATGATTCAGTTAAAATATTGTTAAGATTATGATTTAGATAAAAATATCGTTTTCATTATTTTTAATAGTATTATTAAAAAGTGTTGTTAATATTAAAACTAACATTTTACTAAAATTATCATGTTTAATAGAAATATCATTGTTATTATAAAATATCATTTTGGCATTATTATTATTTGATGTTATGCGAGGTGTATACGAAATAGTTATATTTTTATTGCGAAATACTATTAAATATGCTACAATTTTACACAAGTTATTTATTTATTTATAGAATGGGATATACGTAAACCTTGCTACAACACTTATAGGCAGTGTACCTAATTGTAGAGTAGTGTAGTTTTTAGTAAGTCCAGTTCGTTCCACAGGGATACAACTAAATTTAACGCTATATTTATTTTAAACTATATTTGTATAAATATATATATATATATAAGTAGTATTATTATTATTATTATAAAAGGGGGTTTTTATCATTTAGTGACCGGTTTGTCGATTTTATTTCTTAAATCACAATTAAAACCTAATGTAAAATATTAAATATAAATACAACTTAATTTAAAGCGTAAATTAAATGACGATAAATAAAAATGCGAAAAAATAAAAGTAAGATAATTAAAAGTGCAATAATTTTAAAGTACGATAAATAAAATGACGATAAATAAAAATGTGATGAGATATAAATTAAGAGAATTATGCTTATTTAAACTTCCGTAATCATGATGTTTGACGTGTTGATTTTAATTTATTACCATAGGTTAATTGTCCTTTGTCTTGGATTATTCGATATGTCTATATGGTTTTGTCCATAATAGTCCATCAGTCATAATTATAAAGTGCGAGAGTCTTCGCCAAATTATCCTTATACCCGAAGTCAAATATTCCAACTAATTGGGGATTTGAACTGTAACAAGGTCTTAATACTTTGTTAATGAATACACCAGGTTATCGACTGCGTGTAGTCCAAGGTTTTAATACTTTGTTAACAATTACACCAATTACCCTTGAATGTAATCCACCTCCGTTTCAATGATTCCATTGACTATTAATCCATCCCCGTGTCCGGTCAAATGAACAATAATTAGTATTTATAAATATCCCGCCCACCGTACCCGATTAAGCGTATGTGGTTATATATAGATACGTCAAATTGTAACCTTTATATTAAATTAACGAGGTATCATTTAGTTAATATAAAGCCCATTAATAGCCCATAGTCTAATTTCCACAAGTGTCGATCTTTTGTCCAAACCCCAATTATGGTACAAAGCCCAATAACCCCGTCTTTAATATTTAGCCCAACATCACGATTACTTCGATTTAAATAAGCATAATAATAACTTAGCTATTAGACATTAATTTAAAAAGGTTGAACATAACTTACAATGAGTATTAATAGCGTAGCGTTACATGGACAGAGTTTCGACTTATAAACTTAAAACATTCGCCACTATAACCTTATTATTATTAAACTTAAATTAAAATTAAAATTATATATATATATATTTTTCGTAGATAGAAAGAAGGAAAAGGAATGATGAATCGAGCAGAATGCGCGACCTTTTATAGGCCCACTTGATCACTGTGTGCTCCACGAGTGCGGTATTTTTGTTCTTCATAGCTCCGCAGTCGCGGAGCTTTGGATTCCAGCTCATTGATCAAATCCAAAACGTGGGCTGCGGATAAATATAATATATATATATATATATATATATATATATAATTAATTATATATTATATTATATTCTCGTGCATAGTTGACTTGTAATTTTTGGTCCGTTGCGTCGCACGTTGATAGTTGGTTCATGTCTCGGTTCTGGATTTTCGAACGCCTTTTTGTACGATTTAATATCTTGTACTTTGCATTTCACGGCTTGTACTCTTGTCATTTTTAGACGTTTCTCATCAATAATTTGAACCACTTGGATTGTACTTTGTACTCTTTAGCGTTTTGGTCGTTTGCGTCTTCAAATCGTCGAATCTTTCTTTTGTCTTCACCTTTTATTATTTAAACGAATATCACTTGTAAATAGAACAATTGCAACTAAAAACTTGTCTTTCTTGAAGGATAATGCTATGAAATATATGTTCGTTTTTAGCATTATCATTATTATTAAAAATTATTATTTGAATAGAATTATTATTATTATTACAGTTAATATTAAAAAGTATCGTTATTATTAAAATTATCATGATTAGAATTATCATTTTATCATAACTAATATTATCATTAGTAAATATAAATATTGTTATTATTATTATTAGTAGAATAATGATAATTATTATCATTACAAAATAATATAACTTTTACTTATTATTATTATTATTATCAATAGTATTTTATCAAATGAATATGTGATAGAAAGATATTTTACCAACTGTAATATAATTACATTAATAATAATACATACCACTATATTTTTATGATATTAAGTAAACTTTATAAATTTTATTACTTAAGATATATAAAAGTATATTTCTATCATATATAAAATTTTAATATAAATTTTTATTTATTAATATATGATTTATATATTCACTCTAATAAAATTTGCTAAATATATTTAAATATATAAAACAACTATATTTAAGTTATATAATAATCATGTATAGATTTTGGAAGTCATTTTGGTCAAGTTGACTTTTGTTGACTTTTGCATATTAGTCTTGAGCATTAGGATTGTGGTGCACTATGACCTGACCTAATTTGTTAGACATATATTGACCAACATACAAATATATATATACTTAATATAGGTTCGTGAATCTGAGGCTAACCTTGCACTTGTTCAATGTCATCATATGCATAATTACTACGAAATACAGTATTGTGAGTTCATTTGATTCCCTTTTATTCTTTACATTTTTGGGACTGAGAATACATGCGCTGTTTTTATAACTGTTTTATTAAATACTTTTGAGATATATTTGTGAGCTGAGAATACATGAACTGCTTTTATAAATGTTTGACGAAATAGACACAAGTATTCAAAATTACATTCTATGATAGAATTATTTGGATTCAGAGGTTCGATTACTATAAAGATTATATTATCGACCATCGGTGAGAAATTTTTGCATTGCACGATGCATTAGCTACCGAAATGGTTCGATTTAGTAGCTACTATCAGTGAGAAAATTTTGCATTGCACGATGCATTAGCTACCGTTTTAGCTACCCTCGGTGAGACATTTTTGCATTGCACGATGCATTAGCTACCGTTTTAGCTACCCTCGGTGAGAAATTTTTGCATTGCACGATGCATTAGCTACCGATTGTTTAGCATTAGTTACCCTCGGTGAGAAATTTTTGCATTGCACGATGCATTAGCTACCGTTGGTGAGATTCTGGTGTTCTTCATATGAATGATTTTACAGCAGTGAGTAGACCTGCACAGATTGTTTTTGAAATATGAATATCTTGTGGTCTATTATATAATTGGAAATGATTGATTATGATAAACTAATGAACTCACCAACCTTTTGGTTGACACTTTAAAGCATGTTTATTCTCAGGTATTAAGGAAATTTTCCGCTGTGCATTTGCTCATTATAAAGATATTACTTGGAGTCATTTTTGGCATATTTCAAAAGACGTTGCATTCGAGTCGTTGAGTTCAATAAGGATTATTATTAAGTAAATGACAGATTAGGTCATTTATAGTTTGGATATTATAAGATGCTACGCATACCTGTTAACTTTCGATATAATAAAAGTTTGTCTTTAAAAACAAATGCAATGTTTGTAAAATGTATCATATAGAGGTCAAATACCTCGCAATGTAACCATATGTTATTGTATTCGTCCTTATGGATTCGGACGGGTCATTACAGGTGTCGTGGTCATTGTCTTCGTGGAACTCACAATACTTATCTGACTTTTGACCGTCGCGTTTTTCCAGTGGTGCCGGAGGGGTAAACTTTGCCTTTACGGGTTCCGTTAACAGTATTTCCCTCGGAGTTTTGGATAGGCTGTCGATTAGGGACCCCTTATCATATGGTCTTCGGCTGCTCTTATCATGCCTGTGGCTGTCATGACTTTTGCCGTGACTGTTGTGGCCTTTGTGATGGCTTTCGCTGCGCCTGCTGCTGTCGTGATGGTGCCTGCTGTCGCTTCTTCTTTCCTCTTCTCTTTTCTTTTCGTCCCGGTGATACCTGGCTTGTCTTTCCCTTCCAGAGTGTTGGTAATGCCTCGCTACCGTCACTGTGTCTGCAAATGTACTCAGGATGTTAATACGGCGGTATGAACAATGGTAGTAATGATGTGGTTTACAGTCCCACATGACTATAAAAATTTAGATCCTTTAAGGAAATTGGATCTTTATGAAAACATTTGATCTTTTTGAAAATTCAATCTAGCTTTTACACTAGATAAGTTTTCCGGAATAACCCTTCACCGGTGTTTGCAAATTATTTTTGTGGGTTTTGTGGGTTTCAGATTTGAAAATTTTAGCTCAAAACTTATGGTTTTGTGTCACTGATAATGCTAAAAACGAACATATATTTCATAGCATTATTCCTCAAGAAAGACAAGCTTTTAGTTGCAATTGTTCTATTTACAAGTGATATTCGTTTAAATAATAAAAGGTGAAGACAAAAGACAGATTCGACGATTTGAAGACGCAAACGACCAAAAAGCTCAAAAGAACAAAAGACAATCAAAAAGGTTCCAATTATTGATAAGAAACGTCTCGAAATCACAAGAGTACAAGATTCAAAACGCAAAGTACAAGATATTAAATTGTACGCAAGGACGTTCGAAAATCCGGAACCGGGACCAGAGTCAACTCTTAACGCTCGACGCAACGGACTAAAAATTACAAGTTAACTATGTATATAAATATAATATAATATATAATTAATTATATTAATTATATATATATTATATATATATATTTAAAACTGTCGGCAGCCAGAAACTCCAAGGGAGTAAATTGAAAATACCTCTCCGCGACTCGCGGAGTTTGAAGGCCATTTTGCCGCGAGTCGCGGAGCCCCAAAAATCATTCCTGGCTATAAATCAAACCGAATTCTGATCAAAATATCATCATTTTTTTTTCTCTTCATACGAAGTAATATATATTTATATTTATAATTTATATTTTAATTTTAATTCTAATAATAAGGGTATGTTAGCGAATGTTGTAAGGGTGTAAGTCGAAATTCTGTCCGTGTAACGCTACGCTATTTTTAATCATTGTAAGTTATGTTCAACCTTTTTATATTAATGTCTCGTAGCTAAGTTATTATTATGCTTATTTAAAACGAAGTAATCATGATGTTGGGCTAATTACTAAAATTGGGTAATTGAGCTTTGTACCATAATTGGGGTTTGGACAAAAGAACGACACTTGTGGAAACTAGACTATGGGCTATTAATGGGCTTTATATTTGTTTAACTAAATGAAAGTTTGTTAATGTTAATATAAAGATTTACAATTGGGCGTCCCTATAAATTACCATATACACTCGATCGGACACGATGGGCGGGGTATTTATATGTACGAATAATCGTTCATTTAACCGGACACGGGAATGGATTAATAGCCACTAGAATAATCAAAACAGGGGTGAAATTACATTCAAGGGTAATTGGTGTAATTGTTAACAAAGTAATAAAACCTTGGTTTACACGCAGTCGATAACCTGGTGTATTCATTAAACAAAGTATTAAAACCTTGTTACAATTCGAATCCCCAATTAGTTGGAATATTTATCTTCGGGTATAATAATAATTTGACAAGGACACTTGCAATTTATATTTATGACTGATGGACTGTTATGGACAAAAACCAGACGGACATATTGAATAATCCAGGACAAAGGACAATTAACCCATGGGCATAAAACTAAAACCAACACGTCAAACATCATGATTACGGAAGTTTAAATAAGCATAATTCTTTTATTTCATATTTTATTTCCTTTATTTTATATTTAATTGCACTTCTAATTATCGCATTTTATTTATTGTTATTTCATTTTATCGCACTTTTAATTATCGTACTTTTTAATTATCGTAATTTAATTTTATCGCATTTTTATTATTCGCAATTTCATTATCGTTATTTACTTTACGCTTTAATTTAAAGTCTTGTATTTATTTTATATTTTACATTAGGTTTTAACTGCGACTAAAGTTTTAAAATCGACAAACCGGTCATTAAACGGTAAAAACCCCTCTTTATAATAATAATATTACTTATATATATATTTATATTTTTAATAAAAGTAAACTAATATAGCGTTGAGTTTTGTTTAAAGATTTCCCTGTGGAACGAACCGGACTTACTAAAAACTACACTACTGTACGATTAGGTACACTGCCTATAAGTGTTGTAGCAAGGTTTAAGTATATCCATTCTATAAATAAATAAATATCTTGTGTAAAATTGTATCGTATTTAATAGTATTTCCTAGAAAAATAATAGCTATTTTATATACACCTCGCGAGACACCAAGTATTTTTGGCGCCGCTGCCGGGGAACTTCTATCTTAAAAGCCGGAAGCGCAACGCTAATATATAAAAAAAAAAAAAAAAAAAAATTTTTATCTACTTTTATTAAAAGTCGTTTTTGTAAAAATTACGTTTTAATCATTCAAAAATATAAAAAGAAAAACAAAAATATAAGTATTTTTAGGATTTTGTTAAATATTTAAGTTTTATAAGTTTCTTTATCTTTATTTTAATTTATAAAAATATAAATTTTATTAAAAATCGTTTATTTAAATTAAAAACAGAAAACAAAATAAAAAAAAAAAAAAATAAAGAAAAACGCGTAAAAGTACAACCTGTCAACAGAATTCCTGAACCCCGCGACTCGCGGGGTTTTCCTCTTTATTCACCGCAACTCGCGGAGGGTTTCTGACACACGGACAAAACCCTAATCACGGGTTTTAATTTATTATTATTATTATTAATTACTTAATTATTATTATTATTATTAATTTTAGTATTATTTTTACTTTTTACTTTAATTTGTTGTATTTTGTTAAATTAGTTTTAATAAAATTGTATTATTAGTAGTTTTTATTAAATAAATAATATAAAAATAATATTTTTTATAAAAATTGTACTTTTTACAACTTTTTGTATATTTTTATATTTTGTACCTTTTTAATCGTTGTAGCGTAATATTTGTATTTTTTAGCTCATAATTAATTTTAAACTTAGTTTTTGCTATATTTATTTTTACTCCTAGATTTTTAGGCTTTGCCGTAGAATTCCTTAAGTGCTTTTTCTTTAGACTAAGAATTAGGTGCTTTAGAATTTTGCGACGCCTTTTTAAGTTTTAGTTTCTTTTTAAGTTATTTCCATTTGGGATTTAGTTTTTCCTGTAAGCTTTAATATTTTTAGACCTTTTACTATGTATCAATTATCATTCCAATTAGTAATTTCAATTTGCGATTATAATTTTAAGTTAGTTGTAGTAATAAGGTTAAATTAGTTAAGTATTTTTAAGTTTTGATAAGTTTCTTTTATTTTTCCGTCACCTTTTATTTTTCAACCATTTTTCTTTTTCGACATTTTTCGACGCACAATCTTTTTCTCTCTTATTTCTCGCCATTCTAGTGTTAGGACTTAGAATTTTTTCTACTTCTTATCTAAATTTCTAAAAATTACGAAAATTTATTTTGAGTGGTTAAATTGATAGACATCAAAATTTTCTGGTTCGTAGTAATAGTTGGATTTGTACGTGGACCGGGTTATTGGAGCCAAACAGTCCTCAATTATATTGAGACCAAACGAATCCTGCCCCTCTGCTGCATCTTTTGGCTATTCGAAACGTGGGCAAAATCAGAAAAGTCTATTGATTAGATAACTTATTATAATTTTTCTTTCCTTTTAAAAACTAATAGGATATTCTGTGAATGCACCGAGCAAGACGTTCATCACCTTTTGTACGTTCACCACCTGTAACTCGATCAAGACATCGTTTAACAAATATAACCGCCGTTGATTTTTCTTTAGAATCGTCATCCAGTCGACCAAGTACTTCAGTTCAAATTTCCGATAATCCAGTTTTTAAAACAAACCTCACAATTGAGAATCCAGAAATTATTCAGGAACGGTTCATAGATCCTGAACCATTAAACTTTCCTCCGGAACCACCAATCATTCAAACAGAGATTGTTGAGAAACGAACCATTAAATCAGAATCATCTAGTGATACCGATTCAACAAATTCAATTATGGAGAATCTGGAACCTTTAAGTATGGAAGACCGAATGAGAGCTAAACGCACTGGCCAAGGTCACGCAATTACTCATCCAGACATTAATGCGCCAGATTATGAAATCAAAGGACAAATTCTACACATGGTGACTAATCAATGCCAATTTAGTGGTGCGCCGAAGGAAGATCCAAATGAACATCTACGTACCTTTAATAGGATCTGCACACTATTTAAAATCCGAGAAGTGGAAGATGAGCAGATCTATCTCATGTTATTTCCCTGGACTTTAAAGGGAGAAGCCAAAGATTGGTTGGAATCGTTACCTGAAGGGGCGATCGATACATGGGATGTTTTAATTGATAAATTTCTTAAACAATTTTTCCCTGCATCTAAAGCCGTAAGACTTCAAGCAGAAATTGTTACGTTCACACAAAAGCCAAATGAAACTCTATATGAGGCGTGGACAAGATATGGAAAGTTATTAAGAGGATGTCCGCAACATGGTTTAGACACCTGTCAAATAGTACAAATATTTTACCAAGGATGCGACATCACTACAAGAAAAGACATAGATATAGCAGCTGGTGGTTCTATTATGAAGAAAACCGAAACTGATGCTTACAAAATTATTGATAATACTGCTTCCCACTCACATGAGTGGCACCAAGAAAAAGATATCATTAGATCATCTAAAGCAGCTAGAGCCGATTCTAGCCATGACTTAGATTCCATTTCCGCAAAGATAGATGCTGTGGAAAGACGAATGGAAAAGATGACTAAGGATATTCACTCAATACGAATTAGTTGTGAGCAGTGTGGAGGACCACATTTGACAAAAGATTGTCTCAGTATTGAATTAACAATGGAACAAAGAGAGAATATTTCATACATAAACCAAAGGCCTGGAAATAATTATCAGAATAATTATCAACCGCCAAGACCGATTTACAATCAAAACCAGAATTATAACCGAAATATTCCATACAATAACCAACAAGGTCCTAGCAATCAACAAGTATCCAATAATACTTATAATCAGCAAAGACCGAATTTTCAAAACAAACCACCACAACAAACCGATGATAAAAAGCCGAATTTAGAAGATATGATGACGAAGCTAGTTGAAACTCAAACGCAGTTTTTCACATCTCAAAAACAAACCAATGAACAAAATGCTCAAGCATTTAGAAATCAACAAGCTTCTATTCAAAATCTGGAACAAGAAGTAAGTAACCTAGCAAGGTTAATAGGTGAAAGAAAACCGGGAAGTCTACCAAGCGATACAAACGCTAACCCCCGGAATGAAACAGCTAAAGCTATTACCACAAGAAGTGGTACAACACTTAAACCACCTGAAATACATGTAACTTCTGATGAAACTATTCCTACTCCACAAGAACCAGAACCTGATCAAGATAAGGAAAAAGAACCGGTAGTTGAAAAGGTTAATGAAGATAACACAGTAAAGGATAAACCTTATGTTAAACCATACCAACCACCACTTCCTTACCCGAGTAAAATGAAGAAGGAAAAACTTGAAGCCGAGCAATCCAAATTCTTGGATATGTTTAAACAGATAAATGTAAATCTTCCTTTCATTGATGTGATTTCAGGAATGCCAAGATATGCTAAATTCTTGAAAGATCTAATCACGAATAGAAAGAAAATGGAAGAACTCTCGGCTGTTACTATGAATGCTAATTGTTCAGCAGTGCTGTTGAATAAGATACCAGAAAAACTATCTGATCCAGGAAGTTTCACAATTCCATGTTTTCTGGGTAGTCTTAGTTCAATAGAAGCATTGGCTGATTTAGGTGCTAGTATAAATCTAATGCCGTATTCACTATACGCTAAACTAGACCTTGGAGAATTGAAACCAACCAGAATAAGCATACAACTAGCCGATAGATCAATAAAATATCCTAGAGGGATAATGGAGAACATGCTAGTTAAAGTTGGTACTTTAGTATTTCCAGTAGATTTTGTTGTTTTGGACATGGAAGAAGATTCTCAAGTTCCTCTCATATTAGGAAGACCATTCTTAAACACGGCTAAAGCAATGATAGACGTGTTCGGTAAGAAACTGACCCTAAGTATAGAGGATGAGAGTGTTACCTTTTCAGTTGAGAGAGCCATGCAACAACCACAATCTGCAGATGATACATGTTATTATATTCAAACTATAGATGCACATGCAGAATTATTAAAAGAATTTCCAGAATTACAAGGAACGGGAGAATGTTCTTTAGGAGAAGGAAATGAACCAATTGATGAAGCTGAAATGTTAGCTACACTAATAGCTAATGGATATGAACCAACAACAGAAGAAATTCAAATGCTAAAAGAAGAAGACAGATATCGATATAAATCATCGATAGAAGAACCTCCGAAATTAGAGTTAAAGCCACTTCCAAACCATTTGGAATACGCTTATTTACATGGTGAATCTGAATTACCTGTAATAATATCGTCTTCTCTTACTGAAAATGAGAAATCACAGCTCATTTCTGTGTTGAAAGCTCATAAACCAGCCATTGCATGGAAGATTCATGATATTAAAGGAATAAGTCCTTCGTATTGCACACATAAAATCCTTATGGAAGAAGGTCATAAAACGTATGTGCAACGTCAACGAAGACTAAATCCTAATATGCAAGATGTAGTTAAGAAAGAGATTATTAAACTGCTAGATGCAGGTTTGATATATCCAATCTCTGATAGTCCATGGGTAAGCCCAGTTCAATGCGTGCCTAAGAAGGGTGGCATGACTGTCATTACAAATGAGAAAAATGAGCTTATTCCTACTAGGACTGTAACAGGATGGCGTGTATGTATTGATTATAGAAAATTAAATGACGCCACCAGAAAAGATCACTTTCCCTTACCTTTCATAGATCAAATGTTGGAAAGATTAGCCGGAAATAGTTACTATTGTTTTCTAGATGGATTTTCCGGATATTTTCAAATTCCAATAGCACCCGAAGATCAAGAGAAAACCACATTCACGTGCCCTTATGGTACTTTTGCTTACAAACGCATGCCATTTGGACTTTGTAACGCCCCTGCAACCTTTCAAAGGTGTATGATGGCGATTTTTCACGACATGATAGAAGAATGCATGGAAGTATTCATGGATGACTTTTCAGTCTTCGGTGATACATTTAAATCATGTCTAGTTAATCTGGAACGAATGCTAATTAGATGCGAAAAATCAAATCTAGTACTTAATTGGGAGAAATGCCATTTCATGGTTAAAGAAGGCATCGTTCTTGGACATAAAATTTCAAAAGAAGGAATTGAAGTGGATAGAGCTAAAGTAGATGTAATTGCTAAACTTCCACATCCCACAAATGTTAGAGGAGTTAGGAGTTTTCTAGGGCATGCCGGTTTTTACCGACGTTTCATAAAAGATTTTTCTAAAATTGCCACTCCTATGAATAAACTCCTAGAAAAGGATGCGCCATTCATCTTTTCAGATGAATGTATCAAATCTTTTAATATTCTTAAAGAAAAACTCACTAATGCACCGATCATGATAACACCAAATTGGAATCTACCATTTGAACTAATGTGCGATGCAAGTGATTTTGCAATGGGAGCCGTTTTAGGACAAAGGATTGAAAAACGATTTCAACCTATATATTATGCTAGTAAGACATTACAAGGAGCACAAACGAACTATACAACTACTGAAAAAGAACTCCTTGCTATTGTCTTTGCTTTTGACAAATTTCGATCATATCTCGTTCTAGCAAAAACGGTGGTCTATACCGACCATTCTGCTCTTAGATACCTATTTTCAAAACAAGATGCTAAACCAAGATTAATCCGTTGGATCTTACTCTTACAAGAGTTTGATATTGAAATCCGAGATAAAAAAGGAGCAGAAAATCTCGCCGCTGATCATCTTTCTCGTCTTGAAAATCCCGAATTAGAAGTTCTGAATGAATCGGCCATACAAGACAACTTTCCTGATGAATATCTATTGAAGATAGATTATAAAGAAATCCCATGGTTTGCAGACTATGCAAACTACTTAGTTTGTGGATTCCTTGAAAAAGGATTATCGTACCAAAGACGAAAGAAATTCTTCAGTGATATAAAACACTATTTCTGGGAAGATCCACATCTGTTTAAAAGTTGTCCCGATGGAATAATACGCCGATGTGTATTTGGAGATGAAGCTAGTAAAATTTTAAATCATTGTCACACAGGACCAACAGGAGGGCATTATGGGCCTCAACTAACAGCAAGAAAAGTTTATGAAGCTGGATTCTATTGGCCTAAAATTTACAAAGACGCACACCTTCTTTGCAAATCCTGTGATGCATGTCAAAGGGCTGGAAGAATAAGTCAACGTGATGAAATGCCACAAAATGTCATCCAAGTATGTGAAGTATTTGACATTTGGGGTATTGACTTTATGGGTCCATTTCCAAAATCTCATAATAATCTATATATACTCGTAGCCATTGATTATGTATCTAAATGGGCGGAAGCACAAGCTCTCCCAACTAACGATGCACGAGTTGTAGTCAACTTTTTAAAACGTCTTTTTGCAAGGTTTGGAACACCGAGAGCTTTAATAAGTGATCGGGGTACTCATTTCTGTAATAATCAACTTGAGAAAGTTCTTAAAAGATATGGAGTAACTCATAAAATCTCCACCGCATATCATCCACAAACAAGTGGACAAGTTGAAAATACTAACCGAGCTTTAAAACGTATTCTAGAGAAAACCGTAGGATCAAATCCGAAGGAATGGTCCATTAAATTGGAGGATGCACTCTGGGCTTTTAGAACAGCCTACAAAACTCCAATTGGAACCACACCTTTTAGACTTGTGTATGGAAAAGCATGTCATCTTCCAGTAGAAATTGAACACAAAGCATTTTGGGCTTTGAAGACATGTAACCTTGATTTATATGAAGCCGGACGTCTACGATTAAGTCAACTAAACGAATTAGAAGAATTAAGACATGAAGCATACGAAAATTCGTTAATCTATAAAGAAAGAACGAAGAAATGGCATGATAAAAGAATCAGAAGTTCAAAAGAATTTAAAGAAGGAGACAGAGTTCTTCTTTTCAATTCACGATTCAAGCTATTTCCTGGAAAATTGAAATCAAGATGGTCTGGACCATTCATAGTCAAAAGAGTTTTCCCATACGGAACGATAGAATTAATAAATTCAAATGGGATTGAATTTAAAGTTAATGGTCACAGAGTTAAACATTACATACATGGTCCGATGGAAGTCGACAACGAAGTTAATCACAATTTCAATACCACAGCTAACTAAGTGTGGGGAGAATCAAGTCTTTAAAGGATAATATGTATTTCTGTTAGAGTTAGATTGTCTGTTTTCGTGTAGTTCTCGAAAATGGAACACGTATGGTCTTTCCCTAGCAGACCCTAAAGAACTAGTCTTCTCCCCCCATTCTGAATTTTTATTTTTTTTAGGTTTTTACAAAATGAAGACTGCCTGTGAATTAAACCATGGTCTAATGCTACACGCTTTGATCACTAAAAGAAATAATGACATACTACCGAGTGAAATAGTATCAGTAATCAGAGAAAGAATGGACGGAGTTAGAAAAGGATCCAGATGCGAAGATAATAAGTTACAATTTGGTAAAGGAAAATCAAAATCCGCAGCGAAAAGAAGAGCACGACACCTAGAAAAATGTCATAAATGCGGAAAATGGTCACATGGAGGTAAATGTTCAAATAATCAAACCTATTCAAATACCGAATTTGTTACTTTATGCAGAGACGGACCGTTCATATGTTTAGAAGAAAAGACAATGAATGCTCGAGGTTACGCCTATGCAGCCATGGAAGACCAATTAAATCGACTATCTTATGAATATAATAGATCATATAACTAAGAAATCTATTTCACAGGTATGTCTGTATAGTTTTTATTTTTATTTTTATTTTTAACCTTTTGATAATAAACGCTAATTTGTTCGCTAAAAAGTATTAAATTGGTATTAAATAAAATTAGGTTTGGCGACCGAAATTATTGATATCATTCAAAAATTTATTACATCACTGCGAAATTTAACGTTTATTCTTAAGGTATAAATATCTTTAATCAATCAACCCAAAATATTTCAAAAATTCGTCATGAGTTAAATTAGGTCTTGGAACCGAAATTACTTTACCGAAAAGAGGGGCGCATATTTTTGATAATATTTGACTGATTAAAGTGGGTTAAAAAGACAAAAAGATTTTTAAATTTATTTTTACCATGTTTTTAATCTTAATATTTAAATCTTAAATTAATATTGTAAACTTTGTAAAAACAATATTTTTAAAATTGTAAATATTTGAAAAATTAATATAAGTTTGGTATGAATTTATAAATTTTTAAATTAAGTTTGGTGTGAATTTTTAATTTTTAAAATATTAATTTTTAATTTTATGCATTTTAAATTTTGAGTTTGGTGTGAATTTTTAATTTTAATTTTGAATTTTATATTTAAGTTGTGTGAATTTAAAAACAAAAATTTACTTTATCTCATTAAGTTAAAAATATGATTTTTAAAATTCGTCGTAAGTTGAAGACTAGGTCTTTGAACCGAAATTGCTTTACCCGAGGGAGGGACGAGAACTTTTATTATCATTATTTTCAATCTTATTGATTTAAAGTATGCCAAAAACATAAAAAAACCCAAAAATCTTAGCTTTTAAAACAATCGCTACAAAAAGACAAATTTTAAAATTTTGTCGAGGGACGGACTAGGACATCGATCCGAAACGACCTCGTCCTAAATAACAAGGGAAACAAAATTTTAAAATTAATTTCTTATTTGTTTTATAAGTTAAAGATTATAAAAAATAAAAAAAAAAAAAAAAAAAAAAAAAAAAAAAAAAAAAAAAAAAAAAAAAATAACTCCGCGACTCGCGGAGTTTGCAGTACAAACCTCCGCGACTCGCGGAGGGACCAAATTACAGAAAAAAAAAATAAAACAGCTGCACACGATCAGTCTCTCCCACACACACAAAAACAACCCGAACAAACTGCGAAAAAACTCGAGAAAACCCACGAAAATCATCCCAAAAACTCGATTTTTCACCGTTAATCTTCAAATTTTTCACTACAATCATGTTGAGAAGGATGATATCTAGGAACTACTCAAGAAAACAGGTACAATTACACCCCAAATCACCTTTAAATCCGAATTTTAGTGTGTTCTTGAGCATATTTTAATAATTTGAATTTTGTTAATTTTTAGTGTAATTAGTGTTAAATTGTTAGTATATTATGCATGTATAACCTAGATTGATGCTTGTTAACATGATTTGAAGCCAAAAACTTCAAAATCTTTAGAATCTAGGGTTTGTGTTCTTGAGCAATTTGGGGCTTTTTGATATAAACAGGTTATGGCCGATTTTTGTCATGAATTGTTGCTAAATTGAGTAGTGTAACATGTCTAGGTAGTTAAATGATCCAAACTTTGAGCCTAAACATGATTTTGAGAATTAAAGTGGACTTTTTCAAGTCCAAAATTCATGAACTTGATTTTTGAAAGATAATGCCATTTGAGACTTGTTTATTTGCTAGTAATGATTATTTTGACATGTTATTTGAGTTGAATGCTTATGAACTTGGCGAAAATTTTCGTATATGCTTATTTGAAAAAGTGTAGATTTGATAAAAATGTGAAAATAAGCTTAAGTTTGATATAAATTGATAATGTCATTGTAATTATTTTGATTGATAATTTTGCTGACACTAATGCATATTTGGATGCACAAAATTTGTGTTTGATGTGTTTTGCAGAATGAAAGGGGTGAATCTTCATCCCAAGCCCGTCACGCTCCTGCTGAGAACTTGGAACAACAGGAGGTAGATAACTACTACAGGCAGGATGTACCTCATCCAGTAATGACCTTTTCAGATATGCACTTGGAACAGTTGCACCCGAACCTGCGATTTGACAGACTTTGGATAGATTATCCAAAATATCAACGGGGTTTGCATACTCTTCACTCTAAGGTTGTTGAGGTACCAAGGGTCATAGAATGGGGACCCTTGGAAGCTGTAGAATTGGCCGGGCCAATTAGGGAATTACTGGTACAGAGGTATGGTAATTCTTCTTTTAATGACTGGATATGTTTATTCACCATACGCAGACCTGTATATAAAGTATGGTGTGAAGAGTTGTTATGTAGTATAGAGTTGAATGATCGGGTAACTAGTTTAACCGATCGTTCTTTTATTAGATTTTTGTTAGGCGGTTCGATGCGCCACATGTCTTTACTAGACATGGCTCAGGCTTTACGTATATATACGCCTGAGGAATTAGCGTCTGCCGATTGTAGAGGATTGATACTAAACGGTAGGAAAATAGATGAGAATTTTGATACACACGGTGTGTGGAGTCAAATGACAAGCCACCACCGTTTTAAAGGGGGAAACTACTCTTATTTGGATATAGATAGAGCCGAATTAAGAGTAATACATAGATTTTTAGCTAACTCGATTACACAAAGGGGTAAAAACAAAGAAAAGGTAAATGAACAAGATTTGTTTTACCATATGTGTATTCGAGACCCACACAGCGCTGTAAGTATACCATATTGTGTGGGTTATTATTTATCAGCTATGGTTCGAGGGATGCGTCCACATAGCATAATAGGGGGTGGTATTTTTATTACTTTGATTGGTGAATATCTCGGTGTGGATATAAGTCGGGGGGGATTATTAGTAGAAGAGCCGGAACCCCGCGACACTATAGGTTTAAATGTATACCATGGTGCGAAAGTGTTGAAGCGGCGAAATAACGCCGCAGTACGATACAATGGTAGACATCCACAGGTAGAGAGAAACCAGGAACAAGGTAATGTAGGAGGGGGGAACCAGATGCAAGAAATGCAAAGGTTTATAGCTTCTCAGGAATACGAAAATGCTAGACAGAGAGCATTTGAAGATTGGCAAGTTCATCAGAACCAGATCATAGCACATTGCCAACACATAGGTAGAAACTATATTCCTACACCGAAACCCGTCTTCCCTCCTTGGTCGATAGAGATGCAGCCACCATATCCTACGTATGACCCTGCCGAGGCATTCTATAGCACTTATGGTTATGCGTGGAACCCCTATTGGTACCAATATCATCCTTAGTTTACTTATTTTTATTTTTATTTTTATTTTGTAATTTGTAATTATTGATATGTTTAATATTTTTTGTTAATATTGTAATCATTTTTATATTTATCTAACTTTTATTCTTAGATTTTAATAATTTTTGAATGTGGGGTAATATACCAAACTTCAAAAATATGTATATATGTTTGCAGTTTATCTTATGTACACAACAGGGTAAAACAACGCATTTTCAAAGACTGGCATTAAGTTCAGCAAAAGCAAGTAATTTTGACGACAATGATGCAAAATATATGTGAAATAACAACAAGACGGAATGAACAAATGACGTGCACCATTTATCATTCAGCAAACAAACGCCAATATATTTGGAAACTTTGGTAAAAATTTAATCATTTTCGCACAAATCACCCTCAATAATTTAAATTGTTACTGATTTCTTGCAAATGAGGGCATTGCAAGATCTTAAGTGTGGGAAGGGGTTAAATTCTTTCGGATTTTAAAAATTTTTACTTTATACACTTGGTTACCATTAAAAATACTAGTAAAGCAGTAGTTGTATTAGAATCTAGTGCTCTCTGATAAAAAAAGAACAGCCCTAGTCTTATATACTGACTACCCAATTCTAGTAAAATTTTTTAAAATTTTCAATTAAATGAATTCAAATCATGTTTATACATATTTATGAACGATAAAACTAGGTTTTAACACCGAAATTATTGTTACCTCAGAAAGGACATAAATTGAGAAACAAACTAAAATGTTAAAATTCATTTAAAATGGAATAGAGGACGATAAAAAGAAAAATAAAAAGCCAAGTGTGGGAAAATTTACCAAGTTATCTTAAACATATGTCACATATATCTGTAACAAATAACTGAAAATACTTTTGCTTTGGACTAAACTAAACTGTTTTACCCAATGAAAGAAAAGAAGAGATGGATCTACACGATGAATCAATTCCATCATTAAAAGGAAGTAAAGTCTTCCGAAAAAGACACGCGCTTTTTGATTTAGGTCATGAAGTTGTCGTCCAGACCAGCTGTAGGTTGACGAAAAATCTAGAAAAGTCATCACTAAAATCAGCAGGAAATCCACGGACCTCAGCATTAAACAGGGTCGCCAAGTGGTCAGATTTATCCTAACCATGAGAAGGATTTATCTCGTACAATGGGGGGGCACCGTGCAAATTAGCTGGATAAGACTAATGAATCAGATCCCCAGAAAGGATAATCTCCTTAAAGATTAAAAATCAGCTTTTAAGACTGATATTACTCAATCCTAGAGATTGACCTTAAAGATTGAGAATTACAAACTCATGGAATTCAATGATATCTAAACTCGAGCTTGAACGAGAAAATATTTTGATCAAAATTATAAACCGATTTGTTTTCTGAAAACCCTATTTTCAATGCGTTCATTACCATTGAACGTAAAATCCTAGGAATTCACCTGGAATTCATTAGGTCACCTGAACTAAATCGGGTGTCAACCGTAAGAACGGTGGTTGCATAGCATGGTCAAAGACAGGACCTTGTGCCAGACCGACAAATTATAAGGGTGAGCTTTACTATTGCTCCTACCAAGGATAGTAATTGCGTCCGACACGTTATAGACCATAATCAAAAGCATGTCACGGGACATTGCCTTAACAGTTGCTTGTTCAACGCTTTCCTTACAACCGGACGGTAGTTTACCGAAAGGTAATATACGGAACAAGTAAACTGGACGTGTTGCTTTCCAAATACAAGGTTAGCAAGTGGGTGACACAAAACCGCAAGTTTTGAGCTAAAATTTTCAAATCTAAAACCCACCAAACCCACAAAAATATTTTGCAAACACCGGTAAAGGGTTATTCCGGAAAACTTATCTAGGGTAAAAACTAGATTTAATTTTCAAAAGATAAAATGTTTTCATAAAGATCCAATTTCCTTAATGGATCTAAATTTTTATAGTCATGTGGGACTGTAAACCATATCGTTACTACCATTGTTTATACCGCCATATAGAAATCACTGATGTACAAAGTGTGAAGAATAAAGAAGTGATTCTAGTATTTCAAGACAATATTGCTTGAGGACAAGCAACGCTCAAGTGTGGGAATATTTGATAATGCTAAAAACGAACATATATTTCATAGCATTATTCCTCAAGAAAGACAAGCTTTTAGTTGCAATTGTTCTATTTACAAGTGATATTCGTTTAAATAATAAAAGGTGAAGACAAAAGACAGATTCGACGATTTGAAGACGCAAACGACCAAAAAGCTCAAAAGAACAAAAGACAATCAAAAAGGTTCCAATTATTGATAAGAAACGTCTCGAAATCACAAGAGTACAAGATTCAAAACGCAAAGTACAAGATATTAAATTGTACGCAAGGACGTTCGAAAATCCGGAACCGGGACCAGAGTCAACTCTTAACGCTCGACGCAACGGACTAAAAATTACAAGTTAACTATGTATATAAATATAATATAATATATAATTAATTATATTAATTATATATATATTATATATATATATTTAAAACTGTCGGCAGCCAGAAACTCCAAGGGAGTAAATTGAAAATACCTCTCCGCGACTCGCGGAGTTTGAAGGCCATTTTGCCGCGAGTCGCGGAGCCCCAAAAATCATTCCTGGCTATAAATCAAACCGAATTCTGATCAAAATATCATCATTTTTTTTTTCTCTTCATACGAAGTAATATATATTTATATTTATAATTTATATTTTAATTTTAATTCTAATAATAAGGGTATGTTAGCGAATGTTGTAAGGGTGTAAGTCGAAATTCTGTCCGTGTAACGCTACGCTATTTTTAATCATTGTAAGTTATGTTCAACCTTTTTATATTAATGTCTCGTAGCTAAGTTATTATTATGCTTATTTAAAACGAAGTAATCATGATGTTGGGCTAATTACTAAAATTGGGTAATTGAGCTTTGTACCATAATTGGGGTTTGGACAAAAGAACGACACTTGTGGAAACTAGACTATGGGCTATTAATGGGCTTTATATTTGTTTAACTAAATGAAAGTTTGTTAATGTTAATATAAAGATTTACAATTGGGCGTCCCTATAAATTACCATATACACTCGATCGGACACGATGGGCGGGGTATTTATATGTACGAATAATCGTTCATTTAACCGGACACGGGAATGGATTAATAGCCACTAGAATAATCAAAACAGGGGTGAAATTACATTCAAGGGTAATTGGTGTAATTGTTAACAAAGTAATAAAACCTTGGTTTACACGCAGTCGATAACCTGGTGTATTCATTAAACAAAGTATTAAAACCTTGTTACAATTCGAATCCCCAATTAGTTGGAATATTTATCTTCGGGTATAATAATAATTTGACAAGGACACTTGCAATTTATATTTATGACTGATGGACTGTTATGGACAAAAACCAGACGGACATATTGAATAATCCAGGACAAAGGACAATTAACCCATGGGCATAAAACTAAAACCAACACGTCAAACATCATGATTACGGAAGTTTAAATAAGCATAATTCTTTTATTTCATATTTTATTTCCTTTATTTTATATTTAATTGCACTTCTAATTATCGCATTTTATTTATTGTTATTTCATTTTATCGCACTTTTAATTATCGTACTTTTTAATTATCGTAATTTAATTTTATCGCATTTTTATTATTCGCAATTTCATTATCGTTATTTACTTTACGCTTTAATTTAAAGTCTTGTATTTATTTTATATTTTACATTAGGTTTTAACTGCGACTAAAGTTTTAAAATCGACAAACCGGTCATTAAACGGTAAAAACCCCTCTTTATAATAATAATATTACTTATATATATATTTATATTTTTAATAAAAGTAAACTAATATAGCGTTGAGTTTTGTTTAAAGATTTCCCTGTGGAACGAACCGGACTTACTAAAAACTACACTACTGTACGATTAGGTACACTGCCTATAAGTGTTGTAGCAAGGTTTAAGTATATCCATTCTATAAATAAATAAATATCTTGTGTAAAATTGTATCGTATTTAATAGTATTTCCTAGAAAAATAATAGCTATTTTATATACACCTCGCGAGACACCAGTCACCCACTTGCTAACCTTGTATTAGAAAAGTAACACGTCCAGTATACTTGCTCCATATATTACCTTTCGGTAAACTACCGTTCGGTTGTAAAGGAAAGCGTTGAACAAGCAACTGTTAAGGCAATGCCAAATGACATGCTTTTGATTATGGTCTATATCGTGTCGGATGCAATTACTATCCTTTGTAGGAGCAATAGTAAAGATCACCCTATAGTTTTTTCAGTCTGGCACAAGGTCCTGTCTTCGACCATGCTATGCAACCACTGTTCTTACGGTTGACACCCGATTTGGTTCAGGTGACCTAATGAATTCCGGTGAATTCTTAGGATTTTACGTTCAATGGTAATGAACGCATTGAAAATAGGGTTTTATCGGTTTGTAATTTGATCAAAATATTTTCTCATTCAAGCTCGAGTTTAGATATCATCGAATTCCATGAGTTTGAATTCTCAATCTTTAAGGTTAATCTCAAGGATTGAGTAATATCAGGCTTAAAAGCTGATTTTTGATCTTTTAAGGAGATTATCCTTTCTGGGGATCTGATTCATTAGTCTTATAAGCTAATTTGCACGGTGCCCCCCCATTGTACGAGATAGATCCTCTCATGGTTAGGATAAGTCTGACCACTTGGCGACCCTGTTTGATGCTGAGGTCCGAGGATTTCCAGCTGATTTTCGAGAAAACTTTTCAAGATTTTTCGTAGACTCTACAACCGGTCTGGACGACAGCTTCCTGACCTAAATCAAGAAGCGCGTGTCTTTTTCTCGGAAGACTTTACTTCCTTTTAAATCAAATGGCACATTTCTTTCAAATATATTATAAAAAATCGGGTAAAACTGATTAAATCGTTCAAAACAAAAGTATCTTCAATTATTTGTACAAAAATATGTGATATATGTAATTTGAATAATTTGGTAAATTTTTCCCACACTTGGCTTTTATTTTCCTTTCTTTGCTTTTTTATTTTCCTCTATTCCATTTTTAAATGAATTCAAGCGTTTTGAGTTGTTTCTCAATTTATGTCCTTTCCGAGGTAACAACAATTTCGATGTTAATACCTAGTTTTAACGTTCATAAATATGTATAAACATAATTTTAAATTCATTTAGTTGAAAATTTTTAAAAGTTTTACTAGAAGTGGGTAGTCAGTATATAAGACTAGGGCTGTTTTTTATTATCAGAGAGCACTAGATTCTAATACAACTACTGCGTTACTAGTATTTTTAATGGTAACCAAGTGTTTAAATTAAAAAAATTTTAAATCCGAAAGAATTTAACACCTTCCCACACTTAAGATCTTGCAATGCCCTCATTTGCAAGAAATCAGTAACAATTTAAATTATTGAGGGTAATTAGCGTAGAAAAACAATTAAAATTTTACCAAAGTTTTCAAACATATTGGCGTTTGTTTTGAATGATAAATTGTGCACTTCATTTGTTCATTTCGTCTGTTGTTATTTCACATATATTTTGCATCTTGTCGTCAAAATTAGTTGCTTTTGCTGAACTTAATGCCAGTCTTTGAAAATGCGATGTTTTACCCTGTTTTGTACATGAGATAAACTACAAACACATATATATATATATATATATATATATATATATATATATATATATATACATATATATATATATATACATACATACATACATATATATATATACATACATACATACATATATATATATATATATATATATATATATATATATATATATATATATATATTTTGAAGTTGGGTATATCACTCCACATTTAAAAATTATTAAAATCTAATAATAAAAGTTAGAAAATTATAAAATCTATTATAGTATCAAAAGTAGTATTAAAAGTATACAATTACAACTTACCAAATAAATAAAAATAGGCATAAAAGAAAATTAGGGTTGATGAGGATGGTTCCAGTAGGGATTCCATTCATAGCCGTAAGTGCTGTAGAATGCTTGAGCTGGGTCATATGTATGGTACGGTGGTCGGGTCTGTATAGTCCAGGGAGGAAATACGGGCATTGGAGTAGGAATGTAGTTTGTATTTATGTATGCACAATGACTTATGATTTGGCTTTGATGATACTACCAATCTTGAAATGCTCGTTGTCTAGCCATTTCATACTCATGTTGAGCCATAAAAATTTGCATTTCTGTCATCTGATTCCCCCCTCCCGCATTACCTTGCTGCTGATCTCTTTCGACCTGTGGATGATTGTCATCATATGGTGCTGCAGCGTTATATCGTTTCTTTAAAACCTTAGAACCATGATACACGCGTAAATCTATTCTATCACGGGGTTCTGGTTCTGCCATTAATAATCCCCCCGACTTCTATCCACACCGAGATGCTCTGCAATTAAAGTAATAAAGATACCACCTCCTATTATACTATTAGGCTGCATATCCCTAACCATAGCCGATAAATAATAACCCACACAATAAGGTATACTTACAGCGCTCTGTGGGTCTCGAATACACATGTGGTAAAATAAATCTTGTTCATTTACCTTTTCTTTGTTCCTACCTCGCTGTGTAATCGAGTTTGCTAAAAACTTGTGGATCACTCTTAACTCAGCTCTATCAATATCAATATAAGAGTAAGATCCCCCACGAAATCGGTTATGGCTAGTCATTCTACTCCATATTCCATTCATATCAAAATTTTCATCAACCCTCCTACCATTAACTATCAACCTTTGACAATTAGTAGATGCTAGTTCCTCAGGCGTATATATACGTAAAGCCTGAGCCATATCTAGTAGAGACATATGGTGCATCTCACCTCCTAATAAAAATCTAATAAAGCTCCGATCGATTAAGATAGCTACCCGATCATTTATTTCAATACTATATAATAATTCCACACACCATTCTCTATATACAGGCCTACGTATATTGAACAAATGTTCTCAATCATTAAAAGTAGAATTACCATACCTTTGTGTAAGTAATTCTCTGATTGGATCGGCCAATCCCACTATTTCTAAAGGTTCCCAATCTATTACCCTGGGTACTTCAACATCATTAGACTGAAGGGTGTGTAAGTTCCTCTGATATTTTGGATAGTCTATCCAAAATCTGTCAAACCTCAAGTTTGGGTGTAAATTTGCCTCAGTGATATTTGAAAATGAAATGACTTGATGAGGTATATTTTGTCTGTATTGGTCGTTAATCTCCTGCTCATCTGCATTAGGAGGAGCATTGCCAGCCTGGGATGAAGATTCACCCCTTTCAGTCTGCAAAACACATTAAACACAATTTTTGTGCATCCAAATATGCATTAGTGTTAGCAAAATCATTAATCAAAACAATCATAATGACATGTTTAATCCTATTAAACTTTATACGCATTTTCATAATATTAACAATTCTACACTTTTACAAATAAACATATATGAAAATGTATACAATGTTCCTTAGCATTCATCTTCTAAATCATGTCAAAAATAATCATTATAGCAATTAAACGAGTTCCAAATGGCATTCATATCAATTAAATCGAGTTCATGCATTTTTGACTCAAAAAGTCCACTTTAATACTCAAAAATCATGTTTAGGATCAAAGTTTTGATCATTTAGCAACATAAACATGTTACACTACTTAATTTAGTATAAACCAACAACAAAATTCGGCCATAACCTGTTTATATCAAAAAGCCTCAATTTTGCTCAAGAACACAAACCCTAGATTACTCAAAATTTGAAGTTTAATGCTTCTAATCATGTTAAATAACATCAATCTAGGTTATACAAGCATAATATACAAACAATTTAAGCACAATTACACTAGAAATTATCAAAATCAAATTGGGTATAATTTTGCTCAAGAACACTAGAAATCCGGATTAAAGAGTGTTTAGATGTAGAAATTACCGATTTCCTTGAGTAACTTCTTGGGAAGAATCTCCTCATCGTGATTTTAACAAAAAATTTGATGATTAACGGTGAAAAATCGTGATTTTGAGAGTATTTTTGTTGGTATTTTCGCAGCAATTTTTTGGGTGTGGTGTGTTTGGGGACTGGTCTGTCGACCAGTTAACCCTTTCTAGATTTTCATTGCTCCGCGAGTGCGGATGTGGGACCCTTTCAATCTCCGTGAGTGCGGATTTCCTTTTTTTTTTTTAATAAAATCTTTAATAATGAAACAATTAATGGAGTAATTTTTAAAATTTTGTTTTCCTTTTTATTTAGGATGAGGTTGTTTCGGTACGTTTACCTAGTCCATCCCTCAACAAAATTTTAAAATTTGATTGTTTAAAAGGTAAAGATTTTGGTTTTTTTTAAATGTTTTTGGCATACTTTAATTCAATAAGATTAAAAATAATGATAATAAAATTTATCGTCCCTCCCTTGGGTAAAGCAATTTCGGTTCCATGATCTAGTCTTCAACTTACAACGAATTTTAGAAATCATATTTTTAACTTAATGAAATAAAGTAAATTTTGTTTTTAAATTCACACCAAACTTAAATTTAAAATGCATAAAATTTCATATAAATATTATTAATATTTATATATTTTAGTTTTACAAACTTATATTAAAAATATTAGTTTTTTTAAAATATTTACAAACTTAAATATATTGATTTTAAAAATTTACAATATTAATTTTAAAAATATGGTAAAAATAAAATTAAAAATATTTTTGGTCTTTTATCCCATTTTAATCAATCAAATATTATCAAAAATATACGTCCCTCTTTTGGATAAAGTAATTTCGGCTATTTTACCTAGTTTTACTCCTGACGAATTTTTGAAATATTTTGAATTGATTGATTAAAGATATTTACACCTTATGAAAAAACGGTAAAATTCGCAGTGATGAATTAAATTTTTGTATGATATCAATAATTTTGGTTTCGCATACCTAATTTTATTGAATATCAGTTTAATACTTTATAGCGAACGATTCAGCGTTTATTATCAAAAGGTTAAAAGCAATAATAAAAAAAACTGTACATATCTACCTGTGAGATAGAATTCTCAGAGACCTACCTTAGCCGACTCATAGGAGAGTCGTGTGATTTGGTTTTCCATAGCTACATAAGCGTAACCTCGATTTTTCAATAACTTTTCTTTCAAACATATGAACGGTCCTTCTCTGCATAGAGTAACAAATTCGGTATTTGAATATGTTTGATTGTTCGAACATTTACCTTCGTGTGACCATTTTCCGCATTTATGACATCTTTCAAGGTGTCGTGCTCTTCTTTTTTTGTGGATTTTGATTTTCCTTTACCAAAATGTGTTTTATGATGATCTTTCCTGAGTTCTTTCCTCACTTCGTCCATTTTGCCTCTTATGAATGATACCAGTTCACTCGAGAATGTGTCATTATTATGTTTAGTAATCAAAGCGTGTAGTAGTAGACCATGGTTCGAATCAAAGGAATTCTTCATCTCGTAAAACCTAAAAAAAATAAAAATTCAGAATGGGGGGAGAAGACTAGTTCGTTAGGGTCTGCTAGGGAAAGACCATTCGAATTCTATTTTCGAGAACTACACGAAAACAGAAAATCTAACTCTAACAGAAATATATATTATCCTTAAAAAGACTTGATTCTCCCCAAACTTAGTTAGTTGTGGTGTTGAAATTGTGATTAACTTCATTGTTATCTTCAATTGGATCATCAACAACTTGCATATCTCTGACTTTGGCTTCAAGCCATTGATTGATTTCTTCTGTAACATTCACAAATTCAATTAACATTGCTTTTTATTTAAGCGAAAAATTGGATACTAATCGGTTACATAACTTAAAGTTCCCCTTAATTCTAGCATCTTGAATCCGTTTATAAAGTTTCTTCGTTGAACTGTTGAAAACGGGTTCATCTAATTTCGTATCAATAACGGGGTTCTTTGTTATCGGGTTATCATTAGGTGTTTCTTCATCTTCCCCACACATAGGCCTTTTTATGCATGGGTTCAACAGTTTTGGTTGGTGGAGATCTAAAATTTCGGTTCACAAAGGTAACCGATTTGTCACCATCCCTAAGTGTCATTCTACCTTCTCTTACATCAATAAATGATTTGGTGGTTGCTAAAAATGGGCGACCTAAAATTAGAGTAATATCAAGGTCTTCCTCCATATTAATAACTATGAAGTTTGCAACAAAGGTTAAACTTCCCACTTTAACAAGTAAATTATTGGCTATTCCAACCGGGTGTTTAATGGTTTGGTCAAATAATTAAACACCTATGCTGGTTGGTCTTAATTTACCCACACCTAATCTTTTGTATAAGAAAAGAGGCATAACATTTGCACTTGCTCCTAAATCTGCGAGTCCATTATACATAGCACCATCATTAAGTAAGCAAGAAATGATAAATTCACCTGGGTCTCCTACTTTAGTAAGTATAGTTGGTTTGTTAACCTTTTTCGGGTGATCTTTTCTTGGTTCTTTCACTTCTACTTGACTTTCTTGTTCACATTTTTCTTCGTTTCTTGGAATGGGAGGTTTGTATAGGAATTCTTCTTCATCACTTCAATTTGAAGCTTCCCGTTCTTCTAATTTTGGTTTTTCATATGTTGTTGATAACATATTTATGTTTTCATTCTGAGGGTTTTCTTGGGTGGTGAAATTATGATTGACTTCATTGTCAACTTCCATTGGACCATGTATGTAATGTCTAACTCTGTGACCATTAACTTTAAATTCAATCTCATTTGAATTTATCAACTCTATTGTTCCATATGGGAAAACTCTTTTGACTATGAATGGTCCAGACCATCTTGATTTCAATTTTCCAGGAAATAGCTTGAATCGTGAATTGAAAAGAAGAACTCTATCTCCTTCTTTAAATTCTTTTGAACTTCTGATTCTTTTATCATGCCATTTCTTCGTTCTTTCTTTATAGATTAACGAATTTTTATATGCTTCATGTCTTAATTCTTCTAATTCGTTTAGTTGACTTAATCATAAACGTCCGGCTTCATGTAAATCAAGATTACACGTCTTCAAAGCCTAAAATGTTTTGTGCTCAATTTCTACTGGAAGGTGACATGCTTTTCCGTAAACAAGTTTAAAAGGTGAGGTTCCAATTGGAGTTTTGTAAGCGGTTCTAAAAGCCCGGAGTGCATCCTCCAATTTTATGAACCATTCCTTCGGATTTGATCCTACGATTTTCTCTAGAATACGTTTTAAAGCTCGGTTGATATTTTCAACTTGTCCACTTGTTCGTGGATGATAAGCGGTGGAGATTTTATGAGGTACTCCATATCTTTTGAGAACTTTCTCAAGTTGATTATTACAAAAATGAGTACCCTGATCACTTATTAAAGCTTTCGGTGTTCCGAACCTTGCAAAAAGACGTTTTAAGAAGTTGACTACAACTCGTGCATCGTTAGTTGGGGGAGCTTGTGCTTTCGCCCATTTAGAGACATAATCAATGGCTACGAGAATGTAGAGATTATTATGAGATTTTGGAAATGGACCCATAAAGTCAATACCCCAAACGTCAAATACTTCACATACTTGAATGACATTTTGTGGCATTTCATCACGTTGACTTATTTTTTCGGCCCTTTGACAAGCATCACATGAGTTACAAAGAAGGTGTGCGTCTTTGAAAATTGTAGGCCAATAAAATCCAGCGTCATAAACTTTTCTTGCTGTGAGTTGAGGCCCATAATGCCCTCCTGTTGGTCCTATGTGACAATGGTTTAAGATTTGACTAGCTTCATCCCCGAATACGCATCGGCGTATTATTCCATCGGGATAACTTTTTAAAAAATGTGGATCTTTCCAAAAATAGTGTTTTATATCACTAAAGAATTTCTTTCGTTTTTGGTACGACAACCCTTTTTCAAGGAATCCACATACTAAGTAGTTTGCATAGTCTGCAAACCATGAAATTTTACTATAATCGATCTTCAAAAGATATTCATCAGGAAAGTTGTCTTGTATAGCCGATTCATTTAGAACTTCTAATTCAGAATTTTCAAGACGAGAAAGATGATCAGTGGCGAGATTTTCTGCTCCTTTTTTGTCTCGGATCTCAATATCGAACTCTTGTAAGAGTAAGATCCAACGGACTAATCGTGGTTTAGCATCTTGTTTTGAAAATAAGTATCTAAGAGCAGAATGATCAATATAGACCACCGTTTTAGCTAGAACGAGATATGAACGAAATTTGTCAAAAGCAAAGACAATAGCAAGGAGTTCTTTTTTAGTAGTTGTGTAATTCGTTTGTGCTCCTTGTAACGTCTTACTAGCGTAATAAATAAGTTGAAATCGTTTTTCAATCCTTTGTCCTAAAACAGCTCCCATTGCAAAATCACTTGCATCGCACATGAGTTCAAATGGTAAATTCCAATTTGGAGTTATCATGATCGGCGCATTAGTGAGTTTTTCTTTAAGAATATTAAAAGATTTTATGCATTCATCTGAAAAGATGAATGGAGCATCCTTTTCTAGGAGTTTATTCATAGGAGTGGCAATTTTAGAAAAATATTTTATGAAACGTCGGTAAAAACCGGCATGCCCTAGAAAACTCCTAACTCCTCTAACATTGGTGGGATGTGAAAGTTTAGCAATTACATCTACTTTAGCTCTATCCACTTCAATTCCTTCCTTTGAAATTTTATGACCAGGAACGATGCCTTCTTTAACCATGAAATGGCATTTCTCCCAATTAAGAACTAGATTTGATTACTCGCATCTAATAAGCATTCGTTCAAGATTAACTAGACATGTTTCAAAAGTATCACCGAAGACTGAAAAGTCATCCATGAAAACTTCCATGCATTATTCTATCATGTCGTGAAAAATCGCCATCATGCACCTTTGAAAGGTTGCAGGGGCGTTGCAAAGTCCAAATGGCATGCGTTTGTAAGCAAAAGTACCATAAGGGCACGTAAATGTGGTTTTCTCTTGGTCCTCGGGTGCTATTGGAATTTGAAAATATCCGAAAAACCGTCAAGAAAACAATAGTAACTATTCCCGGCTAATTTTCCAACATTTGATCAATGAAAGGTAAGGGAAAGTGATCTTTTCTGGTGGCGTCATTTAATTTTCTATAATCAATACAAACACGCCATCCTGTTACAGTCCTAGTAGAAATAAGCTCATTTTTTTCATTTGTGATGACAGTCATGCCACCCTTCTTAGGTACGCATTGAACTGGGCTTACCCATGGACTATCAGAGATTGGATAAATTAAACCTGCATCTAGCAGTTTAATAATTTCTTTCTTATCAACATCTTGCATATTAGAATTTAGTCTTCGTTGGCATTGCACATATGTTTTATGGCCTTCTTCCATAAGGATTTTATGTGTGCAATACGAATGACTTATGCCTTTAATGTCATGAATCTTCCATGCAATAGCTGGTTTATGAGCTTTTAGCACAGAAATGATTTGAGATTTTTCATTTTCCGTAAGAGAAGACGATATTATTACAGGTAATTCAGATTCACCATATAAATAAGCGTATTCCAAATGGTTTGGAAGTGGCTTTAACTCTAATGTCGGTGGTTCTTCTATCGATGATTTGTATCGATATATGTCTTCCTCTTTTAGCATTTGAAGTTCTTCTGTTGTTGGTTCGTATTCATTAGCCATGAGTGTAGCTAACATTTCAGCTTCATCAATTGTTTCAGTTCCTTCTCCTAAAGAACATTCTCCTGTTCCTTGTAATTCTGGAAATTCTTGTAACAATTCTGCATGTGAATCTATAGTTGGAATGTAATAACATGTATCATCTGCAGATTGCGGCTGTTGCATGGCTCTATCAACAGAAAAGGTAACACTCTCGTCCTCTATACTTAGGGTCAGTTTCTTACCGAACACGTCTATTATTGCTTTGGCCGTGTTTAAGAATGGTCTTCCTAGTATTAGAGGAACTCGAGAATCTTCTTCCATGTCCAGAATAACAAAATCTACTAGAAATACTAAAGTACCAACTTTAACTAGCATGTTTTCCATTATCCCTCTAGGATATTTTACTGATTGATCGGCTAGCTGTATGCTTATTCATGTTGGTTTTAATTCTCCAAGGTCTAGTTTAGCGTATAGTGAATACGGCATTAAATTTATACTAGCACCTAAATCTGCCAATGCTTCTATTGAACTAAGACTACCCAGAAAATATGGAATTGTGAAACTTCCTGGATCTGAGAGTTTTTCTGGTATCTTATTCAACAGCACTGCAGAACAATTAGCATTCATAGTAACAGCCGAGAGTTCTTCCATTTTCTTTCTATTTGTGATTAGATCTTTCAGAAATTTAGCATATCTAGGCATTCCTGAAATCACATCAATGAAAGGAAAATTGACATTTATTTGTTTAAACATATCCAAGAATTTAGATTGCTCGACTTCAAGTCTTTCTTTTCTCATTTTACTCGGGTAAGGAAGCGGTGGTTGGTATGGTTTAACATAAGGTTTAGCCTTAACTGTGTTATCTTCATTAACCTTTTCAACTACCGATTCTGATTCCTTCTCTTGTTCAGGTTGTGGTGCCTGTGTAGTTGGAATAGAGTCATCAGAAATTACAGGCATTTTAGGTGGTTTTAGTGTAATACCACTTCTCGTGGTAATGGCTTTAGCTGTTTCATTCCGGGGCTTAGCATTTGTATCGCTAGGTAGACTTCTTGGTTTTCTTTCACCGATCAACCTTGCTAGGTTGCTTACTTCTTGTTCCAGATTTTGGATTGAATCTTGTTGATTTCTAAATGCTTGAGCATTTTGTTCATTAGTTTGTTTCTGAGATGTGAAAAATTGCGTTTGAGATTCAACTAGCTTCGACATCATGCCTTCTAAATTTGTCTTTTTATCATCGATTTGTGGTGGTTTATTTTGAAAAATAGGTCTTTGTTGATTGTAAGTATTGTTAGATACTTGTTGATTGCTGGGACCTTGTTGGTTGTTGTATGGAACATTTCGGCTATAATTCTGATTTTGATTGTAGTTTGGTCTTGGCGGTTGATAATTATTCTGATAATTATTTCCAGGCCTTTGGTTCATGTACGAAACATTCTCTCTTTGTTCCATTGTTTGTTCAATACTGAGACAATCTTTTGTCAAATGTGGTCCTCCACACTGCTCACAACTAATTCGTATTGCGTGAATATCTTCCGTCATCTTTTCAATTCGTCTCTCGAAAGCATCTAACTTTGCGGAAATGGAATCAAAGTCATGGTTAGAATCGGCTCTAGCCGCTTTAGATGATCTAACGATGTCTTTTTCTTGATGCCACTCATGTGAGTCGGAGGCAGTGTTATCAATAATTTTGTAAGCTTCAGTTGCGGTTTTCTTCATAATGGAACCACCAGCTGCTATATCGATGTCTTTTCGTGTAGTAATATCGCATCCTTGGTAGAATATTTGTACTATTTGATAAGTGTCTAAACCATGTTGAGGACATCCTCTCAATAACTTTCCAAATCTTGTCCACGCCTCATATAAAGTTTCATTTGGCTTTTGCGTAAACGTGACAATTTCTCCTTGAAGTCTCACGGCTTTAGATGCCGGAAAGAATTATTTAAGAAAATTTTCAACTAAGACATCCCATGTATCAATCGCCCCTTCATGTAACGATTCTAACCAATTTTTGGCTTCTCCCTTTAAAGTCCAGGGAAATAACATGAGATAGATCTGTTCATCCTCAACTTCTCTGATTTTGAATAGAGTACAGATCCTATTAAAGGTACGAAGATGTTCGTTTGGATCTTCCTTCGGTGCACCACTAAATTGGCATTGATTAGTTACCATGTGTAGGATTTGTCCTTTGATTTCATAATCTGGCGCATTAATGTCTGGTTGAATAATTGCATGACCTTGGCCAGTGCGTTTAGCCCTCATTCGATCTTCCATACTTAGAGGTTCCGGATTTTCTATGATTGAGTTTTTTGAATCTGAATCACTAGAGGATTCTGATTTAATGGTTTCTTCCTCGACAACCTATGGATGAGTGATTTGTGGTTCAGGAGGAATGATTAGTGGTTCAGGATCTCTGAATTGTCCCTGAATATCTTCCGGATTCTCAATTGTGAGGTCGGGTTCAAAAAATGGATTATCAGAAATTTGAATTGGAGTACTTGGTCGACTAGATGAAGATTCTAAAGAAAAATCAACGGCGACAATATTGGCTAGATGTCTTGATCGAGTTACAGGAGGTGAACGTATGAAAGGTGGTGAACATTTTGCTCGGTGCATTCACTGAATATCCTATTAGTTATAAAAGATAAAAATTATATAAGTTATCAAATTAATAGACTTTTTTGATTTTGCCCACGTTTCGAATAGCCAATAGATGCAGCAGGTAGCCAGGACCCTTTAAATCGAAAGCCCACAACTCGCCACTAACAAATCCAACTATTACTACGAACCAGCAAATTTTGGATGTCTATCAATTTAACTGCTTAAAATAATTTTTCGTCGAAATTTAAGGAAGATAAAGAAAATTCTATGTCCTAAAAACTAGAGCGTCGAAATGAAAAAGAAAAAGTGCGTCGAAAAATAAGAAGTCGAAAAATAAGCGTCGAAAAATAAAGGTGGAAAAATAATAATAAGAAAGTAGCGCATCGAAATTTAAAAGCCTAAAAACTAAAAATTAAAACTTGCGTCTAAAGGTATTAAAGCTTAAAAGGAATTCTATATCCAAAATGGCAATAACTTAAAAAGGCACTAAAACTTTATTTAAAACTAAAGCGATAAACAATGTCGTAAATTTTAAAGCGTCTAAGTCTTAGTCTAAAGAAAAAGCACTTAAGGGATTTTACGGCAAATCTTAGAAATCTAAAAATAAAAATAACTACGGCAAAATACTAATCTTAAAACTAATTATGAATGATAAATATACAAATTACGAATTATATGTTATAAAAGATACAAAATATAAAAAAAAAACTTAAAGTTATAAAAGTACAATTTTTATAAAAATATTATTTTTATATTATTATTTTATAAAATTATTAATTTTATAATTAATAAAACTAAGAAATAACTTAAAAATACAAAATTTAATTAAAAACTAAAACTACTTAATATTAAATATAAACCCTAATTATAAATAATAATAATTAATTTTTAACCCTAATTTCGTAATAAATGAGGTACCAGGTCAGGCGTGTCAAACGGCTCCGCGAGTGCGGATGTCTGCTGCCCAAAAACTCCGCGAGTGCGGAGGATGCAGATTCAGATGAGCTGCAGGCTCAAATTACGCAGGGTCAACGTTTAATATATATTTTTTACTTTTTTACTTTTACTTTTTTATTTTCAGTTTTTATTTTATAGAAAATGTAATTTAAATAATACTTATATTAAAAATTGCTTACTAGTTTTTTTTTTATAACTTTTCACAATAAATAAAAATATAAACTTTTTAATAAACTTAAATATATATATATATATATATATATATATATATATATATATATATATATATATATATATATATATATATATTATGTTTTTGTATTTTAATATTTAAAACTTATAAAAATAAATTTTTACAAAAATGGCTTAAAAACTAATTTTTTTTTTGTAGCGTTTCGCTTCGGCGTTGACTGATTCCCCGGCAGCGGCACCAAAAATACTTGATGTTATGCGAGGTGTATACGAAATAGTTATATTTTTGTTGAAAATACTATTAAATATGCTACAATTTTACACAAGTTATTTATTTATTTATAGAATGGGATATACCTAAACCTTGCTACAACACTTATAGGCAGTGTACCTAATTGTAGAGTAGTGTAGTTTTTAGCAAGTCCGGTTCGTTCCACAGGGATACAACTAAATTTAACGCTATATTTATTTTAAACTATATTTGTATATATATATATATATATATATATATATATATATATATATATATATATATATATATATATATATATATATATATATATATATATATATATATATATAAGTAG
Source organism: Rutidosis leptorrhynchoides (assembly GCF_046630445.1). Taxonomy (NCBI): domain Eukaryota; kingdom Viridiplantae; phylum Streptophyta; class Magnoliopsida; order Asterales; family Asteraceae; genus Rutidosis; species Rutidosis leptorrhynchoides. The sequence goes on from NC_092334.1 coordinate 30,734,018, forward strand.
TATTATTATTATTATAAAAGGGGGTTTTTACCGTTTAGTGACCGGTTTGTCGATTTTATTTCCTAAATCACAATTAAAACCTAATGTAAAATATTAAATATAAATACAACTTAATTTAAAGCGTAAAGTAAATGACGATAAATAAAAATGCTATAAAATAAAAGTACGATAATTAAAAGTGCAATAATTTAAAGTACGATAAATAAAATGACGATAAATAAAAATGAGATGAGATATAAATTAAGAGAATTATGCTTATTTAAACTTCCCTAATCATGATGTTTGACGTGTTGATTTTAATTTATTACCATGGGTTAATTGTCCTTTGTCCTGGATTATTCGATATGTCCATATGGTATTGTCCATAATAGTCCATCAGTCATAATTATAAAGTGCGAGAGTCTTCGTCAAAATATCCTTATACCCGAAGTCAAATATTCCAACTAATTGGGGATTCGAACTGTAACAAGGTCTTAATACTTTGTTTAATGAATACACCAGGTTATCGACTGCGTGTAGTCCAAGGTTTTAACACTTTGTTAACAATTACACCAATTACCCTTGAATGTAATCCACCCCTGTTTCAACAAGTCCATTGACTATTAATCCATCCCCGTGTCCGGTCAAATAAACAATAATTAGTATTTATAAATATCCCGCCCACCGTACCCGAGTAAGCGTATGTGGTTATATATAGATACGTCAAATTGTAACCTTTATATTAAATTAACGAGGTATCGTTTAGTTAATATAAAGCCCATTAATAGCCCATAGTCTAATTTCCACAAGTGTCGATCTTTTGTCCAAACCCCAATTATGGTACAAAGTCCAATAACCCCGTCTTTAATATTTAGCCCAACATCACGATTACTTCGATTTAAATAAGCATAATAATAACTTAGCTATTAGACATTAATTTAAAAAGTTGAACATAACTTACAATGAGTATTAATAGCGTAGCGTTACATGGACAGAGTTTCGACTTAAAAACTTAAAACATTCACTACTATAACCTTATTATTATTAAACTTAAATTAAAATTAAAATTAAAATTATATATATATATATTTTTCGTAGATATAAAGAAGGAAAAGGAATGATGAATCGAGCATAATGCGCGGCCTTTTATAGGCCCACTTGATCACTGTGTGCTCCGCGAGTGCGGTATTTTCGTTCTTCATAGCTCCGCAGTCGCGGAGCTTTGGATTCCAGCTCATTGATCAAATCCAAAACGTGGGCTGCGGATAAATATAATATATATATATATATATATATATATATATATATATATATATATATATATATTAATTATATATTATATTATATTCTCGTGCATAGTTGACTGAATTTTTGGTCCGTTGCGTCGCACGTTGATAGTTGGTTCATGTCTCGGTTCCGGATTTTCGAACGCCTTTTTGTACGATTTAATATCTTGTACTTTGCGTTTCACGGCTTGTACTCTTATCATTTTTAGATGTTTCTCATCAATAATTTGAACCACTTGGATTGTACTTTGTATTCTTTAGCGTTTTGGTCGTTTGCCTCTTCAAATCGTCGAATCTGTCTTTTGTCTTCACCTTTTATTATTTAAACGAATATCACTTGTAAATAGAACAATTGCAACTAAAAGCTTGTCTTTCTTAAAGGATAATGCTATAAAATATATGTTCGTTTTTAGCATTATCATTATTATTAAAAATTATTATTTGAATAGAATTATTATTATTATTATTATTACAGTTAATATTAAAAAGTATCGTTATTATTAAAATTATCATGATTAGAATTATCATTTTATCATAACTAATATTATCATTAGTAAATATAAATATTGTTATTATTATTATTAGTAGAATAATGATAATTATTATCATTACAAAATAATAAAACTTTTACTTATTATTATTATTATCAATAGTATTTTATCAAATGAATATGTGATACAAAGATATTTTACCAACTGTAATATAATTACATTAATAATACATACCACTATATTTTTATGATATTAAGTAAACTTTATAAATTTTATTACTTAAGATATATAAAAGTATATTTTTATCATATATAAAATTTTAATATAAATTTTTATTTATTAATAAATGATTTATATATTTACTCTAATAAAATTTGCTAAATATATTTAAATATATAAAACAACTATATTTAAGTTATATAATAATCATGTATAGATTTTGGAAGTCATTTTGGTTAAGTTGACTTTTGTTGACTTTTGCATATTAGTCTTGAGCATTAGGATTGTGGTGCACTATGACATGACCTAATTTGTTAGACATATATTGACCAACATATAAATATATATATATATACTTAATATAGGTTCGTAAATCCGAGGCCAACCTTGCACTTGTTCAATGTCATCATATGCATAATTACTACGAAACACAGTATTGTGAGTTCATTTGATTCCCTTTTACTCTTTACATTTTTGGGACTGAGAATACATGCGCTGTTTTTATAACTGTTTTATTAAATACTTTTGAGATATATTTTTGAGCTGAGAATACATGAACTGCTTTTATAAATGTTTAACGAAATAGACACAAGTATTCAAAATTACATTATATGATAGAATTATTTGGATTCAGGGGTTCGATTACTATAAAGATTGTATTATCGACCATCGGTGAGAAATTTTTGCATTGCACGATGCATTAGCTACCGAAATGGTTCGATTTAGTAGCTACTATCGGTGAGAAATTTTTGCATTGCACGATGCATTAGCTACCGTTTTAGCTACCCTCGGTGAGACATTTTAGCATTGCACGATGCATTAGCTACCGTTTTAGCTACCCTCAGTGAGAAATTTTTTCATTGCATGATGCATTAGCTACCGATTGTTTAGCATTAGTTACCCTCGGTGAGAAATTTTTGCATTTCACGATGCATTAGCTACCGTTGGTGAGATTCCGGTGTTCTTCATATGAATGATTTTACAGCAGTGAGTAGACCTGCACAGATTGTTTTCGAAATATGAGTATCTTGTGGTCTATTATATAATTGGAAATGATTGATTATGATAAACTAATGAACTCACCAACCTTTTGGTTGACACTTTAAAGCATGTTTATTCTCAGGTATTAAGGAAATCTTCCGCTGTGCATTTGCTCATTATAAAGATATTACTTGGAGTCATTTTTGGCATATTTCAAAAGACGTTGCATTCGAGTCGTTGAGTTCAATAAGGATTATTATTATGTAAATGACAGATTAGGTCATTTATAGTTTGTATATTATAAGATGGTATGCATACCTGTTAACTTTCGATGTAATAAAAGTTTGTCTTTAAAAACGAATGCAATGTTTGTAAAATGTATCATATAGAGGTCAAATACCTCGCAATGTAACCATATGTTATTGTATTCGACCTTATGGATTAGGACGGGTCATTACAGGTGTCGTGGTCATTGTCTTCGTGGAACTCACAATACTTGTCTGACTTTTGACCGTCACGTTTTTCCAGTGGTGCCGGAGGGGTAAACTTTGCCTTTACGGGTTCAGTTAACAGTATTTCCCTCGGAGTTTTGGATAGGCTGTCGATTAGGGACCCCTTATCATATGGTCTTCGGCTGCTCTTATCGTACCTGTGGCTGTCATGACTTTTGCCGTGACTGTTGTGGCCTTTGTGATGGCTTTCGCTGCGCCTGCTGCTGTCGTGACGGTGCCTGCTGTCGCTTCTTCTTTCATCTTCTCTTTTCTTTTCGTCCCGGTGATACCCAGCTTGTCTTTCCCTTCCAGAGTGTTGGTAATGCCTCGATATCGTCACTGTGTCTGCAAATGTACTCGGGATGTTCCACCGGAGTTCAGAGACGAGTGACGTGAAATGTCCCGTTCTTATTGATTAAAAACGTTCCATATTAATTGATTTCGTTGCGAGGTTTTGACCTCTATATGAGACATTTTTCAAAGACTGCATTCATTTTAAAACAAACCATAACCTTTATTTCATCAATAAAGGTTTAAAAAGCTTTACGTAGATTATCAAATAATGATAATCTAAAATATCCTGTTTACACACGACCATTACATAATGGTTTACAATACAAATATGTTACAACAAAATAAGTTTCTTGAATGCAGTCTTTACACAATATCATACAAGCATGGACTCCAAATCTTGTCCTTATTTAAGTATGCGACAGCGGAAGCTCTTAATAATCACCTGAGAATAAACATGCTTAAAACGTCAACAAAAATGTTGGTGAGTTATAGGTTTAACCTATATATATCAAATCATAATAATAGACCACAAGATTTCATATTTCAATACACATCCCATACATAGAGATAAAAGTCATTCATATGGTGAACACCTGGTAACCGACATTAACAAGATGCATATATAAGAATATCCCCATCATTCCGGGACACCCTTCGGATATGATATAAATTTCGAAGTACTAAAGCATCCGGTACTTTGGATGGGGTTTGTTAGGCCCAATAGATCTATCTTTAGGATTCGCATCAATTAGGGTGGCTGTTCCCTAATTCTTAGATTACCAGACTTAATAAAAAGGGGCATATTCGATTTCGATAATTCAACCATAGAATGTAGTTTCACGTACTTGTGTCTATTTTGTAAATCATTTATAAAACCTGCATGTATTCTCATCCCAAAAATATTAGATTTTTAAAAGTGGGACTATAACTCACTTTCACAGATTTTTACTTCGTCGGGAAGTAAGACTTGGCCACTGGTTGATTCACGAACCTATAACAATATGTACATATATATCAAAGTATGATCAAAATATAATTACAACCATTTTTATTATGTTTTAAAGATTTGAGTGTATTAAGTCAGCTGTCCTCGTTAGTAACCTACAACTAGTTGTCCACAGTTAGATGTACAGAAATAAATCGATAAATATTATCTTGAATCAATTCACGACCCAGTGTATACGTATCTCAGTATTGATCACAACTCAAACTATATATATTTTGGAATCAACCTCAACCCTGTATAGCTAACTCCAACATTCACATATAGAGTGTCTATGGTTGTTCCGAAATATATATAGATGTGTCGACATGATAGGTCGAAACATTGTATACGTGTCTATGGTATCTCAAGATTACATAATATACAATACAAGTTGATTAAGTTATGGTTGGAATAGATTTGTTACCAATTTTCACGTAGCTAAAATGAGAAAAATTATCCAATCTTGTTTTACCCATAACTTCTTCACTTTAAATCCGTTTTGAGTGAATCAAATTACTATGGTTTCATATTGAACTCTATTTTATGAATCTAAACAGAAAAAGTATAGGTTTACAGTTGGAAAAATAAGTTACAAGTCGTTTTTGTAAAGGTAGTCATTTCAGTCGAAAGAACGACGTCTAGATGACCATTTTAGAAAACATACTTCCACTTTGAGTTTAACCATAATTTTTGGATATAGTTTCATGTTCATAATAAAAATCATTTTCTCAGAATAACAACTTTTAAATCAAAGTTTATCATAGTTTTTAATTAACTAACCCAAAACAGCCCGCGGTGCTACTACAACGGCGTAACTCCGGTTTTACGGTGTTTTTCGTGTTTCCAGGTTTTAAATCATTAAGTTAGCATATCATATAGATATAGAACATGTGTTTAGTTGATTTTAAAAGTCAAGTTAGAAGGATTAACTTTTGTTTGCGAACAAGTTTAGAATTAACTAAACTATGTTCTAGTGATTACTAGTTTACCACTTCGAATATGATAGCTTTTTATGTATGAATCGAATGATGTTATGAACATCATTACTACCTTAAGTTTCTTGGATAAACCTACTGGAAAAGAAAAAAGTGGATCTAGCTTCAACGGATCCTTGGATGGCTCGAAGTTCTTGAAGCAGAATCATGACACGAAAACAAGTTCAAGTAAGATTATCACTTGAAATAAGATTGTTATAGTTATAGAAATTGAACCAAAGTTTGAATATGATTATTACCTTGTATTAGAATGATAACCTACTATAATAAACAAAGATTTCTTGAGGTTGGATGATCACCTTACAAGATTGGAAGTGAGCTAGCAAACTTGAAAGTATTCTTGATTTTATGTAACTAGAACTTGTAGAATTTATGAAGAACACTTAGAACTTGAAGATAGAACTTGAGAGAGATCAATTAGATGAAGAAAATTGAAGAATGAAAGTTTTTGTAGGTGTTTTTGGTCGTTGGTGTATGGATTAGATATAAAGGATATGTAATTTTGTTTTCATGTAAATAAGTCATGAATGATTACTCATATTTTTGTAATTTTATGAGATATTTCATGCTAGTTGCCAAATTATGGTTCCCATATGTGTTAGGTGACTCACATGGGCTGCTAAGAGCTGATCATTGGAGTGTATATACCAATAGTACATACATCTAAAAGTTGTGTATTGTACGAGTACGAATACGGGTGCATACGAGTAGAATTGTTGATGAAACTGAACGAGGATGTAATTGTAAGCATTTTTGTTAAGTAGAAGTATTTTGATAAGTGTATTGAAGTCTTTCAAAAGTGTATAAATACATATTAAAACACTACATGTATATACATTTTAACTGAGTCGTTAAGTCATCGTTAGTCGTTACATGTAAGTGTTGTTTTGAAACCTTTAGGTTAACGATCTTGTTAAATGTTGTTAACCCAATGTTTATAATATCAAATGAGATTTTAAATTATTATATTATCATGATATTATCATGTATGATTATCTCTTAATATGATATATATACATTATATGTCTTTACAACGATAATCGTTACATATATGTCTCGTTTAAAAATCATTAAGTTAGTAGTCTTGTTTTTAGATATGTAGTTCATTGTTAATATACTTAATGATATGTTTACTTATCATAGTATCATGTTAACTATATATATATATCCATATATATATATGTCATCATATAGTTTTTACAAGTTTTAACGTTCGTGAATCACCGGTCAACTTGGGTGGTCAATTGTCTATATGAAACATATTTCAATTAATCAAGTCTTAACAAGTTTGATTGCTTAACATGTTGGAAACATTTAATCATGTAAATATCAATCTCAATTAATATATATAAACATGGAAAAGTTCGGGTCACTACAGTACCTACCCGTTAAATAAATTTCGTCCCGAAATTTTAAGCTGTTGAAGGTGTTGACGAATCTTCTGGAAATAGATGCGGGTATTTCTTCTTCATCTGATCTTCATGTTCCCAGGTGAACTAGGGTCCTCTACAAGCATTCCATCGAACCTTAACAATTGGTATCTTGTTTTGCTTAAGTCTTTTAACCTCACGATTCATTATTTCGACGGGTTCTTCGATGAATTGAAATTTTTCGTTGATTTTGATTTCATCTAACGGAATAGTGAGATCTTCTTTAGCAAAACATTTCTTCAAATTCGAGACGTGGAAAGTGTTATGTACAGCCGCGAGTTGTTGAGGTAACTCAAGTCGGTAAGCTACTGGTCCGACACGATCAATAATCTTGAATGGTCCGATATACCTTGGATTTAATTTCCCTCGTTTACCAAATCGAACAACACCTTTCCAAGGTGCAACTTTAAGCATGACCATCTCTCCAATTTCAAATTCTATATCTTTTCTTTTAATGTCAGCGTAGCTCTTTTGTCGACTTTGGGCGGTTTTCAACCGTTGTTGAATTTGGATGATCTTCTCGGTAGTTTCTTGTAATATCTCCGGACCCGTAATCTGTCTATCCCCCACTTCACTCCAACAAATCGGAGACCTGCACTTTCTACCATAAAGTGCTTCAAACGGCGCCATCTCAATGCTTGAATGGTAGCTGTTGTTGTAGGAAAATTCTGCTAACGGTAGATGTCGATCCCAACTATTTCCGAAATCAATAACACATGCTCGTAGCATGTCTTCAAGCGTTTGTATTGTCCTTTCGCTCTGCCCATCAGTTTGTGGATGATAGGCAGTACTCATGTCTAGACGAGTTCCTAATGCTTGCTGTAATGTCTGCCAGAATCTTGAAATAAATCTGCCATCCCTATCAGAGATAATAGAGATTGGTATTCCATGTCTGGAGACGACTTCCTTCAAATACAGTCGTGCTAACTTCTCCATCTTGTCATCTTCTCTTATTGGCAGGAAGTGTGCTGATTTGGTGAGACGATCAACTATTACCCAAATAGTATCAAAACCACTTGCAGTCCTTGGCAATTTAGTGATGAAATCCATGGTAATGTTTTCCCATTTCCATTCCGAGATTTTGGGTTGTTGAAGTAGACCTGATGGTTTCTGATGCTCAGCTTTGACCTTAGAACATGTCAAACATTCTCCTACGTATTTAGCAACATCGGCTTTCATACCCGGCCACCAAAAATGTTTCTTGAGATCCTTGTACATCTTCCCCGTTCCAGGATGTATTGAGTATCTGGTTTTATGAGCTTCTCTAAGTACCATTTCTCTCATATCTCCAAATTTTGGTACCCAAATCCTTTCAGCCCTATACCGGGTTCCGTCTTCCCGAATATTAAGATGCTTCTCCGATCCTTTGGGTATTTCATCCTTTAAATTTCTCTCTTTTAAAAATCCTTGTTGCGCCTCCTTTATTTGAGTAGTAAGGTTATTATGAATCATTATATTCATAGATTTTACTCGAATGGGTTCTCTGTCCTTCCTGCTCAAGGCATCGGCTACCACATTTGCCTTCCCCGGGTGGTAACGAATCTCAAAGTCATAATCATTCAATAATTCAATCCACCTACGCTGCCTCATATTCAGTTGTTTCTGATTAAATATGTGTTGAAGACTTTTATGGTCGGTATATATAATACTTTTGACCCCATATAAGTAGTGCCTCCAAGTCTTTAATGCAAAAACAACCGCTCCTAATTCCAAATCATGCGTCGTATAATTTTGTTCGTGAATCTTCAATTGTCTATACGCATAAGCAATCACCTTCGTTCGTTGCATTAATACACAACCGAGACCTTGCTTTGATGCGTCACAATAAATCACAAAATCATCATTCCCTTCAGGCAATGACAATATAGGTGCCGTAGTTAGCTTTTCCTTCAATAACTGAAACGCTTTCTCTTGTTCATCATTCCATTCAAATTTCTTCCCTTTATGCGTTAATGCAGTCAAGGGTTTTGCTATTCTGGAAAAGTCTTGGATGAACCTTCTGTAGTAACCAGCTAGTCCTAAAAACTGGCGTATGTGTTTCGGAGTTTTCGGGGTTTCCCACTTTTCAACAGTTTCTATCTTTGCCGGATCCACCTTAATACCTTCTTTGTTCACTATGTGACCGAGGAATTAAACTTCTTCCAACCAAAATGCACACTTTGAAAACTTAGCGTACAATTCTTCCTTCCTCAATACTTCTAACACCTTTCTCAAATGTTCACCGTGTTCTTGGTCATTCTTTGAGTAAATAAGTATGTCATCAATGAAAACAATGACAAACTTGTCAAGGTATGGTCCACACACTCGGTTCATAAGGTCCATGAACACAGCTGGTGCATTAGTTAAACCAAACGGCATGACCATAAACTCGTAATGACCGTAACGTGTTCTGAAAGCAGTCTTTGGAATATCATCTTCTTTCACCCGCATTTGATGATACCCGGAACGTAATTCAATCTTTGAATAAACAGACGAGCCTTGTAGTTGATCAAATAAGTCGTCGATTCTCGGTAGTGGGTAGCGGTTCTTGATGGTAAGTTTGTTCAACTCTCGGTAGTCGATACACAACCTGAATGTACCATCTTTCTTCTTGACAAACAAAACAGGAGCTCCCCACGGTGATGTGCTTGGTCGAATGAAACCACGCTCTAAAAGTTCTTGTAATTGGCTTTGCAGTTCTTTCATCTTGCTGGGTGCGAGTCTGTAAGGAGCACGAGCTATTGGTGCAGCTCCTGGTACAAGATCTATTTGAAATTCAACGGATCGATGTGGGGGTAATCCCGGTAATTCTTTCGGAAATACATCGGGAAATTCTTTTGCAATGGGAACATCATTGATGCTCTTTTCTTCTGTTTGTACTTTCTCGACGTGTGCTAGAACAGCATAGCAACCTTTTCTTATTAGTTTTTGTGCCTTCAAATTACTAATAAGATGTAGCTTCTTGTTGCCCTTTTCTCCGTACACCATTAAGGGTTTTCCTTTTTCTCGTATAATGCGAATTGCATTTTTGTAACAAACGATCTCTGCTTTCACTTCTTTCAACCAGTCCATACCGATTATCACATCAAAACTCCATAACTCTACTGGTATCAAATCAATCTTAAATGTTTCGCTAACCAGTTTAATTTCTCGATTCCGACATATATTATCTGCTGAAATTAATTTACTATTTGCTAATTCGAGTAAAAATTTACTATCCAAAGGCGTCAATGGACAACTTAATTTAGCACAAAAATCGCTACTCATATAGCTTCTATCCGCACCCGAATCAAATAAAACGTAAGCAGATTTATTGTCAATAAGAAACGTACCCGTAACAAGCTCCAGGTCTTCATGTGCCTCTGCCGCATTAATATTGAAAACTCTTCCGTGGCCTTGTCCATTCGTGTTCTCCTGGTTTGGGCAATTTCTAATAATGTGGCCCGGTTTTCCACATTTATAACAAACTACATTGGCATAACTTGCTCCGACACTACTTGCTCCGCCATTACTCGTTCCGACACCATTTGTTCCTTTCGTTCTATTAACCCCTGGTCCGTAGACCTCACACTTCACCGCGCTATGACCATTTATTTTACACTTGTTGCAAAATTTGGTGCAGAACCCCGAGTGATACTTTTCACACCTTTGGCATAGCTGCTTCTGATTGTTGTTGTTGTTGCAGTTATTATTGTTGTTGGGATGATTGTTGTAGTTGCTGTTGTTGTTGTTGTTGTTGTTGTTGTTGTTGTTGTTGTTGTTGTTGTTGTTGTTGTTGTTGTTGTTGTTTTTGTTGTTGTTGTTGTTGTTGTTATTGTTGTTGGGCCGTTTGTTGTAGTTGCGATTGATGTTGCGATTGTTGGGATAATTGTTGCGATTATTGTTGTAATTGCTGTTGTTGTTGTATTGGTGATTCTTATCACCGTTTTCCTCCCACTTTCTTTTGACTTGCTTCACATTGGCCTCTTCAGCAGTCTGTTCTTTAATTCTTTCTTCAATCTGGTTCACTAGTTTGTGAGCCATTCTACATGCCTGTTGTATGGAGGCGGGCTCGTGTGAACTTATATCTTCTTGGATTCTTTCCGGTAATCCTTTCACAAATGCGTCGATCTTTTCTTCCTCATCTTCGAATGCTCCCGGACACAATAGGCACAATTCTGTGAATCGTCTTTCGTACGTGGTAATATCAAATCAAAGGTGTTCGTAACCCTCTAAGTTCTGTCTTGAGCTTATTGACCTCGGTTCTGGGACGGTACTTCTCGTTCATCAAGTGCTTGAATGCTGACCACGGTAGTGTGTACGCATCGTCTTGTCCCACTTGCTCTAGATAGGTATTCCACCATGTTAACGCAGAACCTGTGAAGGTATGCGTAGCGTACTTCACTTTGTCCTCTTCAGTACACTTACTTATGGCAAACACCGATTCGACCTTCTCGGTCCACCGTTTCAATCCGATCGGTCCTTCGGTTCCATCAAATTCCAAAGGTTTGCAGGCAGTGAATTCTTTGTAGGTGCATCCTACACGATTTCCTGTACTGATAGATCCAAGGTTATTATTGGTATGTAGCGCAGCCTGTACTGCGACTATGTTTGAAGCTAGAAAAGTACGGAATTTCTCTTCATTCATATTCACGGTGTGTCGAGTAGTCGGTGCCATTTTCTTCAAAATAATCAAATGGAACAAGTTAATCATACAGAATATTAAGAGTAGTTAATAGTATTTCGTAGCATAATATGAACTCATTTATAAAAGCTTTTTCTTCATATTAGCGTTTTATAAGTTTAAATTCGGGTAATACCTACCCGTTAAGTTCATACTTAGTAGCTAATATACAATTCAACTACTACAATTCTATATGAAAAACTGATTATAATAATATTTCGCGTTCAAACTTTTACACAATATTTTACAAACTTACAATACCGCTTATTTTACATATAGCATGAAATATAGCACACAATAAATTTGATACAAGATGGTTGTGAAGATAATTCTAGCTAGTACACAAGTCGTTCAGCAAAGGCAATAAAGACACGTAATTCATACGTCCAGAAACAAGTCATGCATTCTGGTTTTACTAGGATTACTTCCCATCCTTGGTCTTGTGGAACATAACCGTTATGGCCGTTGATAAGACGGCGTTTTGTAACGTCGTCAAAGGGACGAGGGTTACGTAATGTCCAACAGTCCCGTAAAAATCTAAAAACCTCATTTCTTACCCCAATTACCAACTCCGTCACTTGTGGGAACGTTTTGTTTAATAGTTGTAGCCCGATGTTCTTGTTCTCACTTTGGTGAGAAGCGAATATTACTAATCCGTAAGCATAACATGCTTCTTTATGTTGCATGTTAGCCACTTTTTCTAAATCACGAAGTCCAATATTCGGATATATTGAGTCAAAATAATTTCTTAACCCATTGCGTAAAATAGCATTTGGGTTCCCCGCAATATATGCGTCAAAGTAAACACATCGTAACTTATGGATTTCCCAATGTGATATCCCCCATCTTTCGAACGAAAGCCTTTTATAAACCAAGGCATTCTTGGAACGTTCTTCGAATGTCTTACAAACTGATCTCGCCTTAAATAGTTGTGCCGAAGAATTCTGACCGACTCTAGACAAGATTCCATCAATCATGTCTCTGGGTAGGTCTCTTAAAATATTGGGTTGTCTATCCATTTTGTGTTTTTATACTGTAAAATAGACAAGAGTTAGATTCATAAACAAATAAATACTTATTAATTCAAGCAATTTTTTTACATATATCATAAAGCATAAGCACACTATATTACATATATTACACCACACGAATACAACTATCTTATTCCGACTCGCTCGTTTCTTCTTCTTCGGTTTTGGTTCGTTTTGCCAAGTTTCTAGGGATATATGATGTTCCCCTAATACGAGCTGTCGTTTTCCACATTGGTTTAGAAAAACCTGGTGGTTTAGAGGTTCCCGGGTCATTGTTACAACTTAAGGACTTCGGGTGTTGACGATACATATAAAGTTCATCGGGTTTGGAATCAAATTTCTCTATTTTTATGCCCTTTCCCTTATTGTTCTCTTTTGCCTTATTAAATTGTGTTGGGGTAATTTCTATAACATCATCGGAATCCTTGTCGGGATCCGATTCATCGGAGAATTGGTAATCCTCCCAATACTTTGCTTCCTTGGCGGAAACACCATTGACCATAACTAACTTTGGTCGGTTGGTTGAGGATTTTCTTCTACTTAACCGTTTTATTATTTCCCCCCACTGGTTCTATTTCTTCTTCCGGTTCCGATTCTTCTTCCGGTTCCGACTCTTCTTCCGGTTCCGACTCTTCCTCCGGTTCCTCTTCGGGAACTTGTGAATCAGTTCACGAATCATTCCAATTTACATTTGACTCTTCATTATTATTAGGTGAGTCAATGGGACTTGTTCTAGAGGTAGACATCTATCACATAATATCAAACACGTTAAGAGATTAATATATCACATAATATTCACATGTTAAAAATATATAGTTTCCAACAAAATTTGTTAAGCAATCATTTTTCAAGTAAATATGGTCGAAGTCCAGACTCACTAATGCATCCTAACAAATTCGATAAGACACACTAATGCAAAATTCTGGTTCTCTAAGACCAACGCTCGGATACCAACTGAAATGTCCCGTTCTTATTGATTAAAAACGTTCCATATTAATTGATTTCGTTGCGAGGTTTTGACCTCTATATGAGACGTTTTTCAAAGACTGCATTCATTTTAAAACAAACCATAACCTTTATTTCATCAATAAAGGTTTAAAAAGCTTTACGTAGATTATCAAATAATGATAATCTAAAATATCCTGTTTACACACGGCCATTACATAATGGTTTACAATACAAATATGTTACAACAAAATAAGTTTCTTGAATGCAGTTTTTACACAATATCATACAAGCATGGACTCCAAATCTCGTCCTTATTTAAGTATGCGACAGCGGAAGCTCTTAATAATCACCTGAGAATAAACATGCTTAAAACGTCATCAAAAATGTTGGTGAGTTATAGGTTTAACCTATATATATCAAATCATAATAATAGACCACAAGATTTCATATTTCAATACACATCCCATACATAGAGATAAAAGTCATTCATATGGTGAACACCTGATAACCGACATTAACAAGATGCATATATAAGAATATCCCCATCATTCCGGGACACCCTTCGGATATGATATAAATTTCGAAGTACTAAAGCATCTGGTACTTTGGATGGGGTTTGTTAGGCCCAATAGATCTATCTTTAGGATTCGCGTCAATTAGGGTGTCTGTTCCCTAATTCTTAGATTACCAGACTTAATAAAAAGGAGCATATTCGATTTCGATAATTCAACCATAGAATGTAGTTTCACGTACTTGTGTCTATTTTGTAAATCATTTATAAAACCTGCATGTATTCTCATCCCAAAAATATTAGATTTTTAAAAGTGGGACTATAACTCACTTTCACAGATTTTTACTTCGTCGGGAAGTAAGACTTGGCCACTGGTTGATTCACGAACCTATAACAATATGTACATATATATCAAAGTATGTTCAAAATATATTTACAACACTTTTAATATATTTTGATGTTTTAAGTTTATTAAGTCAGCTGTCCTCGTTAGTAACCTACAACTAGTTGTCCACAGTTAGATGTACAGAAATAAATCGATAAATATTATCTTGAATCAATCCACGACCCAGTGTATACGTATCTCAGTATTGATCACAACTCAAACTATATATATTTTGGAATCAACCTCAACCCTGTATAGCTAACTCCAACATTCACATATAGAGTGTCTATGGTTGTTCCGAAATATATATAGATGTGTCGGCATGATAGGTCGAAATATTGTATACGTGTCTATGGTATCTCAAGATTACATAATATACAATACAAGTTGATTAAGTTATGGTTGGAATAGATTTGTTACCAATTTTCACGTAGCTAAAATGAGAAAAATTATCCAATCTTGTTTTACCCATAACTTCTTCATTTTAAATCCGTTTTGAGTGAATCAAATTGCTATGGTTTCATATTGAACTCTATTTTATGAATCTAAACAGAAAAAAGTATAGGTTTATAGTCGGAAAAATAAGTTACAAGTCGTTTTTGTAAAGGTAGTCATTTCAGTCGAAAGAACGACGTCTAGATGACCATTTTAGAAAACATACTTCCACTTTGAGTTTAACCATAATTTTTGAATATAGTTTCATGTTCATAATAAAAATCATTTTCTCAGAATAACAACTTTTAAATCAAAGTTTATCATAGTTTTTAATTAACTAACCCAAAACAGCCCGCGGTGTTACTACGACGGCGTAACTCCGGTTTTACGGTGTTTTTCGTGTTTCCAGGTTTTAAATCATTAAGTTAGCATATCATATAGATATATAACATGTGTTTAGTTGATTTTAAAATTCAAGTTAGAAGGATTAACTTTTGTTTGCGAACAAGTTTAGAATTAACTAAACTATGTTCTAGTGATTACTAGTTTACCACTTCGAATATGATAGCTTTTTATGTATGAATCGAATGATGTTATGAACATCATTACTACCTTAAGTTCCTTGGATAAACCTACTAAAAAAGAGAAAAGTGGATCTAGCTTCAACGGATCCTTGGATGGCTCGAAGTTCTTGAAGCAGAATCATGACACGAAAACAAGTTCAAGTAAGATTATCACTTGAAATAAGATTGTTATAGTTATAGAAATTGAACCAAAGTTTGAATATGATTATTACCTTGTATTAGAATGATAACCTACTATAAGAAACAAAAATTTCTTGAGGTTGAATGATCACCTTACAAGATTGGAAGTGAGCTAGCAAACTTGAAAGTATTCTTGATTTTATGTAACTAGAACTTGTAGAATTTATGAAGATCACTTAGAACTTGAAGATAGAACTTGAGAGAGATCAATTAGATGAAGAAAATTGAAGAATGAAAGTTTTTGTAGGTGTTTTTGGTCGTTGGTGTATGGATTAGATATAAAGGATATGTAATTTTGTTTTCATGTAAATAAGTCATGAATGATTACTCATATTTTTGTAATTTTATGAGATATTTCATGCTAGTTGCCAAATGATGGTTCCCACATGTGTTAGGTGACTCACATGGGCTGCTAAGAGCTGATCATTGGAGTGTATATACCAATAGTACATACATCTAAAAGCTGTGTATTGTACGAGTACGAATACGGGTGCATACGAGTAGAATTGTTGATGAAACTGAACGAGGATGTAATTGTAAGCATTTTTGTTAAGTAGAAGTATTTTGATAAGTGTATTGAAGTCTTTCAAAAGTGTATAAATACATATTAAAACACTACATGTATATACATTTTAACTAAGTCGTTAAGTCATCGTTAGTTGTTACATGTAAGTGTTGTTTTGAAACCTTTAGGTTAACAATCTTGTTAAATGTTGTTAACCCAATGTTTATAATATCAAATGAGATTTTATATTATTATATTATCATGATATTATCATGTATGAATATCTCTTAATATGATATATATACATTATATGTCTTTACAACGATAATCGTTACATATATGTCTCGTTTAAAAATCATTAAGTTAGTAGTCTTGTTTTTACATATGTAGTTCATTGTTAATATACTTAATGATATGTTTACTTATCATAGTATTATGTTAACTATATATATATCCATATATATGTCATCATATAGTTTTTACAAGTTTTAACGTTCGTGAATCACCGGTCAACTTGGGTGGTCAATTGTCTATATGAAACATATTTCAATTAATCAAGTCTTAACAAGTTTGATTGCTTAACATGTTGGAAACATTTAATCATGTAAATATCAATCTCAATTAATATATATAAACATGGAAAAGTTCGGGTCACTACATGACGGGTGTGCATCTTTATCCAGGCATGTTATGAATCCGGAAATCTGCTGTGTTTTCGGGAGTCCTGGTATTTTTTGACACTCCAGCATATACCTTGTAATGAAGCTTTCAATTTTCTCTCCCTGGTATATTGGTATTTCTTGAGCATACAGGTGCGTATACGTTTGTCGGCGGAGGTTCTGATATTGCATGAGGAACTTTTTCGGCAAGTCTGTGAAGCACGTGATTCCATTAGGTGGTAATTTTGCGAACCATTCCCTGGCATCCGACTGTAGGACGGTCGGAAAGAGATGGCACGCTACCTCATCGCTCCAATGTTGGGTTTGCATGGAGCCCTCAAAGATTTGCAGGAAATCATCCGGGTCGGTGGTGCCATTGTACACCCCCAAAGTGACCGGTATGACGATGTTAGTAGGGAGTGTACAGCCGGCGATCCGTTCGCAGAGCTTTTGGCTAGTTGCCGACATCTCAACCGGTCGCTTTGATTTGTTACCGGTGATCAGGGCGAACAGATTCTCAAGTGCGGTTTTCTGGACGGCAGGTTGCGACAGGGAGTGTTTGTATGCCGGCGGCGCAGCCTGCACAAGGAGCTTGGTCAACCATGCGTTTGCGGCAGCCTTGGTGACACCCTCGCTTGCCGCACCGATGTTTAACATTGGGCTAGTTTTCATAATGGCTAGAGTTTGCGATTGTTGCTTCTCTGCTAGACTGTTATCGTTCAGCATGGACTTTAGCTTTTCGATTACTTGTTTCTCGACGTCGGCTGAGATCATTTTTGTGATCATGTCGGTGTCGTTGTGAGAGGATCCGATGCCGCTTGAACCACCAGTTTTAAGACCAAGAGTTCCGAGCTTCAACCTATCTCCACCGAGCGGTGATCCCTCGTGTGTATCCTCATCGTCGTCGGAGATATTTATATCGTCTCCCGATGCGTCACCGGAGTGAATGTGAGCGATTGATTGCTTTTGAGGTTAAGGTGGTTCCACCGGTGGTGAGTTTCCTTTGTTTAGAGGTGGTTGAGCGTCATTGTTTATTCCTTTCTTGCTTGCCGTTTCGCTGCCTGGTTTCACTATGTTGTTCGTACCTTTAGGTGGCGCCATTTGATCAAACCAAAATCGTCTTGTATGAATAGATTTCTGGTTTGAGTGCTTGATTTGGGAGAAATAGAGAGTCGAATGTTTTAATTCCAATAATTGTGCAAACCCCGATTTGGAATCTGGATTCCAAGGGCGTAAAACAATCGATTGAATTAGCCTTATTCAATCGGAATCAAATAAGCTAATATCTAAGAGTGAGGATTAATTCTGACGATGATCGGAGCACCGGCCGGAATTGGTTTAACGACCGGAGTAATGTTATCGCAATTGATTTGGGCAGAGTAACATTAATGCATCCAGTGTCGTTTGAATGAAAGATCTTGTTTACGTATTTATAGATGTCTAGGAGGGAATGATGACGTGGCACATGTCCCTTTCATGGTTGTAACTAACTTTGTCAATCCCGAGGGGTGACGTGGCACCTATCCCTTTCGTGGGGAATAACGGATCCTAACGAACTTCCCTAGATTTGCGGGCTGACGTGGTATGCAACTTGCTTGCATGCTTACTCCGTCGTTAGGTAATTGTTCCGGGACGAAGTGTCTGCTCCGGGACGTGCACTTTCTCCGGGATAGCGTGCTAGTCCCGGGAGAATATCTTCGTGCCGTGATGGAACGCCATGTCGGTCCTGACGGCAGGTTGGTTCCGGTTAAGGCATCACGGTGCTCTCAGTCTAACCGGGAAGGTTTCGCTTTCTACTTTGTTCCAAGTGTTTCTTCACTGTTATAGTTATGATGGCTGGCTGTACGACGCCGGTTATGTGCGTGTCATCCGGGTTTTCGGTCTTGCCGTTGGTCCGGCGTGGTAAAGTTTCCGGGATAACATCAGACGGATGTTGGGAAAAGAAGTCCGTATTTCGGTACGCGCAGTCCCGGGTAAGATTTTTGCCGGGATGCTTGCCTATTTTGAGACGGATCATTATGCGTATCATTACCGATCAACTTGCATTTTCCGGTGAAGTTTGTTGAAGATTAGTTTCTTTTCCCTGTATTTATTGCTATTATGGCTTCTTTTGCTCGTTCTTCGACCTTTGGTCGCTTTCTGGGTTTTGACGTCAACCGTGCAGTCTCCTTTTGTTGATGAAGCGTATATGCAGATGTGTTTTTCCTTCTTTTCTACGTGAACTAGAATCTAGTAATCTTGTTGCTCCATGATTATGATTATTTATGAAGGAGGTGTCTGGTTTAGTCAAAGCATCAATGAAAGTCCTTCACCTATCATTTTGTTATGAGTTTGGTGGTTATCCTTTTTGTTAGGTTACGTATTTGTGCCTGTGTATGTATTATGTATTATGTATGTATGCATGTCAAATTATGTGGTGTCAGCATATTCATTATGAAACCAGACATGATTTGCAGTAATGAAAATGATATGCAGTAACCACTTTCCAGTGTTATGATAAAACGATTTTGAGAAGAATATGGATCAAATAATCACTTTTGCATGATGAGTTTATCCCAGCTTAACAAAAATAAGTTGTCTTGTAAAATCTATAGAACCTTTGAATAAATTTTTAACAGGCATACCAAAGGATTTACAGAAAAGCATAATCTTTAGAACAAACAAAATTTAAGGATATAAAACCTACAGATGATAATTGTCATCGAAAATTTAGAGGCTATAAACATCAAGGACGAAGCTTGTCGATCGTTGAGATAAATCAGTCATTCAGTCCTCTTTTGAATCAAGTAACTGCCTTTTGAGGACCTCATTTTCCTTCCTTAGTTTCATTACCTTCTGCTTCAGAGTTTCAACATGACGATTTGAACTAAAATCCTGTTTGTTTTCAGCCAACTTTGATCTGCTAATCAGTACTGCTCACACAAAATACCAGATTAACTAGATGTACCAGAGAACAAAAATATTGGCATGTCAAGACTGTTATCTTGTAAATACATACAAATCAATTGATCATGATTAAAGTTGCAGTTATCATTATGTTATACATAGCATATAATGTACATACATTCCTTTTCTAGTGTCTTGAGCTTCTTGTCCAATCCGTTTTTCTCTTCCTGCTCCATCACAAGGCAATCTTTCAAATCCTGTATCTCGTATTGATCTAGGGCAAAAACATCACACTCATAAAGTCTTACTGAACTATATAGAATTGTAAAAAATGTCTTAAAATGTTCAATAAACTGTGTAAAAGCTCACATTTCATTTCTACATCTGTATGAACTCTGTCCAGCCTTTTTGCTAAGGCTTCAACATGGTTCCTATGTGCAGTTAAATCTTGGTGGAGCTGATTAATTGTTGATTCATTTGCTGCATTCTGAGCTACAGAATCTCTGGTAACAGTAGTTATTGATAACTTCATTTAAGATCTGAAGTTCGTTAACAAAAAATAATAAAAACAGAGTAGCATTTGACTGAATGCTCACTTGATTTGAACCTCCAAGTCTTTAATTCTGTTGTCGTAATCATGCTTAAGCAGGTTCATTGCATTTCTGAACTCCTGCTCGAAAAACCATAGTTGTCTCTAAGATATGAACTTTTTTTTAACTTATAAGAACATACTAATATGGATACAGTTTCAGTTCAAGTGAATAATCATTACTTACATTTTCTTTTCTGGCATGATCATCATTCACTCTCTTCAGTTCTTCTTTCAAGATGCGATAATTATTCCTATGCTCAAGCTGTTTCATGGACAGTTGTGACGATCGCTCCAAATCCATATGGACGAACACGTCATTCATTGATTTCATTGCGAGGTATTTGACCTCTATATGATACGTTTTGTAAACATTGCATTCTTTTGAAAAGGCATACCATAAATGTATATTTAAATCAAAGGTTTTCGACATCTGATGATTTCTACATATAGACAATCACCGTATATAATAGTTTACAATAGTGCTTTCGTTGACAATGCAGTCAAAATAAGGTACATGGTGATGAATTGGTGAATGCAACGTTTTCTTGAAAATATGCCATGTAAGACTCCATGCACATAGCTTGTATATCCTATAAGCAAACAGCGGAAGACTTCTAGGAAACCTGAGAATAAACATGCTAACAAGTGTCAACACAAAGGTTGGTGAGTTCATAGTTTGTATGTTTCACATAATCTGTATATAAAGATGGATCACAAGATTTCAGTTGTTTCATCCAGAAACGTTTATCAAAATGTTCTACAAGAATGAGCACCCTGGTAACCAAGCCTTAACGTCTATAATAAGTACCCCTCGTTTAACATGCAACCAACATGTACAATACACGCAATCCAACGTGTACTAACTTCAAATAGCATACGTCTGTTTTATAGTTCAGGCTAGAGTTTCTTTCTATACCTGGAACAGACGGGGATGTCAAACCCTATGGATCCATATATCTCTATTCGCGCCCATCGGTTCTTATAACCGACAGTTACTAGTTACCAAAGCTAAGGGATTTTCGGTTCAAACTCGGTGTAGAATTTAGTATGTACTTGTATCCATTGCGTTTAAAATAAATTGCATGTATTCTCAGCCCAAAAATGTATAGAGAAAAAGGGATCATATGAAACTCACGCATATAATATTGTAAAACAGTTAATAAAGCATTTGTATGTATTCTCAGCCCAAAAATATAGTTAAAAAGGGATCATATGAAACTCACGCATATAATATTGTAAAACAGTTAATAAAGCATTTGTATGTATTCTCAGCCCAAAAATATAGTTAAAAAGGGATCATATGAAACTCACGCATATAATATTGTAAAACAGTTAATAAAGCATTTGTATGTATTCTCAGCCCAAAAATATAGTTAAAAAAATAATATTATAATAATAAAAAGAATCAAACGTGTTTAATTATAATAATATAATAATATAATAAAGTAATAAAATAATAATATAATAATAAAAGGAATCGTAATTTTTGTTGTTTTGCTTGTCGACATAATTAAATATAATATATATAATAATATAATAATATTGAAAGAAAATATAATAATATAATAATATATTTAGAATCAAATTTGAATCGTAAATTTTTAAAAAGTCGTATTTATTGAATACTTCAGGGTTATATTATGTATCTTATAATTAATAATTTCTATAATATCGCTTTCATGTGAATAGTAAATTAATTAATTTCGTTTCATTTACTATTCAATGAATAGTAAATGAATTAATTTAAATTCAACTATTTAAGCTACACGTTGTTGTACGTTGTGCTTTACAAATTGTACATTTTTAATTTAACTTCGTTTCTTAAAAAAAATTACAAAAATTATATCATGAAAATAAAACGACTTAATACGTAAAATTTTTAAATTGAAAACGCATCGTTTAATAGTAGATTTTTATCATTTCATATATAAATATTATAAAATCTAGTTTTCTAGAACTAAATATATTCAATATTTATAAACACGTTTTAAATACACGTCGCAAGTTATTCATACAATTACTATTCTAACTTATCATATATATTCGAATAGATATATAAACCAATAAGTTCAATGTACGGTATCATACAATTAATACCTTATTACGCTTTCAAGTTATAGTATATATATAGGTATCTATTTACATATAATTGTTCGCGAATCGTTGAGAACAATCGAAGAGTATTTAAATAGTTCAAAATTTTGAGATTCAACTTCATAGACTTTGCTTATCGTGTCGGAAACGTTAAAGATTAAGTTTAAATTTGGTCAGAAATTTCCGGGTCATCACAGTATCCCCCCGTTAAAGAAATTTCGTCCCGAAATTTGAGTGAGGTCGTCATGGCTAACAATAAAAATGTTTTCATGACGCATATGAGTCGATAAATAGAGTTTTATCACCGTTGAATAAAACAATCCAATTACTCGAAGCGTATGAGAGAAGTTATCATAAAAGAATGAAGATGAGTAAATACATGTTCACCTTAGCTGGTGACGTAGTCACGGTTGATTTCCGGAATTTAAGGAATAGAAAATCTTCGTAATCTAAATAAGATTTGATTCTTCGGGAATTAAGGAAATTAAGATTTCCTTTGATTGAATGCGTAATCTACCTCGTTGCTATATCTGATATTTCGCTATAAATTGACCACTTCCGTTTCATTTATTTTCATCACTCCTATAATCTTCTTCCTTATTTCATACTTCCAACAGATTGTGAAATGCTTCATCCAGTTCTGATTCTTGATATACTCCTAACTTTCATATCTGTCATTCTTCTTTTTCATCTACCACCAGAGGAAATTACTTTCTTCTACCATTACCTTGGGGTTATAGTGTTTTTCATTCTCCCGTGTCTTTATATTGCTATACGCATTGATATACACGGTTTGTAAATTTCGGGGTTGTTATCGGGCCTATATTCTCCTTTATATTTCGGAGCTCCATGCTTTCGACTTCTCTTCCCGACCTTGAATCAAGCGAATAATGGTCTAGAATTTGTAGATATGAAGTTTTGAGATGAACATAACTAATGTTCTAAGAAAGAAATTGTAATGGCACGATCTTGATTTATCAAATTACCAGAATATCTGGAAAAGACCGAATCATCAAGAAATATGTTTTCTTGAAAATTTTAGAGATTAAATAGAATGAAAGAGTTATGTAACATGGTTCATGATGAGGGTGGGATCTGTGAACCTTCATCATGTTCCATTAGAAACTCAGCATGACTTACTGTAATATAATCACGTTGGCCTGACGTCATTATATTATACTAATTCATGTTTCAGTTCCCAACACTACTTCAAAACATTCATATTTTAAACTTGAATTTTTCAGAATTTAGAAACTAACACAGTTTCTTTTATGATGTAACACAGATAGCGTGAAGGAATGAATAATTTCAGATGGTTACGAAATTATCTTCAGAAATATTGAGGATATTTATAATGAAAGATACGATGATATCTTAGAATATTCAAGATAATGATGATGATGAAGAATATTGTCCGTAACGGTTTTAGAGTAAGGAGTAAGGTATTTGCTAAGGATTTTAGCAGACACTGAATCATTTGTATTCTTTGAAGGCAGGTTCAGTCTTTGTGATTTATCCACAGCCTCCTTCATACTTTGCTCAATCCGTTTTCCAGTTCCAAACCTTCTCCTTTTTCTCAGCTTTACCACCATACTATTCTTTATCATCAAACTTTTGACTGTTAAGATCGTTTACCGTTTTTGCTGCTTCATCAGCATTTTACCAAAATTCGGAGAACTAGTTTCGTAGTTTTGGGGTGTTTTTCAGAAACTTCACATTCGAAGTATGTGAATCCAGGAGATAGACGTTATATGTACACATATAACTGTTGGCGTAGACGTGCTGCAAGATTTCAAAATACTCATTGCTAATTCCCGATACTTCATATGGCAATTCTCGTTACAAGATGTGGATGAGTATATGATAGGGTTTCAAAGAGTATAAGGATTTTTCGGAAGGTCAAGGATAAATGAAGTTGTTGGTAAATTTACAGCTAATGTGGTGGAACATGAAAGGTTCCCCGGTAACAAAAACGTATATGCCAAAGTTACCGGTCTGAAAGGTCTTCATTGACTGGTTGAATAGTTGATAATACTGGATAATTTGAAAAGGGAATGCAAGATTATTTTCAGTAAAAACAACGCTAAAGGATCTTGCACGGTTTTGAAGTCAAAGTATAGCTTTGAAAGATGTAGAGATCTAAGAATGATGTCACCGGTTCAGAGTTATGAATTGGATTCTGATCCGTCAATATCAGAATGTGTAATTGAATTTGTATGGAAACGATTGTATATCGTTGTGAAGATAGTGAGTATAGTTAATGATTTTTGAATCAAAATTTGAAGAATGTACAATGTAACATATTAATTGTGAACTTATATATTTCCCGAGTATTACCTATCCGTTAAAGATTTCACGATTAATATTTTGTACAAAAGAATTTTCATTACAGTCTTTATGAAAAATATAGGTATATATATTTCCTTCAGATGTAATACAGATTTAATGAGTTAATATCATATTAAGCTCATTTGATTTTTGGCTTGAATTAGAATGAATAATCTCTAAAACATTAGAGATTACATAATCTTCACAGAGTATTTCACTAATGAAATCAATACTTCATTATTCATTCTTATCGATATCCCTTGGTGAAGGATGTCGATGTTTGTGGAATTCTTGAAAACTTCGCAAGATGTGAATGATGTTTTCTAGAAAGTTTCGAGGGAATCGAAAATGAAAGTGTAAAATCAACCATGTTATTGAATAATACACTTGGTTTATTATGAAACGAAATTCATTGAATTGAAACAGAGCTTGTAGTTAACGAAGGTTAGGTTGCTAACGAAGAATGTACATCATAGCATATTAGTAATATGATTTAACCGAGTAGTTAAGTTTCATACATAATAGCTTAGTACAGAAAGATTTATTAGGGTTTAAAATTTATATATATAAGATACACATACAAATTCTTCGGAGGGAATGAGTTATTATTTCATAACTCGTTGATTCACTATACGCGTTATTGATTCGTAATGATGTCCATGGTGTCTTCTTGAACTGGCGGAGTTTGTGATGTTAGAGGTGCTGATGTTTCTAATGATGTTGACAGCACTGTGTGCTGGTGAGGCTAAGGGTAATGTTGATGTTGTGATATAACAAGTGTAACTTGTAAATCATACACTATTCCGATCAATGTTTCTACTCTATCTGATTTATGGTTAAGGCTATAATAGATAATCTCTAAACTTTATAAATCGCCGTAGAATGTTTCTCCGATGAAGTTACGAATCAATACTTCATCGTTTGATGTTGTTGATACTCCTTGGTATCTATGGTGCGTATGATGTTGATGTTCGAGGTACAGATCGTGATGTTGAGGAGTGTGATGTGGATGTTGTTGGTGGTGGTAATGGTACTGTTGGTGTTTGTAAATTGTGTACCGTGCTCTCTAAAGTTAACACTCGAGCTCGAAGTTCTTTAACTTCTTCTACTAACCCTGGTTGGTTATCGGTGTGAGGTAGAGGTCGGATATCTTTTCTGGTTCCGTTAATGGTAGCTTCAAGATGAAAAATTCTCGCAAAAAGAGTATAAACGGTGTTGCGAACAGGTTCGCCGGTAAGCGGATCGAGTACTCCGACGTTAGGCGGTAGGTTCGACTCGTGGTATGGAGTACCTTCTTCATTTCTCCATAGGGTAAGTATTTCGCGAACCCATCCCCACTTTCTAAAGAAATCACGGTAGTTGATCGGTCGGTGCTGTCCCGTCACGCTGTCTTCGGAGTTGGAGGGACTTGGTCTATTCGAGGAGGCCATCTTACGTGTTCACAGAAAGTTATGAAATGATTCTTGGTATGAATTGAGGGTTGAAAACCGGATGATACCTTCGTCTTCTCGTATACGTATATATAGTAAAAGGATTCCGTAATTTACGCAGGAAATTTCGAAAAAAAATGCCAAATAAGAAACACTGTAGTAGATATGATAGGATATGATTTGTCTATACACTGTGTATGCAATAAATGCAAAAACACGTGTCAAGACATAAGATTGATAAACAGGTAATTTCCGACAAGAGTTGATAAGCAAACTCTGTAAAAACAGATGCGGTCATAGTCCAGACTCACTAATGCATCCTAACAATTACCAGTTAAACACACTAATGCATATTCTGGTTCCCTATGACCTCAAGCTCTGATACCAACTGTGACGATCGCTCCAAATCCATATGGACGAACACGTCATTCATTGATTTCATTGCGAGGTATTTGACCTCTATATGATACGTTTTGTAAACATTGCATTCTTTTGAAAAGGCATACCATAAATGTATATTTAAATCAAAGGTTTTCGACATCTGATGATTTCTACATATAGACAATCACCGTATATAATAGTTTACAATAGTGCTTTCGTTGACAATGCAGTCAAAATAAGGTACATGGTGATGAATTGGTGAATGCAACGTTTTCTTGAAAATATGCCATGTAAGACTCCATGCACATAGCTTGTATATCCTATAAGCAAACAGCGGAAGACTTCTAGGAAACCTGAGAATAAACATGCTAACAAGTGTCAACACAAAGGTTGGTGAGTTCATAGTTTGTATGTTTCACATAATCTGTATATAAAGATGGATCACAAGATTTCAGTTGTTTCATCCAGAAACGTTTATCAAAATGTTCTACAAGAATGAGCACCCTGGTAACCAAGCCTTAACGTCTATAATAAGTACCCCTCGTTTAACATGCAACCAACATGTACAATACACGCAATCCAACGTGTACTAACTTCAAATAGCATACGTCTGTTTTATAGTTCAGGCTAGAGTTTCTTTCTATACCTGGAACAGACGGGGATGTCAAACCCTATGGATCCATATATCTCTATTCGCGCCCATCGGTTCTTATAACCGACAGTTACTAGTTACCAAAGCTAAGGGATTTTCGGTTCAAACTCGGTGTAGAATTTAGTATGTACTTGTATCCATTGCGTTTAAAATAAATTGCATGTATTCTCAGCCCAAAAATGTATAGAGAAAAAGGGATCATATGAAACTCACGCATATAATATTGTAAAACAGTTAATAAAGCATTTGTATGTATTCTCAGCCCAAAAATATAGTTAAAAAGGGATCATATGAAACTCAAGCATATAATATTGTAAAACAGTTAATAAAGCATTTGTATGTATTCTCAGCCCAAAAATATAGTTAAAAAGGGATCATATGAAACTCACGCATATAATATTGTAAAACAGTTAATAAAGCATTTGTATGTATTCTCAGCCCAAAAATATAGTTAAAAAAATAATATTATAATAATAAAAAGAATCAAACGTGTTTAATTATAATAATATAATAATATAATAAAGTAATAAAATAATAATATAATAATAAAAGGAATCGTAATTTTTGTTGTTTTGCTTGTCGACATAATTAAATATAATATATATAATAATATAATAATATTGAAAGAAAATATAATAATATAATAATATATTTAGAATCAAATTTGAATCGTAAATTTTTAAAAAGTCGTATTTATTGAATACTTCAGGGTTATATTATGTATCTTATAATTAATAATTTCTATAATATCGCTTTCATGTGAATAGTAAATTAATTAATTTCGTTTCATTTACTATTCAATGAATAGTAAATGAATTAATTTAAATTCAACTATTTAAGCTACACGTTGTTGTACGTTGTGCTTTACAAATTGTACATTTTTAATTTAACTTCGTTTCTTAAAAAAAATTACAAAAATTATATCATGAAAATAAAACGACTTAATACGTAAAATTTTTAAATTGAAAACGCATCGTTTAATAGTAGATTTTTATCATTTCATATATAAATATTATAAAATCTAGTTTTCTAGAACTAAATATATTCAATATTTATAAACACGTTTTAAATACACGTCGCAAGTTATTCATACAATTACTATTCTAACTTATCATATATATTCGAATAGATATATAAACCAATAAGTTCAATGTACGGTATCATACAATTAATACCTTATTACGCTTTCAAGTTATAGTATATATATAGGTATCTATTTACATATAATTGTTCGCGAATCGTTGAGAACAATCGAAGAGTATTTAAATAGTTCAAAATTTTGAGATTCAACTTCATAGACTTTGCTTATCGTGTCGGAAACGTTAAAGATTAAGTTTAAATTTGGTCAGAAATTTCCGGGTCATCACAACAGTAAACCTCAGATTAAAAATTTGCATCACCACCATTACTCAACTTCAGCTTATACTACAAAACATATAGCAATATCAATCAAATTAGTCACCTGATTAGCAAGTTTGTTGATAGATTCGGTATATAGCTTCATCACTCTCTCATTTTCTAATAGGATTATATTCCAGTCAAACAATTAGCATGCATCTTAAATTTCAAAATCCACTTGGTTCATGCCAGAGAAGTAATCAATTGAACTATCAATTAGCACAGAAAAAACGTAAATAAAGAAATAAAATTAAAAAACTCAAGACTAAGTAGAATCACAATTCGATTAGCTTTAATGATAACCTGATAAACTCCTTATCCATCTACGTGATTAACAAATAAAACGACATTAACAAAGGATATTTATGACGACAAAATACATAGTCTAATAAAATTTGTGTAACCTAATATATATATTTCCTAATTATATTAGATATACACAGAAAAAAAACCTAAATCAGAATCCACAAAATGCCGTACAATGATGTAGAAAATTGATGATCGTAATTGAACAATAATCAAAATTGAAGGTATTTCGATCATAAATGAAAACCTGATTTGAGAGTACTGACGGTGAATTCAAGCACTTGTCGTTTTTCGATTTCGGATCTAATGTTTGACTGAAGAGTTTGAATCGTAACGACTGCTTCACTGGAATCCTGCAAAATTAGAGATTATGAATGGATACATGAATTAATAGAAATCGTTTTTGTTCATATTGAAGAAGATTTATAGTACTGTAGTAATTTAGTTGATAATACATGGAGAATTTGATCGAAATCAGTGAGAAGTGATTGCAGTGCTTCATCGCTAGTTGCCGCCATTTTCAGCTCATATTAGTGTGTTTTGTTAGAATGCAGTAACTATTGACTACATCGCTCACATATATTTTTTTCGTTGTAAATAATAATAAAAAATAAAATAAATAAATAAACAAACAAACAAATAAATAATAGTAATTATTAAATAAATCTACCATTAAAATTTTTTAAAAATAGATTAAACGGCTTATTTCTCGTCAAGATTATATTTTACATACGTACTATAATACTACGGAGTATTTCGTTAGGGGTGTTATGATGTTGTTGCCAACGTCGTTGACTTTAGTCAACATCAGGAAATCAAAGGTGTTCGGGGTGGTCTCTTTAGGGCTTTTCGACCTCCCGATCAGGTGGTTTGGTCCGTTTTTTGGGTGACTTCTTCTGGGTGCTAAGCTCAGGGAAGGTGTTCTTGGATTCCCCTGCAGTTGGGGCCTGCGGTTCGATTTCTGGTCTGGGTTTAGCTTTCGGGACAGATTGTTGAAGTGGTGGATTAGGAGGTTCTTCTTGGGCTTGGTCGGACTCGAGGGATGTATATTGATAGGTTAGGTCTGGTGGGCTCCGCAGCTGTTGTAGAAGACAACTCGATTTTTGGTTTAGTTCATTGGTTGGTTCAATGTTTTAGTGTTTCTTTCAATTTGGTACATCATGTTGTGAATGTTTGTGGAATGGGTTGGTTGTAAGGTCACAAACCACAATCAGATCATCAGATCTGCACATTTGTATCCCACCTGATCTTTTAATCTATTTATATATATCTGTATTTCGTCGAAAAAAAATACTACGAATATTTATTATTAAACATATAATTAATAGATAACCTCAAAAAATAGTTTTAGAAACAACTATGTTGAAATTATGTAACTGAAACATAAATAGTTGTGAAAAAGGACTTGCTAAGTCATTATATGTGTACTTAAGGTTATTTTGTATTTTTTTTACAGCGATTAGGATCACCCGCGGGGGACTAAACCACCCGTTGCGATCATCTCCCGTTTCTACTATGCCGATGCAGCGATAAAAACCCCGCCCCCATCGCTGGCCGAGAAGAAACCTTGAAACTGATCCAAGGGTTTTAATATGCAGCCAGTGAGGGTCGAACTCCTGACATCCCCTAAAGGAGGTATGTCACTAACCGCTGGACCACATCACAACTTTATTGTTTGTAATACATTTATACTATACTATTACTATTTATTTATTATTAAACAAATAATAAAATAGATTAACCTCGAATAATAATAGCTTTAAAAACAACTATGTTGAAATTATGTAACTGAAACATAAATAGTTGTGAAAAGGGACTTGCTAAGTCCTTGTATTTATACTTGAGGCTATTGTGTGCAAGCGCAGGAACTTTGGTGGAGGCTTTGCAAAGGTATGTAAATTTAGTGCTTATGTTTGTGCAGATTTTAAATGTTACAGTGATATTTAGATTAGATTTATTATTTTTATTCATCAGACCTTATTGTCTTAGCATTCATTGTGTGGGCTGAAGACTCAGAACATCCGAATACACATAGTGGGCATTCAGAGGCTCGAAAATTGCTGACGTTATAGAGAAATGTCAGGGAAGTTTTTAAATCTTTGTTTGCAGACCCAGGTAACAAATATAACATAGCAAACAAATGAAAACACAACCCAAGTTTTAATACAACTAACATAATAATACACAACAGAGAATAGCAAGAATAACAAGAAAATAGAAGCAATTGCAGACCAGCTACCATACAGCACATATCAAACTTTTTGTATACTCATTTTGTAACTGCTGTATTCAGATAACAGTATGAACCAAAAACAACAGTACCCAATGGACTGTACATATCTATCTTTACCATCAATATATAACGACAAAGCAGTCACAATTTTCTAACTCGTGAATGAGTTAATAAGTTGGAAACCCACATAACCATCTCAAATATAAGTACTTGAAGCAGTAAGCCATATTTTGAACTAATCAAAAAATACTGTACACTACAAGCTCTGTGAAGCAAATTTGTCCTCAATCTTCTCCATCAAATGGTCTGCATGATCAAAGATTAACAATGGTAATCATGTCCATTGTAATAATATCACAAAAAATTGACAATATTCATACATGGAGTTAAAGTTTAAAGGTCAGTGTTATGTTCGTAAGTCATAATTTGATTTTAGGTTAGTTTAAATTCATTTCATAAGCTATTTAAACTGATTCTTTAATTAGTCATCAGTGCGATGATTTCTACTGCAAAGATTACTTACAATCTGGGATCCAACGGCTGTCTTGTTTGGACTGGCTCGAGACAACTCAGCGTAACATAACTGACACTACAAGGTTGACTTTCTGGGTCAGTCGATTGCTCAGCGCCACCTGGCACGGTCGACATGTCATTTCGTTCAGCATGGAAGACCATAGAACGGCACTTAGGGCATCTCATTCACTTAGTAGATTTTAAGTGATATATAATATATAACTTATCCTGAACATGTTACATGGGTAAAGTACAAAGTTCTTGCCAAATATTAAATTAGTAGTACATCAAAAGGATCCAAACTTTAACAATTTAGAAGCTTTAATAAAACCTATTCGCTATCTTTTTCATTTATCTGATGAGTACATAACCTTTAATTACGTAAATTAACTGCCATTTAAGAAACCCTTTAAACCTGTCGAAATTATCGATTGAGATATACGTATGGGATAACTGTGTGTTTGTACTAATAAACGAGTTGCACAGGGCTTTGAGCTATGGTTTATCCCTAGCAGTCATAAAAATATTAGCTAAAAGGGAACTGATCGTATGAGTTGAACACTTGGAAATCTACAGAAGTTAATGCGTACAACTATACCTAGCAAATGAGACCCATACTCCAAAATTGGGTCAATTGGGTAAAGCTTTCAGGTCAATTGAGTCTTAAGAAAAATTAGGCTTAGCAATGTAAGCCATAATTCAAAAAAGGTCCAATGGGTTTTTCTGCAACCTATTGGGCCATATATAAAATATAAAACAACACGTCCAATGGCTATCAATTTACAAAATTCAATAAACAGATATAGGTCTAATGGGTCTTGTGAATGGGTCGAGCATAACAAGTCATCCGTCAAACATTCATGGTTATATCAATTACTATGTATATAAACATAGATAATTAATAATATAATAAATGTAAAAGTATGTGACCCGTTTGGACCTGTTACCCGACCGAACTTGACCCATTTGGACCCATTTATTAATTTGACCCGTTTGACCCATGACCCATTTCAACCTAAAACCGTTTTGACACGTTACCCAAACCGACCCAATCTGACCCGTTTGCCAGGTATTGTTTTATCTTTTACATCCTATAGCAGACAAACATCCATTCCGGCTCAAAGTTATGGTTCAATCCATAGTACATCGAATTTTTGTCAAAGCATAACAGGAGAACAGTATTTTTTTTTTGTTGTATGAAGCACTATGACATTCTTACTTGTTCATTGAAGTATGCAATAACCCTTACAGTCCACCTTTAATTACACTTTGTTAGTGTACTGAATACTGACATGCCTAGACATTTCCTTAATCATGTTATATTCCTAATTATTTGCTATACGTTCATAACGAACTAAGATGTGCAGAATCTATCTATCATATCATATTTATTATGCTAATTATAAACTTGTCAGACAGTCCTTATCGGAATCCAATTCTTAAAGATAAGAATAAATAGTTTCCTTAACCTTTGTAAATCCCAAAAATTTGCTATTTATGCACTAAATTTTTGCTACACCTTTACGAAATTTAAATCATATAACATCAAGCTAAATCAGTATACTTCTATACAATCATCATATAGACGTTCCTCACCTACTTTAAATTGTAGCAGTTATGAACTACAACTCAACAAGGTCATCAAACCTAAAATCGCTGTAAGTAAGCTACATACAAAAATTCCACATAAACACAACTATGAATTGAACAAGGCCAACCAATCTAAAATCGTTGTAAGTAAGCTACATACAAAAATCGTTGAATTAAACAACTCGCTTTGAACATATAACTAAGCTATATATATATACTATCAAACTTAATAAATTTATGTAAGAGACTATAGGTGTTACCATGGATTCAATAATCTGAATTGGTTGATTACTGATCGTGGCTAAAACATTGGCTTCGTACGCAGCATTATTTGGATGACGAATCATACTGACCAAAACATAAAAAACAGAGATGAATTAGTTAGAAATAGAAGTAATTTCGTGCAGCGTATAAGTTTTTCATAACAGTTGTTCATAGTTACTTACTCAAGCTTTCATCTTAATCTTATGGTTAGGCATTCAACTCAGGATAGGATGAAAAAGTAGTATCCTAATCGCTTATTCTCTTGCCTTCTCTGTGACAAATGTATGGATTCTAATCGACATCTATTTTTTCAATGTGATTTTGCTGCTAAAAACTTGGGAGGAAGTAAAGTCTAAGCTGGTGTTTAGAGGCGTAAATAATAATCTCCAAGATATCATCTCAGATTTGTCTAAGTATCCATATAAATCGAATTTTAGTTGCAGCCATGGTGTACTTCATATGGCAGGAAAGAAATTGACGAATTTTAAGAATTAAAACAGATCTACACAGGAATTGACATTGGTTATTGAGAATTATGTTCGGGTCAAACTGTTGACTTTAAAAGTCAAACAGACTGAAGCTGTGTTAAAGGCTGCTGATTTGTTGAAGTAACCATTGAACGATACTCCATATCCGGTTATCAGGTAACTACAACAAATTTACAAATAAGAATTAAAATAAAATAACCATGCAATCGCCATTGATGAAAAAAAAAAAAAAAAAAACACCCTAGGTTTAAGTGATGAAGTGATAGTAAAGTACAGAGTAAATCTTTACTTGAGGTTCTACATACATACACAGTTGAAATTGGTTAGACTAAGCAATAAATTTCAATTGCAAATTATGATGGTATTGGCTAATGAATTTAGCATTCAACAAAAACCTGCAAACAGCCAAATTCAAAGCAACCAAATCTCGAACCTACTCGAAGCAATGGAAAGAAACAAAGCCTACGATCAATAGCAACTTATTATATGAACTAAAGTTCAAAAATATATGCTCAAACATGAACACTCAAAGGTTAAGCATATACCTAAGTAAAAATCCAAACTCCAAAGCTAAAGCATAAAACTGCAAGCAACCTAATTGAAGACTAAGGATTGTCTAATACATTTCAAGCAACTGAGTGTGTTTTCGTCTGGGTCAAATTTAGGGTTTATAGATTTAAGCTACTGAAACGGGAGGATTTATTCGAAGAAAGAAAGAGGGAGGTTGGAATGGTTTATTTGTTGTGCTTTGTGACCTAACGATCTCATTTTTGTTTCGATTTTCCTTTTTTCGAGTGTATGCGTGCGCGAGATTAATCAATTAATTTAACATTTTAATTTAATCATAAAATTATTATTATTATTATTATTATTATTATTATTATTATTATTATGATTATTATTATTATTATTATATTATTATTATTATAAACTTAAAAGTTTTAAAACTTACAAAAAATTAGTGGGAAGCCTAGAGACAATCTGGGCCCCCACACCTCTAGCAATAGCAAAACCTATCCTAGTAAAAATATGAGCAGCAGCACCGGCACCAATATTTTGCGCCATCGAACTCTTCTGAACCCGTTTTAGCAAAGAAACAGCCTGCTTCTCTAATTCCCCAAGGGAAGAAAATGAGAAAGGAATGAAACCATAACCAATCGCCAGACAACTAGATTCGTACGTGACCCGCTTCCGACGAGCCGCATTAATCACAGCACGTCCAGGGACAAAGTCAGAAAGCCCAGACTGTGTCAAAGGAGAAGACCCTATCAAGTCAACACAAACATCGCGACCACAATCTCAGGAATAAAGTAACACATCTGCAGGTCTGAGGGCCCTGTCGTTCCCTCCAGACAACCCAATGTCAACCTCCTTTCTCGCTGAAATCCCAGATCGATAGCAAACATCAACAAGGGAATCCCGGACAATATTATGTCGATGCTTAATACCCACCATACCAGCACAAGACACCGCGTGATCCCCGAAAATATCCCCAGTAAAAACCCTTGAACAGGCAGAACATGCCGTCGAGATAGAGAACAATGGAACACCTAACCGGTAGCACAACACACATCGGTAAGTCTTTGCGTTCATCGTCTGACCCAACCCCAAAATAGGGACTGCCCTTAGCCAAGCAGAGGTGTGATCACTCTGCTGTGATTTCCATAAGGCTGATTGTCGGGGAGATAACGAAAAAGTGGATTCTGCAGAAGCGGTAACCTTTGTGAAATAAACATCTGCCAATTTCTTCATGAGTATTGGGGCAGCGACCTCACTCGGATTACCTAAAATATCAAATAATGATATCATTATTAGGCTAACTCCTTTGTTAAGAAAAAATCAAAAAGAAAAAGAAAAAAAATCTAAACATGGTGGGTGATGTGATTAATCAAAATAATTTTGAATTAAAATTAAATCTTATTAATTAATTATTATTAAATCTTATTAATAATTATTTTAATTATTAAAATTAAATAATTTAAAATTATTTTAATTAATTATTTTGAATCGAGTACGAAAAGGTATAAAAGTTAGATAGAAGGAAACCAATTCTACATTTATATTTTAATTTACACTTTTAAAATAAAATTACAACCAATATTATCTCTTATGATTGAATGTGAATTGTTTAATATGCATTTTAGGTGTTTGATGAAATGTTCAGCTGACGAGTTTCTTGGTCGGACTATGTAGTTTCACGGGTCATTAAACTAAATAACTTTATCATTTACGTTCACTTAATACTTAAAACATATCATTAAACTGTTTCTTTTAAACAAACTCGTGGTTTCACGGGTCATTTCACTAGTTTTTTATTATTATTAATAATTTGAAAAGCATATTTCATTTATCACTCCTATATTTCATTTCTTATACACGATGAATTTACCATGAAAAGTTTGAGTTGATCCATTTAATATTTTCTTTTAAAAAAAAGAATCTTTTTTTCATTCTTTTTCTTTTTATATATACATATACTAGGTTTTAGAGCTCGTGCATTGCAGGGTAGATAATATTATCGTGCATAATTAATTGATTTTTTCAAACAATTATTCTTTCGAGTTTAAGAACCAATATTGTTGACAAATTTTAAAAGTTCTTTTAAATTTATAAGCTTGGGGTGTTGATAAATGTTAACAGTGGTTTTGGGTGGTATAAGTAACTTAGGTGTTGTTTGTTTTCCTGTCTGCAGACCTTATTATGTCTTATGTCTGCGCGGCGACAGACGTTTTTACTGCAGACAATTTGTTTTTCTGAAGACATAAGATAAAATAATGTCTTATTATGTCTGCAGCCTCGCAGACTTAGAAATGTGCTTCTAAATACTACAGACAGGATTAAGTTATGTTGTAGACATAAAAACAAACAGTCTTCATTATTCAGCATAAAGACCTTCAGACCACATCTTCTTAACAAACATGGTCCGCAGATCTTCAGACAAAAATATCTTAAAAAACAAACAGCACCTTAATGTCTACAAACTTTTTTATTTCTCACCATTAATATATTTTTAAATATATATAAATTATATATTACGTAACATTTCTTACTTTATTGTATAATAGTTGATAAATTGTAAAAAATAACCGTAAAGAATGTGAGGGACTAATTTGCTAATAGTCAAACTGTCATTATGACTTATGATATACTACTACTCCGTAATATATATTCTTATTTAGATTTAGATAAATGTTTTAAGGAAATTTTTTCACAACGGAACTAATCATACATCTACTGTATCGAGTAGACATAATATTATAATATATTAATAATTTTGAAAGCATGAATCAATATATTAGACATTTTATATTATATATTATATATTATATATTATAATTATAATATAATTATAATTATAATTATAATTATAATTATAATATATTAATTAGTCAAAGAGTATTGCCTCAAACAATATTTTCGTTAAGGTCGGCAACAGTATACAAACAATATCCATATAAAGCAATTGGATATATTTTATTTATATTATTTTTATTTTATTATTATATAACACGACTTTTTATAAAACAAACCATATTATATTTAATTTATTAATTATGGAAAATATTCTGAATTGGCCATCCAGATAAGCGGATTGATCATGATCATTATCTAATAGTAACGGGTTAAAGCAAATTTATAACTAGAAAAAAGGTTTTTGACTATAATTAACTCATTATCCATGGGTATCATATATATATATATATATATATATATATATATATATATATATATATATATATATATATATATATATATATATATATATATATATATATATATATATATATATATATAGTGGTAGGATCAAGAGGGAAGTAACCAATCGGGGGAAGCTGGGGGAAGCAAAAACTTTTTTTTTCGTTTTTTTTTTTGAAAAAACCTTGTTCATGAACATTATAGATGGGATGAAAATATGAACATTTAGTAGAGACACTTTGTGATAAATGTTTTTATTTTGGCGGAAAAACGCTCGAAGAAGTAATATATAGCAATTATCGTGTTTTTCGAGCGTATGTTGAGGTTTTAGCTATTAGGGTTTAGATATTAGGGTTTATATGGTTTAGATATTAGGGTTTAGAAATTTAGGGTTTAGATTTAGGGTTTAGATTTAGGGTTTAGATTTAGGATTTAGATTGAGTTTTTAACACGGACGGTTTAGAGTTTAGGGTTTAGGGTTTAGGGTTTGGTGTTTGGTGTTTTGGGTTTATGGAATAAACCCAAAACACCAAACCCTAAACCCTAAACCCTAAACTCTAAATCGGGCTAAATTTTACTTCACAAAACATGGAGAAAAAAAAACGTTCATATTCTTCACGAACAATATTATCTTGAATGTTATTTTTGTCGATCGTTTTTCCACCTAAATAATAACATTCATCACGAAGTGTCTCTTCTAAATGTTCATATTTTCGTGTGATCTTGATGCCGGGAAAAAAAAATTACAAAAAAACGAAAAAAAAAATTTGCGGCGTTACTTATAATATATATATATATATATATATATATATATATATATATATATATATATATATATATATATATATATATATATATATATATATATATATATATATATATATATATATAATGACCCGTGAATTCACGGGTATGTTCAAGAAATTTATTTAAAAGGATACGTGCATAGTTACAATTATTGTTAAAGAGATGTGTGATATAATTATGTTGATACCGTTAGTCTTAACAAATTTTTAATTTAAATTCAAAAGATAGATTGAAGATAAAATATATTATCATAGATGATCAAAGCTAAAAATCTTAATATAAATCTCTTTTTAATTTAATAAAACATTTACAGATGTAATGAATTCATTGTTCTTATATTATATCTGATTTTATTTTAATACACAAAATCGAATAATAATTTAATTTAATAATTTAATTTAACTTTATTAAATGGAATGTATTAATGCTTTTAACATATATGTTCTGAAGGATTAATTTATTTTTTGAATCATCTACTTGAGGAATAAATCATACTTCACAAAATTTTTGATAAAAAATTGAAAATATAACAATCGAAATGTCACGATTTAAAAAACGCGTGTGAAGGTACAAACTATTATTTTAAGTTGAATATCAAACGAAACAGATCGAATGACCAGAATATCTGAGCTGCGAAAATATAGAAAAATATGTGATACATAATGAATATGAAATATATAATGACAAATAAGATTTAAGGAATGAATTTAATTCTCGAGTTTATTTAACCTTATTTGGTTATTGCACCAATTTTTTGTTTAAATTTCGTGAATTAGTTAAAAAATTATGTTGATTATATTGACTTATTTAAATGGAAGATTAAAAAGAGAATAATTAAACTTTTAAATTAGGTAGAAGTTAGTTCTCTATTTTCTTTAAAAATTTAAAATTGATAGGTAATATATGACATCATCATAAGCCCTTATATCGCGACACATGTCAAGTCCCTTGTTTAAGATGACATCATCAAGTTAGTATTTTAATATATACTATATATATATATATGTGTGTGTGTGTGTGTGTATGTATATATACAGTGGCGGTACCAATATTTTTTCCACCGGGGGCAAAAAAAAAGTTTAAAACCGCAGTAATTTTTTTGGACAAAAATTGGATGTTTTTAGGAATATTATGGAGGTTTTGGGGCAATATTTGAAGTTTTGTGGGCAAAATTTGACTGTTTTGGGGTAAAATTTAGAATTTTGTTGGCAAAATTTAAAGGTTTTTGGGCAAAATATTTAACTTTAAGGGCAAAAACAAAAAATCCACCGGGAGCAAAGTCGAAAAATTCAAAATTTTTACACTGAAAATTGCAAATCCACTGGGGCGGCTGCCCCCTCTTGTCCCTTCATAAAATTGCCCCTATATATATATATATATATATATATATATATATATATATATATATATATATATATATATATATATATATATATATATATATATATATATATATATATATATATATATATATATATAGTTTCTATTAAAAATCCTACAACAATGATGTCATTATTAGGCTAATTCCTTTGTTAAGAAAAATTAAAAAGAAAAAGAAAAAAATCTAAGCTCTTAAGGTGATGTCATTAATCTAATTAATGACTAATTAAATTAAATCTACTTATTTGTTTATTTCATGTGTTTTGGAAAAAAATTTACTCTCACTAATTATTAATTATTATTATATTATTATTCAAATTTAAATATGAGTTCTCTTTACGAGATTAATTACGTTATACATGTATGCGAAATACACGTCTCAATAAAAGGCTCTAATGTAGGCTTTTATGACAAGGAAAATAGTAATTATGACGAAAATTGGAAGATGATGGTGAGAGAATAAATGTAGTTCATTTATTCCGACTAAGTTAAGTACATCAATGTGTTTGTAAAAACAACGAGAAGTTTCTTAGTCGGAATCCGTCGGGTCATTAAACTAAATGACTTTAGCGTTTAAATTTACTTAATATATAAAATATACCATTAAACTGTTTCGTTTAAACAAACCCGTGATTTCACGGGTCATTTCGCTAGTGTGTGTGTGTGTGTGTGTGTGTGTATATATATATATTGGTAGGATCAAGAGGGAAGTAACCAATCGGGGGGAAGCGGGGGGAATCAATTTTTTTTTTCGCTTTTTGAAAAAACTTTGTTCACGAACATTATAGATTGGATTAAAATGTGAACATTTAATAAAGACAACTAGTGAAATGACCCATGAAACTACGGGTTTGTTTAAAGAAACAGTTTAATGATAGGTATTAAGTGAACGTAAATGCTAAAGTTATTTAGTTTAATGACCCGTGGAACCACATAGTCCGACTAAGAAACTCGTCAGCTGATGAAACACCTAAAATGCATATTTAACAATCCATATCCAATCATAAGAGATAATATTGGTTATCATTTTATTTTAAGAGTGTAAATTAAAGTATAAAATGTAGAATTGGTTTCGTTCTGCCTAACTTTTAAAAATAATTAATTAAAATTACTTAAAATTATTTAATTTTAATAATTAAAATAATTATTAATAATATTTAATAATAATAATTAATTAATAAGATTTAATTTTAATTAAAAATTATTTAGATTAATGACATCATCCACCATGTTTAGATTTTTTTCTTTTTCTTTTTGATTTTTTCTTAACAAAGGAATTAACCTAATAATAACATCATCATTTTAGCAATACAATAGAAACTATAAATATGTGATAGATGTCTTTATTTTGGCGGGAAAATGCTCGAAGAAGTAATATATAACAATTATCGTGTTTTTCGAGCATATATTGAGGTTTAGATATTAAGGTTTGGATATTAGGGTTTATAGGGTTTAGATATTAGGATTTAGAAATTTAGGGTTTAGGGTTTAGATTTAGGATTTAGATTGAGTTTTTACCATGAACGGTTTAGAGTTTAGGGTTTTAGGGTTTGGGGTTTAGGGACTAAACCCAAAACACCAAACCCTTAACACTAAACCCTAAACACTAAACTCTAAATAGAGCTAAATTTTACTTCACAAAATATGAAAAAAAGAAAAAAAACGTTAACATTCTTCACGATCAATATTATCTTGAATGTTATTTTTGTCGACCCTTTTTCTGCCTAAATTATAACATTCATAACGAAGTGTCTTTTTTAAATGTTCATATTTTCGTGTGATCTTGATGTCTGAAAAAAATAAAATAAAAACGAGAAAAAAAATTGCTTCCCCCTGATTGGTTACTTCCCCATTGATACACCCATATATATATATATATATATATATATATATATATATATATATATATATATATATATATATATATATATATATATATATATATATATATATATATATATATATATATATATATATATGTATCTATTCTATACATTATATAAAGCATGTGACAATAATTCTACGTGTCACTTTCTGGTTAATTCTGCCACATGTCATGCTAAAACTCATCTAAAAAATTTAAGATGACAAATAAAATTATCATATTTTTCACTACATCATATTTTCTCTAAAATAAACTTACCATATTTTCTCTAGAATAAACTTACCATATTTTTCTCTAGAATAAACTTATCATAATTTTTTTTTAAATAAATTTCTTTTTTAATATATAATATAAAAACTTACCGATGGGTTATCATATTTTACTTTAATTTTATTTTTTACAACCGTAATGAACAAACCAATGTATACTTATAGATCAAAATTAGTGATGGCAAAAGAGATGCTTGAATCGGGTCGAGTTGAATCTTACAATCTTTAAATGTTGGTCGTAATTGTTAGGTGCACAGTAAACACTTATTGTCCAACGGACGGCCTCATAAAACTCTGTCTTTATCTTCAAGAAACTATACCCGAATATGTACTTCCGTTATTGTTATATATTCAACAGTTGCGAAAACGTTTATTTACAACTTCCAAAATCCAACGGACGAGCTCATAAACTCAGTGATTTATCTGTAACGAACTTCACCTAACACTTTCAGAATTCAAAAACTTTTTAAAAAACGTGAAAACAATACTATTATTATATATATACTATATTTGACATCAACGAAAACATATATTTACAACTTCCGTTCAACTTACGGGCTCATAAAACTTATATATATATATATATATATATATATATATATATATATATATATATATATATATTAGTGTTATGAGCACGTGCATTGCACGAAAGTTGTAAATTTATGATTTCGTAAATGCGAATATCGGACTTTGAAAATGACATGTGGCAGCGGGTAATGAGAAGATGATATGTGGCAGAAATATTCTCTTTTATTTTTATTTTTTTGATATTTTTTCAAACACCAATATCACATAAAAATATGAACATTTAAAAAAGACATTTGTGATAACATGCATCATGAGTAATGTTTTAGTTAGAGTTTTTTTCATCGTTTTTTTTCATCTTATGTGAATTTTTTCTTCTTCAAAATTTAG
This sequence comes from Rutidosis leptorrhynchoides, assembly GCF_046630445.1. NCBI lineage: Eukaryota > Viridiplantae > Streptophyta > Magnoliopsida > Asterales > Asteraceae > Rutidosis > Rutidosis leptorrhynchoides. The sequence continues at coordinate 30,777,159 of NC_092334.1, forward strand.
CCCGATTTAGAGTTTAGAGTTTAGGGTTTAGGGTCTAGTGTTTTGGGTTTAGTCCCTAAATTCAAAACTCTAAACCTTAAACTTTAAACTCTTCATGTTAAAAGTTCAATCTAAGCCCTAAACCCTGATTTTCTAAACCCTAAACCCTAATTTCTAAACCATGAACCCTAATTTCTAAACCCTAATTTTCGAACTCTAATTTCCAACCCCTTAAAAATGACTTTAATTAAAACATTACATGTGATGCATGTTATCATTTATTTTTTCGAGCGTTTTCCCGTCGAAATAATAACATTTATCACAAAGTGTCTTTTTTAAATGTTCATATTTTCATGTGATCTTAATGTTTGAAAAAAAATGAAAAAATTACTTTCCCCACTTTCCCCAAAAAGTGATTTTCTCTTGATTAAAACAATATATATATATATATATATATATATATATATATATATATATATATATATATATATATATATATATATATATATATATATATAATTAAAAAACAAATCAAACCAACTATAATATTTTCACAAATTGATAAATATATAAGTGGTGTATGAAAAGTCGATAAATATATAAGTGGTGTATGGAAAGTCTAATCGGACTTTAAATACCAAAGAAATTTGTCTCACCGCTAATTCTTCATGTCCATTTATATTGAATACTAAATTGTGTACAAAATCCTAATTGTGATTTGTGATGATCCGTCCAAATCCTTTTAGACGAATACATCAATCATCGATTTCACAGTGAGGTACTGACCTCTACATGATATATTTTGTAAACATTGCATTCTTTTGAAAAGACACACCATAAATGAATATCAAATTCCAAGGTTTTTGATGTTTGATGATTTCTACATATAGACAATCACCGTAATTAATAGTTTAGAATACTACATCCGTTGATAATGCAGTCAAAATAAGATACATGGTGATGATTTTGTGAATGCAACGTTTTCTCGAATAGAGCATGTATGACTCCATGCACATAACTTTTATCACATATAAGCAAACAGCGGAAGACTTCTAGGAACCTGAGAATAAACATGCTTAAAAGTGTCAACACAAAGGTTGGTGAGTTCATAGTTTTAATGTTGCGCATAATTTGTATATAAAGGTGGATCACAAGATTTCAGTCGTTTCATCCAGAAACGTTTATAAAAATATTCTACAAGATTAAGCACCCTGGTAACTAAACTTTAACGTCTATATAATAAGTACCCATGTTTTAACATATATGCAACCAACATGTACAATACACGCAAACCAACGTGTACTAAACTCAAATAGCATACTTCTGTTTTATAGTTCAGGCTAGGGTTTCTATATCTGGAACAGACGGGGATGTCAAGCCCTATGGATCCATATACCACTATTCGCGCCCACCAGTTCTTATAACTGGCAGTTACTAGTTACCAAAGCTAAAGGATTTTCGGTTCAAACTCAGTGTAGATTTTAGTATGTACTTGTATCCATTGCGTTTAAAATAAAGTGCATTTATTCTCAGCCCAAAAATATAGATTGCAAAAGCAATTAAAAATGGAGCATCTGAAACTCACCTTAGCAGCACATAAGGTCATTCACCAAAATGTGACCGAAACTCGGAATGCAAAATAACCGTAGATCACAACCTAGAGAACATATGTTGGTCAATACATGTCTAACAATCTAGGTCGGGTCATAGTGTATCACAATCCTAATGCCCGAGACCGACATGCAAAAGTTAACAAAAGTCATCTCAAAAGTCAATCTGACCCAATATGATCTTTAAATCTATACATGTTTATTGTGTTAACATAGTATAAGTTTTGATAATTGAACGAATTTATAGTTTATCAAACTCAAAATATTATTTATTTCGGGAGCTATATTTGAATTATTATGGCAATCGAAAATATTTTATTATTTCACATAGTTTTTTAATACTTGTAAAATCAGACTATGGTGTTTATAAAGCTTTAAAACCTGATAAGACGGTCAACTTTGACAATTATTCAACAAAACGAGACGTGCCTTATATAGAAATTCATTTACTCGATTAGTAATATCTAAAAATCCAATTTATCAATCTCATAGACAAGTTGTTTAAATATTAATTTACAGTTTCAAACACAATTTCAATTAACGTCAAACATAATTCAGTTGACCATATCTTTTCATCCGTTCATCGAAATCACGCGATTTCTAAATGAAAAGTTATTAATTCTTCGATAGCTTTCCAACGACATGCATATCATATACTTTATATCAGTAGCATATGTATCAAATTCGTGATTCATCATAAACTATCTAACGACAAAATTAAAGCATACAAGCATACATAAACATATATACTCGAGCACTAGACCTGGATACACTATTAATATATAAAAGATAAGATATGAATGCTCACTTATCAATATTCTGATTCAATATTGCAGGAAAGTACGTAGACGCAACGGAGATGATAAACGCTAGGTTGACCTTTGACTCATGATCATAACCCCCAAGTAATACTCATAATCTCATTGGCTATAACCCATAATTTTCCTTAGCTTTATCCCGCTCCAAAAGCTTGTTTTGAAATCGTTTGAGCATAACCTCGTCGTAATATTTTATGTATAATAATACTAATATAATACTCCTAACGATAAGATTAATAATAATATTAATCTTAATTATATAATAATAATAATAATAATAATAATAATAATAATAATAATAATATAAATATATATTGAGAGCATAGAGAGATGAGAGGATAGAATGTGAAAGAATTCGACCAAACTGATCGAGCTTTATATAACTCCCCTGACTTCAGACCCCATGCGATCGCATGGGACTGAAGGCTATATGCCATGCGATCGCATGGCTCACCTATCCAGCTCATTTTCGTTTTGTTTACTAGTTCGTCGACATATTATTTAATTATATATATAATATATATAATTTATATTAATTATATATATATATAAATATATATATATATATATATATATATATATATATATATATATATATATATATATATATATATATATATATATATATTATATTCTCGTGTATAGGTGTCTTGTAGTTTTACTTCCAATTACTTGTACGTTGTCACATGACTTATGTCCCGGTTCTGAATTTTCGAACGTTACTTCATATGCTTTAATAACTTGTACTTTACGTTTCGCTACGTGTACTTTTGTCAAAATATAAACGTACATTACCAATAACTATATTACCTGAAGTGTATCTTGTACGTTCGAGTGTTTTGGTCATTTGCGTCTATAAATCAACTTCTCGTTATTTATTAAAAATATATTTAATAATATCGAAACGTTTTATATCTAATTTAATTCTATACATTATCACATTGTAAAATATATATTTTCATTTAAAAAAATATAAATTTGTATATAATATTTATTTATCAAACGGAACAATAAACGGGTGTTACTATCGTTTACAAAAATAATTTCGAACCTTAATATATATAATTATTTTTTATATACACGTTGCAAGTTATTTATATATTTAATTCAAATATAGTTAAAAAGGAAAGATTTCTTAAATCAAGGTGGACCCTTCAACAAAGACTTATCACAATACTTACAGGATTTATAAATGTTGAAATATCTACTAATCCAATCATTGGTATTATCTTCTAATTCCATAGATGAATATATTAAGCATATATTGAGACAAATACGTTTAATGTAAAATATTATACATTTAATACTTTGTTAACGTTTTCAAGTTATAATATATATACATATATATATTCATATCCATTTATATATTCGTTCGTGAATCATCGAAATTTGGTCGAGGTTAAAAGAATACATGAACATAGTTCAAAATTTTTGAGATTCAACTTAACAGACTTTGCTTATCGTGTCGGAATCATATAAGATTAAGTTTAAATTTGGTCAAAAATTTCCGGGTCGTCACAGTACCTACCCGTTAAAGAAATTTCGTCCCGAAATTTGATTGGGATCGTCATGGCTAACAATAAGTATGTTTTCATGACTCATACGAGTTGAAAATTAGAGTTTTATCATCATTGAGTAATATGGATAAAACAAATCGTTTATGTGAAGAGTACGAGTGAAGCTATCGCAAAAGAGTGAAATAAGAAAATAAAGTTTTGTCATATCTTTTGATGTAGATAGGGTTGATTTCCGGAGTTCAAGGGATTTAGAGAAAATCTTCGTAATAAGATTTGATTCTTTGGTAATTAAGGAAATTAGAATCCTCTTTGGTTAAATGCGATGATCTGTCTCGATTGCCCTATCTGATACTTCACTATAAATCCACCCTCTTTGTTTCCTTATTTCCACAACTCATACCTTCTATTCTTTCTCTCTCAATTCATACTTTAAAGCATTCGTCAATATGCTCCATCCAGTTCTGATTCTTGATATACTCCTAACTTTCATATCTGTCATTCTTCTTTTTCATCTACCGCCGGAAGAATCTATTTACTTCAACTATACTCTTGGTTTTATAGTGTTTTTAGTTATCCCGTGTCTTTATATTGCTATATGCATCGATATACATGGTTTGTAATTTCTGAGTTGTTGTTAGGTTTTATATCTTCCCTTATATTTCGATGTCCCTGGTTCTGTCTTTCCATAATCATTGACATCCACAGTTAGTGCTCTCTCTTATTTGCTGCAATTTATACTCCCATTTCTATTTCGGAGCTTCATGCTTTTGTTTTCTTTTTGCAAGTAATGGTCCAGAATTCGTAGGTATGGAGTTTCGAATGATCATAATATATAAAGCAGAAAGAAAAGATAATAACATGATTTGATTTGTCAAATTACCAGAATATCCGGAAAAGACCGAATCATCAAGAAAAATATTTTCTTGATATATTTAGAGGTTAAATAGAATGAAAGAGTTATGTAATATGGTTCATGATGAGGGTATGATCTGTGAATCATCACATTCCATTAGAAACTCAGCATGACTTACTGTAATATAATCACGTTGATCAAGTGTCATTATATTATAGTAACTCATGCTTCAATTCCCAACACTACTTCAAAAACATTCATATTTTAAATTCAAATTTTTCAGAATTTAGAAACAAAAACAGTTTCCTTTATGATATAACACAGATATCGCGAAGAGATAAATGATTTTAGGTAAGAATAGTTATGAAAATATCTTCAGAAATATCGAGGATATTTATAATAAAAGATACGATGATATCTTAGAATTTTTAATATCGAAGGATGATGAAGAAGTTTTGTCGTTAAAGGTTTAGAGTCAGAAGTAAGGTATTTGTTAATGACTTCAGCAGATACTGAATCATTTAGATTCTTTGAAGGCAGGCTTAGTCTTTGTGATTTTTCCACAGCCTCCTTCATATTTTGCTCAATCCGTTTTCCAGTACCAAACCTTCTCTTTTTTTGAGCTTTGCCAACACACTATTTTTTATCATTAAACTTTTGGCTGTTAAGGTCGTTTACAGTTTTTGCTGCTTCATCAGCATTTTTCAAAATTCAGGGTATTGATTCGTAGACTGGGTGCTTTTCAGAATTTCAGAATTGAAGATCATGATTCTAGGAGATAAATGTTATATGTATACATATAACTGTTGATGTAGAAATGCTGCGAGATTCGAAATACTAATTGCTGATTCTCGGTAATTGGTATGACAATTATCATTACAAGATGCAGATGAGTAGATGATGGGTTTTCAATGAGTACATATAATAATTTTTCGGAGAGGTTTACGCCAAAGAGTAACGAAGTTGCTGGTACATCTGCTGATAATGTGGTGGAATATAAAAGGTTTTCCGGTAACGATGACGAAAGAGCAAACGTGTATATCAAAGTTATAATGAGGCTTATTCGAATGAAAAATTGAAGTTGATTTACTGAATCAGAATCGAAGAATGTAATATATTAATTGTGAATTTATATATCTCTCGGGTATTACCTACCCGTTAAAAGTTTTACAAGTAATATTTTGTACCAGAGAATTTTATTACAGTCTTTATGAAAATATATATATGTATATTTTCTTCAGGTGTAATACATATTTGATGAGTTAATATTAAATTAAGCTCATTTGATTTTCGGCTAGAATTAGAAATGAATAATCTCTAAAACAATAGAGATTACATAATCTTCGCGGAGTATTTTACTAATGTAATCAATACTTTATTATTTATTCTTCTTGGCATTCCTTGGTGACGGATGTTGATGCTCGTGGAATGCTTATGAACTTTGTAGAGTACGAATAATGTTTTCGTAGAAAGTTTCGGGTACATCGAAGATGAAAGTGTAAAATCAAATATATAATTGAATAATACACTTGGTTTATTATAAAATGTAATTCATTGAGTTGAAACAGAGATTGTGGTTAACGATGGTTAAGTCGTTAATCGAAGGATTATAGCATATTAGTAATATGAATTTAACTGAGTAGTATCTACCTGTGACGATCCGGAAATTTCCGACCAAATTGAAACTTTAATCTTTAAATGATTTAATGTTTCCGACACGATAAGCAAGGTCTGATAAGTTAAACCTCAAACATTTTTGAACTGTGTTCATGTATTCATTTAAACTCGACCAAATTTCAACGATTCACGAACGATATTATATATATATATATATATATATATATATATATATATATATGTGTGTGTGTGTGTATGTGTGTGTGTGTGTGTGTATATGTGTGTGTGTATGTATTATAACTTGAAAACGTTAACAAAGTATTAAGTGTATAATACTTTACATTAAACGTATTTGTCCCAATATATGTTTTATATGGTCATCGACGGAATTAAAATATATTATCAAACGATCGAAGTAGAAGATATTTTGATAGCATCTAACAATCACATAACTATTGCGATTGTTACGGGTCTATGTTGTAAGGTCCACTTCGATTTAGAAAATCTTTCCCTTTTGACTATATTTGGAATTGGATATATAAAATAACCTGCAAGGTGTATTTAAAATAGATTTATATATATATTGTGTATATATATATATATATATATATATATATATATATATAGATTCAAAAATACTTTTGTTTGATAATAGCACTCGTTTATGGTTTTATATTTAAATAAATATTTCAATTACATATAAGATGTACAAAACTTATATTTTTTCTAATATATATATATATATATATATATATATATATATATATATATATTACAACATATAATAGTAACTTAGATATAAAACATTTCGATATTATTAAATATATGTTAATAAACAACGAGAAGGTAATTTAAGGAAACAAATGACCAAAACACTCATATGTTTAAGTTACATTTCATGAAATATAATTTATGAATGAATTAAGTCTATTTATTGATAAGAGTACATGTCGCGAAATGTAAAGTTTAAATTTTCTTAGCATACGAAAGGACGTTCGAAAAACCGGAACCGGGACATAAGTCGAGCGTCAACGTACAAGTTATCGGAACTAAAATTACAAGTCATCTTTACACGAGAATATAATACAATATATGTATATAATTAATATAAATTATATATATTATAATAATATGTCGACAAGAATAAAAACAAACAAATGTGAGCTAGAATAAGGGGCCATGCGATCGCATGGCCAGTGGCCTTCGAAACCATGCGATCGCATGGCCAGTGGCCTTCGAAACCATGCGATCGCATGGGATGGCTGGTCAGGTCAGGTTCTATAAATTCAGTCGAATTCGTTCCGCTTTTCACACACATACATATTGCACTCTCTGTAAACATATTTATATTATTATTATTATTATTATTATTATTATTATTATTATTATTATTATTATTATTATTATTATTATTATATAATTAAGATTAATATTATTATTAATCTTATAGTTAGGAGTATTATTATTAGTATTATTATACATAAAATATTACGACGAGGTTATACTCAAATGATTTCAAAACAAGCTTTTCGAGCGGGATAAAGCTAAGGAAAATTATGGGTTATAGCCAATGAGATTATGAGTATTGCTTGGGGGTTATGATCATGAGTCAAAGGTCAACCTAGCGTTTATCATCTCCGTTGCGTCTACGTACTTTCCTGCAATATTGAATCACAATATTGATACGTGAGCATTCATATCTTATCTTTTATATATTTAATAGTGTATCCATGTCTAATGCTCGAGTATATATGTTTATACATGCTTGTATGCTAAATTTTGTCGTTAGATAGTTTTACGATGAATCACGAATTTAATACATATACTACTGATATAAGGTATATGATATGCATGTTATTGGAAAGCTGGCGAAAAATTAATAACTTTTCATTTAGAGATCGCGTGATTTCGATGAACGGATTAAAAGATATGGTCAACTGAATTATGGTTAACGTTAATTGAAATTGTGTTTGAAACTGTAAATTAATATTTAAACAACTTGTCTATGAGATTGATAAATGAGATTTTTATATATTACTAATCGAGTAAATGAATTTCTATATAAGGCACGTTTTGTTTTGTTGATTAATTGTCAAAATTGACTGTCTTATCATGTTTTAAAGCTTTATAAACACTATAATTTGATTTTACAAGTGTTGAAAAACTATGTGAAATAATAAAATATATTCGATTGCCATAATAATTCAAATATAATATAGCTCCTGAAATAAATAATGTTTTGAGTTTGTTAAACTGTAAATTCGTTCAACTATCAAGATTTATACTATGTTAATATAATAAACATGTATAGATTTAAAGATCATATTGGTCAGGTGGACTTTTGAAATAACTTTTGTTAACTTTTGCATGTCGGTCTCGAGCATTAGGATTGTGATACACTATGACCTGACCTAGCTTGTTAGACATGTATTGACCAACATATGTTCTCTAGGTTGAGATCTACGGTTATTTTGCATTCCGAGTTTCGGTCATATTTTGGTGAATGACCTTATGTGCTGCTAAGGTGAGTTTCATATGCTCCCTTTTTAATTGCTTTTGCAATCTATATTTTTGGGCTGAGAATAAATGCACTTTATTTTAAACGCAATGGATACAAGTACATACTAAATTCAACACTGAGTTTGAACCGAAAATCCCTTAACTTTGGTAACTAGTAACTGCCAGTTATAAGAACTGGTGGGCGCGAATAGTGGTATATGGATCCATAGGGATTGACATCCCCGTCTGTTCCAGGTATAGAAACCCTAACCTGAACTATAAAACAGACATATGCTATTTGAGTTTAGTACACATTGGTTTGCGTGTATTGTACATGTTGGTTGCATGTATGTTAAAATAGGGGTACTTATTATATAGACGTTAAAGTTTAGTTACCAGGGTGCTCAATCTTGTAGAATATTTTGATAAACGTTTCTGGATGAAACAACTGAAATCTTGTGATCCACCTTTATATACAGATTATGCGCAATATTAAAACTATGAACTCAGCAACCTTTGTGTTGACACTTTTAAGCATGTTTATTCTCAGGTTCCTAGAAGTCTTCCGCTGTTTGCTTATATGTTATACAAGCTATGTGCATGGAGTCATACATGCTTTATTCGAGAAAACGTTGCATTCACAAAATCATCACCATGTATCTTATTTTGACTGCATTATCAACGGATGTAGTATTGTAAACTATTATTTACGGTGATTGTCTATATGTAGAAATCATCAATCGTCAAAAACCTTGGAATTTGATATTCAATTATGGTGTGCCTTTTCAAAAGAATGCAATGTTTACAAAACATATCATGTAGAGGTCAGTACCTCACTGTGAAATCAATGAATGATGGATTCGTCCAAAGGGATTTGGACGGGTCATCACACTACCCTTTTTCAATTCATACATAATAGCTTAGTACAAAAAGATTTATGATGGTTTCAAAATTTATATATATAAGATATACATATAAATTCTTCAGAGGAATTGAGTTAATACTTCATAACTCATTGATACAATATACTCGTTGATGATTCGTAATGATGTCCACGGTGATTCTTGAACTGGCGAAGCTTGTGATGTTATAGGTGCTGCTGATGCTGACGGTACTGTTGATGCTGTTGGTAAAACAAGTCTAGCTTGTAAATCGTGCACCATCCCTTGCCAGGGTTTCTACTCTTCCTGTATCATCTCTATCCATCCACTTATCTTGGTTTACGGTTATGATTAGAATAAATAATCTCTAAAACTTTAGAGATTACATAATCGCCGTAGAATATTTCTCCAATGAAGTTATGAATCAATACTGCATCGGTTATTGTTGTTGGTACTCCTTGGTATCTATGGTGAGTATGACGTTGATGCTCGAGGTACAGATTGTGATGTTGAGGTGTGGGATGCGGATGTTGTTGTTGGTGGTGGTAATGGTACTGTTGGCGTTGATGATGGTGGTACTGTTGATGCCGGAGATGTTGCTGGTACTTGTAACCTTTGCACCATATTCTCCAAAGCTACTACCCGAGCGCGAAGCTCGTTAACTTCTTCTATTACACCGGGGTGATTTTCGGTTCGGACGAGCGGATAAATAAGATCCAAAATTTGAGATATTATATAGTCATGACGAGATACTCTAGAAATGAGAGAGAAAATGGTATTATGAACAGGTTCGCCGGTAAGTGCTTCAGGTTCCTGGCCAAGAGGGGAATGTGGTGGATGGAAGGGATCACCTTCTTCTTGTCTCCAATGATTAAGTAGACTACGAACCCATCCCCAATTCATCCAGAATAGATGATGGTTAATTGATTGATCCATTCCGGTCACACTGCTTTCGGAGCTCGAGTGAAAATCCATATCGGAATAGTTGTCAGAATCAAAGGAATTTGAACTAGATACGTGATCCATCTTGTATAATCAGGGAATTGATTTTTGATATGAAATAGATTATATGACTTAGATTGGTATTATTCAACACATAATTTACATATGTATATATAATACCAAAATTCCATAAATTACGGAGAAATTTTTGGAAGATGTCAGGAAAATCTTACAGTAACAGATACGCTAAGATATGAATTTTGTCTATACACTATTCATGCAATAAATAAAGGCAAACGTGTCTAGACTTAAGAATGATAAGCATGTAATTTCCGACAAGAAATGATAAGCAAAACTCGGTAAAAACAGATACGGTCATAGTCCAGACTCACTAATGCATCCTAATAATTACCAGTTAAACACACTAATGCAAATTCTGGTTCCCTATGACCTCAAGCTCTGATACCAACTGTGATGATCCGTCCAAATTCTTTTGGACGAATACATCATTCATCGATTTCACAGTGAGGTACTGACCTCTACATGATACGTTTTGTAAACATTGCATTCTTTTGAAAAGACACACCATAAATGAATATCAAATTTCAAGGTTTTTAATGTTTGATGATTTCTACATATAGATAATCACCGTAATTAATAGTTTACAATACTACATCCGTTGATAATGCAGTCAAAATAAGATACATGGTGATGATTTTGTGAATGCAACGTTTTCTCGAATAGAGCATTTATGACTCCATGCACATAGCTTGTATCACATATAAGCAAACAGCGGAAGACTTCTAGGAACCTGATAATAAACATGCTTAAAAGTGTCAACACAAAGGTTGGTGAGTTCATAGTTTTATTGTTGCGCATAATCTGTATATAAAGGTGGATCACAAGATTTCAGTTGTTTCATCCAGAAACGTTTATCAAAATATTCTACAAGATTGAGCACCCTGGTAAATAAGCTTTAACGTTATAATAAATACCCATGTTTTAACATACATGCAACCAACATGTACAATACACGCAATCCAACGTGTACTAACCTCAAATAGCATACGTCTATTTTATAGTTCAGGCTAGGGTTTCTATACCTGGAACAGACGGGGATGTCAAACCCTATGGATCCATATACAACTATTCGCGCCCACCAATTCTTATAACCGAAGTTACTAGTTACCAAAGCTAAGGAATTTTTGGTTCAAACTCAGTGTAGAATTTAGTATGTACTTGTATCCATTGCATTTAAAATAAAGTGCATTTATTCTCAGCCCAAAAATATAGATTGCAAAAGCAATTAAAAATGGAGCATCTGAAACTCACCTTAGCAGTACATAAGGTCATTCACCAAAATGTAATCGAAACTCGGAATGCAAAATAACCGTAGATCTCAACCTAGAGAACATATTGTAGTGACCCGAACTTTTCCATGTTTATATATATTAATTGAGATTGATATTTACATGATTAAATGTTTCCAACATGTTAAGCAATCAAACTTGTTAAGACTTTATTAATTGAAATATGTTTCATATAGACAATTGACCACCCAAGTTGACCGGCGATTCACGAACATTAAAACTTGTAAAAACGACATGACGATATATATATGGATATACATATGGTTAACATGAGATTATGATAAGTAAGTATCTCCATAAGTATATTAACAATGAGTTATATACATATAAACAAGACTACTAACTTAAGGATTTCGAAACGAGACATATATGTAACGATTATCGTTGTAACGACATTTAAATGTATATATATATATATATCATATTAAGATATATTAATATATCATAATATCATGATAATATAATAATTTAACATCTCATTAGATATAATAAACAATGGGTTAACAACATTAATTGAGATCGTTAACTTAAAGGTTTCAAAACAACACTTACATGTAACGACTAACGATGACTTAACGACTCAGTTAAAATGTATATACATGTAGTGTATTTAGATGTATTAAAATACTTTTGGAAGACTTCAAGACATATATCAAAACACTCATACTTAACGAAAATGGTTACAGTTACTTTTCCATTCTTTTCTTTCATCAAGAATTCTAGTCGTATTCTTACCCGTATTATACACAGCTTCAAAACGTACTTACTATGAGTATATACCAATAGGAACTAGCATGGGATTCCACTCTTGATTATGTCATGTATGACTAATCAATTTTAACTTCTACCATGAGCTAGTCAACTAACTAGAACTCCTTTTAACCCCACTCACCACTCACCAATTACCACTCATCATTCACTCCATTTCACTTCCAATTCTCTTTCTAATTCTCTCTCAACACACACACACACTATTATGAACGTATTTTTCCAGTAGTTAATCATCATCTTCATCAAAAATCACTTCAAGAATCAAGCTATAATCATCATAGGAAGAACACTTCAAGAACACTTCAAAAATCCCTTCAAGTTTACTAATTTACTTCCAAGCTTTCTAATCCATTCCAAGTAATCTTCTAAGATCAAGAAACCTTTGTTATATACAGTAGGTTATCTTTCTTATTCAAGGTAATATTCATATTCAAACTTTGATTCAATTTCTATAACTATAAACTATCTTAATTCGAGTAAAAATCTTACTTGAACTTGTTTTTGTGTCATGATCCTACTTCAAGAACTTTCAAGCCATCCAAGATCCTTTGAAGCTAGATCATTTCTTGTCACTTCCAGTAGGTTTACCTACTAAACTTGAGGTAGTAATTATGTTCATAACATCATTCGATTCATATATATAAAACTATCTTATTCGAAGGTTTAAACTCGTAATCACTAGAACATAGTTTAGTTAATTCTAAACTTGTTCGCAAACAAAAGTTAATCCTTCTAACTTGACTTTTAAAATTAACTACACACATGTTCTATATCTATATGATATGCTAACTTAATGATTTAAAACCTGGAAACACGAAAAACACCGTAAAACCGAATTTACGCCGTCGTAGTAACACCGCGGGCTGTTTTGGGTTAGTTAATTAAAAACTATGATAAACTTTGATTTAAAAGTTGTTATTCTGAGAAAATGATTTTTATTATGAACATGAAACTATATCCAAAAATTATGGTTAAACTCAAAGTGGAAGTATGTTTTCTAAAATGGTCATCTAGACGTCGTTCTTTCGACTGAAATGACTACCTTTACAAAAACGACTTGTAACTTATTTTTCTGACTATAAAATTATACTTTTCTGTTTAGATTCATAAAATAGAGTTCAATATGAAACCATAGTAATTTGATTCACTCAAAACGGATTTAAAATGAAGAAGTTATGGGTAAAACAAGATTGGATAATTTTTCTCATTTTAGCTACGTGAAAATTGGTAACAAATCTATTCCAACCATAACTTAATCAACTTGTATTGTATATTATGTAATCTTGAGATACCATAGACACGTATACAATGTTTCGACCTATCATGTCAACACATCTATATATATTTCGGAACAACCATAGACACTCTATATGTGAATGTTGGAGTTAGCTATACAGGGTTGAGGTTGATTCCAAAATATATATAGTTTGAGTTGTGATCAATACTAAGATACGTATACACTGAGTCGTGGATTGATTCAAGATAATATTTATCGATTTATTTCTGTACATCTAACTGTGGACAACTAGTTGTAGGTTACTAATGAGGACAGCTGACTTAATAAACTTAAAACATCAAAATATATTAAAAGTGTTGTAAATATATTTTAAACATACTTTGATATATATATGTATATATTGTTATAGGTTCGTGAATCAACCAGTGGCCAAGTCTTACTTCCCGACGAAGTAAAAATCTGTGAAAGTGAGTTATAGTCCCACTTTTAAAATCTAATATTTTTGGGATGAGAATACATGCAGGTTTTATAAATGATTTACAAAATAGACACAAGTACGTGAAACTACATTCTATGGTTGAATTATCGAAATCGAATATGCCCCTTTTTATTAAGTCTGGTAATCTAAGAATTAGGGAACAGACACCCTAATTGACGCGAATCCTAAAGATAGATCTATTGGGCCTAACAAACCCCATCCAAAGTACCGGATGCTTTAGTACTTCGAAATTTATATCATATCCGAAGGGTGTCCCGGAATGATGGGGATATTCTTATATATATGCATCTTGTTAATGTCGGTTACCAGGTGTTCACCATATGAATGATTTTTATCTCTATGTATGGGATGTGTATTGAAATATGAAATCTTGTGGTCTATTGTTACGATTTGATATATATAGGTTAAACCTATAACTCACCAACATTTTTGTTGACGTTTAAAGCATGTTTATTCTCAGGTGAATACTAAGAGCTTCCGCTGTTGCATACTAAAATAAGGACAAGATTTGGAGTCCATGTTTGTATGATATTGTGTAAAAACTGCATTCAAGAAACTGATTTCGATGTAACATATTTGTATTGTAAACCATTATGTAATGGTGATGTGTAAACAGGATATTTTAGATTATCATTATTTGATAATCTACGTAAAGCTTTTTAAACCTTTATTTATGAAATAAAGGTTATGGTTTGTTTTAAAAATGAATGCAGTCTTTGAAAAACGTCTCATATAGAGGTCAAAACCTCGCAACGAAATCAATTAATATGGAACGTTTTTAATCAATAAGAACGGGACATTTCAGTTGGTATCCGAGCGTTGGTCTTAGAGAACCAGAAAATTTGCATTAGTGTGTCTTATCGAGTTTGTTAGGATGCATTAGTGAGTCTGGACTTCGACCGTGTTTTCTTTAAAAAATGATTGTTTAACATTTTTGTTGGAAACTATATATTTTTAACATATGAATATTATGTGATATATTAATCTCTTAACGTGTTTGATATTATGTGATAGATGTCTACCTCTAGAACAAGTCCCATTAACTCACCTAATAATAATGAAGAGTCAAATGTGAATTGGAATGATTCGTGGACTGATTCACAAGTTCCCGAAGAGGAACCGGAAGAAGAGTCGGAACCAGAAGAAGAATCGGAACCGGAAGAAGAATCAAAACCGGAAGAAGAAATAGAACCGGTGGGGGAAATAATAAAACGGTTAAGTAAAAGAGAATCCTCAACCAACCGACCAAGGTTAATTATGGTCAATGGTGTTTCCGCCAAGGAAGCAAAATATTGGAAGGATTACCAATTCTCCGATGAATCGGATTCGGACGAGAATTCCGATGATGTTATAGAAATTACCCCAACTGAATTTAAAAAGGCAAAAGAAAATAATAAGGGAAAGGGCATAAAAATAGAGAAATCTAATTCCAACCTCGATGAACTTTATATGTATCGTTAACCCCCGAAGTCCTTAAGTTGTAACAATGACCCGGGAACCTCTAAACCACCAGGTTTTTCTAAACCAATGTGGACAACGACGGCTCGTATTAGGGGAACATCATATATCCCTAGAAACTTGGCAAAACAAACCAAAACCGAATAAGAAGAAATGAGCGAGTCGGAATAAGATAGTTGTATTCGTGTGGTGTAATATATGTAATATAGTGTGCTTATGCTTTATGATATATGTAAAAATTGCTTGTATTAATAAGAATTTTTTTTATGAATCTAACTCTTGTTTATTTTACAGTATAAAAACACAAAATGGATAGACAACCCAATATTTTAAGAGACCTACCCGGAGACATGATTGATGAAATCTTGTCTAGAGTCGGTCAGAATTCCTCGGCACAACTATTTAAGGCGAGATCAGTTTGTAAGACATTCGAAGAACGTTCCAAGAATGCCTTGGTTTATAAAAGGCTTTCGTTCGAAAGATGGGGGATATCACATTGGGAAATCCATAAGTTACGGTGTTTTTACTTTGACGCATATATTGCGGGGAACCCAAATGCTATTTTACGCAACGGGTTAAGAAATTATTTTGACTCAGCATATCCGAATATAGGACTTCGTGATTTAGAAAAAGCGGCTAACATGCAACATAAAGAAGCATGTTATGCTTACGGGTTAGTAATGTTCGCTTCTCACCAAAGTGAGAACAAGAACATCGGGCTACAACTATTAAACAAAACGTTCCCACAAGTGACGGAGTCGGTAATTGGGGTAAGAAATGAGGTTTTTAGGTTATTACGAGACTGTTGGTCATTACGTAACTCTCGTCCCTTTGACGATGTTACAACACGCTGTCTTATCAACGGCCATAACGGTTATGTTCCACAAGACCAAGGATGGGAAGTAGTCCTAGTAAAACCAGAATGCATGACTTGTTTCTGGACGTATGAATTACGTGTCTTTATTGCCTTTGCTGAACGACTTATGTACTAGCTAGAATTATCTTCACAACTATCTTGTATCAAAGTTATTGTGTGCTATATTTCATGCTTTATGTAAAATAAGCGGTATTGTAAGTTTGTAAAATATTGTATAAAAGTTTGAACGCGAAATATTATTACAATCAGTTTTTCATATAGAATTGTAGTAGTTGAATTGTATATTAGCTACTAAGTATGAACTTAACGGGTAGGTACTACCCGAATTTAAACTTATAAAACGCTAATATGAAGAAAAAGCTTTTATAAATGAGTTCATATTATGCTACGAAATACTATTAACTACTCTTAATATTCTGTATGATTAACTTGTTCCATTTGACTATTTTGAAGGAAATGGCACCGACTACTCGACACACCGTGAATATGAATGAAGAGGAATTCCGTACTTTTCTAGCTTCAAACATAGCCGCAGTACAGGCTGTGCTACATACCAACAATAACCTTGGATCTGGCAGTACAGGAAATCGTGTAGGATGCACCTACAAAGAATTCACTGCCTGCAAACCTTTGGAATTTGATGGAACCGAAGGACCGATCGGATTGAAACGGTGGACCGAGATGGTCGAATCGGTGTTTGCCATAAGTAAGTGTACTGAAGAGGACAAAGTGAAGTACGCTACGCATACCTTCACAGGTTCTGCGTTAACATGGTGGAATACCTATCTAGAGCAAGTGGGACAAGATGATGCGTACGCACTACCGTGGTCAGCATTCAAGCACTTGATGAACGAGAAGTACCGTCCCAGAACCGAGGTCAATAAGCTCAAGACAGAACTTAGAGGGTTACGAACCCAAGGATTTGATATTATCACGTACGAAAGACGATTCACAGAATTGTACCTATTGTGTCCGGGAGCATTCGAAGATGAGGAAGAGAAGATCGACGCATTTGTGAAAGGATTACCGGAAAGAATCCAAGAAGATATAAGTTCACACGAGCCCGCCTCCATACAACAGGCATGCAGAATGGCTCACAAACTAGTGAACCAGATTGAAGAAAGAATTAAAGAACAGACTGCTGAAGAGGCCAATGTGAAGCAAGTCAAAAGAAAGTGGGAGGAAAACGGTGATAAGAATCACCAATACAACAACAACAGCAATTACAACAATAATCGCAACAATTATCCCAACAATCGCAACATCAATCGCAACTACAACAAACGGCCCAACAACAACAACAACAACAACAGCAACTACAACAATCATCCCAACAACAATAATAACCGCAACAACAACAACAATCAGAAGCAGCTATGCCAAAGGTGTGAAAAGTATCACTCGGGGTTCTGCACCAAATTTTGCAACAAGTGTAAAAGAAATGGTCATAGCGCGGCGAAGTGTGAGGTCTACGGACCAGGGATTAATAGAACGAAAGGAACAAATGGTGTCGGAACGAGTAATGGCGGAGCAAGTAGTGTCGGAGCAAGTTATGCCAATGTAGTTTGTTATAAATGTGGAAAACTGGGCCACATTATTAGAAATTGCCCGAACCAGGAGAACACGAATGGACAAGGCCGCGGAAGAGTTTTCAATATTAATGCGGCAGAGGCACAGGAAGACCCGGAGCTTGTTACGGGTACGTTTCTTATTGACAATAAATATGCTTACGTTTTATTTGATTCGGGTGCGGATAGAAGCTATATGAGTAGAGATTTTTGTGCTAAATTATGTTGTCCATTGACGCCTTTGGATAGTAAATTTTTACTCGAATTAGTAAATGGTAAATTAATTTCAGCAGATAATATATGTCGGAATCGAGAAATTAAACTGGTTAGCGAAACATTTAAGATTGATTTGATACCAGTAGAGTTAGGGAGTTTTGATGTGATAATCGGTATGGACTGGTTGAAAGAAGTGAAAGCAGAGATCGTTTGTTATAAAAATGCAATTCGCATTATACGAGAAAAAGGAAAACCCTTAATGGTGTACGGAGAAAAGGGCAACACGAACTACATATTATTAGTAATTTGAAGGCACAAAAACTAATAAGAAAAGGTTCCTATGCTGTTCTAGCACACGTCGAGAAAGTACAAACTGAAGAAAAGAGCATCAATGATGTTCCCATTGCAAAAGAATTTCCCGATGTATTTCCGAAAGAATTACCGGGATTACCCCCACAGCGATCCGTTGAATTTCAAATAGATCTTGTACCAGGAGCTGCACCAATAGCTCGTGCTCCTTACAGACTCGCACCCAGCGAGATGAAAGAACTGCAAAGCCAATTACAAGAACTTTTAGAGCGTGGTTTCATTCGACCAAGCACATCACCGTGGGGAGCTCCTGTTTTGTTTGTCAAGAAGAAAGATGGTACATTCAGGTTGTGTATCGACTACCGAGAGTTGAACAAACTTACCATCAAGAACCGCTACCCACTACCGAGAATCGACGACTTATTTGATCAACTACAAGGCTCGTCTGTTTATTCAAAGATTGACTTACGTTCCGGGTATCATCAAATGCGGGTGAAAGAAGATGATATTCCAAAGACTGCTTTCAGAACATGTTACGGTCATTACGAGTTTATGGTCATGCCGTTTGGTTTAACTAATGCACCAGCTGTGTTCATGGACCTTATGAACCGAGTGTGTGGACCATACCTTGACAAGTTTGTCATTGTTTTCATTGATGACATACTTATTTACTCAAAGAATGACCAAGAACACGGTGAACATTTGAGAAAGGTGTTAGAAGTATTGAGGAAGGAAGAATTGTACCCTAAGTTTTCAAAGTGTACATTTTGGTTGGAAGAAGTTCAATTCCTCGGTCACATAGTGAACAAAGAAGGTATTAAGGTGGATCCGGCAAAGATAGAAACTGTTGAAAAGTGGGAAACCCCGAAAACTCCGAAACACATATGCCAGTTTTTAGGACTAGCTGGTTACTACAGAAGGTTCATCCAAGACTTTTCCAGAATAGCAAAACCCTTGACTGCATTAACGCATAAAGGGAAGAAATTTGAATGGAATGATGAACAAGAGAAAGCGTTTCAATTATTGAAGAAAAAGCTAACTACAGCACCTATATTGTCATTGCCTGAAGGGAATGATGATTTTGTGATTTATTGTGACGCATCAAAGCAAGGTCTCGGTTGTGTATTAATGCAATGAACGAAGGTCATTGCTTATGCGTCTAGACAATTGAAGATTCACGAACAAAATTATACGACGCATGATTTGGAATTAGGCGCGGTTGTTTTTGCATTAAAGACTTGGAGGCACTACTTATATGGGGTCAAAAGTATTATATATACCGACCACAAAAGTCTTCAACACATATTTAATCAGAAACAACTGAATATGAGGCAGCGTAGGTGGATTGAATTATTGAATGATTACGACTTTGAGATTCGTTACCACCCGGGGAAGGCAAATGTGGTAGCCGATGCCTTGAGCAGGAAGGACAGAGAACCCATTCGAGTAAAATCTATGAATATAATGATTCATAATAACCTTACTACTCAAATAAAAGAGGCGCAACAAGGAGTTTTAAAAGAGGGAAATTTAAAGGATGAAATACCCAAAGGATCGGAGAAACATCTTAATATTCGGGAAGACGGAACCCGGTATAGGGCTGAAAGGATTTGGGTACCAAAATTTGGAGATATGAGAGAAATGGTACTTAGAGAAGCTCATAAAACCAGATACTCAATACATCCTGGAACGGGGAAGATGTACAAGGATCTCAGGAAATATTTTTGGTGGCCGGGTATGAAAGCCGATGTTGCTAAATACGTAGGAGAATGTTTGACGTGTTCTAAGGTCAAAGCTGAGCATCAGAAACCATCAGGTCTACTTCAACAACCCAAAATCCAGGAATGGAAATGGGAAAACATTACCATGGATTTCATCACTAAATTGCCAAGGACTGCAAGTGGTTTTGATACTATTTGGGTAATAGTTGATCGTCTCACCAAATCAGCACATTTCCTGCTAATAAGAGAAGATGACAAGATGGAGAAGTTAGCATGACTGTATTTGAAGGAAGTCGTCTCCAGACATGGAATACCAATCTCTATTATCTCTGATAGGGATGACAGATTTATTTCATGATTCTGGCAGACATTACAGCAAGCATTAGGAACTCGTCTAGACATGAGTACTGCCTATCATCCACAAACTGATGGGCAGAGCGAAAGGACGATACAAACGCTTGAAGACATGCTACGAGCATGTGTTATTGATTTCGGAAACAGTTGGGATCGACATCTACCATTAGCAGAATTTTCCTACAACAACAGCTACCATTCAAGCATTGAGATGGCGCCGTTTAAAGCACTTTATGGTAGAAAGTGCAGGTCTCTGATTTATTGGAGTGAAGTGGGGGATAGACAGATTACGGGTCCGGAGATTATACAAGAAACTACCGAGAAGATCATCCAAATTCAACAACGGTTGAAAACCGCCCAAAGTCGACAAAAGAGCTACGCTGACATTAAAAGAAAAGATATAGAATTTGAAATTGGAGAGATGGTCATGCTTAAAGTTGCACCTTGGAAAGGCGTTGTTCGATTTGGTAAACGAGGGAAATTAAATCCAAGGTATATTGGACCATTCAAGATTATTGATCGTGTCGGACCAGTAGCTTACCGACTTGAGTTACCTCAACAACTCGCGGCTGTACATAACACTTTCCACGTCTCAAATTTGAAGAAATGTTTTGCTAAAGAAGATCTCACTATTCCGTTAGATGAAATCCAAATCAACGAAAAACTCCAATTCATCGAAGAACCCGTCGAAATAATGGATCGTGAGGTTAAAAGACTTAAGCAAAACAAGATACCAATTGTTAAGGTTCGATGGAATGCTCGTAGAGGACCCGAGTTCACCTGGGAGCGTTAAGATCAGATGAAGAAGAAATACCCGCATATATTTCCAGAAGATTCGTCAACACCTTCAACAGCTTAAAATTTCGGGATGAAATTTATTTAACGGGTAGGTACTGTAGTGACCCGAACTTTTCCATGTTTATATATATTAATTGAGATTGATATTTACATGATTAAATGTTTCTAACATGTTAAGCAATCAAACTTGTTAAGACTTGATTAATTGAAATATGTTTCATATAGACAATTGACCACCCAAGTTGACCGACGATTCACGAACGTTAAAACTTGTAAAAACGACATGACGATATATATATGGATATACATATGGTTAACATGATATTATGATAAGTAAGTATCTCCATAAGTATATTAACAATGAGTTATATACATATAAACAAGACTACTAACTTGAGGATTTCGAAACGAGACATATATGTAACGATTATCGTTGTAACGACATTTAAATGTATATATATCATATTAAGATATATTAATATATCATAATATCATGATAATATAATAATTTAACATCTCATTAGATATAATAAACAATGGGTTAACAACATTAATTGAGATCGTTAACTTAAAGGTTTCAAAACAACACTTACATGTAACGACTAACGATGACTTAACGACTTAGTTAAAATGTATATACATGTAGTGTATTTAGATGTATTAAAATACTTTTGGAAGACTTCAAGACATATATCAAAATACTCATACTTAACGAAAATGGTTACAGTTACTTTTCCATTCTTTTCTTTCATCAAGAATTCTAGTCGTATTCTTACCCGTATTATACACAGCTTCAAAACGTACTTACTATGAGTATATACCAATAGGAACTAGCATGGGATTCCACTCTTGATTATGTCATGTATGACTAATCAATTTTAACTTCTACCATGAGCTAGTCAACTAACTAGAACTCCTTTTAACCCCACTCACCACTCACCAATTACTACTCATCATTCACTCCATTTCACTTCCAATTCTCTTTCTAATTCTCTCTCAACACACACACACACACTATTATGAACGTATTTTTCTAGTAGTTAATCATCATCTTCATCAAAAATCACTTCAAGAATCAAGCTATAATCATCATAGGAAGAACACTTCAAGAACACTTCAAAAATCCCTTCAAGTTTACTAATTTACTTCCAAGCTTTCTAATCCATTCCAAGTAATCATCTAAGATCAAGAAACCTTTGTTATATACAGTAGGTTATCTTTCTTATTCAAGGTAATATTCATATTCAAACTTTGATTCAATTTCTATAACTATAAACTATCTTAATTCGAGTAAAAATCTTACTTGAACTTGTTTTTGTGTCATGATCCTACTTCAAGAACTTTCAAGCCATCCAAGATCCTTTGAAGCTAGATCATTTCTTGTCACTTCCAGTAGGTTTACCTACTAAACTTGAGGTAGTAATGATGTTCATAACATCATTCGATTCATATATATAAAACTATCTTATTCGAAGGTTTAAACTCGTAATCACTAGAACATAGTTTAGTTAATTCTAAACTTGTTCGCAAACAAAAGTTAATCCTTCTAACTTGACTTTTAAAATTAACTACACATATGTTCTATATCTATATGATATGCTAACTTAATGATTTAAAACCTGAAAACACGAAAAACACCGTAAAACCGAATTTACGCCGTCGTAGTAACACCGCGGGCTGTTTTGGGTTAGTTAATTAAAAACTATGATAAACTTTGATTTAAAAGTTGTTATTCTGAGAAAATAATTTTTATTATGAACATGAAACTATATCCAAAAATTATGGTTAAACTCAAAGTGGAAGTATGTTTTCTAAAATGGTCATCTAGACGTCGTTCTTTTGACTGAAATGACTACCTTTACAAAAACGACTTGTAACTTATTTTTCTGACTATAAACCTATACTTTTCTATTTAGATTCATATAATAGAGTTCAATATGAAACCATAGCAATTTGATTCACTCAAAACGGATTTAAAATGAAGAAGTTATGGGTAAAACAAGATTGGATAATTTTTCTCATTTTAGCTACGTGAAAATTGGTAACAAATCTATTCCAACCATAACTTAATCAACTTGTATTGTATATTATGTAATCTTGAGATACCATAGACACGTATACAATGTTTTGACCTATCATGTCGACACATCTATATATATTTCGGAACAACCATAGACACTCTATATGTGAATGTTGGAGTTAGCTATACAGGGTTGAGGTTGATTCCAAAATATATATAGTTTGAGTTGTGATCAATACTGAGATACGTATACACTGGGTCGTGGATTGATTCAAGATAATATTTATCGATTTATTTCTGTACATCTAACTGTGGACAACTAGTTGTAGGTTACTAACGAGGACAGCTGACTTAATAAACTTAAAACATCAAAATATATTAAAAGTGTTGTAAATATATTTTAAACATACTTTGATATATATGTATATATTGTTATAGGTTCGTGAATCAACCAGTGGCCAAGTCTTACTTCCCGACGAAGTAAAAATCTGTGAAAGTGAGTTATAGTCCCACTTTTAAAATCTAATATTTTTGGGATGAGAATACATGCAGGTTTTATAAATGATTTACAAAATAGACACAAGTACGTGAAACTACATTCTATGGTTGAATTATCGAAATCGAATATGCCCCTTTTTATTAAGTCTGGTAATCTAAGAATTAGGGAACAGACACCCTAATTGACGCGAATCCTAAAGATAGATCTATTGGGCATAACAAACCCCATTCAAAGTACCGGATGCTTTAGTACTTCGAAATTTATATCATATCCGAAGGGTGTCCCGGAATGATGGGGATATTCTTATATATATGCATCTTGTTAATGTCGGTTACCAGGTGTTCACCATATGAATGATTTTTATCTCTATGTATGGGATGTGTATTGAAATATGAAATCTTGTGGTCTATTGTTACGATTTGATATATATAGGTTAAACCTATAACTCACCAACATTTTTGTTGACGTTTAAAGCATGTTTATTCTCAGGTGAATACTAAGAGCTTCCGCTGTTGCATACTAAAATAAGGACAAGATTTGGAGTCCATGTTTGTATGATATTGTGTAAAAACTGCATTCAAGAAACTGATTTCGATGTAACATATTTGTATTGTAAACCATTATGTAATGGTCGTGTGTAAACAGGATATTTTAGATTATCATTATTTGATAATCTACGTAAAGCTTTTTAAACCTTTATTTATGAAATAAAGGTTATGGTTTGTTTTAAAAATGAATGCAGTCTTTGAAAAACGTCTCATATAGAGGTCAAAACCTCGCAACGAAATCAATTAATATGGAACGTTTTTAATCAATAACAACGGGACATTTCACATATGTTGGTCAATACATATCTAACAATCTAGGTCGGGTCATAGTGTATCACAATCCTAATGCTCGAGACCGACATGCAAAAGTTAACAAAAGTCATCTCAAAAGTCAATCTGACCCAATATGATCTTTAAATCTATACATGTTTATTGTGTTAACATAGTATAAGTTTTGATAATTGAACGAATTTATAGTTTATCAAACTCAAAATATTATTTATTTCAGGAGCTATATTTGAATTATCATGGCAATCGAAAATATTTTATTATTTCACATAGTTTTCCAATACTTGTAAAATCAGACTATGGTGTTTATAAAGCTTTAAAACCTGATAAGACAGTCAACTTTGACAATTGTTCAACAAAATGAGACTTGCCTTATATAGAAATTCATTTACTCGATTAGTAATATCTAAAAATCCAATTTATCAGTCTAATAGACAAGTTGTTTAAATATTAATTTACAGTTTCAAACACAATTTCAATTAACGTCAAACAAAATTCAGTTGACCATATCTTTTAATCCGTTCATCGAAATCACACGATTTCTAAATGAAAAGTTATTAAATTTTCGATAGCTTTCCAACGACATGCATATCATATACTTTATATCAGTAGCATATGTATCAAATTCGTGATTCATCATAAACTATCTAACGACAAAATTAAAGCATACAAGCATACATAAACATATATACTCGAGCACTAGACCTGGATATACTATTAATATATAAAAGATAAGATATGAATGCTCACGTATCAATATTGTGATTCAATATTGCAGGAAAGTACGTAGAAGCAACGGAGATGATAAACGCTAGGTTGACCTTTGACTCATGATCATAACCCCCAAGCAATACTCATACTCTCATTGGTTATAACCCATACTTTTCCTTAGCTCTATCCCGAACTCGAAAAGCTTGTTTTGAAATCGTTTGAGCATAACCTCGTCGTAATATTTTATGTATAATAATATTAATAATAATACTCCTAACTATAAGATTAATAATAATATTAATCTTAATTATATAATAATAATAATAATAATAATAATAATAATAATAATAATAATAATAATAATAATATAAATATATATTGAGAGCATAGAGAGATGAGAGGATAGAATGTGAAAGAATTCGACCAAAATGATCGAGCTTTATACAACTCCCCTGACTTCAGACCCCATGCGATTGCATGTGACTGAAGGCTAAATGCCATGCGATCGCATGACTCACCTATCCAGCTCATTTTCGTTTTGTTTGCTAGTTCGTCGACATATTATTTAATTATATATATAATATATATATAATATATATTAATTATATATATATATATATTATATTATATTCTCGTGTATAGGTGTCTTGTAATTTTAGTTCCGATTACTTGTACGTTGTCACATGACTTATGTCCCGGTTCTGGATTTTCGAATGTTACTTCGTATGCTTTAATAACTTGTACTTTACGTTTCACGACATGTATCTTTGTCAAAATATAGACTTACATTACCAATAACTATATTACCCGAAGTGTATCTTGTACGTTCGAGTGTTTTGGTCATTTGCGTCTATAAATCAACTTCTCGTTATTTATTAAAAATATATTTAATAATATCGATACGTTTTATATCTAATTTAATTCTATACATTATCACATTGTAAAATATATATTTTCGTTTAGAAAAATATAAATTTGTATATAATATTTATTTATCAAACGGAACAATAAACGGGTGTTACTATCGTTTACAAAAATAATTTCGAACCTTAATATATATATATATATATATATATATATATATATATATATATATATATATATATATATATATATATATATATACACACACACACACACAATATATATAAATACTTTTTATATACACGTTGCAAGTTATTTATATATTTAATTCAAATACAGTCAAAAAGGAAAGATTTCTTAAATCAAGGTGGACCTTTCAACAAAGACTTATCACAATACTTACAGGATTTATAAATGTTGAAATATCTACTAATCCAATCATTGGTATTATCTTCTAATTCCATAAATGAATATATTAAGCATATATTGAGACAAATACGTTTAATGTAAAATATTATACATTTAATAATTTGATAACGTTTTCAAGTTATAATATATATACATATATATATTTATATCCATTTATATATTCGTTCGTGAATCGTCGAAATTTGGTCAAGGTTAAAAGAATACATGAACATAGTTCAAAATTTTTGAGATTCAACTTAACAGACTTTGCTTATCGTGTCGGAATCATATAAGATTAAGTTTAAATTTGGTCGAAAATTTCTGGGTCGTCACATGATTACTGAATTATCAAAATTTAAATATTAATAGTTAGATAAATTTATAATTATAAATTTCAACTATTGATTCGAATTATGATGTTATATTTGTCTTTCTTCAAATCAATAATAAATTTAAAATTCAATTTTTAGAATTGATTTAAATTGTAGTTATTGATTTGGTAATTGTTAATGCAGATAAAATGGATTTATTATCCTTATTATTCATTTTCATTTATTATTGTTATCTTTTGTCAAATATTAATATTAATTATTCATTATAATTATAAAAGGTACATATATAACTGACTTCGGAGTCCCGCCCAATGGTGGCATGCAACCGGAGGGTTTAAATTCTGATCGTTTCTTACTCTTTCCTTCAATCGGAGAACGTTTTCGGTCTTCTTCGCTTCTCCTTCTCCGTTTTCCCTCTTCAATCTACGTTTCTAGCGATCTATTCTCTTAATTTCTTTTGTCTCGCGTAGTAACCCCAACCCTAATTTCATACTCAACATGTCCGATACAATTTTTATTGAAAGATTGTAAAGGATTTCTCACAATTTGCTCAAAGATATCTTCAGTAAGTTTGGACCGATCAAGGAGATCAAATCGTGGTCGTTCAGGAGTTTTGCTTTCATATCTTTGAAGAAATTGACGATGCTACTTCACCAATTGAAGAGATGAACGATTCGAAGATTTTCGGTAAACCGATTTTTGTTGGACGGACATGTAAACAATACAGTGGTCAGTCCGGCCGTGGAGTTAGGTCTGAATCGTTTGTGACGATTGATCCCAATCGTTCTGTTGTCGATAGGATGGATTTGTGTGTTCTAATTGTTGATTCAACTCCTCTGTTGGAGGATAAGGTTTTGAATTTCCTCTTAATTTGTAAGGCTGCTATTTATAATTTCAAGAAGTTATGAGCCTTTGTTGGGGTGATTGAGCGTAAAGATTTAGAATCTTATTCCAACATTCTTACAAAGGGGTCGAGGTCAGGTTTTGACATGGTGATCCTTTTTTCTCCTAAGGCGGGTGAGTTTTTCAGGTTTGTTTGAGTGGAACTGAGGGGTTTTCCAGCCAAATTTGTCTCCGAGGAGAACATTAGGACTATTACGGGTAGGGTGGGCACGGTGGTTAAGGTGACTCAGCCTTCGTCTGGATGTTTAAGCTATGGTTCTGTTTTTGTCTTTGTAGAAACTTCACGTGTTAAGCATATCCATAAACTTATTCCGGTGACGATGATTTCAGATTCTCTTGCTAAAGGGCATATTTGGGTCAACGAGATATCATACGTGTCGGTTGTAGAGAGAATTCAAGCGATGTCTTTTTCACGTAACTTTGTGCAGGTTTCTAACGATGCGGTTTTGAAAGTGGGTCCTTCAGGTGGTGGTCAAATTGAAGCGGTTAATCAGAATGGTCCCTCTGTTTTTGATGGTAGTGTTGGTTTTGGTCAAAATGATGGAGGTATGGGAAATGGAGTGTTTGAGTTTGGTTTTGCGTCTCCGGTGATAGCGGGTCCGAAGACGGGTGGCAACGACAACTCCTCGGTTAAAGTTGGATTGAGTTTTGTTAGGGCACCATCGGTTTCTTTCTCTTTAGATAAGGTACAAACTGCTCTTGATTCTCATGGTTTTCGTAATCGTAAACGGGCAAGGGTTTTAAGTTCAGATGACGGGTCGGAGGGTCTTGAGAAGGGTAAAGGGGTGTGTGGGTCGGATCGAATGGTTGATTTGGGGAGGTCAAGGGTGGTCAAAATGTGGATGATGAGTTGGATGATGATGGTGTCGTTCGGGTCGAGCTAGATTAAAGAATAGATGGGTTGAAGACGGGTCGTGACGCTGTTTTGAGTTGTGACAGGGCTGTTGGGCCTAGGCCTGGGCCTGTGTCGGATGTGGGTTTAGGTGAGGGTAGCTCATTGGGTAAAGCTTATAGTTTTTTTTAGGAGGCGCTTGAGGGTCTTGAAGGTTTGGTTAGGGTGGAGGGCAAATTGATTGGTTCGAAGATGCAAAAAGAGTGTAAGAGGTCTCAGGCAAAGAAAGGTAAAAGGGTGGTGGTTCAAAAGGCTAATGTCGATGGTTCGTGATGTCTTAGTTTCGTTTCTTCGCCTTTTGGTTGGTTAAGTTCGTTATGTTATTTTAGTTTGTGTGATTGTGTTTTGATTGCATTTTGTGTTGGTGTTTGTTTATTTGCTTTTGGGTTTTTAGGCCTCGTTGCCTTTGTTTGTATCCGTGTTTCGAGTCTTCCTTTTTTTTGATGAAGTCCTCGTGTTTTTATATAGTTTCAATTTTTGGCAAAAAAAAAAAAAAAAGTAATCATTAATCATTAATTTTGCAAAATTACAAGTTATAAACTAATTAAATGATGTTTTTAAATAATACTAATTGAATAAAAAGCATAAAGAATAAGGGATGAACTATATAAATGTGAATCACCATGTATGAATGCAAATGACTCCAAGTTGTTTTCTAGATTAAATATTGAGTTACCGGGGTTTAAGAGTATTCCAACCCGACCGTAAAACATGTTAAGATAGAAGTTAAAGATATAAGTTGCTAATTCAAAATCATCAACTCGATCCAACCTAAATTGCCACTTCTACAATTACAATTACACCCGCATCATGTTACTAGAAAACTGTGAATGAGTTTTTTACGAAAATATTTTCTAGGGGTCATAGTTGTCAATGTCGTAAAACTGAAGTCAAAGTAAAGAAAAGTGAGTAAAAATACAGGGATGTTAGGGCAAATACATATAAACATGTAATGTATAGTTGTATACTACTATCCTCACTGGTGCGTAGTTTATTTCCTGTTGCCCTTTCCAAACAAACAAACAAACCCCTCATTTTCTCTCTCTCTCTCATACACTTGCTCTCTCTCATGATCAACCATGTTTACAGTTCGTCACTCCAGGTATGCAAAAGATACTATTTTTCATACCCCCTTTTTGATTTTTATGCTATTTTCATTTGGTTACAAATCTTTAGGGCTTCTAATGTCAGCTCTATTATGATGCTACATTCATCTTTAATTTGGGTAAATCAAGTTTCTATCTTTTTTCATATTTGGATTTGAATGTGGGAAAGAACAATACCCAGTTGCCAAAAGTTTGATTTTGAAACTCAATACAATGTATCTTATTTGAAAAATGGTGTATTTTGCTGTGTATGTGTTTAATTTACCTTTTGATATTCATTCTGGATCTATGAGATGGGACTAATTGCTTTTGAATATATGAATTATATTCTAATCTATTGGTGTATTTTGAATTTGTAGTAGCTTTTGTACTGCTGCAACTTGGATCTGGATTTGAGTTGAGTTCACCTAATTAGGTGAGAATTTGCCTTTTCTGCTAAAAAGGTCAAAAAGGTTCTAAAATTTCTGATATCATATGATTTCTAGTTTTGTTAATAAGTTTTCATTAATAAGACTAATATGTAGTATTTGTTAGGAATCTACTGTACATTTTAAAAAATATTTATTTTAGTAAATTATTTTAGCCCTTCTTCTTGTTTGAATCTGTGAAGTATAATCACTCCAGTGAATGTAATACATTGTAACACTGATTTATGGGTTGTTTAAATGTTCAAGAGCAATGCTTATTATGTAATATTATTGTGTAGGTTTGATCATACATAGAAACTGTAAGCTCCCTAATTCCAATCGTCTTTTGCTACCCAAGATCTTCAACAATGAGTTCTAGATTTCCGTCTCATCAGTTAAGCAGTGGCTTATACGTATCGGGCCGACCCGAACCGCCAAAAGAAAAGGCAACTCCGACATTGTCCTCCACTGCGGTTCCTTACACTGGCGGGGACATAAAAAAATCCGGTGAACTAGGCAAGATGTTCGAAGGGCCAAGAAAATCTGGACAGCTAACAAGTGGGCCCTTAAGATCAGGGCCCATTACCAGTGGTTCCACGGCTCACTCGGGCCAAATATCATCAAATTCCATGAACCGAATGGGTTCTTTATCAGGTGGTGTTCCCGGGTCAAATTCAATGAAAAAGACCAATTCTGGTCCGTTAAATAAACACGGTGAACCGATGAGAAAATTGTCTGGGCCTCAAGGTGGTGGGGTAACTTCTCGACAAAATTCCGGGCCTCTCCCTCCGGTTCTCCCTGCCACGGGCTTAATAACATCCGGGCCAGTTTTGTCTGGCCCACTTAACTCATCAGGTGCACCTCGAAGGTCATCGGGTCCTCTTGACTCATCCGGGTCAATCAAATCACGCAGCACATCGATGGTTAAAAACCCGGCTGTTACTCATTTGAGCCAAGAGTGTTCACATTCGTTCTTCAGGAGTTTTCCAAGGATAGTATTTTGGTCAATGGTTCTGTTGTTTTTGATGGGTTTTATCGCTGCGGTTTTTATACTTGCAGCTGTTGGTAATCCAATTCTTCTTGTTGTTGTCGTCGTTCTTTTTGCTATTGTGAGTCTTGCTTTCTCTTGGAACGTTTATCGAGGTAAAAAAGCTGTCATTAAGTTTATCGCGCAGTATCCCGATGCTGAGCTTCGAACCGCAAAAGATGGCCAGTTCGTCAAAGTTTCCGGGGTAAGTTACATTCACACATATGGTTATGGCAATCAAATATATCATATTCTTATTCATTATCTTCTTATATATAGGCTATGTTTGATTTGAACTTAATGAGCTTAATATAATGGAACTTAATTTGGAGAGTAGTAAAGGGGTCTTTGTTTTTAACTTATTAAATAAGACGTGTCTTAATAATAAAATATTCGAGCTAATTAACTTATTGTTATTATGGTAGTTGTAACCGCTTTTACAACTACCCCACATAGAGGTTAATTTGGTAATTTCAGTTATTCAGACGGTGATTCAACACATAAAACAAAAAATAATTATTTATTTATCACTTATTCGTCACAGACATTTCTATATAAATTCAGACAACATGACCTAATAACTGAAAAAACAAACAAGCGAGCCGATAGTATAACAAAAACAAGCTAATGGATACTAAATGTGTACATGTTAGTAACATTTGTGTAAAGATACTTATGTTTTTTAAGTAAATCTTGGTTTCTTGAAGGTTGTTACTTGTGGAAATGTACCTTTAGAGTCATCATTTCAACGGGTTCCTAGATGTGTATATACATCGACAAGTTTATATGAATATCGAGGATGGGATTCAAAAGCTGCTAACCCGACACATCGCCGTTTCACCTGGGGTGTTCGTTCTATGGAGGTGACTAAAAAGATCATATTTTAACGTTTTTTTAAGTACGAAAGTGACTCATACTTGTTAAATTTTTATCTTTTGAATGACATTTTGTTAATATTTGTAGAGGCATGTTGTGGATTTCTATATATCTGATTTCCAATCTGGGTTGAGGGCATTAGTTAAGACTGGCTATGGTGCGAGGGTAACTCCGTATGTTGAGGAATCTGCTGTTATTGATGTCGATCAGTCCAACAAAGATGTGTCCCCACAATTCGTTAGATGGTTAGCCGAGAGAAACCTCTCGAGTGATGATCGTGTAATGCGACTCAAAGAAGGGTATGTAACTTAACAACCATTCCTTTTTGCAATTATAGATTTGTGTGCTCTTGAGTTGAAAAAATCATCAAGAACGCAAAAAAGCTTGGATTTTTTTGGCGCATTTCAATCTTTCTCGTTATTGTCACTTTTAAATTCTCAGAAAAATATCTGTATTGAAGTGAATTGGACGATAACTTGCAGAATTCTTCAGTTTTTCAATAACTTTCACCTCATTTTGATCCTTTTCCATATAGGTGGCAATTTTGAACCGTTTACTTATAAAAATGGTTGATTCATGTTATGTTCATCTATAATGAGTTAACAGAGTAGAATATAATAGTTTAGAGGGAAACAGGTCAATGGGCTGAAAGTCGCTTTGTACCTTTTTAAAGCATAAATCCTCCAAGTTCATTATAATAGTAAAAAAAAAAAAAAAAAAAAATTCAGGGTACAGGGTATAGTTTTAGTAATCATACTTAAAACACTAATTTTTTCAAAAAGAAATTAAAAACATTTGGACAAAAAATGTTTCTAATCAACCCGACCACACTAGTTTTGGCACTACCAAATAATGCTTGACCCGCCCATTTTGTATTCTATATAATTTTTTTCATTCTCCTGTTTTCTGTTTTGCTTGTAAACTGAAACATAGGTACATTAAAGAGGGTAGCAGCGTGAGCGTGATGGGAGTAGTTCAAAGAAACGATAATGTATTGATGATTGTACCGCCACCAGACCCAGTTCAAACCGGTTGTCAGTGGACTAGCTGTACGCTTCCTGCAAGCCTCGACGGTATCGTATTAAGATGTGAAGACTCGTCAAATAATGACGTTATTCCCGTGTAGCCTTTTGTGTTGCTACTGGTAAAGTAAACTTTATGAGTGAAAAAGATGATTATGATTATTAGGTGTATAGTTTGGTTTTATTA
The DNA here is from genome assembly GCF_046630445.1 of Rutidosis leptorrhynchoides. NCBI lineage: Eukaryota > Viridiplantae > Streptophyta > Magnoliopsida > Asterales > Asteraceae > Rutidosis > Rutidosis leptorrhynchoides. The sequence goes on from NC_092334.1 coordinate 30,811,143, forward strand.
CGTTCCCCAGTATCTTGTTTGGGAGTGTTTTCTTAACATGTTGTGTGATTATATGGAGCTTTTGGGGTTATTTTTATACTTTTCTTCTTTTTCGGTTAGTAATGGTTTATGGAATTGACATTTTTGTGGTATTATATGGTTCATCACTTATGGAATTTATGTATTTGTGGGACTGGGCTGAGCTGAAATAGGTCATATGTGTAATAACCTTGTAAGTTTGTTTTGATAGTCTTTGTCTTCGAATCCTATAGGCGTTATTCTTTTTTATGGTTAACTTTTTCTTGTTAATTGTTATATGCCTTATGTTAGTTGTGTATATATATTCAGCCCTTGAGGGTTATCAGCAGCAACTGTTATTTATTTATTTATTTATTTATTTATTTATTTTTTTTATTTTATTTTTTATATGGTTTTTTGCTGTAGGCATTGTGGTTTTGATGTAGAATGGATGGACTGAAATGAGGATAGTTTCAAGTGCTAAAATGTACATGTATTTTGAAATATCATTGTTATTCTTTTACTTTGATGCATAAGTTTGGTAGTTCTCGTAAAACTCTGTACAATTTTTATCTATAAATACCAAAACACTTGAGTCATTTTTCATTCAACAAACAATTTCATTCTCCAATTCCAAGTTTTATTTAAAAGGGAATCGTACGATATCATTTTCCAATCCGACGAAGAAGACAAAGTTATTACAGACTTCATTCAAGAATATATAATAGATGAATCGAGCGTATCCCAAGACCCCGAATCTACATTATTGAGAGGGAGTTTGAGGTTGCTGCCCAATAATTATGGGATAGTTATTTTCCGGAGATGAATATACACATACACAATTTAAAAGACGTTTTCGTATGCGGTCTCGATTGTTACTCCGAATTTTAGAAGGTCTATATTAATACTCTGATGAAAATACTCCTAAACATTTTAAATTTTTTATGGAACGTCGTGATGCAACCAGTAGATAACCTTTTACTACGTTACAAAAGTGTTCCTCTGATATATGCCATTTGGCATATGGAACAGTCGTGGATCTAGTCGAGCACATCTGAAACCTCCACCTTCTTTCTGCACTATGCATTAGTTTTTATCTAATTTCATCGTCACAGTCAGGAAAACCTACCTCCACTTCACAATTACCATTACGAGTGGTCTCATATGTAGTATTTACGGGCGGTCTTATACGTAATATTTACTCGTTACACTATTGTTCTCTGGCAGTGTTTCAAGATAGCACTCACGGATGTTACAAAATTCTTGTTATAAAATGTCATATGACTTTCACACGAAAGTATAACTTCAAATCCTTTCTCCCCCAACCTTTAGGGGGTTTATAAAAAAGAGACTTTCTACCTATACTAAGGAGAATTTTAGAATCACAATATTTAGAGAGCTTTGAAAAAAATAACATACATGAACATTTTGTTAGTCAGTAGAGGTATTCAGGCATATGATTCTTACAAGGTGGGTTGCCAAAGGCAACACAAGGTTTGTGTGTCCCTGTCCGTCTACACGTTTTGAGAAAGTGTTCTTTCGTCCGACCGACTACACTTTGGGGTTGCCTTTTAACCAGGATGAGACTATTATAAGTATTAATGTATAATTCTTTGAACTTTATACCACATATTTACAGTCAAAAACCAGCAGCTACAGAGACAAAATCCAAGGACAGATGAAACTTTAATTGTTCAAAGCAAACATGTGATAAGAAACAACTTATGGCTCATATAGTACTGAACATAAGATAATATAAATCAGCTTATGCCCCCAATATACGTCAAGACCAATAAGAGAATGAAAGGCACATCATACATATAATATGATACACCAAATAAAAGCACATCGATGGACTCTGATAGTATAACCTAAGACAAGTGAAACCAAGTGTAAATTTTACAACGATACTACATTAGTTTTTGATATTGTGATCAGAAAACATGCTGAGGCGTCGTAGGAAACGAAAAGCTTATAGAGAGTCGGGGGATGATTTTTTTTATTACTATAATGAAAGACACACCAAACATGTCGACTTCCTCAGTTTCCATAAATAAATGACAAAAAATTGGATAGCCCACGATGCCCGGCCATGAATATTAACTTAATTATCACCTATAAATGTCTAATTATAGATTGTTAAAAAGATACTCGTGGTCAACCAAATATGAGATTCATTACCATTAAGGATGCAAACTATATCTCACAGATCACACAAGCATCAATGCATAAACAAGAAAGTAATATTTATGAATATAACACTTAATGATCTGTTTCCATACAACTAAGTAAATTTGTCATTTCTTTGTCACTTAATCTTCTGAAAATTGGTCTATTTCTTAAAAAACATAGAATCAAACAACCTTCCCAAACAGAGGCATATGAAGACAAAACTTATATAGAAAAAAAGTAAACAACAATCTTTTACCCAGATACACCTTTCTTGCATTCTCCAAAACTCAGCCATGAGTAGATTTCATCTCTCGCGATCTCCAAATCTTGCAATGTTGGCATCATGTACTCTCATCGTCATGTAGTGTATATGATTTATCAAGTAGAAGTAGTGATTCCGTGTATGAGGTTAAAGAAGGTGAATAGTAATCAATATAAATCCCAAGATTTTTGAGGTGGTTCGAGTAGGGTTTATAAGCTACAAGGTCTTTTGACGTACCACTCCTTTCAATAAGTATAAGTTGGCTATCGTCCCTAAAGCCCAGTACTCTATATACCGACAATTCAGGCATGTTAATAGTGAAGAGCTTGAACAACGATTTTGTAACATGATCCATTAACCACACCTTATAAACTTCTTGTGATCCCTTACTTTTTATTCGAACCACACCAAGAGACTCTCTTAACTTAAACATGTTAAAATTATAATTATATAACTTTTTATGTGGAACCTGTATTTTAGTGAACTCTTCACTTGTCAAATCAAACGATATGATCACTGATAAAATTAGAATTGAAAGTTGAATTTGTTGTAAATAATTGATCAATGATTGTTTTTCATTCACTTGAATTGATTTTTACAATGGCTGAGAGTTTCATTTTATACACAAATATTCTAACAGCTATTTCTTAATATGGGATGGCTCCAAGACGACTTTGGAACCCCCATGTACAAATGAGGAAAACTGCTGTTTTGTTGCTGTAGTTGAACCGTTGGATTGGCTGTTTGTGACATGTTTAAAAAAGGAAATGATGAAGTCAACAACTTCTGATCCTAAAGTCAAATTACCAAAAAAGGTAATTTGACTTTTATTGACCAAGTTGTTGTTTCTTTGTTCCAGGTTTCTAACACTCCCCCTCAAGTTGAATAGTGGGGTTTCCAATATTCAACTTGCCGAGAACATCGCTGAAGAGTCTTCCGTTGACTGATTTGGTGAGAATGTCAGCTAGTTGATCTTCTGATCTGATTGAAGGAAGAGAAATAATTTCATTATCTAGCTTTTCTCTGATAAAATGTCTATCTATTTCAACATGTTTGGTGCGGTCATGTTGAACGGGGTTTTCTGATATCGCAATTGCCGCTTCATTGTCGCAGAATATCTGAATAGCTTCTTGTGGTGGAAAACCAATCTATGTCATCAACTTCTTGATCCATAAGGCTTCGACTACTCCTTTTGCTATCCCTCTAAATTCTGATTCGGCACTTGAAAGTGAGACAACCTTTTGTTTCTTACTTCTCCATGCAACTAAATTACCCCCGACAAGTGTGAAGAATCCGGATGTAGATTTTCTATCCCCTTTTTCTCCGGCCCAGCTTGCATATGTATATATTTGAGTCTTTAGGTGTCCGTGTCTCTTAAAAACAACTCCATGATCCGCTGTTTTCTTCAAATATCTGATGATTCTCATTACAGCTTCCATATAGTGAACCTGTGGTTGATGCATGAATTGACTCACAAATCCAACTGCATGTGCTATATCAGGTCGAGTGTGAGCAAGATAGATGAGTTTTCCCACCATCCTTTGGTATTGCCCTTTATCAGCAAGATCAGCTTCATCTTCCATATATAGCTTCTGGTTCGGAATCATTGGAGTATCAGCTAGTTTACAATCAATCATACCTGTTTCTGCAAGAAAATCAAGAACATACTTCTTTGGACAGATAAATATTCCCCGTTGGGATCGTAATACCTCAATCCCCAAAAAATATTTAAGTCTGTCCAAGTCTTTCATTTCAAATTCTTTAAATAAGTTTATTTTTAAGTTAGAAATTTTCTCTTTATCATTTCCTGTTATTATCATATTATCAACATAAATGATTAAGCATGTAATTAGTTTTCCTTTTCGTTTAAAAAAGAGAGTATGATCCGAGTTACTTTGTTTGAAATCATGTTTTTTCATAAATAAGGTAAATCTCCCAAATCAAGCCCGTGGGGATTGATGTGCGAGAAGTGTCGTATAAATTGTCGTATAAAATAATATGGAAAAATACCGATTAAAGATTTCTACACACTAACGGGCAGTGTACCCGATCGTGTAGTAGTATAGTAACTGGTTTAGTTCCGTGTATCGTTCCAAGGACAGTTGTATTAGCCAAACTAGAATTAGAAACTATATTATGATTAACTAAGTAAATGAAACTTAAAGGTACAAGTTTTATGTTTTGGTGGCCATTTAACGATTTAGCCAAATCAGAGAAGGTTAAATGTAAAAACAATATTTTTGGTCTTTTAAATTTATAAGATGAAAATAAATGCAAAGAAAGCAAGTAAGATAGTTTTGATTTAAATCAAAGAGACGAAATGTTCATCTAGATATTTTACCCTCGGTATTGGATGTAAGTTTTGAAATTAAGGCCTGATTGAATAATTATGTGTGTAAGTTATCTAATAGGTTCACTAAAAGTTCTCTTGAATAAACACGCAAACACAATCACAAGATCAAGGGTTCCCTTTTCACTATGGTTCTTGTATTTGTAATCAAATAACTATTATAAGCATGCTAATCACCTAAATCGACCCGCCAAGAGTTCTCTTTAGCGAGTACTCAAACTAGAATTACTAAGTGAGGGTTCCCTATTACTTAGACCTTTTCGTTTGTGACTAGTTGATTAGCTAGATCAAAGACTTGAATAACAATTGTCTTTGCGTTCGCTCTACACAATTCATTCCTATTTTGTTTAACCATTTTAATCTAGTTTACCCCTTGGTCCGGTTTAGTAAACAATCAATCTAAGACAAGTTGATTGTAAATCAATATGATACATCAATAAGAGTTCTCTTTATCAACAACATATCAATTAACTAGATACAAATGATTTTAACAGCAATAAGCATGGTTCTTAATTCAAGCTTTAATCTATCACACATAATACATTCAATCAATAAGATTACATCCAATACCTTGGTTATTAATCTAGACAAACATTATAGAAACTAGCCAACAATCATGGTAACAGACAACATAACAATCAGATTAACAACTGAAATCATTGTTTTAGAACAAGGAATAACCTACAAGAACAAGGAGTTCTTGGATGATGAAGGTTTTGATATTTGATGTCTTGATGTTGAGCCTCTTCCAAGAGCTTGGAGTTCTCCAATTTTGCTCCTAAAAATCGTCTCTGTACTCTCTGGTTCGTAAGTTATGAAACAGTCCCTCAAAACAGTAGTTTTAAAGTGGAGAAAGTAGGTAAAAAGCACAAAAGTCGGCTGAAACCTACTACGGGACGGCGTCCAAAAAGTCTGGACGGAGTCCCGTCCTTAATAGCTAGACGGCGTCCTCAAATACAGGACGGCGTCCTGATTCAAGAGGCTGGACGGCATCCTATAACCCCGGACGGCGCCCAGATATGCTGAAATCCACTGTTTCGCTTTCTTTTCAATCCTCTTTTATTTGGACGAAGCCTAACACCTTGGAAGCTTTGTTTTACCATTTTAGAGCACTAAATAGACCTTAAGTCGTATCGGGATCAACCAATGTCATAAATCATCAAAACTCTTTGTAAATCACTCTTCCGATACAAATTTGCGCATCTTGGATTATCACTTGTAGAAACGCCTTCATTATCCTCAATTCTAGAGCATTTTACACGATATTGCGATAGATATATATGATGTTATTGAGCAATATCAAAACACCCCACACTTAAACCTTGCTTGTCCTCAAGCAATTCTTTCTTTACAAAGTAGAACAATATCAAACATAATCACACAATATAGATTACAAACATTACATGAATCACTCGAAGCACACGAAACACACACGTTGATATGAAACACAACTCACGCTATATACACAATGGAAACATACGCTTTAAGTATAGCACACTTTTATTGAAATCACACGCACGCTATATACACAATGGAAACACACACACACACATTTTTGGGAGATTAGAGTCAAGTATCTGAAAAATTTGACCCTAGGAAAATCAGGATCTTATGAAAACGTTTTATGGTTTTGAAAATATCATGCTAGTTTTTAATACTATGCACGTTTTCCGATTTTGATCAATTTTTAAAAATGAGTGCGGGTTTCCCGCTATTGGTCAAGCCAATCCCTCCCACGGTACCTAACATTACGAGATGTCGGTAGAAAATAATGTGCTTTAGGAGGATACACATTACGTCCGGACATCATTGACAATTATGAGGTAATCATCTAATCCGTTAAATCAATCATGAAGATTGAGGTTTATCAGTCTTAAAAGCTGATATTTTACCTTTCTGGAGGTTATCCTTCCGGGGATCTGATAAATCACTAACATTTTGTGTATACATGGTGCCCCCCCGTTTTACTAGTTAATCTCCCTCATTGAGATAAACTTTGACTACCAGTTTCCCTGTTTGACGTTGAGGCCTGGTAGATTTCCAGTCGATGTCAGTAATGACTTTTCAAGAGTTTTTGTCACCCTACAACTGGTCTGGACTACATCTTCTGAATTGAATCAGTAAGTGTGTCATTCGGAAGACTTTACTTCCTTGAGGATGGAAAAGATACATCCTATTGGTCATATCAAGTGGTCGGACGCAACATTGTCCTTGTTAGGAGAAACAATGAGGACCGTCCTTAGGGTTTTCGATCTGGCGCGAGATCCGGTTTCCGACCACGCTATACAATCACCGCTCTCTCACGGTTTACACTCGTTTTGGTACAAGTGACCTACAAGTTAGCTTACTAAACTAGTAGGATTTTCATTCAAATAATTGAATGATAGTGCAACTTCAAAGACTATTAATAATGTAAACCAACATTTATTTTCTAGATTTTAAGATCATAATGCGTATAACATGGTTTTTGGACTTTTAATCGTTTTTAAGGCTACTTGAAAATTTTAAAATTTTTTTATAATAAACGCCTTAATTTTAGTGAAACGAGTTCCCGATAAATTTCTATTTCCCACCCCACACTTGAGATCATGCAAGACCCTCATTGCATGAAATCAGAAAAAGGATTAAATTTAGAGGGTAAAGCGATAGGGTGATTGTAGAAATTTTCAATTTTTTTAACCTGCAAATCGTGGAACATGTAGACGGATGCCGCTGAACTTACTGCCAGCATAAGAGCATCGTCCATTCCGCGATTATCATCATACACACATCATAATATCAAATGTCGCTGAACTTAATGCCAGTCTTTGAAGTTCAATCACGCTGCACAAATTAACAAACCACACAATTTATAATAAAAAGAACGGTGTTTTTATAACCACAACCGTTCATAAATCCACACAATTAGCCAGTTATTACAAACCAAATATTGTCTAAAATCACACCACACAAATTAAATTGTCTCAAAACAAAGTACAAAATGATCAAAGGCACGCAGGCCTAGTTATCATACAGCCAAAAATAATTACCCGAACCATCTCTGTACGGGCGTCCCTGTGGATATTCCTGATCAAACCGGTTCCTAGCGTCCTGCATCGCAGCGTTATTATCATAAATCGGGTGAGGCGGAGGTGGGTTTTGAGGATCCGTGTAATATTGGGGTGTCAGACGTGTCGTCCCATAGTACTGCTCGGGGTTGGAATAAAACAACTCTGAGTTATGGTTATTCCAATTAATACCATAACTCATCCATCCCGGATCTTGCACTTGAGCAATCTGTCGTTGCTCCATTCGCTGCTGACTATCCCACATTCGATCGTTGTGTGTCCTTTGCTCGTTCGGGCTCAACCTCATGTTATTAACACTACCAACCAAACTGTCCCAACTTGATTGGGATGGATGCCACGGAACCTGATCACCAACGTTAGTCTGTGCCTCCATTTCCGCCTCTTCTTCCTATTGCTGTTCTTGCTGCACGCCACTGCCACTCGCGCCACCTGCGCCAAAAGGTACCAAATGCCCATTTCTATCTTTCATAAGAATTTCAGCATTAATATAAGAAACCTTTTTTAATGGTTTCATGACGTTCGTACACTCCTGTAATCTACTGAAATCTATGTTAAAATGTCGAGCAAGTCGGGTGATGTAGTGGCCTCCCAGAAGTGGCTTCTGTTGCCGTGTCTCGGTAGCAATGGCCAGGAAATAATTACCGATCAACCCAGGAATGTCGGTATAGCAACCCCGCTTTATTTGGTCCATAATCCATAAATCCAACGTTTTCACTTTCTCGTGACCCTCAACCCTCGCATTAAAAGTGCATGCGATAAGTCTATGAAGCAGTTTATCATCCCGGGCTGCGATTTCGTTGTACCTGTGCCTGCTTGATCTAAACTGTGCAGCCGCATTCGGCCTACAAATCCTTCGCCAATAAGAAACATCACTAAATTCATGCCGGCCAACATAATCGGAGGCCCGCAAGTATTCACCTAACTGGGTATCGGTGAGTTCCTCAAAAATACCCAAAACTCGGCATAGCTCAAAACTACTTATACCCCTGTACTCACCCCCTAAACGAAATCGAAGAAAGTCATTTGACAAATAATCGCTGACATTGTTAAACCGCACAGTTGAGTAGAATTCTTTAAGCAGCACCGGATAAATTGGTTCATTGATGCTGAAAACTTGCTCCCAAGCGTGGGTGACTACTCTACCATAGGGGATGGCGAGTAAGTTAGAAACATGGCGGCGCATACCCGCCTCTTCCAATGGGCCCCAGATAAAATACCAAGTGGCATTAATAGGCCTACGGTTTATCGTCTCAAATGTTTCTGTGTAGTCTTCGTCGTTTTGAACCTGTGTCAACCAAACTCGAGGATCATTTCGATCCTCCTCTTCTTCTTCTCCTGACGATGATGATGAATGATGTTGCTGTTGTGGTGGTGGTTGTCGTGGTGGAGCCAAATCTGCTGTCCTTCCTCTCTTTGCCGGTCCTCCTCGGCTTGACTGTCCCTGCAAAACATTAACACCAGACCAAAAGAACATAGAAACCGTTGTGTTAATGTTAGCTAAAACATAACCGAGTAGCAAGAGAACTTAATCATTCCATTTCAAGTTCATGACTCATTTAAGCAAAAGCGTATGTTCACAATTTTAAACCAAAGTCAACTATAGTCAACATAAACCCGTTAATAACTTTTCAAAAATGAAAATCACAACTTCACAATGTAGCATCAACTTATGACTCAAGGATTCAAGCATGTGGTGTTATAGGTCATAACATTTAAATTTGCATTCTAATGATATTTATCACAAATCATAACACATTTTTCGCAATTTTAGTTCAAATGACCTATTATAACATCATACATTATGGCATTCCATTCCATCAATTTACTTCAACAGGCCCATACAAATGAAAATCAAGCATACATACTTCATAAGTTCATTACAATTCAACAATATGCTAAAAAAATTCAAGAACATTCAAAAATGACCCGGCCAATTTGACATCAATATCACCAACACAATTAAATACTTCACAAGATTCATTAACATCATACACAAACTCAACATCATGAACTAATCACCCTAAATTCGGATTCAAATTCCACAAACCCTAAAATCATGAACAAACCCTTAAAAGCATTTAATCTTTGCAAAATAAACACATTATGAGCAATTAAACTACTAAGGCATGTTAATCTTAACAATAATCATGCAAATCAAACACCCCACACTTATCCTTCACCAATTTATAGATATAAACATACAATTCAAGTAATCGACAAAGAAAAGTGTAAAAATGGAGTATCCATACCCTAGAAAACATGATTTGAAGAAGAAATCGCGAAATTGAGGTAGAAATTAGGGTTTTTGGAGTGTGTTTCGTGTTTGGCAGAGAGAAATGGATAAAAATGTGTTTTTGTGGTTAAGAAAAGGGGTTGGATAGGTATTTAAAACGTATTTTTTTCCGAGTCAGTCACTCTAGACGGCGTCCAGAAAGGAGGACGGCGTCCAAGGTTTCATCTTGGGACGGCGTCTAGAAAAAGAGGACGGCGTCCAGCTCTTTAAATGGGGACGGCGTCCAGGAAAATGGGACGGCGTCCAGGTCTTTATATGGGGACGGCGTCCAGGAAAATGGGACGGCGTCCCATTGCACTAAAACTCACTGACCTGTTTTTCTGAGTCGCGCGTGTTTAAATGCCAAACGTAAATCATTTTGTACAAAACTAAAATTTATCGTGCACACATTTCAAACCTATTTACAATTGTGAACCATTTTTTAACGAGTCGTTCACCAAACTCGTCCCCATTTTGATTTATGCTTTGTTCTTGAAGTTGAGGCTAACCTCATCCTCAATTTCTAGGGGACCATCAACATAGTGTTTGACCCGGTGGCCATTCACTTTAAAAGTATCACCCTTCCAGTTCACCATTTCAATTGTACCATAAGGGTACACCTTTCTAACCACAAATGGTCCCGTCTATCGGGACTTAAGCTTTCCTGGTGATAACTTGAAACGGGAATTGTAAACAAGGACACGATCTCCTTCCATGAATTCTTTTGGATGTTTCAATCTTTTGTCGTGCCATTGTTTGGTTTTTTCTTTGTAAATTAGAGAGTTGTCATAGGCTTCGAGCCTCAACTCATCTAATTCGTTTAGTTGGGTCAAACGTAACCGACCCGCTTCTTGGTAATCCAAATTGCATGCCCTTAGCGCCCAATGCGCTTTGTGTTCAATCTCCAACGGGAGATGGCATACTTTTCCGTATACCATACGGAAAGGAGTTGTTCCAATTGGTGTTTTGTAGGCCGTGCGAAAGGCCCACAATGCATCGTTTAACTTGATTGACCACTCTTTTGGATTTGCACCAACGGTCTTTTCAAGTATGCATTTTAATGACCGGTTGGTGTTTTCTACTTGCCCACTTGTCTGGGGATGATAGGATGTTGAAATTTTATGGATTACTCCATATCTCTTCAACACCTTTTCCAATTGCTTATTGCAAAAGTGGGTGCCCCGGTCACTTATAAGAGCTTTTGGCGTGCCAAACCTAGAGAAAAGTTCCATCAAAAATTTTACCACAACTCGGCCATCATTTGTTGGTAGAGGTTTTGCCTCCGCCCATTTGGAAACATAATCTATGGCAACAAGTATGTATAGGTAAGAATGAGATTTTGGAAAGGGCCCCATAAAGTCAATTCCCCAAACATCGAACACCTCGCATACTTGGATGCTTTGTTGAGGCATTTCATCCCGTTTAGTGATTTGACTGGCCCGTTGGCACGCGTCACAAGCCTTACAAACAGTGTAGGCATCTTTGAATATTGTAGGCCAATAGAAACCGACCTCGTAAACTTTCCTCCCCGTGATTTGGGGACCAAAGTGCCCACCTGTTGGGCCAAGGTGACAGTCAAGCAGAATTTCAGTGCATTCTTTCCCCGAAACACACCGACGAATAATTCCATCCGCACATCGCCTAAATAGATAAGGGTCTTCCCAAAAATAGTATTTTAGGTCACTAAAGAATTTCTTTCTTTTATGATGTGACCAACCGGTTTCTAGGAATCCACCCGCAAGATAGTTGGCTATGTCTACAAACCATGGATCATCAATTTTCTCAATCTTCATGAGATTTTCGTCTGGAAAGTTATCTTGGATAACAGTCTCATGGAGAACCCCAAGATTCGGGTTCTCAAGTCGAGAAAGGTGATCGGCAGCTAGGTTTTCGGCCCCCTTTTTGTCTTTAATATCGATGTCGAATTCTTGCAAAAGCAAGACCCAACGTATTAACCGGAGTTTAGCATCTTGCTTAGCAAGCAAGTACTTCAATGCCGAGTGGTCTGTATAGACAACTGTCTTTGCTAGTACCAAATAGGATCGGAATTTATCAAACGAAAAGACAATTGCCAGGAGTTCCTTCTCGGTGGTAGTGTAATTAAGTTGGGCTCCTTGCAATATCTTGCTAGCATAATAAATGGGCTTGAAATGTTTTTCAATTCTTTGCCCCAAGACGGCACCAATAGCAAAGTCACTAGCGTCACACATAAGTTCGAATGGTATTGACCAATTCGGTGATATGAGAATGGGTGATTGTGTGAGCTTTGCTTTAAGTAGGTTAAAGGCGGTAAGACACTCGTCCGTAAAGACAAATGGAGCATCTTTCTCAAGAAGTTTGTTCATGGGGGTTGCAATTTTGGAAAAATCTTTAATGAACCGCCGGTAAAAACCGGCGTGCCCCAGAAAACTTCTTACGCCTTTTACATTTGACGGTGGTGGTAATTTGGCTATGACTTCCACTTTAGCTCTATCCACCTCCAGACCTGCACAAGAAATTTTATGACCCAATACAATGCCCTCTTTTACCATAAAATGGCATTTTTCCCAGTTTAGCACAAGATTTGATTCTTCACACCTAATCAACATACGCTCAAGATTATGAAGACATGAGTCAAAAGAATCACCGAAGACTGAAAAGTCATCCATGAATACTTCCATAAAGTCTTCAGTCATATCATGAAAAATAGCTACCATACACCTTTGAAAGGTAGCAGGAGCATTGCATAAGCCAAAGGGCATACGTCGATAGGAGAAAGTACCATAAGGGCATGTAAAGGTCGTTTTCTCTTGGTCCTCTGGTGCTATAGGGATTTGGAAATATCCCGAGAAACCGTCAAGAAAACAATAAAAGTTCTTTCCTGCCAACCTTTCCAACATTTGATCAATGTAAGGAAGAGGAAAATGGTCTTTTCGGGTAGCATCATTTAATTTTCTGTAATCAATACATACCCTCCAACCCGTGATAGTCCTGGTAGAAATTAATTGGTCGTCTTCATTTGTGACAACGGTCATGCCACCCTTTTTGGGCACGCATTGGACCGGACTCACCCAAGGGCTATCCGAAATTGGATAAATGAGACCTGCATCTAGGAGTTTGACAATCTCCTTTTTAACAACTTCTTGCATATTAGGGTTGAGTCGCCTTTGTCTTTGTACACATGGCTTATAGTTATCTTCTATTAATATCTTATGCGTACAATAAGAGGGACTTATACCCTTGATGTCATGAATTTTCCATGCTAGAGCCGTTTTATGGGCTTTTAACATGGAAACAAGTTTAGACCTCTCACTTACAGAGAGTTCGGATGAAATGATAACCGGGAGAGTAGAACCTTCTTGTAGGTAAGCATATTCCAAGTGTTTTGGAAGTGGCTTGAGTTCTAAAACGGGAGGTTCTTCAATCGATGTTTTACATCGGCACTCATTTCCTAAATCCAACTTTCTGTATTCTTCATCATTTGGCTCATTACCGTTAGCCATCAAGGTGGTCAACATCTCTACTTCTTCCAACATATTCTCTTCATCACCTTCCGCAAAAATGCATTCTTGCGTACCTTGCAATTCTGGAAATTCCTGCAACAACTCCGAATATGTGTCTATGGTTTGCACATAATAGCATTGATCATCAGTAGACTCGAGGTATTGTAGGGCATGGTCAACGGAAAAGGTAACCTTCATTTCCTCAATACTAAGGGTCAATTTCTGCCCGTGAACATCTATCATAGCTCTAGCGGTATTGAGGAAAGGTCGACCTAATATAAGAGGCACACGTGTGTCCTCCTCCATGTCCAAAATTACAAAGTCAGCCGGAAATACTAGGGTACCTACTTTTACCAACATATTCTCTAAAATTCCACGAGGGAATTTAACAGAGCGGTCCGCTAGTTGAATTGCCATTCGGGTTGGTTTTAGTACCCCGGGGTTTAGCTTAACATATAATGAATAAGGCATTAAATTTATGCTAGCCCCTAAATCCGCTAATGCTTTAATGCATTCCAAATCTCCCAGGAGACATGGTATGGTAAAACTTCCAGGATCTGCTAATTTCTTTGATATTTTGTTCATCAAAATTGCTGAACAATTAGCATTCATGGTGACGGATGAAAGTTCCTCCATTTTCTTCCGATTAGTAAGTAAGTCTTTTAAGAACTTAGCATACTTGGGCATACCTGAGATTACATCAATGAAAGGCATATTTATGTTAATTTGTTTAAACATATCTAGGAATTTTAACCTTTCGGCCTCTAGCCTTTCTTGTTGTTGTTTTCTTGGGTATGGGAGCGGTGGTTGATATGGTTTCACTACGGGTTTTTCCCGTTCTTCCTTTTCAACCACTTTTTCCGGCTCCTTAACCGGTTCATCATTTCGGTTCAACGGAACACTAAAATCAGAATTTTCGGGCATTTTTGGAGCATCGTATGCTAAACCACTCCGTGTGGTGATAACATTGGCGTGCTCATTTCGAGGGTTCTTATTTGTATCGCCCGGTAAACTACCTGGTTTTCTCTCACTAAGTAAATTAGCTAAACCACTCATTTGTTTCTCCAAATTCTGAATTGAGGCTTGTTGATTTCGAAACTGGTGTTCATTTTTCTCGTTGGTTTGGTTTATATTTGTGACAAGCTGAGTTTGTGATGAAATCAACTTTTCCAACATACTCTCCAAATTTGACTTTTTTTCTTCCTGTTGGGGTTTTTGATAAAAACCCGGAGTTTGTTGTTGGAACCCACTACTTGACCCTTGTTGGTAATTGGAATTTTGACCTTGAGGGTTGTAGGGGTTGTTAAAGTTCCGGTTAAATTGGGCTCTTCCTTGAAATTGATTGTTATTTCTTTGGCTTACGAAAGCCACTTCTTCTTTTTGAGCCATTGTTAAACCGGCATCACAATCTTTTCCTAAATGAAGACCACCACAGTATTCACAACCTACTTTCATACTATGAATTTCTTGGTGATTTTATCCATGGTTCGAGCAACACCGTCTATTTTAACACTTAGGGAACTAAGGTCATTGAAATGTCCCGTTCTTATTGATTAAAAACGTTCCATATTAATTGATTTCGTTGCGAGGTTTTGACCTCTATATGAGACGTTTTTCAAAGACTGCATTCATTTTTAAACAAACCATAACCTTTATTTCATCAATAAAGGTTTAAAAAGCTTTACGTAGATTATCAAATAATGATAATCTAAAATATCCTGTTTACACACGACCATTACATAATGGTTTACAATACAAATATGTTACAACAAAATAAGTTTCTTGAATGCAGTTTTTACACAATATCATACAAGCATGGACTCCAAATCTTGTCCTTATTTAAGTATGCGACAGCGGAAGCTCTTAATAATCACCTGAGAATAAACATGCTTAAAACGTCAACAAAAATGTTGGTGAGTTATAGGTTTAACATATATATATCAAATCGTAACAATAGACCACAAGATTTCATATTTCAATACACATCCCATACATAGAGATAAAAATCATTCATATGGTGAACACCTGGTAACCGACAATAACAAGATGCATATATAAGAATATCCCCATCATTCCGGGACACCCTTCGGATATGATATAAATTTCGAAGTACTAAAGCATCCGGTACTTTGGATGGGGTTTGTTAGGCCCAATAGATCTATCTTTAGGATTCGCGTCAATTAGGGTGTCTGTTCCCTAATTCTTAGATTACCAGACTTAATAAAAAGGGGCATATTCGATTTCGATAATTCAACCATAGAATGTAGTTTCACGTACTTGTGTCTATTTTGTAAATCATTTATAAAACCTGCATGTATTCTCATCCCAAAAATATTAGATTTTAAAAGTGGGACTATAACTCACTTTCACAGATTTTTACTTCGTCGGGAAGTAAGACTTGGCCACTGGGTGATTCACGAACCTATAACAATATATACATATATATCAAAGTATGTTCAAAATATATTTACAACACTTTTAATATATTTTGATGTTTTAAGTTTATTAAGTCAGCTGTCCTCGTTAGTAACCTACAACTAGTTGTCCACAGTTAGATGTACAGAAATAAATCGATAAATATTATCTTGAATCAATCCACGACCCAGTGTATACGTATCTCAGTATTGATCACAACTCAAACTATATATATTTTGGAATCAACCTCAACCCTGTATAGCTAACTCCAACATTCACATATAGAGTGTCTATGGTTGTTCCGAAATATATATAGATGTGTCGACATGATAGGTCGAAACATTGTATACGTGTCTATGGTATCTCAAGATTACATAATATATAATACAAGTTGATTAAGTTATGGTTGGAATAGATTTGTTACCAATTTTCACGTAGCTAAAATGAGAAAAATTATCCAATCTTGTTTTACCCATAACTTCTTCATTTTAAATCCGTTTTGAGTGAATCAAATTGCTATGGTTTCATATTGAACTTTATTTTATGAATCTAAACAAAAAAAGTATAGGTTTCTAGTCGGAAAAATAAGTTACAAGTCGTTTTTGTAAAGGTAGTCATTTCAGTCGAAAGAACGACGTCTAGATGACCATTTTAGAAAACATACTTCCACTTTGAGTTTAACCATAATTTTTGGATATAGTTTCATGTTCATAATAAAAATCATTTTCTCAGAATAACAACTTTTAAATCAAAGTTTATCATAGTTTTTAATTAACTAACCCAAAACAGCCCGCGGTGTTACTACGACGGCGTAAATCCGGTTTTACGGTGTTTTTCGTGTTTTCAGGTTTTAAATCATTAAGTTAGCATATCATATAGATATAGAACATGTGTTTAGTTGATTTTAAAAGTCAAGTTAGAAGGATTAACTTTTGTTTGCGAACAAGTTTAGAATTAACTAAACTATGTTCTAGTGATTACAAGTTTAAACCTTCGAATAAGATAGCTTTATATGTATGAATCGAATGATGTTATGAACATCATTACTACCTTAAGTTCCTTGGATGAACCTACTGGAAAAGAGAAAAATGGATCTAGCTTCAATGGATCCTTGGATGGCTCAAAGTTCTTGAAGCAAAATCATGACACGAAAACAAGTTCAAGTAAGATCATCACTTGAAATAAGATTGTTATAGTTATAGAATTTGAACCAAAGTTTGAATATGATTATTACCTTGTATTAGAATGATAACCTACTGTAAGAAACAAAGATTTCTTGAGGTTGGATGATCACCTTACAAGATTGGAAGTGAGCTAGCAAACTTGAAAGTATTCTTGATTTTATGAAACTAGAACTTTTGGAATTTATGAAGAACACTTAGAACTTGAAGATAGAACTTGAGAGAGTTCAATTAGATGAAGAAAATTGAAGAATGAAAGTGTTTGTAGGTGTTTTTGGTCGTTGGTGTATGGATTAGATATAAAGGATATGTAATTTTGTTTTCATGTAAATAAGTCATGAATGATTACTCATATTTTTGTAATCTTATGAGATATTTCATGCTAGTTGCCAAATGATGGTTCCCACATGTGTTAGGTGACTCACATGGGCTGCTAAGAGCTGATCATTGGAGTGTATATACCAATAGTACATACATCTAAAAGCTGTGTATTGTACGAGTACGAATACGGGTGCATACGAGTAGAATTGTTGATGAAACTGAACGAGAATGTAATTGTAAGCATTTTTGTTAAGTAGAAGTATTTTGATAAGTGTATTGAAGTCTTTCAAAAGTGTATAAATACATATTAAAACACTACATGTATATACATTTTAACTGAGTCGTTAAGTCATCGTTAGTCGTTACATGTAAGTGTTGTTTTGAAACCTTTAGGTTAACGATCTTGTTAAATGTTGTTAACCCAATGTTTATAATATCAAAAGAGATTTTAAATTATTATATTATCATGATATTATGATGTACAAATATCTCTTAATATGATATATATACATTAAATGTCGTTACAACGATAAACGTTACATATATGTCTCGTTTCAAAATCATTAAGTTAGTAGTCTTGTTTTTACATATGTAGTTCATTGTTAATATAATTAATGATATGTTTACTTATCATAATATCATGTTAACTATATATATAACCATATATATGTCATCATATAGTTTTTTTACAAGTTTTAACGTTCGTGAATCACCGGTCAACTTGGGTGGTCAATTGTCTATATGAAACCTATTTCAATTAATCAAGTCTTAACAAGTTTGATTACTTAACATGTTGGAAACATTTAATCATGTAAACATCAATCTCAATTAATATATATAAACATGGAAAAGTTCGGGTCACTACAGTACCTACCCGTTAAATAAATTTCGTCCCGAAATTTTAAGCTGTTGAAGGTGTTGACGAATCTTCTGGAAATAGATGCGGGTATTTCTTCTTCATCTGATCTTCACGCTCCCAGGTGAACTCGGGTCCTCTACGAGCATTCCATCGAACCTTAACAATTGGTATCTTGTTTTGCTTAAGTCTTTTAACCTCACGATCCATTATTTCGACGGGTTCTTCGATGAATTGGAGTTTTTCGTTGATTTGGATTTCATCTAACGGAATAGTGAGATCTTCTTTAGCAAAACATTTCTTCAAATTCGAGACGTGGAAAGTGTTATGTACAGCCGCGAGTTGTTGAGGTAACTCAAGTCGGTAAGCTACTGGTCCGACACGATCAATAATCTTGAATGGTCCAATATACCTTGGATTTAATTTCCCTCGTTTACCAAATCGAACAACGCCTTTCCAAGGTGAAACTTTAAGCATGACCATCTCTCCAATTTCAAATTCTATATCTTTTCTTTTAATGTCAGCGTAGCTCTTTTGTCGACTTTGGGCGGTTTTCAACCGTTGTTGAATTTGGATGATCTTCTCGGTAGTTTCTTGTATAATCTCCGGACCCGTAATCTGTCTATCCCCCACCTCACTCCAACAAATCGGAGACCTGCACTTTCTACCATAAAGTGCTTCAAACGGCGCCATCTCAATGCTTGAATGGTAGCTGTTATTGTAGGAAAATTCTGCTAACGGTAGATGTCGATCCCAACTGTTTCCGAAATCAATAACACATGCTCGTAGCATGTCTTCAAGCGTTTGTATCGTCCTTTCGCTCTGCCCATCAGTTTGTGGATGATAGGCAGTACTCATGTCTAGACGAGTTCCTAATGCTTGCTGTAATGTCTGCCAGAATCTTGAAATAAATCTGCCATCCCTATCAGAGATAATAGAGATTGGTATTCCATGTCTAGAGACGACTTCCTTCAAATACAGTCGTGCTAACTTCTCCATCTTGTCATCTTCTCTTATTGGTAGGAAGTGTGCTGATTTGGTGAGACGATCAACTATTACCCAAATAGTATCAAAACCACTTGCAGTCCTTGGCAATTTAGTGATGAAATCCATGGTAATGTTTTCCCATTTCCATTCCGGGATTTCGGGTTGTTGAAGTAGACCTGATGGTTTCTGATGCTCAGCTTTGACCTTAGAACACGTCAAACATTCTCCTACGTATTTAGCAACATCGGCTTTCATACCCGGCCACCAAAAATGTTTCTTGAGATCCTTGTACATCTTTCCCGTTCCAGGATGTATTGAGTATCTGGTTTTATGAGCTTCTCTAAGTACCATTTCTCTCATATCTCCAAATTTTGGTACCCAAATCCTTTCAGCCCTATACCGGGTTCCGTCTTCCCGAATATTAAGATGCTTCTCCGATCCTTTGGGTATTTCATCCTTTAAATTTCCCTCTTTTAAAACTCCTTGTTGCGCCTCCTTTATTTGAGTAGTAATGTTATTATGAATCATTATATTCATAGATTTTACTCGAATGGGTTCTCTATCCTTCCTGCTTAAGGCATCGGCTACCACATTTGCCTTCCCCGGGTGGTAACGAATCTCAAAATCGTAATCATTCAATAATTCAATCCACCTACGCTGCCTCATATTCAGTTGTTTCTGATTAAATATGTGTTGAAGACTTTTGTGGTCGGTATATATAATACTTTTGACCCCATATAAGTAGTGCCTCCAAGTCTTTAATGCAAAAACAACCGCGCCTAATTCCAAATCATGCGTCGTATAATTTTGTTCGTGAATCTTCAATTGTCTAGACGCATAAGCAATCACCTTCGTTCGTTGCATTAATACACAACCGAGACCTTGCTTTGATGCGTCACAATAAATCACAAAATCATCATTCCCTTCAGGCAATGACAATATAGGTGCCGTAGTTAGCTTTTTCTTCAATAACTGAAACGCTTTCTCTTGTTCATCATTCCATTCAAATTTCTTCCCTTTATGCGTTAATGCAGTCAAGGGTTTTGCTATTCTGGAAAAGTCTTGGATGAACCTTCTGTAGTAACCAGCTAGTCCTAAAAACTGGCGTATGTGTTTCGGAGTTTTCGGGGTTTCCCACTTTTCAACAGTTTCTATCTTTGCCGGATCCACCATAATACCTTCTTTGTTCACTATGTGACCGAGGAATTGAACTTCTTCCAACCAAAATGCACACTTTGAAAACTTAGCGTACAATTCTTCCTTCCTCAATACTTCTAACACCTTTCTCAAATGTTCACCGTGTTCTTGGTCATTCTTTGAGTAAATAAGTATGTCATCAATGAAAACAATGACAAACTTGTCAAGGTATGGTCCACACACTCGGTTCATAAGGTCCATGAACACAGCTGGTGCATTAGTTAAACCAAACGGCATGACCATAAACTCGTAATGACCGTAACGTGTTCTGAAAGCAGTCTTTGGAATATCATCTTCTTTCACCCTCATTTGATGATACCCGGAACGTAAGTCAATCTTTGAATAAACAGACGAGCCTTGTAGTTGATCAAATAAGTCGTCGATTCTCGGTAGAGGGTAGCGGTTCTTGATGGTAAGTTTGTTCAACTCTCGGTAGTCGATACACAACCTGAATGTACCATCTTTCTTCTTGACAAACAAAACAGGAGCTCCCCACGGTGATGTGCTTGGTCGAATGAAACCACGCTCTAAAAGTTCTTGTAATTGGCTTTGCAGTTCTTTCATCTCGCTGGGTGCGAGTCTGTAAGGAGCACGAGCTATTGGTGCAGCTCCTGGTACAAGATCTATTTGAAATTCAACGGATCGATGTGGGGGTAATCCCGGTAATTCTTTCGGAAATACATCGGGAAATTCTTTTGCAATGGGAACATCATTGATGCTCTTTTCTTCAGTTTGTACTTTCTCGACGTGTGCTAGAACAGCATAGCAACCTTTTCTTATTAGTTTTTGTGCCTTCAAATTACTAATAAGATGTAGCTTCGTGTTGCCCTTTTCTCCGTACACCATTAAGGGTTTTCCTTTTTCTCGTATAATGCGAATTGCATTTTTGTAACAAACGATCTCCGCTTTCACTTCTTTCAACCAGTCCATACCGATTATCACATCAAAACTCCCTAACTCTACTGGTATCAAATCAATCTTAAATGTTTCGCTAACCAGTTTAATTTCTCGATTCCGACATATATTATCTGCTGAAATTAATTTACCATTTGCTAATTCGAGTAAAAATTTACTATCCAAAGGCGTCAATGGACAACTTAATTTAGCACAAAAATCTCTACTCATATAGCTTCTATCCGCACCCGAATCAAATAAAACGTAAGCAGATTTATTGTCAATAAGAAACGTACCCGTAACAAGCTCCGGGTCTTCCTGTGCCTCTACCGCATTAATATTGAAAACTCTTCCACGGCCTTGTCCATTCGTGTTCTCCTGGTTCGGGCAATTTCTAATAATGTGGCCTGGTTTTCCACATTTATAACAAACTACATTGGCATAACTTGCTCCGACACTACTTGCTCCGCCATTACTCGTTCCGACACCATTTGTTCCTTTCGTTCTATTAACCCCTGGTCCGTAGACCTCACACTTCGCCGCGCTATGACCATTTCTTTTACACTTGTTGCAAAATTTGGTGCAGAACCCCGAGTGATTCTTTTCACACCTTTTGTCATAACCCGTCCTTAACCATAAGAACGCGTTAGATAACGTATGATTTCATTGCGAGGTATTGACCTCTATATGAGACATTTTTGAAAGAAAACTGCATATATTATACATTACAAACCATAACCATTATTTTTGTTACAAGCTTAAGACAATAAAAAGAAGATTAACGTTTAGCGATAATCTTCGACTTACAAACTTTACAAATGATGACAACAACACGGTTTCTAGCATATTTTACAATACAACATCTCGGATATGCAGTTTTATTTTTGACACAAACATGCGTACGCAAGATCCTGGTTAGATCCAACATGATGCAGCGGAAGCTTTAGAAATCACCTGAGAATAGACATGTTTTAAAAAGGTCAACATAAAGTTGGTGAGATATAGGTTTAGTGCCGGCAGCAATATATATATATAGACCACAAGATTTCGTATATATAAACAGTTTCATAAAAGTATTCTAAGTGGTTGAGCACTTGGTAACCATACTTAACATTTTCACGTCGCATATTCCCTTTAATATGAAATCTTACTACACCGTACCAAGTGTAGTCACCAAACGAAGTACTGTGCAACCGTTGAATACTGGTCGTCCAGTCCGGTTGGGGTTGTCAGGCCCGATAGATCTATCAACAGGATTCGCGTTTACAATACCGCTGTAAATATTAGTTACCAAGCTACAGGGAAGTATGCCAGTGGTACAACTCAACGTAGAATATATTTTTCAGTTACTTGTGTCCATAATGTAAAACATAAAATACATGTATTCTCATCCCAAAATATTTAGAGTTTAAAAGTGGGACTATATACTCACTCTTGTCTTGATGATATAAATAATTTGACTCGGTCTTCCGGTTGATATCACGAACCTATCCATATATAATATATCAATATGTTTTCATTTTTAAACAAACGTTATAAATATATACTTGTTATACTTTTAATACTTTGAATAATTCCTTAGTCCGTAGTTAGCAGTCCGATGTTAGTAATTCAATTTTAATGGTTCATTTTTAGATGTTTAATATACCCGCAATGAAATAAATAAAACCCCCAACGAAATCAACAAAACCCCATCGTATATGTGTTGGTCGAGATTAATCTTGACCCACGGTACCGGTGTTGTCAAATGACGTGTTGCGTACATAAAGTACCGGTGTTGTCAAATGACGTGTTGCGTACAAACATGGGATCTTATGATTAATCTTCTCGTATTGTTTACGGGTGATCCTGAACCATATAAAATTGAATTATAAGTACATATATATAAAATATCATGTTATCTTAGAAATATGTGATTTATATCATTTTTTCCAATTGATCCCGTAGTTGAAATGATCTAGGATAACCAATTTTGTTTCGGTCATAGTTTCTTCGTTACAAATCCGTTTTCGTTGATTCAAATTGCCATCTTCTTGGATCGAGTTCTTCTTTAAGACTATGAACTGTAAATACCTTGGTTTGTATTCAAAATCATACGGCATAAGTGAAACATTAGTGAAACATATGAAGTTAAACATTTTTGTTACAACAAAATCATTTAATGACCATTTTTCTAAAAATACTTATACTTTGAAAAACCAAGTTTTACCTTGTTAAATTAGCATATACATAAGTTATATTACAGGTCTTGAAGTATTTTAAAATTTAAGTTAGAAGGATCTATTTAGTTTGCAAACAAGTTTGAAAACATTCAAACTATGTTCTTGTTGTTAAACTTTTGTACCACAAAATAAGATAGCTATATATATATGAATTGAATAAGGTTATGAACATAGATTCTACCTCAAATTCCTTGGATAAAGTTGCTGTAAAAGAGAAGTAAGAAGCTAGAATCAAAAGGGTGCTAGAGGTGGATGAAAGATTGGAAGTAAGTTGGTGTTCTTGGAAGGATTTCTTGAAGTGTTTTTGTATGGTTTTCTTATGGTGTTTTAGTATGGTTTTTGAAGCTAGATCTTCTTGGTAAGTTGCTGAAGTGTTATGGAGTTTAGAGTTCTTGAAAGAGTGTGTGTTTTTGCTAAGATAATTGAAGTGAAAGTGAATCAAAAATGGGAAATGAATGGAAGTATTTAAGGTGGTGATGGTGGCGTTTTTGATGGTGTACAAAGACAAAAGTTTTAGTTGTTTTCTTGTATAATTAGTCAAGTAATCATCCAAAAGTAATTACCTAGCTCTAAGGGCATGAATAATGGCTGGTTAGGTGGTGATTTTGATGTGTATTTACTATTAGTAAATACGTATAGGAGCTAGGTATGATACGAGTACAAATACTCTAGGTATACGTATAGAAATTTTGTGAAAAATGAAATGAGGATTCAAATATAGCTATCTTTTGTGAATACACTTATATGGTTTTATGTATTTAAGTTCTTTAAAAGTAATTAAATACATTACTTATACAATATATGTATAACATTATAAGTCTTAAGTATTTATGTCAAATAACGTTACGTATAGTTATTGTTTTGAAAACTTAAGTTAGTAGTTTCAAAATACACATATAACTTGTTGTGATTAATACAAAATGAGATATTAAAACATTTATTAATCATGTTAAATATGTATATATACATTTATATACACAAACGTATAATTATCATATATTGTATAGTTCGTGATATCATCGGTCAAACTAGACGGTCAAACGTTGTGTAAAACTCTTTTCGGAAATATAAGTCTCGACAATTTGGATTGCTTATCATGTTGGCAAAGTTTAATTTATGTAAATATTAATCTTATAAGTATAGTATGATCGAAAAAGTGCGGGTCGTTACATTACCTCCCCGTTAAATAAATTTCGTCCCGAAATTTTAAAATTGTACCTATTTTGCGTCATCGAGAAACAAGTGTGGATACTTTTGCTTCATCTGATCCTCTCGTTCCCAAGTAAACTCGGGACCTCTTCTAGCATTCCAACGAACCTTAACAATCGGTATATTGCTCTGTTTGAGCTGTTTAACTTCACGGTCCATGATTTCGATTGGTTCTTCGACGAATTGTAGTTTCTCGTCGACATGGATTTCTTCAAGAGGAATGGTGAGGTCTTCCTTTGCAAGACACTTCTTAAGGTTTGAGACGTGGAAGGTATTATGTACTCCGGCGAGTTGTTGCGGTAACTCGAGTCGATAAGCTACCGGTCCAATGCGTTCGATGATCTTGAACGGGCCTACGTACCTTGGGTTTAGTTTACCCCTTTTGCCGAAACGTATCACACCTTTCCAAGGTGACACCTTTAGCATAACCATGTCCCCGACCTGAAACTCTAATGGTTTCCTTCGGACATCGGCGTAGCTCTTTTGGCGACTACGGGCTGTTTTCAATCTCTCCTTGATTTGTACTATCTTCTCGGTCGTTTCGTGTATGATCTCGGGACCAGTTAAATGTCGATCTCCTACTTCATTCCAACAGATAGGAGATCTACACTTCCTTCCGTATAATGCTTCGAATGGCGCAGCTCCAATGCTCGCATGATAACTATTATTATACGAGAATTCTGCTAACGGTAGATATTTATCCCATCCGTTTCCAAAATCGATCACACATGCCCTGAGCATGTCTTCGAGAGTCTGAATCGTTCTCTCACTCTGTCCATCGGTTTGTGGATGATATGCGGTACTCATATCCAAACGAGTTCCTAGTGCCTCCTGTAGTGATTGCCAAAACTTTGAGGTAAATCTACTATCACGATCGGATATAATGGAAATAGGTATCCCATGCCTTGAAACAACTTCCTTTATATACAATCGTAATAGTTTCTCCATTCTATCCGTTTCCTTTATAGGCAAGAAATGTGCAGACTTGGTGAGACGATCAACAATCACCCAAATGGTGTCGTATCCCCAGGCAGTCTTTGGTAACTTCGTGATGAAATCCATAGTAATACCATCCCATTTCCATTCTGGAATTTCTGGTTGTTGAAGTAACCCTGACGGCTTTTGGTGTTCTGCTTTGACTTTGGAACAAGTCAAACATTCCCCAACATATGTTGCAACGTCGGTCTTTAAATTTGGCCACCAATAACGTGTCTTAAGATCTTGATACATCTTTCCAACTCCAGGATGTATCGAGTATCTTGTCTTATGTGCCTCATTCAATATCAACTTCCTTAATCCACCCAACTTCGGTACCCAAATACGATTTGCAAAATACCGAATTCCATCTTCCCGTACAACAAGTTGTTTCTCGTACTTTTTCATTATTTCATTCTTTATGTTTTCTTTATTGAGTGCTTCTCGTTGAACTTCTTTGATTTGTGAGTTGAGATTCATGCGAATTTTTATATTCATTGCTCGAACTCGAATTGGTTCTCGTTCCTTTCTGCTTAAAGCATCGGCCACCACGTTCGCCTTTCCGGGATGATAACGAATTTCACAATCATAGTCGTTTATTAACTCGACCCACCTACGTTGCCTCATGTTCAATTGTTTCTGATCAAAAATATGTTGAAGGCTTTTATGATCAGTAAACACAGTGAATTTAACCCCATACAAGTAGTGTCTCCACATCTTCAATGCAAACACGACTGCTCCCAATTCTAGATCATGCGTCGTATAATTCCGCTCGTGAATCTTCAATTGTCGGGATGCAAATGCAATAACTTTCTTCCGTTGCATAAGAACGCAACCAAAACCTTGTCGCGAAGCGTCACAATATATTTCAAAATCATCGTTCCCTTCTGGTAACGATAAAATAGGCGCCGTAGTCAATTTCTTTTTCAGTAATTGAAATGCACTCTCCTGCTCCGAGGTCCATTCGTATTTCTTCCCTTTTTGCGTTAATGCTGTCAACGGCTTAGCTATTCGGGAAAAATCTTGAATAAACCTTCTATAATAACCGGCTAAACCCAAAAATTGGCGTATCTGTGTTGGTGTCTTAGGAGTCTCCCATTTTTCAATAGCTTCAGTTTTTGCTGGATCAACCTGAATTCCTTCGCTATTAATAACGTGACCAAGAAATTGCACTTCTTTCAACCAGAAAGCACACTTAGAAAATTTAGCATAAAGTTGTTCTTTTCTCAACAACTCCAGTATCAACCTTAAATGCTCTTCATGCTCTTGCTCACTCTTGGAATAGATAAGAATATCATCAATGAAAACGATAACAAACTTATCTAAATACGGACTACAAACTCGATTCATGAGGTCCATGAATACAGCTGGCGCATTCGTCAATCCAAACGGCATAACCAAAAATTCGTAATGACCATAACGTGTCCGAAAAGCAGTTTTCGGAATGTCCTCTTCTTTGACGCGTAGTTGATGATAGCCCGATCTTAAGTCGATTTTCGAATAAACACATGATCCTTGCAATTGATCAAATAAGTCATCAATTCTCGGTAGTGGATACCGATTCTTGATAGTTAACTTATTTAATTCACGATAATCTATACACATCCTGAAAGATCCATCTTTCTTCTTAACAAACAAAATTGGAGCTCCCCACGGTGAAGTACTTGGTCGTATGAATCCACGGTCCAGTAATTCTTTTAACTGACTTTGAAGTTCTTTTAACTCGGACGGTGCAAGTCTATATGGAGCACGAGTCACTGGTGCAGCTCCTGGTACTAAATCTATTTGAAATTCTACCGATCTAAATGGAGGTAATCCCGGCAATCTTTCCGGAAAAACTTCAGGAAAATCTCTTGCCACAGGCACGTCGTTGATGCACTTTTCTTTCTTTTCGACTTTATTAACATGTGCTAAAATAGCGTAACATCCCTTTTCTAAACACTTCTTGGCTTTCAAACAGCTAATGAGTTTTAGCTTTGAATTACCCTTCTCTCCATAAATCATCACCGGTATTTTATCCTTACCAGGAATACGAATTGCCTTCTTGGCACAAACAACTTCCGCTCCTATTTTGGACATCCAGTCCATGCCGACTATTACATCAAAACCTCCTAATTCTACGGGTATTAAGTCGATTTTAAACGTTTCTCCGGCTAGATTTATTTCACAATCACGACAAATTTTATCGGCTTTGATTAGTTTACCATTAGCTAACTCAATCAAGTACTTAGCATCTAGAGGTAATGATGAACAATTCAATTTAGTGTAAAAATTTATACACACGTAACTTCTATCGGCGCCAGTATCAAATAAAATAGATGCTGATAAGTTATTGATGGTAAACGTACCCGTAACAAGCTCCGGGTCTTCACGTGCCTCTCTAGCATTAATAACAAACGCTCTTCCACGTGCAGATCCGCCATTCTTTTCTGGATTCGGGCACTGACTCTTATAATGACCTTGTTTTCCACACCCAAAACAAGTAACGTTAGCCAAAGCAGTTCTATTTGCGTTGGTAGCAGGAGTCTTGTTACCATTCGTAACGAGAGCCTTACAATCTTCAGCAAGATGACCCTGTCGATTGCATTTGGTGCACAACACACTACAGTAACCAAAGTGATGTTTGTGACAACGGTTGCATAAAGGACTTTGTCCTTTGTAACCAAAGCCTGAACCACTACCCGCACCTTTCGTGGTTTCTTGTTTCTTATAAGGTTGTTGTTGGTTACCTCGATCATAACCTCCATTCCACTTTTTCTTGTTCCCCAATACCTTCACCTCAGTATTGAATGCTTTCTTGTCCAAAATGACCTGATCCATTAGCTCGTTCGCCATGGTTATAGCTTCATGAATTGTTTTAGGTTTCGATGCCGTAACGTTTGCCTTGACCTTTTTGGGCAAACCACCTTTGTACATTTCAATCTTCCGTGCTTCGGTTGGAACCAATTCAGGACATAGTAAAACCAATTCCATGAATCGCTGATTGTAGTTGGTGATTTCAGTACCAACCACCTTCAAACTTCGTAACTCATCTTCTAACTTAATAACCTCATTCCTTGGACAATACTCGGTGATTATCATTGCTTTGAATTCTTCCCATGGAGTATCATAAGCTACATCTCCTCCTACCGCCTTCACATAATTCTTCCACCATGTGAGTGCACTATCTTGTAAAGTGCACGATGCATACTTGGTCATGTCTTTTTCATCACAACCACTGATTTTGAACACCGTCTCCATCTTTTCTATCCATCGGGTTAAACTGATCGGTCCTTCCGTTCCACTGAATGATGAGGGCTTGCAAGCTTGAAAAGTTTTGTAAGAGCATCCTACACGAGGATTTGGATTAACTGCAGCAGCTCTTGCAGCTTCGACCCATAGCATTCTATCGTTCACTCGCTGGTTGATGAAGTTCTCGACTTCTTGTTCCGTCATTCGGTTCAATCGCGCCATTTCCTAATGAAAGAAAATAATTATTCACATGGGTTATTATAGATGTAGTATGTATTTATAGTACATTATAGCTTGTTAATAATATGAACTAGGTATTATTATAAAAGCCTTTTCTTCTTATTAGCGTTTTATAATTATATCTAGGGTAGTACCTACCCGTTAATGTTCATACTTAATAGCTTAGTACAGAACCAATTACTACAATCTAAATAATACTTAACCATGGAAAATTATTGCATTTCATACTTCGCTATTTTACATATGCTTACATCAAACAAACCACACTAATAATATTATACAAAACATTATGTGATTCCATGGTTTAATACGGCAGCGCATCATTTGGTCTATTTCCCAAAACATTTATGTCCAGGAAATCCCCCAACGCGAATCCTAGCTGTCTCCCTACGTTTTGGCTGAGGAGCCGAAGAACTAGATGCGGGGATAGCACTAATAGGAATAGCGGGGATAGGGGTGGTAGTGTTGAGTGGAATTGGTGCCACATCATTCTCATTAAACTCGGGATTTGGATTTTCTAATTCATTAGCCTTTCGTTTCTTTCCTAGTTCGAACTCTTCTTTTGTAATTTCCTGTATTTCTTCCTCGGGTTCACTTTCCTCCTCGGGTTCACTTTCCTCTTCGGGTTCACTTTCCTCCTCGGGTTCACTTTCCTCCTCGGGTTCACTTTCCGATATTTCAATAGTTGGTTCATCCGGAAATTGTGAGTCTTCCCCAAAAATACCACTTTTGTCATCGGATATGTTAATGACTGAAACACAATCTGAAGGTTCTGATTCGGAGTCGCTGAATGTGATAATAAGTTTCGAGCCCGACATCTAACACATAACAACTAACCCATTAGTACTTACATAATATTTACACATAAATTTTAACCAACAGTGATAAGCAATGGTTTTTAAAATCAGACCCGGTCAAAGTCCAGACTTTACTAATGTATCCTAACGACTTCTCAGTTAGACACACTAATGCAAACCTGGTTCGCTAAGACCAACGCTCTGATACCACATGTCATAACCCGTCCTTAACCATAAGAACGCGTTAGATAACGTATGATTTCATTGCGAGGTATTGACCTCTATATGAGACATTTTTGAAAGAAAACTGCATATATTATACATTACAAACCATAACCATTATTTTTGTTACAAGCTTAAGACAATAAAAAGAAGATTAACGTTTAGCGATAATCTTCGACTTACAAACTTTACAAATGATGACAACAACACGGTTTCTAGCATATTTTACAATACAACATCTCGGATATGCAGTTTTATTTTTGACACAAACATGCGTACGCAAGATCCTGGTTAGATCCAACATGATGCAGCGGAAGCTTTAGAAATCACCTGAGAATAGACATGTTTTAAAAAGGTCAACATAAAGTTGGTGAGATATAGGTTTAGTGCCGGCAGCAATATATATATATAGACCACAAGATTTCGTATATATAAACAGTTTCATAAAAGTATTCTAAGTGGTTGAGCACTTGGTAACCATACTTAACATTTTCACGTCGCATATTCCCTTTAATATGAAATCTTACTACACCGTACCAAGTGTAGTCACCAAACGAAGTACTGTGCAACCGTTGAATACTGGTCGTCCAGTCCGGTTGGGGTTGTCAGGCCCGATAGATCTATCAACAGGATTCGCGTTTACAATACCGCTGTAAATATTAGTTACCAAGCTACAGGGAAGTATGCCAGTGGTACAACTCAACGTAGAATATATTTTTCAGTTACTTGTGTCCATAATGTAAAACATAAAATACATGTATTCTCATCCCAAAATATTTAGAGTTTAAAAGTGGGACTATATACTCACTCTTGTCTTGATGATATAAATAATTTGACTCGGTCTTCCGGTTGATATCACGAACCTATCCATATATAATATATCAATATGTTTTCATTTTTAAACAAACGTTATAAATATATACTTGTTATACTTTTAATACTTTGAATAATTCCTTAGTCCGTAGTTAGCAGTCCGATGTTAGTAATTCAATTTTAATGGTTCATTTTTAGATGTTTAATATACCCGCAATGAAATAAATAAAACCCCCAACGAAATCAACAAAACCCCATCGTATATGTGTTGGTCGAGATTAATCTTGACCCACGGTACCGGTGTTGTCAAATGACGTGTTGCGTACATAAAGTACCGGTGTTGTCAAATGACGTGTTGCGTACAAACATGGGATCTTATGATTAATCTTCTCGTATTGTTTACGGGTGATCCTGAACCATATAAAATTGAATTATAAGTACATATATATAAAATATCATGTTATCTTAGAAATATGTGATTTATATCATTTTTTCCAATTGATCCCGTAGTTGAAATGATCTAGGATAACCAATTTTGTTTCGGTCATAGTTTCTTCGTTACAAATCCGTTTTCGTTGATTCAAATTGCCATCTTCTTGGATCGAGTTCTTCTTTAAGACTATGAACTGTAAATACCTTGGTTTGTATTCAAAATCATACGGCATAAGTGAAACATTAGTGAAACATATGAAGTTAAACATTTTTGTTACAACAAAATCATTTAATGACCATTTTTCTAAAAATACTTATACTTTGAAAAACCAAGTTTTACCTTGTTAAATTAGCATATACATAAGTTATATTACAGGTCTTGAAGTATTTTAAAATTTAAGTTAGAAGGATCTATTTAGTTTGCAAACAAGTTTGAAAACATTCAAACTATGTTCTTGTTGTTAAACTTTTGTACCACAAAATAAGATAGCTATATATATATGAATTGAATAAGGTTATGAACATAGATTCTACCTCAAGTTCCTTGGATAAAGTTGCTGTAAAAGAGAAGTAAGAAGCTAGAATCAAAAGGGTGCTAGAGGTGGATGAAAGATTGGAAGTAAGTTGGTGTTCTTGGAAGGATTTCTTGAAGTGTTTTTGTATGGTTTTCTTATGGTGTTTTAGTATGGTTTTTGAAGCTAGATCTTCTTGGTAAGTTGCTGAAGTGTTATGGAGTTTAGAGTTCTTGAAAGAGTGTGTGTTTTTGCTAAGATAATTGAAGTGAAAGTGAATCAAAAATGGGAAATGAATGGAAGTATTTAAGGTGGTGATGGTGGCGTTTTTGATGGTGTACAAAGACAAAAGTTTTAGTTGTTTTCTTGTATAATTAGTCAAGTAATCATCCAAAAGTAATTACCTAGCTCTAAGGGCATGAATAATGGCTGGTTAGGTGGTGATTTTGATGTGTATTTACTATTAGTAAATACGTATAGGAGCTAGGTATGATACGAGTACAAATACTCTAGGTATACGTATAGAAATTTTGTGAAAAATGAAATGAGGATTCAAATATAGCTATCTTTTGTGAATACACTTATATGGTTTTATGTATTTAAGTTCTTTAAAAGTAATTAAATACATTACTTATACAATATATGTATAACATTATAAGTCTTAAGTATTTATGTCAAATAACGTTACGTATAGTTATTGTTTTGAAAACTTAAGTTAGTAGTTTCAAAATACACATATAACTTGTTGTGATTAATACAAAATGAGATATTAAAACATTTATTAATCATGTTAAATATGTATATATACATTTATATACACAAACGTATAATTATCATATATTGTATAGTTCGTGATATCATCGGTCAAACTAGACGGTCAAACGTTGTGTAAAACTCTTTTCGGAAATATAAGTCTCGACAATTTGGATTGCTTATCATGTTGGCAAAGTTTAATTTATGTAAATATTAATCTTATAAGTATAGTATGATCGAAAAAGTGCGGGTCGTTACACCTTTGGCATAGTTGCTTCTGATTGTTGTTGTTGTTGCGGTTATTATTGTTGTTGGGATGATTGTTGTAGTTGCTGTTGTTGTTGTTGTTGTTGTTGGGCCGTTTGTTGTAGTTGCGATTGATGTTGCGATTGTTGGGATAATTGTTGCGATTATTGTTGTAATTGCTGTTGTTGTTGTATTGGTGATTCTTATCACCGTTTTCCTCCCACTTTCTTTTGACTTGCTTCACATTGGCCTCTTCAGCAGTCTGTTCTTTAATTCTTTCTTCAATCTGGTTCACTAGTTTGTGAGCCATTCTACATGCCTGTTGTATGGAGGCGGGCTCGTGTGAACTTATATCTTCTTGGATTCTTTCCGGTAATCCTTTCACAAACGCGTCGATCTTCTCTTCCTCATCTTCGAATGCTCCCGGACACAATAGGCACAATTCTGTGAATCGTCTTTCGTACGTGGTAATATCAAATCCTTGGGTTCGTAACCCTCTAAGTTCTGTCTTGAGCTTATTGACCTCGGTTCTGGGACGGTACTTCTCGTTCATCAAGTGCTTGAATGCTGACCACGGTAGTGCGTACGCATCATTTTGTCCCACTTGCTCTAGATAGGTATTCCACCATGTTAACGCAGAACCTGTGAAGGTATGCGTAGCGTACTTCACTTTGTCCTCTTCAGTACACTTACTTATGGCAAACACCGATTCAACCTTCTCGGTCCACCGTTTCAATCCGATCGGTCCTTCGGTTCCATCAAATTCCAAAGGTTTGCAGGCAGTGAATTCTTTGTAGGTGCATCCTACACGATTTCCTGTACTGCTAGATCCAAGGTTATTGTTGGTATGTAGCGCAGCCTGTACTGCGGCTATGTTTGAAGCTAGAAAAGTACGGAATTCCTCTTCATTCATATTCACGGTGTGTCGAGTAGTCGGTGCCATTTCCTTCAAAATAGTTAAATGGAATAAGTTAATCATACAGAATATTAAGAGTAGTTAATAGTATTTCGTAGCATAATATGAACTCATTTATAAAAGCTTTTTCTTCATATTAGCGTTTTATAAGTTTAAATTCGGGTAGTACCTACCCGTTAAGTTCATACTTAGTAGCTAATATACAATTCAACTACTACAATTCTATATGAAAAACTGATTGTAATAATATTTCGCGTTCAAACTTTTATACAATATTTTACAAACTTACAATACCGCTTATTTTACATAAAGCATGAAATATAGCACACAATAACTTTGATACAAGATAGTTGTGAAGACAATTCTAGCTAGTACACAAGTCGTTCGGCAAAGGCAATAAAGACACATAATTCATACGTCCAGAAACAAGTCATGCATTCTGGTTTTACTAGGACTACTTCCCATCCTTGGTCTTGTGCAACATAACCGTTATGGCCGTTGATAAGACAGCGTGTTGTAACGTCATCAAAGGGACGAGGGTTACGTAATGTCCAACAGTCCCGTAATAATCTAAAAACCTCATTTCTTACCCCAATTACCGACTCCGTCACTTGTGGAAACGTTTTGTTTAATAGTTGTAGCCCGATGTTCTTGTTCTCACTTTGATGAGAAGCGAACATTACTAATCCGTAAGCATAACATGCTTCTTTATGTTGCATGTTAGCCGCTTTTTCTAAATCACGAAGTCCAATATTCGGATATATTGAGTCAAAATAATTTCTTAACCCGTTGCGTAAAATAGCATTTGGGTTCCCCGCAATATATGCGTCAAAGTAAACACATCGTAACTTATGGGTTTCCCAATGTGATATCCCCCATCTTTCAAACGAAAGTCTCTTATAAACCAAGACATTCTTGGAACGTTCTTCGAATGTCTTACAAACTGATCTCACCTTAAATAGTTGTGCCGAAGAATTCTGGCCGACTCTAGACAAGATTTCATCAATCATGTCTCCGGGTAGGTCTCTTAAAATATTGGGTTGTCTATCCATTTTGTGTTTTTAAACTGTAAAATAGACAAGAGTTAGATTCATAAAAAAAATACTTATTAATACAAGCAATTTTTACATATATCATAAAGCATAAGAACACTATATTCCATATATTACACCACACGAATACAACTATCTTATTCCGACTCGCTCGTTTCTTCTTCTTCGGTTTTGGTTCGTTTTGCCAAGTTTCTAGGGATATATGATGTTCCCCTAATACGAGCCGTCGTTGTCCACATTGGTTTAGAAAAACCTGGTGGTTTAGAGGTTCCCGGGTCATTGTTACAACTTAAGGACTTCGGGGGTTGACGATACATATAAAGTTCATCGGGGTTGGAATTAGATTTCTCTATTTTTATGCCCTTTCCCTTATTATTTTCTTTTGCCTTTTTAAATTCAGTTGGGGTAATTTCTATAACATCATCGGAATTCTCGTCGAAATCCGATTCATCGGAGAATTGGTAATCCTCCCAATATTTTGCTTCCTTGGCGGAAACACCATTGACCATAATTAACTTTGGTCGGTTGGTTGAGGATTTTCTTTTACTTAACCGTTTTATTATTTCCCCCACCGGTTCTATTTCTTCATCCGGTTCCGATTCTTCTTCCGGTTCCGATTCTTCTTCCGGTTCCGACTCTTCTTCCGGTTCCTCATCGGGAACTTGTGAATCAGTCCACAAATCATTCCAATTTACATTTGACTCTTCATTATTATTAGGTGAGTCAATGGGACTTGTTCTAGAGGTAGACATCTATCACATAATATCAAACACGTTAAGAGATTAATATATCACATAATATTCATATGTTAAAAATATATAGTTTCCAACAAAAATGTTAAGCAATCATTTTTAAAGAAAACACGGTCGAAGTCCAGACTCACTAATGCATCCTAACAAACTCGATAAGACACACTAATGCAAATTTTCTGGTTCTCTAAGACCAACGCTCGGATACCAACTGAAATGTCCCGTTCTTATTGATTAAAAACGTTCCATATTAATTGATTTCGTTGCGAGGTTTTGACCTCTATATGAGACGTTTTTCAAAGACTGCATTCATTTTTAAACAAACCATAACCTTTATTTCATCAATAAAGGTTTAAAAAGCTTTACGTAGATTATCAAATAATGATAATCTAAAATATCCTGTTTACACACGACCATTACATAATGGTTTACAATACAAATATGTTACAACAAAATAAGTTTCTTGAATGCAGTTTTTACACAATATCATACAAGCATGGACTCCAAATCTTGTCCTTATTTAAGTATGCGACAGCGGAAGCTCTTAATAATCACCTGAGAATAAACATGCTTAAAACGTCAACAAAAATGTTGGTGAGTTATAGGTTTAACATATATATATCAAATCGTAACAATAGACCACAAGATTTCATATTTCAATACACATCCCATACATAGAGATAAAAATCATTCATATGGTGAACACCTGGTAACCGACAATAACAAGATGCATATATAAGAATATCCCCATCATTCCGGGACACCCTTCGGATATGATATAAATTTCGAAGTACTAAAGCATCCGGTACTTTGGATGGGGTTTGTTAGGCCCAATAGATCTATCTTTAGGATTCGCGTCAATTAGGGTGTCTGTTCCCTAATTCTTAGATTACCAGACTTAATAAAAAGGGGCATATTCGATTTCGATAATTCAACCATAGAATGTAGTTTCACGTACTTGTGTCTATTTTGTAAATCATTTATAAAACCTGCATGTATTCTCATCCCAAAAATATTAGATTTTAAAAGTGGGACTATAACTCACTTTCACAGATTTTTACTTCGTCGGGAAGTAAGACTTGGCCACTGGGTGATTCACGAACCTATAACAATATATACATATATATCAAAGTATGTTCAAAATATATTTACAACACTTTTAATATATTTTGATGTTTTAAGTTTATTAAGTCAGCTGTCCTCGTTAGTAACCTACAACTAGTTGTCCACAGTTAGATGTACAGAAATAAATCGATAAATATTATCTTGAATCAATCCACGACCCAGTGTATACGTATCTCAGTATTGATCACAACTCAAACTATATATATTTTGGAATCAACCTCAACCCTGTATAGCTAACTCCAACATTCACATATAGAGTGTCTATGGTTGTTCCGAAATATATATAGATGTGTCGACATGATAGGTCGAAACATTGTATACGTGTCTATGGTATCTCAAGATTACATAATATATAATACAAGTTGATTAAGTTATGGTTGGAATAGATTTGTTACCAATTTTCACGTAGCTAAAATGAGAAAAATTATCCAATCTTGTTTTACCCATAACTTCTTCATTTTAAATCCGTTTTGAGTGAATCAAATTGCTATGGTTTCATATTGAACTTTATTTTATGAATCTAAACAAAAAAAAGTATAGGTTTCTAGTCGGAAAAATAAGTTACAAGTCGTTTTTGTAAAGGTAGTCATTTCAGTCGAAAGAACGACGTCTAGATGACCATTTTAGAAAACATACTTCCACTTTGAGTTTAACCATAATTTTTGGATATAGTTTCATGTTCATAATAAAAATCATTTTCTCAGAATAACAACTTTTAAATCAAAGTTTATCATAGTTTTTAATTAACTAACCCAAAACAGCCCGCGGTGTTACTACGACGGCGTAAATCCGGTTTTACGGTGTTTTTCGTGTTTTCAGGTTTTAAATCATTAAGTTAGCATATCATATAGATATAGAACATGTGTTTAGTTGATTTTAAAAGTCAAGTTAGAAGGATTAACTTTTGTTTGCGAACAAGTTTAGAATTAACTAAACTATGTTCTAGTGATTACAAGTTTAAACCTTCGAATAAGATAGCTTTATATGTATGAATCGAATGATGTTATGAACATCATTACTACCTTAAGTTCCTTGGATGAACCTACTGGAAAAGAGAAAAATGGATCTAGCTTCAATGGATCCTTGGATGGCTCAAAGTTCTTGAAGCAAAATCATGACACGAAAACAAGTTCAAGTAAGATCATCACTTGAAATAAGATTTTTATAGTTATAGAATTTGAACCAAAGTTTGAATATGATTATTACCTTGTATTAGAATGATAACCTACTGTAAGAAACAAAGATTTCTTGAGGTTGGATGATCACCTTACAAGATTGGAAGTGAGCTAGCAAACTTGAAAGTATTCTTGATTTTATGAAACTAGAACTTTTGGAATTTATGAAGAACACTTAGAACTTGAAGATAGAACTTGAGAGAGTTCAATTAGATGAAGAAAATTGAAGAATGAAAGTGTTTGTAGGTGTTTTTGGTCGTTGGTGTATGGATTAGATATAAAGGATATGTAATTTTGTTTTCATGTAAATAAGTCATGAATGATTACTCATATTTTTGTAATCTTATGAGATATTTCATGCTAGTTGCCAAATGATGGTTCTCACATGTGTTAGGTGACTCACATGGGCTGCTAAGAGCTGATCATTGGAGTGTATATACCAATAGTACATACATCTAAAAGCTGTGTATTGTACGAGTACGAATACGGGTGCATACGAGTAGAATTGTTGATGAAACTGAACGAGAATGTAATTGTAAGCATTTTTGTTAAGTAGAAGTATTTTGATAAGTGTATTGAAGTCTTTCAAAAGTGTATAAATACATATTAAAACACTACATGTATATACATTTTAACTGAGTCGTTAAGTCATCGTTAGTCGTTACATGTAAGTGTTGTTTTGAAACCTTTAGGTTAACGATCTTGTTAAATGTTGTTAACCCAATGTTTATAATATCAAAAGAGATTTTAAATTATTATATTATCATGATATTATGATGTACAAATATCTCTTAATATGATATATATACATTAAATGTCGTTACAACGATAAACGTTACATATATGTCTCGTTTCAAAATCATTAAGTTAGTAGTCTTGTTTTTACATATGTAGTTCATTGTTAATATAATTAATGATATGTTTACTTATCATAATATCATGTTAACTATATATATAACCATATATATGTCATCATATAGTTTTTTTACAAGTTTTAACGTTCGTGAATCACCGGTCAACTTGGGTGGTCAATTGTCTATATGAAACCTATTTCAATTAATCAAGTCTTAACAAGTTTGATTACTTAACATGTTGGAAACATTTAATCATGTAAACATCAATCTCAATTAATATATATAAACATGGAAAAGTTCGGGTCACTACAGTCATCATAGGCGCCGGCGCTTTGGACTTGAGAATTACGAGTAATTGGGTGTTCTTGATGCCACTCATGAGAATAATCGGCTAGCTTCTCGATTATTTCATAAGCCTCTTGCTCGGTTTTGTCCATAAGAGAACCACCGGCCGCTTGGTCAATTGAAATTCGGGTTGCTACATCACAACCTTTGTAAAAGATTTGGACCTTTTGAAAGGTATCCAAACCATGGTTTGGACAACCTCTTAGCATTTTGGAAAATCGATTCCATGCTTCGTACAGGGTTTCCATCGGCTTTTGACAGAATTGGGTAATTTCGTGTTGGAGTCTCGCGGACTTGGATGCTGGAAAATATTTCTTAAGAAATTTTTCCAACATACCATCCCACGTTTCTATCGTAGCCTCGGCCAATGAATCTAACCAACTTCGTGCTTCCCCTTGGAGTGTCCAAGGGAAAAGTCTTAATAATATGGCCTGGTCAGTTTCTAGTTTAAGTTTAAAAAGAAGACATATCTCTTGAAAGAGACGAATATGTTCGTTTGCATCTTCATTCGGACCACCACCAAATTGACACCTGTTATTAATTATTTGAAGAATAGGTCCTTTTATTTCAAAAGTTACCTCACCAGTAGGTGGAGTAATAGCACTACCTTGTCCGGTCCGGGTTGCTTTCATCTTTGCTGCCATTGATTGTCGTGGTACCAACGGTCTTTCTCCTTCCATTTCAAAATTTGGGGGTTGAAAGGGTTTACCAAAGTCTGAATATCAAGGCTTGGTCGTACTTGATTCTGAATCAAAGGTTTCTTGCTTTGATGAAGATTCAAAAATTTCAAGTACTTCTTTTGAAATCCTACCAAGCTTTCTATCAGGTTCTGTAAACGGTGTAAGTAATGGAGATTCTGAACTTCGGGTATGTGGCATATGTGACCTATAAACTGTCAATCACACAACTAACAAAAACTATTAAACATACCGATTCTACAAAATTAAAATCAAAGACTATTAATAATTTAAAAATAATTAAGAAACTACTTAATCACAAATTAGTTAATAATTCTATTTTGACACAAAACTGTCCCCGGCAGCGGCGCCAAAAACTTGATGTGCGAGAAGTGTCGTATAAATTGTCGTATAAAATAATATGGAAAAATACCGATTAAAGATTTCTACACACTAACGGGCAGTGTACCCGATCGTGTAGTAGTATAGTAACTGGTTTAGTTCCGTGTATCGTTCTAAGGAAAGTTGTATTAGCCAAACTAGAATTAGAAACTATATTATGATTAACTAAGTAAATGAAACTTAAAGGTACAAGTTTTATGTTTTGGTGGCCATTTAACGATTTAGCCAAATCAGAGAAGGTTAAATGTAAAAATAATATTTTTGGTCTTTTAAATTTATAAGATGAAAATAAATGCAAAGAAAGCAAGTAAGATAGTTTTGATTTAAATCAAAGAGATGAAATGTTCATCTAGATATTTTACCCTCGGTATTAGATGTAAGTTTTGAAATTAAGGCCTGATTGAATAATTATGTGTGTAAGTTATTTAATAGGTTCACTAAAAGTTCTCTTGAATAAACACGCAAACACAATCACAAGATCAAGGGTTCCCTTTTCACTATGGTTCTTGTATTTGTAATCAAATAACTATTATAAGCATGCTAATCACCTAAATCGACCCGCCAAGAGTTCTCTTTAGCGAGTACTCAAACTAGAATTACTAAGTGAGGGTTCCCTATTACTTAGACCTGACTAGTTGATTAGCTAGATCAAAGACTTGAATAACAATTGTCTTTGCGTTCGCTCTACACAATTCATTCCTATTTTGTTTAACTATTTTAATCTAGTTTACCCCCTTGGTCCGGTTTAGTAAACAATCAATCTAAGACAAGTTGATTGTAAATCAATATGATACATGATAAGGCTAAAAAGGAACATATATTTCATAGCATTATCCCTCAAGAAAGACAAGATTTTAGTTGCAATTGTTCTATTTTCAAGTAATATTTGTTTATATTAAATAAGTGCGAAGACAAAAGGCAGATTCGACGAATTGAAGACACAAAGGTCTGAAAAGCTAAAAAGTACAAGATACAATTAAAGTGTTCAATTTATTGATGAGAAACGTCTAAAAATGACAAGAGTACAAGTTACAAAACGCAAAGTACAAGATATTAAATTATACGAAAGGACGTTCGAAAATCCGGAACCGGTACCCGAGCCAACTCTCAACGCTCGACGCAACGGTGTAAAAAGTACAAGTCAACTATGCACAAGAATATAATATAATATTTAAATAATTCATAATAAGAATAATATTAAATAATAAAAAGTTGTTAATTGAGCATAGTTCAGGGGTCATAAGTGAAAATTTCAATTTATCATTTGCCTATAAAAGGCCATCTAAATCGATGATTTAGATACACCTTTTTCCAATCTTCTTTCTTTCTTATGTAATTTATATTTATATTTATAATATTAAGTTTAATTTAAGATTAATAATAATTGGGTTATTGTAAGAAATGTTTTACGGGTTTTAAAGTAGGAACTCTGTCCGTGTAACGCTACGCGATTAATAATCAATGTAAGTTATGTTCTTCCTTTTTAAATTAATGTCTCGTAACTAAGTTATTATTATGCTTATTTAAGCCGAAGTAATCGTGATGTTTGACTAAATATTAAGACGGGGTTATTGGATTTTGTACCATAATTAAGGTTTGGGCAAAAGACCGACACTTGTGGAAATTGGACTATTGACTATTAATAGATGGGGGGTATTGTCTAATTGAGTGACAACTCATTGGAGTCTGTCGAACCTATCTTCAAATTAATTATCCTAATAATTAATAATGATTATGGTTGTCCTATTTAGTGACGTTCATATAGAATCTATTATAATCATTTAATTAATTATTCGGGTTGGGTAATTGATTATTCAAACTGATCAAGTGGGTAAATTAATATTCATATCTAATCAAAACAGGGGTAGATTACATACAGTGATAACTGGTGTAATTGTTGACAGAAGTGATAACTGCGTCACAGTTTAAATCCTTAATTAGTTGGAATATTTGACTTCGGGTATAAGGGTAATTTGACGAGGACACTCGCACTTTATATTTATGACCGATGGACTATTATGGATAAAAACCAGATAGATATCAAATAAACCATGATAAAGGACAATTAACCCGAGTAACAATTAATTAAAATCAAAACGTTAAACATCATGATTACGGAAGTTTAAATAAGCATAATTATTTTATTGTATTTTTCATCGCACTTTTATTTTCTGTCATTTTATTTTCTGTCATTTTATTTATCGCAATTTATTTTACGCACTTTAATTTTTGTCATTTATTTTTACGCTTAAAATCGACAAACCGGTCATTAAACGGTAAAACCCCCATTTTATAATAATACTACTACTTATTTATATATATATTTTTACAAATAAACTTAATAATATAGCGTTAACTTCACCAGCTCCCTGTGGAACGAACCGGACTTACTAAAAACTACACTACTCTACGATTAGGTACACTGCCTATAAGTGTTGTAGCAAGGTTTAGGTATATCCACTCGATAAATAAATAAATAAAACTTGTGTAATATTTCGTCGCATTTTGTAGTAAAAATTAATACTATTTAGTACACCCTCACGCTACATCATCAAGTTTTTGGCGCCGCTGCCGGGGAGCGCTAAAACGCTATATTTTTAATTATAATAATATTGAAATAAAATATAATAATATAATAATATTGAAATAGAATATAATAATATAATAATATTGAAATAGAATATAATAATATAATAATATTTTAGAATCAAAATTTGATACGTAAAATTTTAAAAAGTCGTATTTATTAAATACTTCAGGGGTATATTATGTAACTTGTAATTAATAATTTCTATCATGTCGCTTTCATGTGAATAGTAAATTAATTAATTTCTTTTAATTTACTATTCATGAATAGTAAATGAATTAAAAAAAAAAGTTTTGAAAAAAAATAATAATTATAAAAAAATTATTAATTTGTAAAAAAAAATCGTTTTTTTAAAAAAAAAAAAAAAAAATTGTAAAAAAAAAATTCGTTTTTTAAAAAAAAAAAAAAATTAAAAAAAATTTTTTTTTTTAAAAAATAATAAATAATAATTTTTTTTTTTAAGTTTTATTACCTTTAGATTTTTAGACTATAGTTACAATTTTTAGTATTAAGTTTAGTTTTGCATAGTTATTTTTATTTCTAGAATTTTTAGGTTTGCCGTAAAATCCCTTAAGTGCTTATTCCTTAGACTAAGATTTAGGTGCTTTAGAATTTTGCGACGCCGTTTTTCGCGCTACTTTCTTATTTTTATTTTTCGACGCCTATTTTTCGACCTTTTATTTTTCGACGCGCAATCTATTTCTTTCTTATTTCTCGCCATTCTAGTTTTTAGGACTTAGAATTTTTTTCTACTTCTTCTCTGAATTTCTTAAAATTACGAAAATTTATTTTAAGTGGTTAAATTGATAGACATCAAAATTTTCTGGTTCGTAGTAATAGTTGGATTTGTACGTGGACCGGGTTATTGGAGCCAAACAGTACTCAATTATATTGAGACCAAACGAATCCTGCCCCTCTGCTGCATCTTTTGGCTATTCGAAACGAGGGCAAAATCAGAAAAGTCTATTGATTGGATAACTTATTATAATTTTTCTTTCCTTTTAAAAACTAATAGGATATTCAGTGAATGCACCGAGCAAGACGTTCACCACCTTTTGTACATTCACCACCTGTAACTAGATCAAGACATTTAGCAAATATAACCGCCGTTGATTTTTCTTTAGAATCGTCATCCAGTCGACCAAGTACTTCAGTTCAAATTTCCGATAATCCATTTTTTGAACCCAACCTCTCAATTGAGAATCCAGAGAATATTCAGGAACGGTTCGTAGATCCTGAACCACTAAACTTTCCTCCGGAGCCACCAATCATTCAAACAGAGATTGTTGAGGAACGAACCATTAAATCAGAATCATCTAGTGATACCGATTCAACGAATTCAATTATGGAAGTAACGGAACCTCTAAGTATGGAAGATCGAATGAGAGCTAAACGCACGGGCCAAGGTCACGCCATTATTAAGCCAGAAGTTAATGCTCCAGATTATGAAATCAAAGGACAAATTCTACATATGGTAACTAATCAGTGCCAATATAGTGGTACGCTAAAAGAAGATCCCAACGAACATCTTCGTACGTTTAAAAGAATTTGTACACTATTCAAAATCCGAGAAGTGGAAGATGAGCAGATCTATCTCATGTTATTTCCCTGGACTTTAAAGGGAGAAGCCAAAGATTGGTTAGAATCGTTACCTGAAGGGGCGATTGACACATGGGATGTCTTAGTTGAAAAATTTCTTCAAAGATTCTTTCCGGCATCTAAAGCCGTGAGACTTCAAGGAGAAATTGTTACGTTCACACAAAAGCCAAATGAAACATTATATGAGGCGTGGACAAGATTCGGAAGGATGTTGAGAGGATGTCCTCAACACGGTTTAGACACTTATCAAATAGTACAAATATTCTACCAAGGTGTCAACGTTGCTACAAGAAAAGACATCGACATAACAGCTGGTGGTTCCATTATGAAGAAAACCGCAACTGAAGCTTACAAAATTATTGATAACACTGCTTCCCACTCTCATGAGTGGCATCAAGAA
Source organism: Rutidosis leptorrhynchoides (assembly GCF_046630445.1). Taxonomy (NCBI): domain Eukaryota; kingdom Viridiplantae; phylum Streptophyta; class Magnoliopsida; order Asterales; family Asteraceae; genus Rutidosis; species Rutidosis leptorrhynchoides. The sequence goes on from NC_092334.1 coordinate 30,856,130, forward strand.
AAAGATATCTTTCGATCATCTAAAGCGGCTAGAGCCGATTCTAGCCATGACTTTGATTCTGTTTCCGCAAAAATAGATGCTTTCGAAAGACGAATGGAAAAGATGAATAAAGATATTCACGCAATACGAATCAGTTGTGAGCAATGCGGTGGACCACACTTATTGAAAGATTGTCACATTGAACTAACGATGGAACAACGTGAGAATGTTTCCTATATGAACCAAAGGCCGGGAAATAATTATCAAAATAATTATCAACCGCCAAGGCTAAACTTCAATCGAAATCAAAACATTCTTTATAATCCAAATGGACCCGACAATAACTCGTATAACCAACAAGGTCCGAATAACCAACCAACTCAAAACAACACTTTCAATCAACAAAGACCTGGCTTATATAAACCAGAACAACAAACCGAAGAGAAAAAGTCAAATATGGAAGACGTGGTATTCAAGCTAGTGGAATCTCAAACACAATTTATTACATCTCAAACCCAAATGAATGAGAGGTTTGATCAGTCATTAAGAACTCAACAAGCTACCATTTTGAATCTAGAAAAACACGTTGGTACTCTTGTTAGCATGATGAGTAAGAGGGAACAAGGAAAGCTACCGAGTAATACTGAAGTAAATCCTCGGAATGAGAATGTTAATATGGTCTCAACGAATTCTGAAAAACCAGCTCCAGAAAATGGGAAGGTTTTAGATGTGAGTAACAATGAAGAAGTTACACCACCACCACCCGAGTATGTAAAGCCAGTGGTGGCACCATACAAACCACCCATCCCGTTTCCAAGAAAAGGAGTGGAGTATGAGCAAGTAATAGGTAATAAAGTTGGTGATACCATTGGAAAGAAGAAGAAGAAAAAGAATAAGAAAGTGCAAGAAACAAAAACAGTAGAAGTAAACCCGGTGAATAAAGTTCCATCAAAACCTCCACCTAGGGTAGGTGATCCGGGTGAATTTATTGTTCCTTGTCTACTTAGCGATTGTGTCATGTATGATGCACTAGCAGATTTAGGTGCAAGTGTGAGTGTTATGCCTCTTTCATTATATAAGAGATTAGGTGTAGGTGAGTTAAGTCCAACGGATATGAGTGTTCGACTCTTTGATCAAACCATTAAGCACCCAGTTGGAATTGCTGACAACCTACCCGTTCAAGTAGGTAATTTAACCTTTCTAGTCGAATTTATTGTCATTGACATAGAAGAGGACCCAAACGTTCCTCTAATTTTAGGTCGGCCATTCTTTGCGTCCACTGGGGCGTTATTTGATGTAGGAAATGGAAGAATGACACTTAGTAGTGGTAACAAATCGATCACCTTTATGATTCGAAAGTCTAAATCTCCACCAATCAAAACCATTGAACCAGCAAAAACGATTGGTAACAACCATGTTGTTCTACCAACTCCAACGGTAGTGCTTAATAATAATAAAACGCCTAAGTGTGGGGAAAATGAAGTAACACCTAATGATGACCTGATAACAAAGAACCCCGTTGTTGATACGAAATTAAATGACCCCGTTATTAATAGTTCAATGAAGAAACTTATTAAACGGATTCGCGATGCTAGAACCAAGGGGAACTTTAAGTTATGTAACCGGTTAGTATCCAATCTATCACCTAAAGAAAAGGAGAAACTAGTTGAAATTGTGGATATTACACAGGAATCCGACCAATGGCTTAAAGAAAAAGTCACGGATATGCAAGTTGATTATGGACCAAGAGAAATTGACGATGAAGTTAATCACAATTTCGACACCACAGCTACCTAAGTGTGGGGAGATTTAAATGTTCTAAAAAGAAAATGATGTCTAGAGTTAATTGTTCTGTTCTCGTGTAGTTCCGAGAATGGAATCCGATTGGTCTTTTCCGCTAGCAGACACTAAAGAACTCGTTTTCTTCCCCCATTCTGAATTTTTTTTTGTTTTGTAGGTTTTATATTAAATTAATATGCTTTTTAAAATTTATGTTTTGTGTGTTTTTTTTTAAAAACAAAAATGTACTTTATTTCATTAAGTTAAAAAAATGATTTCTAAAATTCGTCGTGAGTTGAGGATTAGGTCGTTGAACCAAAATTGCTTTACCCGAGGGCGGGACGAAAAATTTTGTTATCATTATTTTTAATTTTATTGATTTAAAGTATGCCAAAAAATACTATGTTTTATAAATTTTTGAACGTGAGGTTATATACCAAACTTCAAAAATATGTATATATGTTTGTATTTTATGTTATGTACAAAACAGGGTAAAACAGCGCACTTTCAAAGACTAGCATTAAGTTCAGCAAAAGCTAATAATTTTGACGACAATATCAAATGTGAAATAACAACAATATGTTTGCAAACTCGGTATTTTTAATCACTTTTCTACGCTAATCACCCTCATGAATTTATAATTGTAGTCTGATTTCATGCAAATGAGGGCATTGCATGATCTCAAGTGTGGGGAAGGGTTATAAATTCTCTCGAGTTTACGCTTTGTTTATTTGCGAAATTTTGTAAAAATTTGAAAAATTTTCAACTAAACGAATTCAAAATCATGTTTATACATATTTATGAACGATGAAAACTAGGTGTTAATATCGAAATTATCGTTACCTCGAAAAGGACATAAATTGAGAAACAACCCAAAATGCTTAAATTCATTTAAAATGGAATTGAAGAGAATAAAAAGGCAAAGAAAGAAACTAAGTGTGGGGAGAATGTACCAAGTTATTTAATTAAAAAACTATATATCACATGTTTCTGTAAAGTTATTGCAGGTGCTTTTGTTTTGGACGATACTAATCAGTTTTACCCGATTTATTATAATACTTTTGAAAGAAAAGATGGATCTACACGATGAATCAATTCCATCATTAAAAGGAAGTAAAGTCTTCCGAAAAAGACATACGCTTCTTAATTTAGGTCAAGAAGTTGTCGTCCAGACCAGCTGTAGGTTGACGAAAAATCTAGAAAAGTCATCTCTAAAATCAGCAGGAAATCCACAGACCTCAGCATCAAACAGGGTCGCCAAGTGGTCAGATTTATCCTAACCATGAAAAGGATTTATCTCGTACAATGGGGAGGCACCGTGCAAATTAGCTTGATAAGACTAATGAATCAGATCCCCAGAAAGGATAATCTCCTTAAAGATCAAAAATCAGCTTTTAAGCCTGATATTACTCAATCCTTGAGATTGACCTTAAAGATTGAGAATTCAAACTCATGGAATTCAATGATATCTAAACTCAAGCTTGAACGAGAAAATATTTTGATCAAAAATACAAACCGATTTGTTTTCTGAAAACCCATTTTCAATGCGTTCATTACCATTGAACGTAAAATCCTAGGAATTCACCTGGAATTCATTAGGTCACCTGAACCAAATCGGGTGTCAACCGTAAGAACGGTGGTTGCATAGCATGGTCGGAGACAGGACCTTGTGCCAGACCGAAAAATCATAGGATGATCTTTACTATTGCTCCTACCAAGGATAGTACTAGCATCCGACACGTCAAAAGACCATAATCATCTGCATGTCATGGGACATTGCCTTAACAGTTTCTTGTTCATCGCTTTCCTTTACAACCGGACGGTAGTTTACCGAAAGGTAATATACGGAACAAGTAAACTGGATGTGTGCTTTCCAATACCGGGATAGTAGTGGATAACACGAACCTAAAAGTTTTTAGCCAAAATATTGATCCACAAATAAATTTTGCAACACCGATGGTGGATCAAATCAGAAAACTTATCTAGGGTAAAATCTAGATTGAATTTTCAAAAGATCAAATGTTTTCATAAAGATCCAATTTCCTTAAGGATCTACATTTTTATAGTCATGTGGGACTGTAAACCGCCTTTCAAATGTGCACTTTGCTTTGGAAACCGAAAGTAAATCGGCTATTTGATTGCAAGTGTCGTTGACCTGAACCCGAGGCAACTGTGGATGGCACAACCACCTTCAACCATGGTTCTATCGTTACTATCATTGTTTATACCGCTCTATCAAAATCACTGATGTACAAAGTGTGAAGAATAAAGAAGTGATTCGTGTGATTTGTATTATCTTATTTCAAGACTGTATTGCTTGAGGACAAGCAACGCTCAAGTGTGGGGATATTGATAAGGCTAAAAAGGAACATATATTTCATAGCATTATCCCTCAAGAAAGACAAGATTTTAGTTGCAATTGTTCTATTTTCAAGTAATATTTGTTTATATTAAATAAGTGCGAAGACAAAAGGCAGATTCGACGAATTGAAGACACAAAGGTCCGAAAAGCTAAAAAGTACAAGATACAATTAAAGTGTTCAATTTATTGATGAGAAACGTCTAAAAATGACAAGAGTACAAGTTACAAAACGCAAAGTACAAGATATTAAATTATACGAAAGGACGTTCGAAAATCCGGAACCGGTACCCGAGCCAACTCTCAACGCTCGACGCAACGGTGTAAAAAGTACAAGTCAACTATGCACAAGAATATAATATAATATTTAAATAATTCATAATAAGAATAATATTAAATAATAAAAAGTTGTTAATTGAGCATAGTTCAGGGGTCATAAGTGAAAATTTCAATTTATCATTTGCCTATAAAAGGCCATCTAAATCGATGATTTAGATACTCCTTTTTCCAATCTTCTTTCTTTCTTATGTAATTTATATTTATATTTATAATATTAAGTTTAATTTAAGATTAATAATAATTGGGTTATTGTAAGAAATGTTTTACGGGTTTTAAAGTAGGAACTCTGTCCGTGTAACGCTACGCGATTAATAATCACTGTAAGTTATGTTCTTCCTTTTTAAATTAATGTCTCGTAACTAAGTTATTATTATGCTTATTTAAGCCGAAGTAATCGTGATGTTTGACTAAATATTAAGACGGGGTTATTGGATTTTGTACCATAATTAAGGTTTGGGCAAAAGACCGACACTTGTGGAAATTGGACTATTGACTATTAATAGATGGGGGGTATTGTCTAATTGAGTGACAACTCATTGGAGTCTGTCGAACCTATCTTCAAATTAATTATCCTAATAATTAATAATGATTATGGTTGTCCTATTTAGTGACGTTCATATGGAATCTATTATAATCATTTAATTAATTATTCGGGTTGGGTAATTGATTATTCAAACTGATCAAGTGGGTAAATTAATATTCATATCTAATCAAAACAGGGGTAGATTACATACAGTGATAACTGGTGTAATTGTTGACAGAAGTGATAACTGCGTCACAGTTTAAATCCTTAATTAGTTGGAATATTTGACTTCGGGTATAAGGGTAATTTGACGAGGACACTCGCACTTTATATTTATGACCGATGGACTATTATGGATAAAAACCAGATAGGTATCAAATAAACCATGACAAAGGACAATTAACCCGAGTAACAATTAATTAAAATCAAAACGTTAAACATCATGATTACGGAAGTTTAAATAAGCATAATTATTTTATTGTATTTTTCATCGCACTTTTATTTTCTGTCATTTTATTTTCTGTCATTTTATTTATCACAATTTATTTTACGCACTTTAATTTTTGTCATTTATTTTTACGCTTAAAATCGACAAACCGGTCATTAAACGGTAAAACCCCCATTTTATAATAATACTACTACTTATTTATATATATATTTTTACAAATAAACTTAATAATATAGCGTTAACTTCACCAGCTCCCTGTGGAACGAACCGGACTTACTAAAAACTACACTACTCTACGATTAGGTACACTGCCTATAAGTGTTGTAGCAAGGTTTAGGTATATCCACTCGATAAATAAATAAATAAAACTTGTGTAATATTTCGTCGCATTTTGTAGTAAAAATTAATACTATTTAGTACACCCTCACGCTACATCATCAATACATCAACAAGAGTTCTCTTTATCAACAACATATCAATTAACTAGATACAAATGATTTTAACAGCAATAAGCATGGTTCTTAATTCAAGCTTTAATCTATCACACATAATACATTCAATCAATAAGATTACATCCAATACCTTGGTTATTAATCTAGACAAACATTATAGAAACTAGCCAACAATCATGGTAACAGACAACATAACAATCAGATTAACAACTGAAATCATTGTTTTAGAACAAGGAATAACCTACAAGAACAAGGAGTTCTTGGATGATGAAGGTTTTGATATTTGATGTCTTGATGTTGAGCCTCTTCCAAGAGCTTGGAGTTCTCCAATTTTTCTCCTAAAAATCATCTCTGTACTCTCTGGTTCGTAAGTTATGAAACAGTCCCTCAAAACAGTAGTTTTAAAGTGGAGAAAGTAGGTAAAAAGCACAAAAGTCGGCTGAAACCTACTACGGGACGGCGTCCAAAAAGTCTGGACGGCGTCCCGTCCTTAATAGCTAGACGGCATCCTCAAATACAGGACGGCGTCCTGATTCAAGAGGCTGGACGGCGTCCTATAACCCCGGACGACGTCCAGATATGCTGAAATCCACTGTTTCACTTTCTTTTCAATCCTCTTTTATTTGGACGAAGCCTAACACCTTGGAAGCTTTGTTTTACCATTTTAGAGCACTAAATAGACCTTAAGTCATATCGGGATCAACCAATGTCATAAATCATCAAAACTCTTTGTAAATCACTCTTCTGATACAAATTTGCGCATCTTGGATTATCACTTGTAGAAACGCCTTCATTATCCTCGATTCTAGAGCATTTTACACGATATTGCGATAGATATATATGATGTTATTGAGCAATATCAGGGATTGTTTTAAACCATATAAAGCTTTCTTAAGTCGATAAGCTTCCCCATTTTTGAAGTTTCTGGAGAATCCTGGAGGAGCTTCCATATAGACTTCTTCCTTTAGTTCGTCATGAAGCAATGCATTCTTTACATCAAATTGGTGAAGTGGCCATCTTCATTTGCAACAACTGAGAAAAGGACCCTGATGGTATCAATCTTCTCAACTGGTGAGAAAGTCTCAGAATAATCTATTCCATATTTTTGAGTGTATCCCTTGGCAACTAGCCGGGCTTTGTATCTTTCAATGGTACCATCTGGTTTGTATTTTATTGTAAACACCCATCGATTTCCTACTGGTTTTTTTCCTTGAGGAATGACACATTTTTCCCATGTGTCACTTTTCTTGAGTTCTTCCATTTCTTCTTCCATGGCCTTTCTCCATTTGTCAGATTTTATTGCTTGATCAACTGTAGCTGGAATTTCTTCAGAGTATAATGCAGAATTGAATTTCTCTGCTTCATTTGATAGATTTCCATGTGCAACATTAGCAATTCGGTATCTTGATCTTTGAGCTTCTTTTTCTGGAGAGTATCTCTTTGGTGGTACTCCTCTATTGGATCTTTCTGGTAGAACATATCTTTCCGTGGTTTCAGCAGAAGTGGAATCGTTGTCAAGTGGTATATCTCGAGTTTGATTGTTTTGTTCCTCTTGAACTCCATTACTTAAGGAGATATCATTTGGTTCAATGTTAGGTGATTCAGGACAAGGATTTGGTGATTCGGATCATGATTTGGTGATTCGGGACAAGGATTTGGTGATTCAGGATCATGATTTGGTGATTCGAGATCAGGGTTTGATGATTCGGGATCAAGATTTGGTGATTCGGGATCAGGATTTGATGATTCGGAATCAAGATTTTGTGTTTGAATGTTACCAGGTTTAGGTATCCAGGTTATCCAACTGAGAGTGTCATTATCCTCTTTCTCCCCCTCACTCGTGAGTTGGGTATCATAAAAATATTCGGTTTCGACAAAGTCACAGTTCATTGTAGTAAAGACATGACGTCTTTTGGGACTATAGCACCGATATCCTTTTTGGTTTATTCCATAGCCGACCATGACACATTTTTCCACACAAGGATCAAGTTTGGTACGCTCGTGTTTCGAAATATGGACAAAGACCGAGCACCCAAATATTCGAGGTTCAATGCTAAATGAAGTCGGAAGGGTATGAAATTGGGAAAGGGTATCTTTAGGGGTTTTCGTGCCCAAAACTTTATTCGGTAAACGGTTGATAAGATAGGTAGCGGAAGCAAGGGCTTCGGGCCAAAAACTCTTCGGAGCTTTAGATTCAATTAATAAAGCTCTTGTCATTTCTAAGAGTAGTCGATTTTTTTGTTCGGCTACTCCATTTTGTTCGGGGGTGTAAGCGCAAGATGTTTGGTGAATAATCCCGTTTTCTTCGCAAAATTGTTTCATTGAAGTATTGACAAATTCACCCCCATTATCGGATCTCAAAATTTGTACATTTTTGTTAAATTGAGTTTGTATCATTTTATAAAAGTGGGAAATATTTTCAAAAACTTCTGATTTGCGAGTTAAAAAATAAATCCAGGTCATGCGTGAATGGTCATCAATAAACAAGACAAAATACCAGAAATTTATCCCCCCAATAACCGGTGCAGGACCCCACACATCAGAGTGGATAAGAGCAAAAGGTACATCTTTCCTAGTGTTACTAGGTTTGAATGTACTTCGGCGGCTTTTGGCTAAAATACAAGTCTCACAGTTTAAATTAACATTGGATTTTAAAAAACTAGGGAACAAAGCATGTAAGTATCCTGCAGAAGGATGACCCAATCTCCTATGCCATAACCATGCATCCCTATCGGGTGTTCCGTGTACAAGCATCACAGAACCTTGTTGGGTTACTTTGTTTACGTAGTATAACCCACCCCGTTCAGTGCCCCGCCCAATAATCACCCCAGTCCGTATATCTTGTAGGATACAAAAGGTAGGGTGTAATAAAACAGCACAATTTAGTTCCTTGGTAACATGGCTAACGGATAAAAGTTTATGAGATAGGGTTGGAATATATAAACAATTTGATAGTTTCATAGTCGGAGTGACTTCAATTCTCCCACCCCCTTCAACTTGTACAATTCCTCCATTAGCCGTTTGAATTTTATTAACACGGGGTTTTGATTCGGAACAAAAATCAGACTTTTCAAAAGTCATTGTGTGGGTAGCACCGCAGTCAAAGATCCATTCAGTATTTTTTGTATTTGAGACTATATTAGCTTTTTCGATAAAACACGAATCATTTAAACGTTTATTTTCTAATAAAATAGAGTTTTGGACCATTTTAACATTTTTATCCATATAATTTATTTGGATTTGGGCCAAATCACTGTTTAGCCCACAAAACATGTCACTAGATTCATGGTTGACCGAATCATTTATTTGGTTTGAATTAAATATATTTAATCTACCCAATCTACCCACTTTTCTAGTTTCCATATACCATCCCTTTTTCTTCTGGTCAGTCGATAATATTGGGACAAAATTAGGGTTTTCTTTCCTCCCCTTTTTTCTTGGCGATTTTGATCCAATACAGGGATCTAAATCTTCTTCTCCTGGTTTTGAGTTATTTCTCTCCTTTTTTTCTGATTGTGGGGGTTTTGATCGAGGAAAAGGATGCAATCCTTCCTCTTCAGTCATTTCTCCAAGACAATGGAAACGATTGGAGAGAAATTTTGTACCTTTGGTCGATTGAATCGATGAACTAGGGTTATCCTTTCCAGATTTACCCTTTCTCATCGTTTTATGAAGGGGTTTGAGGATGCATAATTTTAGGGTTTGAGGTTTTAACCCTCACCCATTTAGTCGACGGGTATGATTGAGATAAGATATTCGAATTACCTCTTGTCAATTGCTGATATGGTTGTCCTTTTTGAGGGTTGACTATTGTGCTGCCGTTGGCGGCCTCTGCTACCACTTTACCGTGTTCCCGTCTATGCCACCAATTGGGATACCCAAGAAGTTTATAGCAATTGATTGTTGTGTGTTCTGTTATCCCACAATAAACACAACTCATCGGTTGTGGTGGTCGATGGTGGTTCATGGTGACGGCTTTCGATGGTTTACATAGCACACTCGGGTAACTTTGATCGGTTTTGAATTGTAATTGATTTTGATCGTTGATGTGACAATCCGGAAATTTTTGACCAAATTTAAACTTAATCTTTGTATGATTAACATTTCCGACACGATAAGCAAAGTCTGTAAAACTGAATCTCAAAATTTTTGAACTACTTTTATATATTTAAATACCCTTCGGTTGTTTTCGACGATTCGCGAACAATTATATGTAAATAGATACATATATACTATAACTTGAAAATGTAACAATGTATTAATTATTTGATATCGTACATTAAACTTATTGGTTTAAATATCTATTTGAATATATATGATAAGTTGAAATATTTATTATTAAAATTTATAAATAACTTCCAATGTGTATTTAAAAACTGATTTATGTATATTAAAAAGATATATACATATATATAATTTCAAGTTATTTAGTAAACGATAGTAACATTTTCAAATTTCTACAGTACCCAAAATGCTACAGTATTTTTGAAAATCACTATTTGCTACAGTGAAATTGACTTTGCTACAGTGAATTGCTACAGTAACTTGCTACAGTGCTTGCTACAATGGTATAGTTTATGGATGATTTAAAACTATATTTTGACAAATGTACGATTCACGAAACTTAAAGTACAAGTTATCTCAGTATACGAAAGGACGTTCGAAAAACCGGAACCGGGATATAAGTCGAGTTACGACGTACGACTTATCGGAATGAAAATTACAAGTCAACTATGCACGTGAATATAATATATTATATATATAATTAATATAAATTATATATAATATATATTATTTTTAAAATATGTCGACAAGCTTGATGACAAACAATATGTGAGCTGGAAGGGGAGGCCATGCGATCGCATGGCCACAGGCCTTCAAACCCATGCGATCGCATGGCAGTGTTTGTCAGGCCACATCTATAAATTCCAATGTTTTCGCTCGATTTGAATCACACACATACACAAATATATATATACTCCGTAATATTATTTATTTATTATTATTATTATTATTATTATTATTATTATTATTATTATTATTATTAATAATTAGATTATTATTAATCTTATTTTTTATTATTATTAGTGTTATTATTTTTGCGATACAAAAATAATAATGTACATAAAATATTACGAAAGAGTGTTGTCCAAGTAATTTTCAAAACGAGTTTCCGAGCGAGCTAGAGCTAAGGAAAATATGGGTTATTGCCAAGGAAATTATGGGTAATGTTCGGGGGTATTTTTGTGAATCAAACCTCGTGTTTATCATCTCCGATGCGTGTACGTGCTTTCCTGCAATATTGTATATCAATATTAAACTGTGAGTTTCATTTGCTCCCTTTTTAATTGCTTTTGCAATCTATATTTTTGGGCTGAGAATACATGCACTTTATTTTAAACGCAATGGATACAAGTACATACTAAATTCTACACTGAGTTTGAACCGAAAATCCCTTAGCTTTGGTAACTAGTAACTGCCAGTTCTTACGCGAGTAGTAGTATATGGATCCATAGGGCTTGATATCCCCGTCCGAGCTAGAGCACTAGCCTTTTAACGGACGTATGCTATTTGAGAAGCGTACACGTTGGTTTGCGTGTATTATTAAGATGATTATACAAAGGGTACAAATTATATATACGTTAAGTTTAGTTACCAGGGTGCTCAATTTCGTAGAATATTTTGATAAACGTTTCTGGATGAAACAACTGAAATCTTGTGATCCACCTTTATATACAGATATGCAAAACACTAAAACTATGAACTCACCAACCTTTGTGTTGACACTTGTTAGCATGTTTATTCTCAGGTTTCCTAGAAGTCTTCCGCTGTTTGCTTATATGTTAGACAAGCTATGTGCATGGAGTCATACATGGCATATTTTTCAAGAAAACGTTGCATTCACCAAATCATCACCATGTATCTTATTTTGACTGCATTGTCAATGGAAGTACTATTGTAAACTATTATTTACAGTGATTGTCTATATGTAGAAATCATCAGATGTCGAAAACCTTTGATTTAAATATTCATTTATGGTGTGCCTTTTCAAAAGAATGCAATGTTTACAAAACGTATCATATAGAGGTCAAATACCTAGCAATGAAATCAATGAATGACGTATTGTCCATATGGATTTGGAGCGATCGTCACAGTTGACCAAGCTGCCGTCAATTTCTGACATGGAAGCTTGGTTAAATAATCTGTTTTTCTGTTCTGGCATTTAAGCTACCGTCACTTTGACATGGAAGCTTAATTTTTCTGTTTTTTTGGTAGATGATTGCAGCTTAAAAACAGGTGTATTGATCTTGGATCTACACCGTTAGCTCTGATACCATGATAAAATTAGAATTAAAAGCTGAATTTGTTGTAAATAATTGATCAGTGATTGTTTTTCATTCACTTGAATTGATTTTTACAATGGCTGAGAGTTTCATTTTATACACAAATATTCTAACAGCTATTTCTTAATATGGGATGGCTCCAAGACAACTTTGGAACCCCATGTACAAATGAGGAAAACTGCTGTTTTGTTGCTGTAGTTGAACCGTTGGATTGGCTATTTGTGACATGTTTAAAAAAGGAAATGATGAAGTCAACAACTTCTGATCCTAAAGTCAAATTACCAAAAAGGTAATTTGACTTTTATTGACCAAGTTGTTGTTTCTTTGTTCCAGGTTTCTAACAATCACATCATAAGGGCTTGCACATTCACCCGAAGCAAGTTCACACTAAACACGCCAATAAATAAACCCATTAATAACCAATCGGGAGTCTCTACACAAATTATATTTAAACAAGTCTTTAGGCGGTTTGATTAATGGAGTTCTCCACACCCCTGAACTTAATGTAAATATCTCAACTCGCCAAACTCGGCGTTTTGCGACACTCCATTCAGAAAAATCATATGGAACGTCATAAGTGTTTATTTTAACAATTTTAGAGTCAAAAGATTTATGACAAACTCCAAAACCAATGAAAAGAGACTGGTAATAAATCGTATCAATTGATACTGATTTTCTTAATAAAGGATTCCAAATAACGCACCGAATAAAAGTATCATCTTCACGAACATGACAACCAGAAAAACAAAGCAAGCCATGCGAACTGCCAAGAAACTCTAAATCGTGTACATTTTTTAATAAATTTACAGACAAAGGATAAGTCAGGCGAACCTTATGTTGGGGAAACGTATCATCATCATCGACTATCAAACAATAATTATCATCTCCTGTGAGATTTCTTTTTTCATCAAATAAACAGTTAGTTATAAGAATACGTTTCCGGTGAGACTGGTGGACAATGTAATCAGAATTGAAATCAGAGCTATCAATAAAAGATTTCCATTTTTTTGAGACTGATCTAAACCGAATCAATGATTTAATGGGAAGGCTGCAAAGGATTCCAGTTTGTAAAACTAAAGGTATCTTAATTATCATCCATCGATTTTTCTTGTCTAAATGACTGATCGATCGTTTAGGGTTTATCTGATTTTAAGCATGCAGGGGATGTTTCTTACGGAGTATTATACACGACGAGTTGTGAAACGAACCGGGCCGGGACTTCGAAGTTAAATGGATCACCTAAATATTGGGCTCAGTGATAAAACATTTGATGGTTTGACTTAATTATTTAATCAGTTTTGGGGTTACTTACGAAGGTGTATTTTTTTTTCTTTTTTTTTTCTTTTTCATTTAATTTGAAATTTGAAATTCGAAATCTTAATTCTTATTTATGCTCAACCTACTTTACTGCAGAAAAATGTTTAACGATCATGTGTATCCTTGAAAAAATATTTAAAGAAGTTTGCAAAATCTATCTTCTTCTATAGTTTCTATTAAAATTCTAAAATGATGATTTCATTATTAGACTATTTTCTTTATTAAAAAAATCAAAAATAAAAAGAAAAAAAATCTAAGCCATCTTGATGATGTCATTAACATTAATTAAATATTTTATTATTCATTTAGGGTTTCTTTTTTATCATATATACCCTTCTTAACTTTAATAATAACATATTTACCCAATTAAATATGATTATATCATATGAGCCCATTTTAAACATAAAAACTCATCATATTTACTCATTTATTCAATCTGATTGTGATACGTCTTTATGGCCTAATTTTTTTATGCCCTAATTTTTTTAGCGGCAATTATTCATGCTTGCTTTTTTTTCTTCTCCGAGCTATGTACTATGATATTAACTACCATAAACGATACATGCTAATCATCTAATTCTCCTCAACGGTATAAAGCTATTATAAGGTGAGAATATATAATGTGATCACTATTAGTTATCTTTATATATCTTTAGCTGACTGGAATTTTTTTATTGTTGTTAATTTCTCTTAATTGATAGGCTACAGATACTATAAATCATGTTTCATCAAAAAATTGATATGTATATCTAACTAATTACAATTTTTTACTTCTTTTGCTCACATCACCAGTAGCACTTCAGTTATTGTTTTGATTGTGATGAGATAACAATACTGATTTACATACATATACAACGATTTTACTACAATAATAAAAATGATAATGATTCACCTTTCTATTTTGGAATGTCCCATTTCAAGTATCTACTTGATATTTCAATCAATCAGAAGAGGTTATTCTGGAGAGAAGATTTCTGATTGGTGGATAATGAAGTTAGTGGAATTTCCTAAAACTTTGTGCAAAAAGTAACTGGATACTTGTAGTTGGACGGATGGAGTATTATATTATTATTATTATTATTATTATTATTATTAATATTATTATTATTATTATTATTATTATTATTATTATTATTATTAAAATATATATTTTTTACGGGATTAATTACGTTACATATGTATGCGAAATACATGTCTCAATAAAATGTTGTAATGTAAATTTTATGATAAGAAAAATAATAATTGTGATCAAAATTGAAAGTAAGTTGTGGGAGAATAAATATAGTTCATTTATTCTGACTAAATAAGTATATCAATATGTTTATAAAAATAATGATAAGTTTCTTAATTGGAATATGTGGTTCCACGAGTCATTAAATTAAAAGCCTTTAGCATTTACGTTCACTTAATACAAAAAAAACATCGTTAAACTGTTTTATTTAAACAAACCCGTGATTCCACGGGTCATTTCACTAGTTAATACTTAATACTTAAAGAAGTTTGCAAAATTTTGGAAAAACTTAATACTTAAAGAAGTTTGCAATTTTTTTTTTGGTTTTCCTTGAAAAAATATATAAAGATTTTGAGATTTTTATTGTATTACGTAGTTCATTCACTCACAACGATTTCTTGTCACGTCCTTATTATAGTGCAAACCAAAGTCCCACAATATCATTATTAACAACACCTACAAATATACATTATACATTACAAAAATATAACCCACTCAAGTACGTCTAACTAAACAATCTTACGAGACAAAACTAAAGGCGAAACACACCAAAGCGCAACAGACATGCCCATGACAAACTAAACAACCAAACGAGCTACACAACCACCACACAAACAAACCAAAGAACAAGGACATCATACAACAAGTGATACAACTAAACGAAATCAAAAGACCACCAATTTAAACTTGAGATGCCTTCTTACTTTTTGACTTAGGCTTTAAAAGTTTTCCTTCCACTTGCTTAAAACAGATCGATTTACCTATACGATTAGAATAAACAAACACTTCGGAAAAATCGGAACAAGATGCATTTTTTTTTTATCAAACCTTTAACCCCCAAAAAAATAACCCTTAATTCGCATCAAGTTTTCGACCTCCCCCATAAAACAAGCCGCCCCCGACATCAACCTCATCATCTTCATCAAGGTCATGTAACACAAACATGTTGATATCTTTTTGAACTCTCTTTTTAATCTTCTACTCCGTATTTAGTAACAACCACCACCTCCTCCTTGGATTTAATTCAAATATCGACTGTGACTATGGATGTTGTCCTAAGCGTTTAGGCAAATATCTTCACACTCTTTATCGACTCAAGGAAATAACTTAGTAATGTCATTAGCATCATATACCGAAGTGTTATGGTCACCATTAGCATCATATGTCAAACAGTTTCAGTAAGTATTAACAACAGACTTGCCTACGCCTTCATTAACAGAACCAGACCCCAAATTCCCCATCATCTGCTCCAGCACAACATCATTTGCCCCAGCCAATGCCCTTGAATCAAGTCTATTTGCGACGCGTAAATCCCAAACCAAAGGCAACCTATAACAATCCTCTATTTTCCACTTCTGAAATGACTAAATTATCCCTAGGGTTTCTCTGCATTTCTATGTGTATTAATTACTAGGGTTGTTATTCGAACATAATTGATATGTAAATTAAATTCAACGTTGACCGAATATTAATTTTAGTTGACACATCTAATTAATTAAAGATTATATTAATTTTATATTATACTTTAGTTATATTAAGATTTATAATATGGCACAAAAAGAAAAAAATAATTATTTAAAGTCTACAATATTTATAATACTTTAGTTAATGTTAATCAGTATTAAAACTATTATGTGTCATTTTATAAAATACAAAAGTATAGTGTAACTAATATATTTAAATGGTAAAAATTATGTAATTAATTAAAATAATTGTTAAACTGAAATTATTAATATTATTTATTTAAATTCGGATTTAATAAAGAAATAAAAAGATATATCAAATGAAAAAATCTAGAAACTTCTTGTGGATAAGATTTGATAAAAAATAATAATATATATTTATAAAAAAGATCTCGGTCGGAAAATTTAAAAAAATTAAATTAAATTTTGTAATAATCTCCTTTTTCTGCAATCCATTAAATTAGTATAAATACCCCATTAGGCTTCATAAAATTTTTACAAAAAACCTAGAAGTTTCTCTCAAAACCCTAAAAATACTTTTAAGTCTTTTTCCTTTTTCTTTTATTTTTTTTGCCTTTTTTTTCTTCTTTTTTATTTGCCGCAAGTTTTTTATATTTAATATGTTATAAATTATTAAATAATCTAAATAATTATTATTAATACTTAACAATTAGTACTAAGTATTAAACTAGATCTAAAAAGTATTTTCATGAATTTTTTTATTATTTAAAGTTTAAAAACAAATTTAATATATATATATATATATATATATATATATATATATATATATATATATATATATATATATATATATATATATATATATATATATATATATATATATATATATGAAATAAATAAATAATTAGAAATAATTATAAATTACATATTTAAATACTTAAACCAATCTCAGTAAAGTAACATATTTAAAAATTAATATTCTGACCTAATATGATTTTTATTATTATTATATGCAATTTTTATTTATTTATTTGTTATTATACTCACCGAAATCTATAAAAATTGTAATAAATCGAATATTAGTTTATAGTTTATAAATATATATAAACTGATCAAAAATCATAATATTATTATTATAAGATATTACATAATTTTATATATTTTTAAGATCAGTAGAATACTTATTTTATATTTATTTATATTCGGTGTACATGTATATGTATAATAAAATCTATAAAATTATTATAAATAATTAAAAATAATGAAGATAATTTTTACAAGTAAAAAATAACTTATAATAATTATTGGAATCAAAAAGTAAATTTATATGATTAATTTATACGAATTGGAATTTAGTTATTGATAATAATATTAATATATACTGAAAATGAAAAGCTTTAAATCAAAATAATACAAACAAAATTTTATAAAATTTGTAGAAACTGATGGAAATTCATATTATTATTATTATGATATTATTACATGATTTGTATAATTTTGTAACCGTTAAAATAATTATTTATTATTTATTTATTATTCAGTTTATATAATTAATATATAAATTGGGTATTAAATTGTATAAAGTAATAAAAATAATGAGAATAATTTTTACAAATTTTGATAATCATATAAAAGTTATTGAAGTCGAAAACTTAATTTATTTGTCATTATATATATTTATTCTTTATTTAATTAAGCCGAAAACTATTTTATATATATATATATATATATATATATATATATATATATATATATATATATATATATATATATATATATAAATTAAAAATAAAATACTAAAACAAGATAAAAATTATTTATAAAACTTTTGTGTGATTATTATGTCTATCTAGATCTGAGAAAAATTAAAATTTAAATTATCGGAATTAATTTCGTATTTTATCTATAAATAAAGTAGATATGGATATAATGGAATAATTTGAGATTGTTATGGTACTATACACTCCTAGTTCATTTGTATATGGCATGTTAAACTCTTTTGGGTATTAATTTCATAATATGCCTAATATTTCTCGAGGTACTTTCTTTCTCGAGTGTTGAATTGTAAATATTTAACACGTTTATTTTTTAAATTATGAATAATAAATGGTATTGAATGTAACAAAATCTGTATTAAATTATTCTTAGTTGTAATTATATTTAACTATTAAACACATTCATTTTCTTTTAACACGTCTTTGTATTCAGAAAATGATCAAACAATTATATTAAATTCTTTTATATATTAATAAACAAAGTTAATGCGATAAATTAACATTATTGAAAGTGTTCATTTGAAACGATAATTAAACAGATATTGTCATTCACAAAAAGGTTCAAAACGTCTAATCTTATATTTTATTAAATGCACCTAATTAAGTTGCTTGTAAAATTATAACCCATTTTAACATGTTATCTAATCATACTTGACGTGAAAATCTACAAACCACAAAGATGAATCGTTCATTAATATGAGCTTAGTAGCCACCCACGTAATCATACTTGAAGCTTCACATTATACAATTCCAATAAGGTGGGGTCAGTTTGTATATGTGGTTTTGAATAGTGATGGTAAATTTTCGTACCCTGTCATTGGGCTAAATTGGTTAATGGGCTGTAAAGTATCTTATCCATTTTCAGATTTTTGTTATTTCAGTTTTGCCCCCGTTTAATTTGGAAATGTTATATTAAAATCCCCGATTCTAAGTATTTTTCATTTTGTTCATTATCTGGTATTCTTTATTTATCTATCTATGTTTCTACTACACTAAGATGACGTGAATGCTCAACTCATAGATTTTAAGAAGAACATTAGTCACAATATTTATAACAATTTAAAAATCCCGATTCTTGAAATATCTTGTCCAAAACGAATACAGGATAACATATTTTATTAAAAAGATGAAAATCATAAATTGGGAGCTTGGTTCAAGCATCTTCGGAAGTGGGTAATTATATTTGGCTAGCAATGTTGTGGACGGGGTGCTATTTAATTTAGAAGAACCGCAACCACAAGGTCTTCAAAAACAAAAGTTGGAGTGTCCCGGTTGCGGTAAATGAAATTCAAGTAACTAGTTTTGAGTGGATTGCGAAAAGGTGTAAACGAAAGTATATCGATTGGGACAATTGGTTGCATAATCCGCAAGTTTTCTTATCATAAGTATTTGTAATTAGTGTGGTTTGTGAGTTAGTTGTTCTTTTTGTGTTGTAATCTTTGCATCGTGGTTCTTTTTTTTGGGTGCGGGCTGCTTTTCTTTTAGGCAGCGTCATTTGTAACGTTTCTTATATTAATAAATTTATCTTTGCCTTTCCAAAAAAAAAAAAAGCAAAGCGCAAATTGTGGATGCAGAGAGCAAAACCATTTGCGCTCTATATACATACTTATGTTCCCCGAGTGGCAGAAAATCAAAGGTCAGTCGCAAAGTACTTTGCATCCGACTATGATATAATTTTAATATTGTTGGTTGTACAATATATTATTATGTAGTGTTAAAAGATAGCTAAAAATTAATTTCTCGTTTACTGATATACCCGGATAAGGATTATCCTAAATAAATAGAAAATGAAAAATATTTGGAAGATTATGCAATTAGAAGCCAATGTCTGTAAATAAGGCAACGTAAGGGATCTATAGGCCACACATCTATCATCTTTTCACCTTAAAAAATTGAAAAATAAAATAAAAACTTTTTATTTGGTCACGTGAGTAGTCCTTTTAACCAATAAACAACGTTCCATATCAGCCCTAAAAAATCTGTAGTGTCCAATGTCTACTTGCCATGTCACTAGATAAGAGTAATTTAATTTGCCAATTATGGTACTATAACCTAATCCTAAATATTGTTATAAAATATCTAGATTGTGTTATAAAATATCTAGATTGGATGTTAATTTTATTATTATTATATTTCTTGCATAGTAATATTTTATACTATAAATAGACATGTATGGTAACCATTTAAGGTGCACCATTTCTCTTGAAATATCAATATCAATATTTCTTCTCTCCTTCTTCTCTCTTTTTCTCTCTTTGTTCTTATAACCATTAAAGGTAGTTATAAGCCTACTGAATTATAACACGTTATCAGCACGAAAAGCTTAGTGTAATTAAAAGATATCTCAAACGATCACGAATCACTAATCAAGGTATGAAATTATTAATAATTTTCAGACTCGAATATATCAAATTTTGGACTACTAACATTTATATTTATGTTATTTAAGTTATATATGGTCGGTTATACCACCTGAATTATATTTCTGTAATCTAACTTTTGCTAACTTCACTAACATTTATATTTATGTTATTTAAGTTATATATGGTCGGTTATACCACCTGAATTATATTTCTGTAATCTAACTTTTACTAACTTCACTAACATTTATATTTATGTTATTTAAGTTATATATGGTCGGTTATACCACCTGAATTATATTTTCTGTAATCTAACTCTTATTAACTTCACTAACATTTATATTTATGTTAATAAGACCTCATGATTGTACGCAACACGTCATTTGACAACACGGTACTTTATGTACGCAACACGTCATTTGACAACACGGTACCACGGGTCGAGATTAATTCCGATCAATACGAATACGACGGGGTCTTTATATGTTATCTAACATTTATGATTACTTATGCAATTAATCATTATTTATTTCATGCATACTAATGTTTATTCTTAAATTTATAATTTTAAAAGTTAAAATAAAAAAATAGTTTGTATTTTTATTAAAAGTAAATCTTAAAAGTTAAAATAAGAAAAAGTAGTTTGTACTTTTATTAAAAGTAAATCTTAAAAGTTAAAATAAGAAAAAGTAGTTTGTATTTTTATTAAAAGTAAATCTTAAAAGTTAAAATAAGAAAAAGTAGTTTGTATTTTTATTAAAAGTATATCTTAAAAGTTAAAGTAAGAAAAAAAAGGGGATGGTAAAATGGAATAGTTTTTTGTCAAAAATGAAGTATTGAAAATGAAGTGGTCTCCTTCTATAACTAAAAAAAATATATATACTTTTATCAAATGAATTTTTTTGTGGCCGACAATTTCAAACACGAGTCCGTGTTTAGTTTATCAAGAATATCTCTTGCTTTGGTGAAAGGTCACGATCACGATATCAGGTGTTGTGAAAGAATTAAAAAATTAGTCAAGTGGCCTTTTAAAAACTAGAAAAAAAATTTAAACAAAAAGTTTTTTTTATATATTTATAATTTACGGGTAACGTAAAAAAAAGGAAGTTTTTTTTAAAAAAAAAAAAAAACAAAGAAAGTGTTTAAATGAGTTTTACAGAAAGGGGGAAAGCAAAGTAAAAAAAAAAACTTTTTTTCCAAACAAAGGTAAATGAAAGTAGGACTTAATACAAGAAAAAAGTAAACATCTCCTAGACGTGATAAAATCTATCAATGATAAGTATTAGACTTGATGAGCTAAATGTGACAAAAATGTTTCAACATGTCTTATGTTAATTTTCTAAAATAAGTTATTATTATTCCGAGTTTAACACATATACATATGTTAATTAAAAACAACCTTTTTGTTCTTATGTAGTGTTGGGTTGCAATTTTGGTTGTATGCCATAATTCCATCCAGTAGAGTGACAATAGAAAACTTTTGATGATAATCAATAAATTTTTTTTTTCCAAACTTGTCAAATGTTTTGTTAAAAACGTGACCGTTGAAAAAAGGAGGTTGAATAATAAAACTTAAAAAACAAATTATTTTTTTAAGAGTGTGCATCAAAATGGCCCGTTTAATAATGGGGAGTAAAAATATAGTCAAATTGTTTCAACGAACAAGGGTTCAATTGGATGTCTCTTAAAAAAAATCCGCGGGTACGGGTGATGGATCCAATGGATCCGCATCCACGACCCGCGGGTGCTATCCCTAATTGTGACAAGTACAAATCAACTAAAAGTCTAAAAAATAAATGCTCTTATAGGGACCAAATGTTCACAATAATTGCCTAAGCTAGATATGAAACAAATAGTTCATAAAAAAAAAAGGTCGTTGTGCGTTTTCGGGATGATAGCCGAAATACACTTACAAAAGTAGGTCAGCCGTCAATTCTTTATGGCCATATCAACGTAGATCAATAAAATCATTTATGGTTTTGATAAAAGATTAATTAAAAATTAATTGTTTTTTGGTCTTGGATTCCCGGTAACAAAAGCAAAGGTTGTTTTTGGTTGCCACAACAAACAAGACAGAGGTTGTTGACTTTTGTTGTTAAACATGGCACAAGTAAACAATAACAATAGATTATTGTTTTTGAAAAGAATAATGATGCGTTAATTTTATTGTATAAAATAAAATTAAAGAAAATGGTTTTCATTGATGACTATGAACAAACGCAAACAAAGTGTTTGTGGTATTTGGTGATTAAAAAAAAAGTGCATCTAAAGCTTCTACTGAAAATAATATGCATCTAAAGCTTCTACTGAAAATTAATGTGCAAGGTACAACATATAACTATATGGTCAAATTCATTTGAGCCTTCGGAGTCACAAGTATATGATGTATATATATTACTCAATTAACAAAATAGTAAATCGAAATTAATTCATATGAATAGTAAAACGAAATTAATTAATTTACTATTCACATAAAAAAGCGCATATGATGAAAAGCGCATCGCATATGATAAGCGCATATGATAAAAAGCGAATATAATGAAAAGCACAGCGCATATGATGAAAAGCGCATATGATTAAAAGCGCATATGGTGAAAAACACAGCGCATATGATTAAAGGCGTATATGGTGAAAAGGATATATGATAAAAAAGGCACATATGGTGATTAATGAAAAGTATATTGTGAAAAAGAATCACAAATGTTTCTTGAAAGAATTCAAGGTAAGATATATGAACCAATTCATCCATCATGTGAACCATTTTGATATTTCATGGTTCTAATAGACGCATCTAGCGGATGGTCTCATATTTGTATGTTATCGAGCCGTAATATGGCATTTGCAAAGTTTCTTGCACAAATTATTAAATTGAGAACACATTATTCTGATTACACCATTAAAAGGATGAGACTTGATAATGCTGGTGAGTTAACATCTCAAGCATTTAATGATCATTATATATCTACAGGGATTGTTGTTGAACATCCAGTTGCTCATGTGCATACACAAAATTGGTTTAGCTGAATCAATAGATAAACGCTTGCAGCTAATAACTAGACAATTGATAATGAGTACAAATCTCTCAATATTTATATGTGGACATGTAAATTTACATGCTGCGACATTAATTCGCATTATACCATGTGGAAGTCATAAATATTTTCACTTAATACTTGATTTTGGCCAAGAGCCAAATATTTTTCACCTTAGAACATTGGTTGTGCAGTGTATGTTCCAATTGTATCACCACAAAACAATAAAATAGTTCTTCAAAGAAAGATGATAATATATTTTGGATATAAAACATCTTCAATCATAAGATATATTGAACCCATGATGGGTGATGTTTTTACAGCACGTTTTGCTGATTGTCATTTTAATAAAACATTGATCCCTAGATTAGGGGGAAAAATAAAAATAAAAAATAAAATGATGCTTCATGATGTGAACATCAATTAAGGTATATTGAACTCGCACAAAAGAATGTGAAACGAAAGTTCAAAAATAATGCATATGCAAGAACTTGCAAATTAATTACTTTATGCATTTACAGATATAAAAAAGTGACTAAATCATATATACCAGCGATAAATGCTCCAGCTCGAACTGAAATTCCAAAAGCTGGCAATAATGTCACTGTTGAGTCTTTGCCACGCATCAAACGTGGAAGATCAATTGGTTCCGAAGATAAAAATCCTCGAAAAAGAAAATCAGCTGATAATGAGGTAAGAGAAAGTGTTCAAGAAGAACCACAAATCAATATTCCTTCTGCAGAGGATATTGATAAATGTAAATACTAAAATTGCGATAAATTATGCAATATTATGGAACCGAAATGAAACTAAAATCTCTATGAGATATTTTCATATAATGTTACAATGACATCATGAATAAAGATGATGATCTGGAACTAAAATCTGTCATTGAATATACAAAATGGACATGATTGAGCTCAATGGAAAGGAGCAATAAGAGCTGAATTAGAATCGCTCGATAAAAGAAAAGTTTTCGGATCAATCGTTATCACTTTTAAAGATGTGAAACGTATGGGATACAAATGAATTTTTATCCGAAAAGAAATGTGCAAATGAAGTTACAAGGCAAAACTAGACTTGTAACTCAATATTTCCCACAAAGACCAGAAATGAATTAGGAGGAAAAATTATCCTCCTGTAATGGATACAATTACTTATTAGATACTTAATCAACCTGGTAGTTATTTAAATGCATCTCATGAATGTTGTTACTACTTATCTGTATGGATCACTTAATAGTGATATATATGAATATACCTAAAGGGTTAAGGTATCATAAGCATCTAATGTAAAACCCAAGGGAATATATTCCATTAAATCACAAAGATTTCTAAGTGGGTTTATACAAACGGGACGTATGTGGTATAACCGATTAAATGACTACTTGATAAAAAAAAAGGGTATAAATATAAACTTATTTTGCACGTATGTTTTATAAAAACAATGTTCGGATATGTGATCGTAGTTGTTTATGTCAATGTTCTTAACATCATATGAACGAATAAAGAGATCTATGAAATCATTCAACTTCTAAAGAATTATTTTGAAATGAAAGATCATGAAAATCTTAACAGATCGGAAGTTCCATATTTTAGTGCAATTGAGGTTCTTATGTATCTTATAGATTGTACAAGACCTGACATTTCTCTTGCAGTTAATTTGTTGGCAAGATTCAGCTCAAATGACAATGGAGCGGGATCAAACACATATTTTGATACCCTTGAGAAACTGCTGATTTAAAATTATTTTATTATAACGTTTCAAAACAAGATTTGGTTGATTATATATATGCAGGTCATTCATCAAATCCTCATAAAGATAAATCTCAAACTCGATATGTATTCCTAAATGGAGGCACCGCAATATCATGACGTTCTCAAAACAAACACTTGTTGCAACATCATCAAATCATGCCGAAATGATTGCATTACATGAAGCTACTCGGGAATGATTTTAGTTAAGATCAATGATACAAATCATTATTGATTCTTGTGGACTAGAACGCTATAAAAGCGTAACAACTATCTATGAAGATAATACAGCTTACATAATACAAATGAAAGAAGAGTATCAAAAATGACAGAACAAAACATAAATGCTGACGAGGCGCTAAAGCTATAAACGGTCTTAACGGTCATAAGTTTGATGGAAAAGAATGGTATATTGGTAAGGCTCAGAAAAAGACTGAAAGGGAATAGGAACTGAAACAACGGTTTGAACAAACCATGAAGGAGACTGTAGACAAATCACGATGGCCAAACTTGTACATAAAAGATTTAGATGATACAGTTACAAATGAAAACCTCAGATTTTTCTCATATACTCAAGATCTCGTAAAAGACAACCAGATTAAAATGAGATACGTTCAATCAACAACTCTGCTGATCTTTATACCAAAACACTGCCAACTGCTATTTTCAGAACACACGTTCATAATATTGGCATGAGACATGTTCAGAAGATGTAACAACTCAGGCGTTGCCTATTTGAGGGGGAGTCAACTCTATGCTGCACTCTTTTTCCCTTAGCTAAAGTTTTATCCCAATGGGTTTTCTTTAGCAAGGTTTTTAAGGAGGCAGTAATAGTTATTCTCTAATAAAATTGTCATCCAAGGGGGAGTGTTATAAAATATCTAGATTGTGTTATAAAATATCTAGATTGGATGTTAATTTTATTATTATTATATTTCTTGCATAGTAATATTTTATACTATAAATAGACATGTATGGTAACCATTTAAGGTGCACCATTTCTCTTAAAATATCAATATCAATATTTCTTCTCTCCTTCTTCTCTCTTTTTCTCTCTTTGTTCTTATAACCATTAAAGGTAGTTATAAGCCTACTGAATTATAAGAAATATAATATTGCTTTTTAAGAATATTTAATTCCAAGAATTGAGTAAAGTTGTCATAGACTCATAGTATCAAATGTTGCCTGTATTTTGGTTGATATTATGAAGAAAATTACGGGGTAGAATATAATACAATTGTATTAAATTTAAATTATGTTAATGAAAATCAGATATTAATTAAACCATGTAAACATAATTTCAATTTATAGTGAAAAAATTAATTAATTAGAAAACTACCAAAGTCTTGTGCATGGGTGGGTATGGCCGGGTGACATAGAAAAACTATTCGGTATATCCTCTTTTTATCATCTTTGCATTTTATTTTATTTATTTATTTTTTTTTTAAAGCAATCATCTTTGCATATTGCATCTGCCCATAATTGATGAAAGAAAGAGCAATTTCACTTTCATTCTACTTTTGCTTCCACCAAAGTGAGACAAATTTATCCATGGAATAATTATCATATTTTTTTTTTGAAAGACAAGCAATTTTATAGATAAAAATAAAATACAACTAGCAAGAAGCTAGAAAAGGCACCCACGATAAGAACACACCTACAAAATACAAATTATCTAACCAACAAACATCACAAAAAACTAAACACGAAAAACCACGACAAATCAACTCAAATGACCCCAATAAAACAATCACATAACCCAAAACAAAATGAAACGTGAACACGAATGAGAGTTAGACTCATAGAGCCAATCACACAACACGTAGACCTTAAACATAGCTTCTACGCTTCCGAGTCCGAGGATGAAACCGGATCGCAATCGTAATCGCGATCGTCATCGCAATCACAATCACAGTCACAATCGCAATTGCAATCGTCATCGTCCTCATCGGAGTTCTTCATCAAATCATCGATAATAATCCTTTCATACCAATTACGCTTTTCACGACATCTTTTGCGCTTCAATTGTTTTCTTCCGTGTACGTACTTAATAAAATGATTGTTAATCAAAGGCCTAAATTTTCGCTTCTTATATCGAAAACGAACTACCGAGCTACACCCTTCTATTGAAACACCATTCATAAGTTTTGGGCCACTAGAAAATTCACTAGATATAGAACCATCATCTACTGGCCCATTATATATTACTCTAGGTTCTTTAGTAAGCCCATCAATAGAAACAAATGGTCCTTTAAGCTCATCGTTGGAACCTACCGTGTAATCACGTGATATATCTCTGACATTTAAATCATTATGTAATTTTGTCTCCTTGAAAACTGGTTCACAATGCTCTTCATTTGTTTGAAATTCAAATGTACCGCCGTTTGTATTGAAAACATCACAATCACTTTTGACATTTGTATCACTTTTGACATTTGTATCGAGACCTTCACAATCATGTTTGAGATCCGAGTAGGTATAACCAGAATCAAACCTTCGAGATTCACGATCATCCTCAACCTTCAACTCCTCGACGGCACCCTTGGCCGGAACTTTTTCCGGCGAAATTGAAACTTGATTCTCGAGTTGACTACAATTAGATGTGCTTTTTAATGGATCACCAATGACATCGAAAGATTTCTCACAACCAAGGGTAGAACCATAGGTAGCCGAAATAGGGGTCGTGTGAACCGGTGTAGATACATGACCAGAGCTTTCCATCTCCTTCATTGAACTAGTAATATTTGAAGAACCATTACCCGTTACGATAGAAGCTTGCTCGTCCTCTTTAAACAATTTCCATTTGTGTTGTCCAAGGAAGAAACTAAACTCGAGTTTTTTATCGATTTCTGATGCGGGTATTTTAAACTCGAAAACTTTTCCATCTATCTTCAATTCGATGAATTTAGCACTGTCATTAGTGATGCTTGAAGAACTGTAATCATGACTGTCACCCGAAAAACCACCATTTAATCCCGAAGTATGATGAACCCGAGTCCACGACGATACATGTTTGAAGTCCTTGCAAGAAGATGACTTTCTATCATGGGCTTTGTAAACTCGCAACCACCTTCCTTTGAGATGAATAGAGTTCAAAACCTTCACAAAACCATCGATGTCCTTTAATCCACTGTATCTAACGAACCCAAATCGTTGCCCGTTTGATAATCTTTTTCTAGCCAAGTATACATCCTCCACATCACCATAATGTTTGAACACATGCCATAGATCGCCAACTGACCAGAAGTTCGCGAAATTATGAAACATAAACGAAGTTATTTGACGCTCGCCGCATCCCGTTGAAAAAGACTTGGAAAACTGTTCTCGAACCCTGAACGAGACCCTCGATGTGTCGATGTTGTGCCCTCTTGCACTCTCGAGGCACCCACTTTCACCCATACTTTTATACTCTTACACCATAGCCCACGAACAGATCAGACGATAACATGGAAACAAATAAAACGAATGAAGAGAGAAAAGAGGAAGAATGAAAAAAGGTAGAAACAAAATGAAGAGAACGAAAAGTAGGAAAACCCTCCGAAGCACCGGCAAAGCACCGATGACCGGAGGTATGATCTGCAGAAGAGGAATAATTATCATATTACCAAGTGTCATAATTCATATGTGTTATTGAGTTAAATATCTACACTAGTTAAAATATCTAGCTTTATCATTTTGAATTTAACATGTAGAATTGTAGATGATATACAATGTTTTGTTTTTGTTTACATCACTCTTATATTGTAATTAAGTCTTTTACAAATAAATCAATGATCAATAATTTACAAACAATAAGCAATATGCAACACATGATCAATTTTTTCAAACAAACTTCAATAAAACTTTGAAGTGGACTTTTTTACAGTAGTATTTTAAAAATTCCCTAAAAGTAATTGTAGTGAACGCATAAAAAGGTTCGATATTATAATATAGGAAGATAAATAATTGGAAGTAAAAGAAAGATACTACACAACTAGAGTGGTCCCTTTATCCTGAAAATTCATGACCCTCACTTTCTTGTCTCTTGTCATGTGTACCCAATCTCTTCACTCAACTAATTAGTATTCGTATTTTGTAACACATTCAAACACCGTGTGATGATTTGAAGAAGATATACGGTACGTATTATTAAAACATAAGGAGTGATGAATGGATCATTAATATTGTTCTAGCTGAACTTTGTTAATGAACAAGTTAAGCACGATGTTTATAAGTTTCAAATAGCCAACAAATATTGTTTTTAAACAATTAGAAAATAATAAAAGATATAATAAAATAAAATTTGAAGAACTCAACTAACACAATTTTAATGTACCAGTTTCAAATGTTAGACAGTCTTTAACAATGGCAAACAAAATGGACATGTTGATGGGTAGTGATGGGGTACTTGACGTGCGTGCTAGTATACTGATAAATAATGTGTGGTGTGTTAAGTAACGTGTTGAATGATGTGTTAAAATATAATTGAAAGTTTAGTGAAATAGTGGATAAAAATTAAAAGGAAACACCAAATTCAACCAATAAAAAATCAGCACTCCACATTTTATCCCCGTGCTTGGAGCACGCACGCCACATTTTATTGTGTGAGCACGCTACCATTATACGGCGTGTTGGTCCAATTTGAGTGAAGCACGCCTCCAAGACGCATTGTTAAAGAAGGTCTTATTGGACAAAAATGTTTTACATTCCACCTATCGAATCCTAATTAAAACCTGAGATACCAAGTTCTTTAAAACATTGTCACTTATTTTAAAATTACATAAAACAAATAAATAAATATATACAGAGTAAATTAATTGTAATTAAATTAAATTAAATAAAAGTAAAATAAAAGTAAAAGTTATTATTAAATTAAAAGGCAATGAAAACATATATTCAAGTTACAAAGAGAAAAAGGGTGGTGGGTCTCCTGCCAATTTAACAGAACTACCAAACAGATCTACTCCATAATTCTCTTATTCATTCCCGTGAGTGACACCATAATATATCTCATACTCACACTCTCCGTGTATGTGACCAGTTTCTAAATCTCAAAATTGGATATTTTCTTTCAAATAAAACATACTACTTGCTATATATATCTACTTAAATCTTGGTGTTTTACACTTCCACTTTCTTAATTTAGCAAACTCTCTCTGCCTATTTGTAAAATCAAGGTTGATTTGATAAAGAATTTTCTTGGTCTTAAAATACTATTTCTGGGATCTCCTTAATTCCATTCCATCACATATTTTATTAAGAAAAAAAATCAACTTTTTGTTCATACAGATATTAAACCCTATGAGGGTTTAGGGTTTTTCTTATTCTTTTTCATTGACATACCTTCTTTTTATCCAATTCAACTTTTTACAACAATTTTCCATGTTTCAGCAGTTGGGTTCTTGGAATTTAATAATCTTGAACTATAAAGTTCCAACCTTTATCAATAGAATTTCATGAATTTGAAGGTGAATTGAGTTTCTTGAAGTTTAAATTCAATAAAAATGTCATCTTTTTTAACTGGTGGTACAGGAAGAGCTTATGGATTGGATATTGAAAATATACTAAAATGCCCATCAACAACTTCTAGTAGAAATTCACATTCACATTCATCATCTTCAACTCTTTCTGAATCAAGTAATTCCCCTATAACAATCTGGCATCGAAAACCTCGAACCCCTCGAAAACGACCCAATCAAACTTACAATGAAGCAGCTTTTCTTCTTTCCATTGCTTGTCCTAAAGTGTTCTCAACCAAAAACCTTTCAAAATTCACTAAAGTACAAAATGGTAACTCCTTACATGAATCATCACCATCTGAATTACTTATCGAAACATCAGGTTATCTCCTTCATCAACCAAATTTGGAGACACCCAATTCATCAGTCGAGTCAAAAGTGTCGAATTCTAGCCCAAGCCTAGACGGAATTGGATTCCAATTCCAGAGTTGTAATTCAATGGAATTGTGTAGTTATCGGTTTGAAGATGATTTCGATACTGATTCAATACTTGATGAGGAAATGGAAGAAGGGATTGATAGTATCATGGGAGATTCGATTACCTCGAATAGTCCAATAATTGAAACTACCAATTCTAATTCAAGAACATGTTATGGGTATCCTATGGGATTGGGATTTGGAGGGAATTTGGAAATGAATTTTGGGTTTGGAGTGAGGAATGGAATGAGAGCATTAAAGAATGGTGATGATGGGAATTGGTGGAGGTTTCCGAAGGTGAATGTGGTGAATATTTCGCCGGAGGTGGTGGTTCCGGTGAAGAAAACTCCGGTGGAAAAGAAAAAGAAGAAAAAGGTGGAAGAATTAATGAAGAGGTCGGAATCGGAATTGGAATTAGGAAAGGGTGGCTGGAATCAAGAAGAGGAGAATGGTGGTAATGAAATTGGGTCCAAAAAATTGCTATTGAAGTTGAATTACGACGACGTTTTAAATGCTTGGTCAGATAAAGGGTCACCGTTACCGGAAGAAATTTCCGGGTCGGAGTCTCCCGGTGGTGATATCCATGTAAGTACTCGCTATAATTAGTAATATTTAATATTTAAATCTAAATTAAATATGGGGATGATTCTAACACACACTTTTTTTATCCTCACACACCAATTTAAAGAAATGGGGTATTATTAGAAGAGTAAAAGGTTAAAATAAGTGTGTGAGGATGAAAAAAGAGTGTGTTAGAATCATCCCCCATTAAATATAGACATATACTCCATTGTACACTAATATATATATACGGAGTATATAATATACGAGTGTAGTATATTTCTATCTTTTGTTTGTACTTTCAAGATTAACTTATATCAATCTACTTTTTAAGGTTTTGAAAATTTAATTATAAGAATTTCTGGTATTATGATAATCTATCATCTATTATGTGTTTTTTTTAAAACAACCAAAATCTATATACAGACACGCGAGTTATCCTAGCAAGTAGCTAAAATAAACACGCAAAAATTGGATTATTTATTATATATGGAGTATTGTCTATTACAGGGACGGATTTGGACATGTTCTAAATGTGTCATAGAACAGGGACCTTAATTTATAGGGGCAAAAAAAAATCCAATATATACTAGATATAGTGACCCCCTACAAAAATCCAATATATAGTAGGTATAGTAACCAGTCCATTAAAGCCCATTAAATATAACTATTTTATATTAGATTTTTTGCAATCCTTATTTTGAAACTTGCTAGTACTTATGAGATGGACATTGATATATTCAACATCATTTTTACTTCATCCATCATAACTGCACATTAGCAGGTTATACAGTACAACATGTTAATGCATGATTTATGGTGGATGAAGTAAAAATGATGTTGGATATATCATCACCCTTATGAGATTATTAGTATTATTAAATTTATTATTCATTTACTCACTATATATGAAAATTTTATTATACAAAAGGCATAGTTTATATATGCTGAACAGGACCATAATATTAACGAGACCGCCCTGGTCTATTACTCCCTCTTATTAAGTAATTATGTATTATTATATTATATTTATTTATTATGCTATTCATAGGACATGTATTGAATCAAAGAAGCACAGCGGAATAGATTAAACAAAGGTTGATATATTTGATATAAATTTCGTTTTAACTAAGAAAAACGAACGAAACAATCTAAGATTATAACTTATGTCAAAATATTTATTACAATATAATACCACCATACATGTACATGTATTAGGCCTCATTCCATCAACATTCTTATTTATGCAATTATGCATATAGTTAGTTAGTTTTCATGTCAAAATAAATTCATCCCAAAACAGCCTAATAATTAGAGCTCCAATAGTCACAAATGCAAAGCTC
This sequence comes from Rutidosis leptorrhynchoides, assembly GCF_046630445.1. Classification (NCBI taxonomy): domain Eukaryota; kingdom Viridiplantae; phylum Streptophyta; class Magnoliopsida; order Asterales; family Asteraceae; genus Rutidosis; species Rutidosis leptorrhynchoides. The sequence goes on from NC_092334.1 coordinate 30,889,065, forward strand.
ACTAGAGCATATCACGAGGTGGCCAAGGAAAAATATCATAAATAATAACGCAATATACCGATTAGGCCACATATGTATGAATAAAAAATAATGTCTTTCCCGACTCTCAAGTAGCCTGAACATGAATAACTTCATCCTTATACTTTTATTAGTTTAGTTTAGCATTTGTTTTAAGCTAACATTGTCAAAAACAATTGCTTGAACAGGCAAAATTGGCTCAAATAGATTTATTTTCGGAGAATGGCGGATTAAGAGAAGCCAGTGTGATGCGTTACAAAGAGAAAAAGCGCACACGATTATTTTCTAAAAAAATCAGATATCAAGTCAGAAAAGTTAATGCTGATAGACGACCTAGATCTAAGGTACACATATTTTCGTACCTTGAGTTTCATGAAATAACTGAACTAGTGTATTAATTAGTGGGTATCAAATTTTCTAAACATGTAAGTGCGTTTTGATAACGTTACAAGCTTTATTTTTTATAATATAAGTAATAGAAAGATTTGCACATTTTATAAAATACTTAATTGTGTTCTTTTGTGATGTTTGCAGGGGCGTTTTGTTAGAAAGACGAACTCAACGTCGTGTGACGACTGACGACACATAATAGAGTTGAATTTTTATATTTTAAATTTTCATTTTGAGACCATATATTTCTTCTTTCGTTGTTGAAGAGAGGTGGGGTTAGTTAAGCAGAGATCAGGATAGGAAGGAGAGAGTAAAGATTAAAACATTTTTGTTATCAGTATTTCAATTATAGATCTTGTTCTTTTCATATCTATATCTATCTATAGATATAGATATCGATACATAGATATAGAAGAGAAGAATAAAGTGTTATAGTGTACTAAGTTCTGATTATCCAGTTTTGTAATTGTATCTTAAATCCTGCATTTTGAATATAGTGTCGTTTCTCAGTACTGAGTTACTAGTGAATTGAAAACAAAGTTTATAATTTGAGTTGCAGTTAATATACTCTCTAATTATTAATACCCATCCGATCTATGTCTATAGAAGTCAGAAATAGTCAATTAGTCAAGAAACACTAACATATACAAACACATTTTTTTTTAACGGCTTATCTAAGTGCTTGCTATGCAGTGCTGTGTGTGTTAACAGACCAAAGAGAACAAGATTGCAGTTAAACATAAACTGTTAGCTACATTAACCGAGTCAGGTTTGGTTGCGCCCAACAACTATTAACTGTGGGACGGTCCCACGTAAGGAAATACAGTTGCAATAACTATATATATCCATCATTCTCCCTCCCGAATGCTAGAGTATAAAGGGATCGGTTTTAGCTCTTACTACAACCAAGGGGGAGGCTTTAATGATACTGGTAATGGTAATGTATGTATGTGCAGATTTAGGGTTTCTCCTTAAGGTGAGCAACCGGGATGAATACAATGTCGTTGTGATTAATTGTTGGTGCTGTGGTTTTAACTTTTCGGTTTGGTGTTCTTAAGAGTATTGTTTGCTGTAGATTTTCCAACTTCGTTTTAAGAAAACAAAGTTTCTCCATTTGAGCTTCTGCAGCAGCTTGATCATCACTTTCACTGGTGCCACCAATGACAACAGCTATGTTCCGTTCATTTTCTGTGTTCACTTCTAACATTTTCGGGCCCATTGTATCTTCTTCAAGATCCACGTCATCATCGACCTTAAACAAAATTAAGCGAAAGATGTTGAGAAAACCTGGTAGTTTAAACTCACTCCTTTTTATGCCAAGTCAAAAACAATACAATCTAGAGGTAGCAATTTTGGCCCAATTAATTAATAGGTCAGATGGTGTTAATTTTAACCCAAACTTAGACGAAGAGAATACCTTGTCAGTTGATGTTAAAACATGTAACTCCTCATTATCATGCTTCTGTTTTGCAGTTCTGGTTGTTGACCTAACAGTCTTTCTTTTATTGAATCTATTTGTAAAGATTGGCGTATGGGCGACATTTGTGGGCATATTATCTGATAGTGTCTCATAAACAGCTTTTTCACTCTTTGCTGGTTCTGATTGAGATTCTTTCTCATTAACAACTTTATTGTTCATTTGTTCTGATCCAAATTCTTTTGTTATCAAAGTACCATCATTTTCGGCGGGCATATCTTCCCCTGTCTGCATTTTAGAAATTAAAAAAATATAATTAAAACATATCTGAAAAGCATAAGCTCCACGCAAGCATACAAATTGAATTTTTTTTTAGGGAAGAGCAAACTTACCTTTTTGGTTTTAAGAGATAGGTAGCGTGCATTCTTAAACCACTTGCTCACCTAAAAAAAGACTAAAAATTCAGTTTGTTGTTCACAATCAGCAAAAGATTATCCTTATTTTTCACCACCTTTACTACCTTTTGTCAAAATTTCTGCAATTGTGAATTATATAAGTAACATCAATAGCATTTGGTTATGTATTTGACAAGAAAAACATGCAAAAGTCAGTGTGTGCTATTTTCATTACATTAAGCCTAAAACTATAAGAAAAATGAGAATATGACCTTTAATATTTGTTAGTAAGAAAATGTGAGCGGAACTTCATTACATTGCATGAAAAGGAAGTAAAGGTGAAGTATCATTTGTACTAAATCTAAACAAAATTTATGTATATGTCCCTATTTGTTATCAAATATATATTACCTTCTCCAGGTCAAGACCTAATTGCTTGGAAAGGTCTTCTTTAACAGCTCGAGAGGGGAGTTGATTCTTTGCAAAAACAAGCCGAAGCTTCTGATATAATACACAAATTAAAAATAAATAAAAAAAAGTTAATACAGGCCACTTACACCAAACTGTACATATGTCACCTTGCTTTCGTAAAAAAATAATAAAATAAATTAAAAATAACAACTGAAATTACCTCAACAGCTTCAGGCGGGATCCTGAAAAATGATCGTTTGGTTTCTTTGGAAAGCGAGTTTGAGTCAATGTTGGAAGTGCAAGCGACGTCTTTTACAGTTTGATCCTCAGTTACACAGAGAGTCATTAGAGTAGTAGCTGCATCAGACTCTTTTTCTCTCCGTTTTCTGTTAGTGGGCCCCCAGTCTTCATCTTCGCTTACTTCGTTAGCAAGAGCATCTTTTCCAAACATTTCCTGTAAAATAAGATTTATTAAATAAAAAATAGCTAAACATGTCTTGTAACATAAAAAAAGAAACCACTTCAAATGTAAACAGGATGAAAGATTAAAACACATGTTAACCTTAAGTAATTAATTAATAATATACTCACATCATAAAGCTTCCTATAATCAACCGATCGATGTTGTCGACGACCACTTAAAACATCACAATCAGAACCAGAACCCGAACCCCGACAAATAAAATTGGAGTTGCTTTCAAGACCCATATTTCCACTTGATTTCCTAGATTCATCATCAAAAACTTCTTCATCCAGTGAAGGTAAACTGCAGCTACTGCTGACATCATCTACCGATGATTCATTTTCAGTGCAAACTCCACTATTGCTGCAACTATTTACACTTTTTTCGATTCTGTCGGGATCATAATCGTCATCGCCGGAGTCATCTGACGGCCATTCTTCTTGATTGAGTAGAGTATCCCCACCATCAGGTAATGAAGCTTCAACCTTGAAAATCTCCTGAAAAAGTTATACAGACATGATAAGAATATTAATATCCCTTATGGTACAGTGTGATTTTTCAGCAATGCACGTTTGTGAGGTTCGTGGTAACTTTGACCCATTCTGGTCATGGTTTATTTGTATATAGTGTAAATCAACAAAATACTGGGTTAAAAGAAAATGCGTCGAGACCCGTTCAACATGTATGTATAACCGATAAACCTTTTAATCCATTTTTTTTTATAAAACCTTCTACATCCATTTTTTATACAAAATATGTTTACCAAACAGAATATATATTATCTGTTAACCAACCTGCCAATTGCAGTCATGGCGATAGCTTGTTCCGAGGTGTGCATTCATTGAGTCTATAATTTCAGTTTTACAAATGCAATATTTACAAAACCAACCTTGGTCTCCTGGGGGAACTGATTAATTATACAAATAACACGTCAGTCAAATATCATAATATATAAATCAATTAATAAATAAGTTTCTGGTAGCAATTAAAATGTAAGTAAAGCTTACTGTTTTCAGTTAGAAGAGGAGGATCAATACACATTTGATGAAAAGCACAATTGCACGTCCCGTCACACAGTATGATGTCATTATCAGGAAATGCCTCTCTCAGCTTACATTTGGCACAATGTATCTATATTAAATAAACAGTAAACAAATCATTAGGAACAAAAGAGAGTTGTTAAGTTTGTAAATTTAGAATGTTTTTCGTATGACTAGTGTACCACTGTTATAGAGCATAGTCATAAGATTGAGAAATATTAACCTATATTGTAACAAAATGTTTCCTGGTAATATATTTGTTTAATGCAATTGGGACTTGTAAAAAAAATATAAAGTGGCCATTGAATACATACATTATCATGATGTATAGACCCATCTGGAGCTATTACAGATTTATCAATACATCCATCTGAGCTAAGTAAATCCAGCTCTCGTAACGCATCACGGAGTCCAAGTTTACATTTCAGTATCTGCTTCATGGCTCTTTGAAGTTCTCTTTCTGGCTTAATTTTTTCCCGACTGAATATTAAAACAAAAATTAGTGCAACTAGGCCATCTCCAAAGTGTGAGAAGATATATCAGATAAATTATCATAATAAAGACATTTTAGCAAGTAAAATTTTTCCGATATGAAACAAAAACTACTATCAACAAGATGAACTGTCGACAAAATCCTCTTTTTTGAAGGCATGGCCCCAAAGTGTAGTTAGGGATGATTGAACTAAACATAAATCAAATAATCCCTGCACCAGATTTTATGTTTGTTGCTGCTAACACTTTGAGACAAGTTGTCTTGAAATGAAAAGGTAAGAGCAACACTCAGAAAAAAATGATAAAAAAAATAGGTATCCGATGCCATACCCCTTGTGAGCTCAGAAAAGTTTTACAAGTTTTACAGTTAGTGTTTAACTCTAAGGATGCAATGTCCTGTTCTCATCTATACATGATCATGCTGATGGCTGAAAAAATCAATATGGTAAGGCAACAACTATATCAACATAATTCGCCACTTCACAAACACGGTTAAATATCATAGTGTGCAGTCCTGAAAGAAAATTTGTAAGTTTCTATATCCAGATGCATTCCGTAGATGTCAAATTCTGATAATCTTTTATTCATTTTTCTCCTACAGATTTACAGGTTTCATAATCTTAGAGATTTTATTTCGCCTGTTTTATTCCATTTCCATCAGAATTCACTGTCACAAAATTCATAGGCACTGCTTCACTTCCCAAAATATCGATCAGTGTTCACAGCCAACGGTCAATGACAAAACTACAAAAGTACACTAAAGTTTGAAGATGAATAGCATTGAACTAAATAATATTAAACAAATTTGATGCATTATGATTCCCTATCTAATAAAGTCCTTATCATATTCTATGTATTTTGTGAGCCACTCATTGTATGCGAGATGTTAGTCACTGGGTATAAAATATGGTAATAATGCCTGGCATTTCACATAAGTTGCAGCAGACCATTCTGATTTCCGATAACTTACACAAATAGAAAATTAAAGGTATAAAAAACTCCCCTTCCCAGATTGAATGATTTACAAGCCGTTTACCCCAATAATAGTGATATGGCCATCTAACATGATAGGCTACACTTTCACCAAATATGTGTACTTTGTCAATGCAGATACACATCGTTAATACAGGTATGACACATTGTTAATACAGGTATGTTTCGAAAGAGCTAATTCTGATAAGCTCACAATGGCAAGACAAAAGATAGATCAGGTAATTTTTACAAGATCTATTTGATTACAAACCTCAAGAAGCCAAGTGAACAAATGTGTAAAAATTATCATAACAATAAGTGATTTACACCTTGAACATTGAATACACTACATACTAACATAGTTTTTGGCAAGATCTACTTAACATGGGACAAGGGAGTATTAGGTTACTCTCACTCTTATCTTCACAAGTTAACAAGCCTACTGGTCCACATTCACTCTTATCAACAAAACTTCTTCATGATATAACACGAACATCAGATTTAGCAAAGAAAGATTTGAAAATGCTAAATACCTCTGACCTTTCCAGCCTTCGGTTGAGTACGCATCTAGAAGATTCTGTTGCATTTTCATTTTAATGAGAAGATACCTTGTCCGCCTTTGCAGTTTGGAAGCTTCATCAACCTCAACTTTCTTGTTTGCCCGTTTTCGCTTCCGCTCTCTCCTTCGCTTAAACTTCTCAGAAGTATCATCCCCCTTTTGACATTTTTCGTTTTCATCATAACCTGTTGCATTCAATTGTATTTCCTGATTATGGCATTTTAACAAAAACGGCTTATTCAATAACTTTGGTTTTTTCTGAGAAAGCATTTATACACTTATAATCTTTCTTCTTGCTGTTGGTTAAGAGGTCAACAGGTTTTAATTTTCTTGATCTCTTTGTAGATGACTCCGTTGTGATGCTTTTTGACTGCGGACATTTTTCAATATTCTCATAAACCTCTTCCGTATATGCTCCACTCATGTTAATTACCTATGTATAAACTAGCAAACAAAACAGATAAGTTGGTCAAATGTAAATTTAACAATTCTTTAAGCAATACATATGAACTTAAGCTAACTAGCAAGATATGGCTCCTAAATTTCGATGAATATTGACTTTCACAATTTAAATAGGACAAACATTCAAATTATAAATGATACTCACTTACATAGTACATAAACGTCCAAATATAAATCCCTAGACGATTAGTAACTGTAGGAAGTAGTGTGATAACCATACAATGTAAAGTCTGAATCAACATGAAACCCTAGACAAACCTATCTGACAAACGTTAACTAACTCGATTAAAACAAGTAAAGTAAACCAAGCACTAGTATAAACTAAAACCAATCGAATATCATCATCAATAGTCAATCATACCTTACAATTCAATCAACTTCACACATTTGTTCCTACTAGCAAATGTGTCTCTTATGAGGTGCATTCATCATTGTTACACTAACTGATTATAAAAATCGGGCATACACAAAGTAACATGATACAAATTATGGATCAGTTATGAAAACGATGCAGAAATTAATCATTCAAAACCTATTCAACCAAAACAAAAAACCTGTGGATAAAAGTACACAATCAGATAACTAGATCAGTTACAGTAATTATTTGATCAAAAAGGATACATTAAACGAAGCTAGTTAACAGATAACACGAAAATGTAACTATAGACTTATTTATGTACCTGATTACGACGATGATCTGAAGCGGCACAAGGCAGGAAATGCACATCTATAGATACAGACGCATACACACATATATGTAATGATATATATCGGAAAAGGAAATGAAGTTTATGGACAAGCGATTGGAATTAGTTGGAGAAGGAATGTAAAATTGGTTAAGTATATGTTCGGTGATCAGTTTAGTTGAGCTTTTTAGGTGACGTCAATGGTCTCCGGTCGGCTAACGGTACGGTGTGAACGATGAGTTTCGATAGGGCGGGTTATGCTAAAAACCGGGCAATTGTTGTGCACAGATGATATTATTATTATTAGACCACTCCCTGTAGGTACCCGCTCATTACCGTAATTAAGCATAGCAAACGCTTAGTTAACCGCATTAGTTACCCGCACTCACCATGGATTTAATAAAGAGTTTTGGTTAGTTATAGGAATTGTGGGTCCCAGTAGCTTTTTATTGTTGAACTTGATGCTTTATTGCTTGTACGTTGTATATTAAGAAGAGTATTGTTTTAGCCATGATAGGAAGTGTTTAGTTATGAGTTACAACACAAAAACAACATACCCAATCCCACATGTGTGAGGTATGAGTGAGGTGTGACGTAGACAATCCTTCCTCTATTTTAGAATAAAGAGAAATCATTTCTTCACCCCGAGTGAAACACTCACAAGAGTAGAGAGAGTCCTCCCTCTCTCTATTCGACGGATAAAGAGATTGCTTCCAAAAGGACCTCCGGCCCAAAGAGTAGAAAAACAAAAAATAAAAATAAAATAAAACAAAATCAAATAAAAATAAATAAGGTAAAAAAAAAAAAGGTGCGTACATGTTTAGTTATGAGTTAGTTATAGGATATTGGTGTTGATATGGCGCTGATGTGGAAGGTTAAGAGGATGAATAGTTTAGTTACGATAGGGAGTGGCCTTAGACTACTCTCTATGGGGTTCATTATCATTCATTACCCGTCACCATAACTTATGTGACATTAGTTATATGCATGGTATCATAGGCATGGACTCATTATAGGTATTCATTATAGGTTATTCACTATGAATTTGGCAACTCCTCTTCTCATCCTCTTAGCATATGTGGGTCCAACATATTACTTTATGCAACAAATACCCCAAATACTATATGTACATGTTTTAATTCATGATGTACAACTTCATTTATATGGATATTGTACAAGTATTGTTCTATAATTAATCTATATTGTACAAAACAACACTTTGTATTTATTAATAAGTGTTGTTTTTAAAAAATAATTATTATTGTATTAGTTAAAATAAATATAAAAAAAATCAATTAATGATGTGGCAGTTAAGGGGAAAATATTTTAGTCATTAGGCTACTCCCTATCGTAACTAAACTATTCATCCTCTTAACATTCCACATGAGCGTCACATCAATACCAATATTTTATAACTAACCCATAACTAAACACTCCCTATAATGGCTAAAACAATACTCCTCTTAATATACAATGTACAAGCAATAAAGCATCAAGTCCAAACAATAAAAAGTCATTGGGACCCACAATTGCTATAACTAACATATATACTTCCATTAAATTCATGGTGAGTGCGGGTAACTAAGGCGGATAACTAATCCGTGCCTATGGTTCATTACGGGTAATGACAGATAACTAGCGGGTAATGAGCGGGTAATTGACTATAGGGAGTGGTCTTATAGGCAGTGTTTAGTTATAGGAATTTATAGGTTAGTTATAGAATTTGAGTGCTGACGTGACAGGTAAGAGTATGAATAGTGTTAGTTACTATAGGGAGTGGCCTTATATTTAGACTATATTGCTCATATAGTCCCTGTGTTTTATGAATTTTGTTATTTTAGTCATTGTCATTTTATTCCTGCATTATTAGTCACCATGTTTAGATTTTTGTCCCAACTTAGTCCCTGAAACAAACGACCAGTTAACAGTTTAAGCTGGCAACATGTGTGAATCACGTGACCTTTAACCATTCAATATCAACTCTTCCCTTTTTACTGTAACCCACAATTCTTTAACCAACCCTAAAATTCAAAATACTATCAGAATTGTTTCATTCCATTAAACAGTTGCAAAAAAGGATCGTTTCATTCCATTCCATGCCAAATTCACTTGCAAATTCATGCCAAAATCACTTGTAACCTTTACTTGCAAACTATGTTTAACATTAAATATTAAATAGCTCACATTAAACTATAATGATTAGTTCAGCTGCTGCAAATTCACCTGACACATTCTGTACATGGTGCAGCTAAACTAAATTTTCAAAAACCTTTAATTGACCGATTTTTTTTTTACTTTTGTCCATTTTGTCCATTCAAGTTTATGTAAATGGAGTTTTATTAATACACAGTTGCAATACACAATGTAGTATGATTTGATGCGATTTGCAACAACGTACAATCAAACAAACAATTACAATACACATTTGCAAACATATATATTCATTCAATTCGATGGCAAAATTTCAATACTGTGTAATTTATATATTAATACACAAAAAAACGTTATTTTCTACTAATTAAAAGAACCAATAACAAATCAAAATAACCTAGCTAACAACTAAATATATCTTCAACCAAAGCACTTGACCATCTTTATCTTTAATACTACCTTACATCGTGTTTCTAGTTCAATGATTATCTCAGAAGATGAATCGTATTTCGAATTTTAAGTTTTAAAAATGAATTGTATTTCGAATTTTAGTAATTTGTGCTTATAGCTTTTATTTCCATAGTGTGTACTTATAGTATTTTGAATATTAGGGTTGAGAAAAGAATCGTGGATTACAGTAAAAAGGGAAGAAGTGTTGTAGATATTAAAGGGTTAAAAGTCACGTGATTCATGTTAACTTGTCATTTGTTTCAGGGATTAAGTTGGGACAAAAACCTAAACACGGTGACTAATAATGCAGGAATAAAATGACAGTGACTAAAACTGTAAAATTCAAAAAACACAGGGACTATTTGAGCAATTTTGTCTTTTATTTATTTATTTATTTATTTATTTATATACTAGATTTTAAGAGCCCGTGCGTTGAACGAAAGTTCTATAAATTAGCACTCGAAACATTAGTATTGATACTATTCTAAATTAATTTGATACCAACTACAAAGAGATTGTGACAGCTAGGATACTCAAATTAACTCGGCGATTGACAGATAAGCCTACATATAATTCAAGCCAAATTTTTTTTTTCCAGCTGTTTGAATCACCCAGGGGGACTTAACCACCCACGCGTTCATCTCCTACACAGTTATACCCGCTCCCAACTGCGTGCCCAGGAGGAAACCCGCACCAATCCCATGCGGGGCATGAACGGTAAAACCCCCTCCCCCCACCGCGATGTGGGAAAGGTTTAATGGGTGAAACTTCATAGCAAGAATGGAATTGTGGGTTAATATGTAGCCAACGGGGGTCGAACTCCTGACCTCCCCTAAAGGAGGAAGGTCACCAACCGCTGGACCATTACACAAGTACCTCAACTTTTACATTTCCAGTTTATAAAGTTTTGGAACAGATTGAATGGTACCCATTTCAACCATTGTTATTGAAGGGAAAAACAGAGAAATTGAACCAAGAATTTACCGAAAAGTTGTAACTTGTACTGATATCTTAGATAATTAAACACAATAAAGTTCCACCAAACTAACTTCCAACATTGACTTACTTTCAGATGTGAAGTATGGGAAATTCCCTCCCTTGTACTTGCCGGTTTAGTATTCTCCATGCACATCTTGTTCATGGAATGAAAATTGAATATGTATGCCAGAATTTGTAACAGTATCAACTCAGTATATGAAGCCATCTTTTATGCTCTCATCTACTGATTTTACCCATCAATAATCATGAATGCGTAAAAAGGTCAACATTGCAACCTCTAATGTCTAATCTATTATGTTTTCCGATGTTCATATAATTTATACACTAAACAGTTGATACTATGATTGCGATTGGCTAGACAAACAATATTAACATTTCACAATACAATCTTACCAGATTATATTCAAATCTTTTTTGGACTCTTTTTGTTTTGGAGGGACTCGTCTCAACATGAGCGTCTAATCCAGGTTAAAATACTCGTAATCCTCAATGTAAGACTTCTTCTTTTCAACTTAGCAACAATTTATATAGGTTTGTTCCCTGGATTACAAATCCTCCACCTTGTGGAACCGGTGGACACCGACACTGATTTGTAATTTTATTTTATTGATTGTAATAGTTAGGTTTTTTGTTTAATGACGACTTGTGTTTATGATTTAAATTGATAAAATTTGTCCTTATTTATAGTTTTAGAGTCATATTAATAAACAAACAATTCTATTACAAACAACAAAATTAATACAAACATAATTAACACAACTCTAAGTACATCCACCGTCTCTAAAGAACACCTTTACTAAGTTCCTACACGTGATGTTAAGAATTATTTTCCTCCCTTGAAGGGGCAAAAACGGCAACATTTTGTACCACTTAAAAAGCTCCCTCGTGTATGCCTTTAACAGCTTCATGCTGACCTTCAGTAACATTAATGATCTTGCTATGAACAACATCGTCCATCGTACCAGTAGTGTCCTATTAATAAATGAAAAACTTACATTACCAGATTCTAGTGAAAGCAATACAAATTTTTAAAAATGAATGGGTCATGTAAACTCACTTTCAGCGTTACAATTAGATCACCTACAACATTTGGAACACACGTCATGACAAAATAACAACTTGATTGAGATGACCCGTCCTAATCCATAAGGATGAATACAATAACACATGGTTACATTGCGAGGTTTTTGACCTCTATATGATACATTTTACAAACATTGCATTTGTTTTCAAAAGACAACCTTTCATTACAACGAAAGTTGACAGACATGCATACCATTTCATAATATCCAAACTATAAATGACCTAATCTGTCATTTACTTAATAATAATCTTTATTGAACTCAACGACTTGAATGCAACGTCTTTTGAAATATGTCATGAATGACTCCAAGTAATATCTTTAAAATGGCAAATGCACAGCGGAAGATTTCTTTAATACCTGAGAATAAACATGCTTTAAAGTGTCAACCAAAAGGTTAGTGAGTTCATTAGTTTATCATAAACATTCATTTTCATCATTTTAATAGACCACAAGATTTTCATTTTCATTTCTCATAAATATACATCTCATACATAGAGATAAAAATCATTCATATGGATTGAACACCTGGTAACCGACATTAACAAGATGCATATAGAATATCCCCATCATTTCGGGACTCCCTTCGGACATGATAATTTCGAAGTACTAAAGCATCCGTTACTTTGGATGGGGCTTGTTGGGCCCAATAGATCTATCTTTAGGATTCGCGTCAATTAGGGGTCAGTTCTTTAATTCTTAGGCTACCAAGCTAAAAGGGGCATATTCGATTTCGATCATTCAACCATAGAATGTAGTTTCAATTACTTGTGTCTATTTCATCAAACATTTATAAAAGCGCATGTATTCTCAGTCTCAAAAATATATATTGCAAAAGCATTTAAAAAGAGAGTAATGAAACTCACGATACTGTATTTCGTAGTAAAAATACATATGACGTCATTGAACAATTGTAGGGTTGGCCTCGGATTCACGAACCTATATTAAGTATATATATTCATACGTTGGTCAATATTTGTCTAACAATTTAGGTCAAGTCATAGTGTATCACAATCCTAATGCTCGAGATTATCATGTAAAAGTCAATAAAAGTCAACTTGTCCCAAAATGACTTCCAAAATCTATACATGCTTATTATATAACTTAAATGTAGTCGTTTTATATATTTACATATATTTATCAAATTTTATTAGAGTAAATAATACAAGTCATTTATTAATAAATAAAAATTTATATTAAAATTTATATATGATAGAAATATACTTTTATATATCTTAAGTAGTAAAATTTATAAAGTTCACTTAATATCATAAAATATAGTGGTATGTATTATTAATGTAATTATATCACGAGTGATAAAATATCTTTGTATCACAATTTCATTTGATAAAATAATATTGATAATAATAATAATAATAATTAAAAGTTGTATTATTTTGTAATAATAATAATAATTATTATTATTCTACTAATAATAATAACAATATTTATATTTACTAATGATGATATTAATTATGATAAAATGATAATTCTAATCATGATAATTTTAATAATAATGATACTTTTTAATTTTAACAGTAATAATAATATTATTTTATAAAAATAATAATTCTATTCAAAATGATAATTTTTAATAATAATAATACTAAAATGATAATAATAATGATATTTTATAATAACAATAAGATTTCTATATAATTTTAGTAAAAATGATAGTTTTAATATTAATAATACTTTTAATAATAATAATAATAATAATAATAATAATAATAATAATAATAATAATAATAATAATAATAATAATAATGATGATGATGATGATAAAAATAATGAAAGCGATATCTTTATCTAAATCGATATCTTACAATATTTCAATTTCATCATGATACTTATACTCATTATTTCCTAATCGATTTGTTTAATAGCTTTTAGTCCTCTTTTTATATCGAATTCATAATAATGATAATATTAGTAGTCATAATAATTAGATAATACTAATATTAATAAATATTATAATAATATTAATAACTATTTTAATGATAATAATAATAATAATAATGATAATGTTAATAATAATCTTAATGATAATAACGGTAGTAATACTAATAACAATGACAATTTTTAATAATAATACTTATAACGATAATGATATTAATAATAATAATAATTATTAGATAATAATAATAACGTCGATAGTAATAATAATAACTATTTTAACAATATTACTTAAAAATATAGATAATTCAATTGACTATATCTTTTAATTCGTTCATCGAACCCATACGATTTCTAAATGAAAAGTTATTAATTTTTCGCTAGCTTTCCAACGACATGCATATCATATACCTTATCTCAGTAGCATACGTATTAACTTCATGATTCATCATAAACTATCTAACGACGAAACTAAGCATACAAGCATGAATATTTATATATACTCGAGCACTAGTCAGGGATACACTATTAATATATAAAAGTTACGATATGAGTGCTCACGTATCAATATTGTGATTCAATATTGCAGGAAAGTACGTAGACGCGACGGAGATGACAAACACTAGATTGACCTCACGAGTATACCCACGAACATTACCCATAACCTCCATAGCTATAACCCATAATTTCCTTATCTCTATCCCGCTCGCAAAACCCGTTTTCAATTAACTCGCTCATGACCTCGTCGTAGTATTTTATGTATAATACTACTAATACTACTAATATTAAGATTAGTACTAATAATAATAATACTATGATTAATAATATTAATCTTCATAATAATAATAATAATAATAATAATAATAATAATAATAATAATAATAATAATAATAATAATAATAATAATAATAATAATAATAATAAATAATAATAATAATAAAATAAATATATTAAGGAGTAATATAGATTGAGGGATTGGAGAGGAATGAATTCGGCAGACAACTGAATGCGTTTTATAGACATATCCTGAGATCCATCCTCATGCGATCGCATGGGCACCCATGACAGCTCAAATTCGCTTGTTTTTATCTTGCCGACGGTTTTATAATAATATTATATATAAATATATATTTAATCTATATGATTATATATATATTATTTTATATTTACGTGCATAGTTAATTTGTAAATTTAGTTCCAATGTCTTGTACGTTGTCACTCGACTAATGTCCTGGTTCCGGTTTCTCGAACACTTTTTCGTACGCTAAGAAAACTTGTACTTTACGTCTCGCGACACGTACCTGTAACATCCTCAATCGGGCCTAGATGTAAGATTACTAAAGTGCCCTTAAGTTAGTGTTGTGTTATTATATGCTTTTATTATTTATTTAATATTTACTATTAAATAATGATGTGGTTAGGACCAGTTTGTGACAAGGGTCACAGAACAGGTTTGTTTATTTAATTTTAACCTCGTTTGGGTTGCCAAATGATGTACAAAAGATATCAGATAACTGATAAATACCCGTGTGTTGCACCGTGTGGAAATTAACCTCACTTAAAAGACTTGTGCTGTGTTCTTTCTTGCATTTTCTGGATTATTCCCAAACATCCCGTACCTTCATCTCTTTCACCTAATTAACCCTAATTTCTAATCCTTGTTTTAGAGCTCGAATCATTTACATCTTTATGTTCCTTGTGATTTACTGATTCTAACAAGGTAAGATTCATAGCTTTTCATGCTTTAATCTTCAAGAAAATGGAGTTTTTGTGTTAGTTTTTATAAAGTGTGTATTTGGGTCAAAAATGGTTTGATTTGATGTTGTTTGAGTCCAAATCTTGTGGGTTTATGTTTCTACATGTTTAGTGTCTTTGATTTGGTCAGTTTTGAGGTCGTAATCGAGCTCTAGAGCAAGAATTGGTTGATTTTGGGTGAAACCCGTCACTTTGGTAGCTGTTGCTGCAGATGAACTACCCTCGGCCGATGGTCTTTGACCACCGACCAATGGCGTGTGACAATCGGTCGATGGACTAGACTATCGACCGATGGTGGAAGTCTTTCGACCAACAGATGTAATTTTAATGATAGGCCGATAGTGTGGTCGATCGGCCGATGGTGTATTGACGATCGGCCGATCGTCTCTGACGATCGACCGATGGTCTATGCAGTAGAAATTTTTACTAAGTGTTGAGTTTTAGCCGTTATGCTGCCCGTTTGTATTTTGATGATATTAAATTTTTAGCGGACGCTTTTTGATACAAAAATTTATGTATTGGATTATTTGGGGTTAACGGACAGAAACTAACTTGTGTATATGTTTTTCTCAGGAGAAAAGGAGAAAGAGAAGGTTCAGTGATTAGATAGCTGAATACCTTCTCGTTTGCTGGTAATCGGTGAGTGGGACTAACTGGAGAATATAGTATATAGAAGCATGTTATATTATGACTGCCATGCTTGTTAGTTATACTTATTATGTGGTTAGTTAGTATATTGTGATGACTGCATGTTGGTTGATGCTTGTCTGCTGGAGCCCAGTGCGCCCCTATTGTGTGGTGGCCTCGGTAGGAGAGATCAACCTGCTGGTTGGGTTCCTCATGTGGTGGCCTAGACAATCGTGGTGTATATATATGTGAATGACGCGTTTATCACGTGTGGATTATATATATACATACGGTGGTGGAGGAACTTCTGGTAAGCCCCAGTCCGATCAGCTGGTGGTTAATGGTTGGTCGAGCCGCCAGAGTCTCTGTAGACGGTACTTGGGTGATGTTTGTGTGTTAGACTATGTGACATGATTAGTATAGCATTTTTGTATGCTATGGCCTGTAGTTAGTCTTACTCACTTAGCTTCGTGCTAATTCCCCTCCATCTCCTCCCTGCAGGTTGTAGCTTGTAGATATTGCTTTTTGGAGAAGACGGGCATGGTGATGTTATGTTTGACAGGAGTCAACTCTGATGTTGTCTTGCTTTATGAAAACAATAATCTTTTGTAAACTTATTGTAAATATGTCTTCTCCGCATAACCAAGTATTTTGTAATGACACGTGACACAGGTTGTATTAACATTAGTTAATGTGGATGTCGTATTTAATTAATATTATGCTTCCGCCACGTATTTAAAAAAAAAAATTAGCGGTGTCACAAGTTGGTATCAGAGCTTAGTTTGGCAGCATGCACATTGTGATCTAAATGTCATGTTCCCAAACTTAATAGAGTCATGTCAAACATAACATGCGGGGGATGGGTTAAGTGAGTACTAGGACAGGTTATGTGTTAGTTGTTAGTACTAACGGAGTTTATACTAAGCTTTGGTGTGAGTGTTGTGGTAGTGTAGTAATGACAGATAACGAAGCTAACGCTACTGGCCCTGCTGCCCCTGGAACTGGTACCTTCAGAGCTCCCGATGAAGATGGACACGTGTCATCAGAGGAAGAAACCTCTCAAGAAGTAATAAATCTTCAAAGTCAATTACTAGAAGCTCAGGAGAAAATTAAGGAATTAGAAAAAGAACGGGCGCAATGGCACCCTAATACCACTGCGTTGAACACAACTTTTCCTTCAAACTTTTATACTCAAGCCGGTGGCAGTTCCCAATCACAGTTTCCTCAGACTACCTATCAAAACCTTCAAATGCCATACCCGTTTAACCAAGCCCTTCCGAATCAAATGATCTACCCATTTCAAGTTCCCGAGATGAGAAGGAAGTGTACCTATAAACAGTTCTTGGATTACAAACCTCCAGAGTACAGCGGTCACTCAAACCCTACAGTGACACTCAATTGGTTAAGAGAAGTCGAGCGTGCATTAGAGGCCTGTTTTTGTGAACCTGAATCCAGAGTGTTATTTTCTTGTAGACTTCTCAAAGGTGATGCGATTGAATGGTGGGATTCTATTACAACATATTTGCCCAAGGAACAGATCAGCCAAATAACTTGGGAACAGTTCGCTGCTAAGGTTCGTGAGCAATATTGTTCTGAGTATGAGATGAAAAGATTGAAAACCGAGTTTCTAAGTATGAAGATGACAGAAAGCATGACGATTGATGAGGTTTTCAGAGATTTTACGTCGAAGTTAAGGTTTGTTCAACAATGGGTACCGACTGAGAAAGATAAGATTCAACATTTTATGCGGGTGATTAAGCCGGAATTTAGAACAGTTGCGAGATATGCAACCACATTGGCGCAGGCTCACGAAATGGCCAAAGTTACTGAAGGAGATGTTATGGCAGCAAAGAGAGAAAGTTCAAAAGGTGGATCTTTTAGAGGAAATTCAGAAAGTAGATCAGGTGGACAGTCGACTCAACAGTCGAGTAAGCAATCAGGTTTTCGTGGTAAAAAGTCCGGTGGGTTTAAACAGAAAAGTAAGTCTGGTATGAGTGGATCGGGTTCTAGTCAGTCTGGTTGGTGTAATGTTTGTAAGTCGACTCATGCCGGTCCATGTTCTCCAATGACTCGAAGATGTTTGAGATGTGGAGTGTTAGGTCATGAAACAACAACTTGTTCCTTTAAGTCCGATGTGTGCTGGACTTGTCATCAGGTAGGACATAGATCAGCGAGTTGTCCATCTGCGTCGAGAGCCGGTTCTGGGGCAGGGTCATGGGCGAGGTCAGTAACTTTTGAGGGATCTTCTGCTTCTACTGCCGGGCAGAAGAGAAAGAATCCTCCAACAACAGAGGCAAGGGTGTTTCAGATGACGGTAGACGTTGCAACCGCTACCGATGACGTCATTACTGGTATGTTCTTGGTTAATTCCTTGCCAGCTGTGTTGTTTGATTCAGGAGCGAATCGAACTTTTATGTCCTTAGGCTTCTGTGATAAGTTGAAGTTGCCTGTTAGGATGTTATATGCACCTTTGGGAATAGAAGTAGCTGATGGTAAAATGGTTCCATGCACATCATCTGTGTCTGGAGTTACCATCAAAATTGATGGCCATTCCTTCCCTTTAACCTGTTTGTTAATGCCTATACCTAGCTTTGATATAGTCATAGGCATGAATTGGTTAAGAGCTAATAGGGCTAATATTAAGTGTGATAAGAAGATGGTTTCTTTCCGTCTGGCCGATGGATCCCGAGTGATAGCTAGGGGAGAGCGCAGTGGATTTAACTTTTCTATGGTTTCCCTAATGAAAGCTCAGAAGGCAATATCGAAAGGATGTGAATCATTCTTAGCCTACGTGATCGATGCTAAGAAAGAAAAGAAGCAGGTGACTGATATTCCTGTTGTGTCAGAATTTCCCGAAGTGTTTCCAGATGATTTACCAAGGTTACCTCCAGTACGTGAGGTAGAGTATAAAATTGATTTGGTTCCAGGTGCTACGCCAGTTGCAAAAGCTCCTTACAGATTAGCTCCGTCAGAAATCCGAGAAATGATGTCTCAGATTTAGGAATTGTTAGATAAGGGGTTTATTCGACCAAGTTCTTCACAGTGGGGTGCTCCTGTTTTGTTTGTGAAAAAGAAAGATGGGTCGCTTCGTATGTGTATAGATTACCGTGATTTGAATAAGAGAATAATTAAGAATAAGTATCCGTTACCGAGAATAGATGATTTATTCGATCAGTTACAGGGTGCTTCCTACTTTTCAAAGATTGATTTACGATCAGGGTATCATCAGGTACGTGTTGCAGAGAATGATATACCGAAAACAGCATTCAGAACTAGATATGGTCATTATGAATTCTTAGTTATGCCATTCGGGTTAACAAACGCGCCAGCAGTGTTTATGGATTTAATGAACAGGGTGTGTCGACAGTATCTTGACAAGTTTGTGATTGTCTTTATAGATGATATCTTGATATATTCAAAAACCGAGAAAGATCATGCTACGCATCTGAGGTTGGTGTTGGAGCTTGTGAAACAGGAACAGTTGTACACTAAGTTCTCCAAGTGTGAATTTTGGATGCGGGAAGTGCAGTTTCTGGGTCATGTGATTTGTGAACAGGGTATCAAAGTAGATCAGTCTAAGATAGAAGCTGTAATGAATTGGAACTCACCGAAAACGCCGACAGAAATTAAGAGTTTTCTGGGTTTAGCAGGTTATTACCGCAGATTTATTAAAGACTTTTCTAAAATAGCTGGTCCATTAAATAAGTTAACCAGAAAAGATGTAGCCTTTCGATGGACTGATGAACAAGAAAAGGCTTTTCAGACTCTCAAACAGTTGTTATGTCAAGCGCCGGTGTTAGCTCTACCAGAGGGAACAGAAGATTTTGTGGTCTACTGCGATGCATCACGTGCAGGTCTGGGTTGTGTTTTGATGCAAAGAAATAAAGTCATAGCGTATGCTTCACGACAGTTGAAAAATCACGAACGGAACTACCCTACTCATGATTTAGAGTTAACTGCAGTTGTGTTTGCTTTGAAGCTTTGGAGACACTATTTGTATGGTATGCATTGTGAAATCTATACAGATCATAAGAGTCTTCAATATATCTTTTCGTAGAAAGAATTAAATATGCGTCAACGTCGATGCTTAGAATTGATTAAAGACTACGATTGTGAGATTAAGTACCATCCGGGTAAAGCAAATGTGGTCGCAGATGCTCTGAGTCGCAAGAAAACAGTCGAAAACGTTAAATTTATGAGAATTGAGATAGTTTCAGACTTGATCGATCGTTTGAAAACCGTTCAGTTAGTAGCTTTGAATGACGAAAACCTAAAGACTGAACAAATGACTAAAAGAAAATTTGACCTATGCAATGATTCTAGAGGATTAAAGACCTATAAAGACCATATTTGGGTGCCTATGCTTGGAGATTTGAGGGATTTAATCCTTACAGAAGCGCATAAATCTAGATTGTCAGTGCATCCGGGTAGTACAAAGATGTATAGAGACTTGAAAACATTGTATTGGTGGCCGACAATGAAAACTGATGTTGCAAGTTTCGTTGAAAAATGTCATATTTGTGCGCAAGTTAAAGAAGAATATCAGAAACCATATGGATCTCTACGACAGTTAGAAATTCCTCAGTAGAAATGGGATCATATAACGATGGATTTTGTAACCAAGTTACCCCGAACCCAGAAAGGTCACGACATGATTTGGGTGATAGTGGATCGTCTAACTAAGAGTGCTCACTTCTTAGCTACTCGTGAAACAACTTCGTTGAGTGATTTGGCAGAGTTGTACTTAAAAGAAATCATTAGTTGACATGGTGTACCGTTATCGATAGTTTCCGACAGGGATACTAGGTTTGTATCGAGCTTCTGGAATAGTTTACAACAGAATTTGGGTACACGTGTAAATCTGAGTACAGCTTATCATCCACAGACAGACAGTCAGAGTGAACGGATGATTCAGACATTAGAAGATATGTTGCGAACATGTGTCTTAGAATATGGTGGTTCTTGGGATTCGCATCTTCCATTGATAGAGTTTGCTTATAACAATTCGTATCATTCGAGTATCGGAATGCCACCTTATGAAATGTTGTATGGTCGCAAATGCAGAACTCCTACATGTTGGTTAGAAGCAGGTGAGAAACAATTTGCAGGTCCCGAAATTGTTCAGATAACCGCAGAAAAGGTCGAAATTGCAAGTGAAAAGTTAAAAGCAGCTAGAGATCGATAAAAGATGTATGCTGATCCGCGTAGACATCCGGTGACATTTAATGTAGGGGATCGAGTGTATCTGAAAGTTTCACCGTGGAAAGGGGTAATCAGGTTTGGTAAACGTGGTAAGTTAGCGCCGAGGTTTATTGGGCCATTTCTGATCATAGAGACTTTGAATGATCAAACCGTTGTTTTAGATCTTCCTTCAGAGTTAGCAGGAATTCACAACACATTCAATGTGTGCTATCTAAGAAAGTGCAAAGTAGATGATGAAAGTCAAATTCTGTAGTTGAAAGATTTAAAAGTTGAGTTGACTAAGAAACTAGTAGAGGAGCCGATTAGAATAGTGGACAAGAAAGTCACAAAGCTAAGAAAGAAACAGATTCCTATGGTGTTAGTGGAGTGGCGACACAGTTTAGGTTCTAACCTGACGTGAGAAACCGAGGAGTTAATGAGGGCGCGCTATCCCCAGTTGTTTGACCTTGACCAGATTTCGAGGACGGAATCTTCTTAAGGGGGGTAGATTTGTAACATCCTCAATCGGGCCTAGATGTAAGATTACTAAAGTGCCCTTAAGTTAGTGTTGTGTTATTATATGCTTTTATTTTTTATTTAATATTTACTATTAAATAATGATGTGGTTAGGACCAGTTTGTGACAAGGGTCACAGAACAGGTTTGTTTATTTAATTTGGACCTCGTTTGGGTTGCCAAATGATGTACAAAAGATATCAGATAACTGATAAATACCCGTGTGGTGCACAGTGTGGAAATTAACCTCACTTAAAAGACTTGTGCTGTGTTCTTTCTTGCATTTTCTAGATTATTCCCAAACATCCCGTACCTTCATCTCTTTCACCTAATTAACCCTAATTTCTAATCCTTGTTTTAGAGCTCGAATCATTTACATCTTTGTGTTCCTTGTGATTTACTGATTCTAACAAGGTAAGATTCATAGCTTTTCATGCTTTAATCTTCAAGAAAATGGAGTTTTTGTGTTAGTTTTTATAAAGTGTGTATTTGGGTCAAAAATGGTTTGATTTGATGTTGTTTGAGTCCAAATCTTGTGGGTTTATGTTTCTACATGTTTAGTGTCTTTGATTTGGTCAGTTTTGAGGTC
This sequence comes from Rutidosis leptorrhynchoides, assembly GCF_046630445.1. Classification (NCBI taxonomy): domain Eukaryota; kingdom Viridiplantae; phylum Streptophyta; class Magnoliopsida; order Asterales; family Asteraceae; genus Rutidosis; species Rutidosis leptorrhynchoides. The sequence continues at coordinate 30,911,614 of NC_092334.1, forward strand.
GTAATCCAGCTCTAGAGCAAGAATTGGTTGATTTTGGGTGAAACCCGTCACTTTGGTAGCTGTTGCTGCAGATGAACTACCCTCGGCCGATGGTCTCTGACCACCGACCGATGGTGTGTGACAATCGGTCGATGGACTAGACTATCGACCGATGGTGGAAGTCTTTCGACCAACGGATGTAATTTTAACGATCGGCCGATAGTGTGGTCGATCGGCCGATGGTGTATTGACGATTGGCCGGTCGTCTCTGACGATCGACCGATGGTCTATGCAGTAGAAATTTTTACTAAGTGTTGAGTTTTAGCCGTTATGCTGCCCGTTTGTATTTTGATGATATTAAATTTTTAGCGGACGCTTTTTTATACAAAAATTTCTGTATTGGATTATTTGGGGTTAACGGACAGAAACTAACTTGTGTATATGTTTTTCTCAGGAGAAAAGGAGAAAGAGAAGGTTCAGTGATTAGATAGCTGAATACCTTCTCGTTTGCTGGTAATCGGTGAGTGGTACTAACTGGAGAATATAGTATATAGAAGCATGTTATATTATGACTGCCATGCTTGTTAGTTATACTTATTGTGTGGTTAGTTAGTACATTGTGATAACTGCATGTTGGTTGATGCTTGTCTGCTGGAGCCCAGTGCGTCCCTATTGTGTAGTGGCCTCAGTAGGAGAGATCAACCTGCGTGTTGGGTTCCTCATGTGGTGGCCTAGACAATCGTGGTGTATATATATGTGAATGACGCATCTGTCGCGTGTGGATTATATATATACATATGGTGGTGGAGGAACTTCTGGTAAGCCCCAGTCCGATCAGCTGGTGGTTAATGGTTGGCCGAGCCGCTAGAGTCTCTGTAGACGGCACTTGGGTGATGTTTGTGTGTTAGACTATGTGACATGATTAGTATAACATTTCTGTATGCTATGGCCTGTAGTTAGTCTTACTCACTTAGCTTCGTGCTAATTCCCCTCCATCTCCTCCCTGCAGGTTGTAGCTTGTAGATATTGCTTTTGGGAGAAGACGGGCATGGTGATGTTATGTTTGACAGGAGTCAACTCTGATGTTGTCTTGCTTTATGAAAACAATAATCTTTTGTAAACTTATTGTAAATATGTCTTCTCCGTATAACCAAGTATTTTGTAATGACACGTGACACAGGTTGTATTAACATTAGTTAATGTGGATATCGTATTTAATTAATATTATGCTTCCGCCACGTATTTAAAAAAAAAAAATTTAGCGGTGTCACAGTACCTTTATCAATAAATAGACCTAAATTATCCATAAACTATATTACTTGAAATATAACTTGAATGTTCGAGTGTTTTGATCATTTGCTTCTATATATCAACGTCTCGTTATATATACATATGATAATAATAATAATCAAAACGTTTTGTATCTACTTAATATTATATTTAGTCACTTTGTAAAATATATATATATATATATATATATATTCTTAATTTAAATTTATACATATTATTTAGGATTGAAATATTTACTTAACAATATTTATATTTTAGTTTTTCAAAAGTAATTATATTTTAAAGTTCATTTATAATCTTTTAAATAATAGAAAAATATTATGTCGTATTACGTTTACGTTTTTGAAATACTATATATATATATATATACTTGTAATTTATAATATAAGTTTTAATTAAATCCTTCAAAATTCATAAACAAATTATCTTATAAAACGTTTTAATAATAAAGTTCTTATTTAAACTGAAAACGTTTTAGTACGTTTGAAACTAAATCAAATAAATATTATAATTTGTTTTTCAAAGTTAAATATATTTAGGAATTATTTTGTTTAAAGGTTAGACTGATGAAAATCGTTATATCATAAAATATTTTAGAAAAGTAAAATCGTATATAACTTATAGCAGGTTTTTCAAGTTTTTAAATTACCATTTGCTGGTGATGCGTAAGATATAGTCCAAAGGTTAGATAAATGTATGAAATTACTTTAATGAAAAACGTCATTTTTCTTAACTTGTCGATATCCATTTTCTAAGTTATCTATATTCCCAACATTTCCCTTTCACCCTAAATAATATGAAAATTAACTAGTTAACACCTATATAGGAAATCGAACAGGAAACTCCACTAACCCTTGTCTAGTTCCTTCTTGTAAATCACTTTACCAATTATTCCGAATATCGTTAAAAAGAATAGATTTCTTAAATCACAGTGGTCCTCACAGTAGAGACTCATAATCATATCACAATGTATCTGATAATTCAATCATTTGAGATTATCTTTTAATTTCGTCGATAAGCATATATTGAAACTAATACGTTTATGTAAAGTATTATTCATCAAATACTTTGTTAACGTTTTCAAGTCATATAATAATTTCATAACTTATTTTCATATCAACCAAACCGTTAAATGTTTTATTAATATTTCTCAATTTAATAATCACACATGTATATATTCATACATATCTATTTACACATAATTGTTCGTGAATCATCAAGAGCAGTCGAAGGGTAAATGAATACATGAACACAGTTCCAAATTTTTGAGATTTCAACATTACAAACTTTGCTTATCATGTCGGAAACATTAAATCATTAAGTTTAAATTTGAGCGAAAATTTCGGGTTGTCACAGTACCTACCCATTAAAGAAATTTCGTCCCAAAATTTGATTGGGATGGTCATGACTGACAATAAGTATGTTTTCATGACGCATACAAGCTGAAAATTAGAGTTTTATCATCATTGAGTAATATAGATAAAACCATTTGATTTTGTGAAGAGTACGAGTGAAGTTATCACAAAAAAGTGAAATGAGTAAATGTAGATTCATCATATCTTTTGACGTAGACAGGATTGATTTCCAGAGTTCAAGGGATTTAGAGAAAATCTTGATAATAAGATTTGAGTCTTCGATAATTAGAGAAATTAGGATCCTCTTCGATTAAATGCGATGATCTGTCTTGATTGCTCTGTCGGATTTTTCGCTATAAATCCATTCCCTTCGTTTCCTTATTTTCATATTCCCACTTTCTTTCCCAATTCATACTTCTAAAACATTCTTCAATATGCTCCATCCAGTTCTGATTCTTGATATACTCCTAACTTTCATATCTGTCATTCTTTTTTTTTATCTTCCGCCGGAAGAATCTATTCACTTCTACTATACTCTTGGTTTTATAGTGTTTTAAGTTCTCTCGTGTCTTTATGTTGCTATATGCATCGATATATACGGTTTGTAATTTCTGGGTTATTGTTGGGTTTTATATCTTCCCTTATATTTCAAAGTCCCCGCTTCTGTCTTCTATAATCGTTGTCATCCACAGTTAATGCTCTCTTCTATTTGCTGTGATTTATACTTCCATTTCTATTTTGGAGCTTCATTTTTTTGTTTTCTCTTCCCGACTTTAAGTCAAGCGAACAATGGTCCAGAATTCGTAGATATGAATTTCGGAATGAACATAGTTAATGTTCTAAAAAGGAAATTGTAATGACACGATCTTGATTTGTCAAATTACCATAATATCCGGAAAAATAGAACTATCAAGAAGATATGTCCTTAATGTGTTTGGAGATGAGGTAGAATGTAAGAGTCGTGTAACATGGCACATGATGACGATATGGTCTGTGAATCATCACGTTCCATTAGAAATTCAGCATGTCTTACTGTAATATAATCACGTTGATCAAGTGTCATTATATTATACTAACTCATGCTTCAGTTCCCAACACTACTTCAAAAACATTCATACTTTAAATTCGAAGGTTTTAGACTTTAGAAACTAAAATAGTTTCTTTTGTAATGTGACACAGATAGCGCGAAGAGGTAAATAATTTCGAATAACAATAGTTATATCTTTAGAAACATCGAAGATATTTATAATGAAAGATATGATGATATCTTAGAATTGCTAATATTGATGGATGATGATGAAGATTTGTCCGTAACAGTGTAGAGTCAGGAGCAAGGTATTCATTAATGACTTCAGCAGATACTGAATCATTTAGATTCTTTGAAGGCAGGTTTAGTCTTTGTGATTTGTCCACAGCCTCCTTCATGGTTTGCTCAATCCGTTTTCCAGTTCAACATTTCTGAGTTTTGCCAACATACAATTTTTTTATCATCAAACTTTTGGCTGTTAAGGTCGTTTACAGTTTTTGTTGCTTCATTCAACTTTTTAGAAATTCAGAGTATTGATTCGCAGACTGGGTGCTTTTCAGAATTTTAGAATGGAAGGTCATAATTCTAAGTGATAAAGGTTATATGTGTACATATAACTGTTGATGTAGACATGCTGCGAGATTTCACAATACTGATTGCTAATTCCAGGTAATTGATGTGGTAATTCTCGTTATAAGATGTGGATGAGTATATGAATAAGTTTTAACGAACAAATATAATGGTTCTTCGGAGAGACTTAAGCCAATGAGTAATGAAGTTGCTGGTAAGTTTACTGCTAATGTGGTGGAATATAAACGGTTCTCCGGTAACGATGATGAAGGGGTAATCTTTATAATAAGGTTTATTCGAATGAAAAATTGAAGTTGATTTGCTGAAGCTGTGACAAAATTGGCTACTTTGGAAAGGGATTGCAAAGTTATTTTCGGTAATAACAACGCCAAAGGAGCTAGCACAGATACGTGTTAAACGTTTACTCAGGTTCCGAGTGTTTTTAGGTGTATAACTATATGCGTAAATCTTTCCTTCCGTAGATGAGATGCAGTTGGTTCATTCTCTCGATTGAGGTGTTTTCAAGAATTATGAAAGGTTTGAACGCAGATTGTAATCGTCAAGATACAAATGAGGTTTAAGATGAAATCAAGTGGCAAACTTGAAGAAATGTTTAATTTCATATGATATAATCAATATTTTAATTCATTTTAATTGTTTAATGTTAGTAGTCCACAGTTAGTAGTCCACGGTTAGTAATTCAATAATTCATATATAGTTTAATATATAATATTCGAATTAATTAATACGTATTGTAACCCATTGTATACATGTCTCAGACTCGATCACAACTCAAAGTATATATATTATTTTAGAATCAACCTCGACCCTTTATATGCTAACTCGAGCATTACCGAATATAGAGTGACTTACGGTTATTCTAAATATTATATATAGATGACGTCGATATGATATGTCAAAATATTGTATACGTGTCCCGATTTATCTGACGATATTTAAAGTGCATAAAATAAATAACAGAAATTAAATGACGATAAATAAAATTATGAGAATTAAAATTGCAATAAATAAATTGCGATAAATAAATTGCGATAATTAAAATGTAATATGGAATTAACAGTTAGCTAGGAACAGTTAACTAGGATTTTTTTAGCGTGGATTCTTAACAAAATTTCTCATATTTAATTTGTTTGTTTCTAACAAATTTTATTTTGTTGTCCAATGTTTTCTTCATTATGCCACTTGTTGGATTCTGATAAGTCAAAATCCAAATATGAAATTGAATGAAAATGGTTATTCTGTGATGAACGGATTCGTATATCTGTGGATGTAAGTAGGATAATAAATGACTGTTGAATCAGATTCAAAGAATGTACAGTGTAACTTATTAATGTGAAATCTAAATATTCCTCGGGTATTACCTACCAGTTAAAATATTTTCACCATTAACAGTTTGTACAAAAGAATTTTTAATTACAATCTTTATGAAAATATACATACATATATATTTTCTTCAGATATAATCATGGATTTAATGAGTCAATTATGATATTAATCTCATTTGATTTACCGTTAGAACTAGAATATATAATCTCTAAAACATTATAAATTACATAATCGTCATGCAGAACGAAGATAAATGATGTAGAACGATTCGTAGAACGATGATTAAGTTCGAGGTATGGATTGTGATGTTGAGACGTGTGATGTTGAAACATGGGTTGTTGGTGGTACTGGTGTTGATGTTGGTGGTACTGTTGGTGCCGGTGGTGTTGTTGAAGTTGGTAAGTTTTGCACCATATTCTCCAAATTTATTACTCGAGCGCGAAGCTCGTTGACTTCTTCCATTACTCCAGGATGATTATCGGTCGGAACGAGCGGATGAATAAGGTTTAGAATTTTAGATAGAATATAATCGTAGCGAGATACTCTGGAAATGAGTGTGAAAATGGTGTTTCGAATGGGTTCGCCGGTAAGTGCTTCAGGTTCTTTGCCAAGAGTGAAGGTTGGTGGGAGGAAAGGATCGCCTTCTTCTCGTCTCCATCGGTTAAGTGGACTACGAACCCATCCCCAATTCATTCAGAATTGAAGATGACTAATTGGTTGATCCATTTCGTTTACACTGCTTTCGGAGCTTAGGTGAATATCCATGTCGGAATAGCTGTCAGAATCCGAGGAATTTGAACTAGTTGCGAGTTCCATCTTGTACGGTTAGGTAAAGGGTTTTCGATATGAAATGATTTTCAGATATCGGATGATATTCTAACTACATAGAATACTTATTTGTAGTACAGAAGATCCCGTGGATTACGGAGGAAATCAAGGAAACGTGTCAGACAAGATTTAATGTTATGGGATATGAATTTGTCTATACACCATCTATGCAATAATTGTAATAAGACGTGTCGAGTCTGAAAATGATAGGTAGATATTTTTCGACAAAGAACGGTAAGCAAAACTTTTGTCATGCAGACCAGGTTCAAGTCCAGACTTATTAATGTATCCTAACAACTACTAGGCCGAAGTCCAGACTCATTAATGTATCCTAACAACTATTAGTTAGACACACTAATGCAAGACCTGGTTCGCTACGACCACCGCTCTGATACCACATGAGATGACCCGTCCTAATCCATAAGGATGAATACAATAACATATGGTTACATTGCGAGGTTTTTGACCTCTATATGATACATTTTACAAACATTGCATTCGTTTTCAAAAGACAACATTTCATTACAACGAAAGTTGACAGGCATGCATACCATTTCATAATATCCAAACTATAAATGACCTAATCTGTCATTTACTTAATAATAATCTTTATTTTACTCAACGACTTGAATGCAACGTCTTTTAAAATATGCCATGAATGACTCCAAGTAATATCTTTAAAATGGCAAATGCACAGCGGAATATTTCTTTAATACCTGAGAATAAACATGCTTTAAAGTGTCAATCAAAAGGTTGGTGAGTTTATTAGTTTATCATAAACATTCATTTCCATCATTTTAATAGTCCACAAAATTTTCATTTCCATTTCTCATAAATATACATATCATACATAGAGATAAAAATCATTCATATGGATTGAACACCTGGTAACCGACATTAACAAGATGCATATAGAATATCCCCATCATTTCGGGACTCCCTTCGGGCATGATAATTTCGAAGTACTAAAGCATCTGTTACTTTGGATGAGGCTTGTTGGGCCCAATAGACCTATATTTAGGATTCGCGTCAATTAGGGGCTAGTTCCCTAATTCTTAGGCTACCAAGCTAAAAGGGGCATATTCGATTTCGATCATTCAACCATAGAATGTAGTTTCAATTACTTGTGTCTATTTCGTCAAACATTTATAAAAGCGCATGTATTCTCAGTCCCAAAAATATATATTGCAAAAGCATTTAAAAAGGGAGTAATGAAACTCACGATACTGTATTTCGTAGTAAAAATACATATGATGTCATTGAACAATTGTAGGGTTGGCCTCGGATTCACGAACCTATATTAAGTATATATATATTCATATGTTGGTCAATATTTGTCTAACAATTTAGGTCAAGTCATAGTGTATCACAATCCTAATGCTCGAGATTATCGTGTAAAAGTCAATAAAAGTCAACTTGTCCCAAAATGACTTCCAAAATCTATACATGCTTATTATATAACTTAAATGTAGTTGTTTTATATATTTACAAATATTTATCAAATTTTATTAGAGTAAATAATACAAGTCATTTATTAATAAATAAAAATTTATATTAAAATTTATATATGATAGAAATATAATTTTATATATCTTAAGTAGTAAAATTTATAAAGTTCACTTAATATCATAAAATATAGTGATATGTATTATTAATGTAATTATATCACGTGTGATAAAATATCTTTGTATCACAATTTCATTTGATAAAATAATATTGATAATAATAATAATTAAAAGTTGTATTATTTTGTAATAATAATAATAATTATTATTATTCAACTAATAATAATAACAATATTTATATTTACTAATGATGATATTAATTATAATAAAATGATAATTCTAATCATGATAATTTTAATAATAATGATACTTTTTAAATTTAACAGTAATAATAATAATATTTTATAAAAATAATAATTCTATTCAAAATGATAATTTTTAATAATAATAATAATAATACTAAAATGATAATAATAATGATATTATATAATAACAATAATATTTCTATTAAAAATGATAATTTTAGTAAAAATGACAGTTTTAATATTAATAATACTTTTAATAATAATAATAATGTTAAAAATAATGAAAACGATATCTTTATCTAAATCGATATCTTACAATATTTCAATTTCATCATGATACTTATACTCATTATTTCCTAATCAATTTGTTTAATAGCTTTTAGTCCTTTTTTATATCGCATTCATAATAATGATAAAATAGTAGTCATAATAATTAGATAATACTAATATTAATAAATATTATAATAATATTAATAACTATTTTAATGATAATAATAATAATAATAATAATAATAATAATAATAATAAAATAATAATGTTAATGTTAATAATAATCTTAATGATAATAACGGTAGTAATACTAATAACAATGACAATTTTTAATAATAATACTTATAACGATAATGATATTAATAATAATAATAATTATTAGATAATAATAATAACGACGATAATAACGTCGATAGTAATAATAATAACTATTTTAACAATATTACTTAAAAATATAGATAATTCAATTGACTATATCTTTTAATTCGTTCATCGAACCCATACGATTTCTAAATGAAAAGTTATTAATTTTTCCCCAGCTTTCCAACGACATGCATATCATATACCTTATCTCAGTAGCATACGTATTAACTTCATGATTCATCATAAACTATCTAACGACGAAACTAAGCATACAAGCATGCATAATCATATATACTCGAGCACTAGTCAGGGATACACTATTAATATATAAAAGTTAAGATATGAGTGCTCACGTATCAATATTGTGATTCAATATTGCATGAAAGTACTTAGACGCGACGGAGATGACAAACACTAGATTGACCTCACGAGCATACCCACGAACATTACCCATAACCTCCATAGCTATAACCCATAATTTCCTTATCTCTATCCCGCTCGCAAAACTCGTTTTCAATTAACTCGCTCATGACCTCGTCGTAGTATTTTATGTATAATACTACTAATATTAAGATTAGTACTAATAATAATAATACTATGATTAATAATATTAATCTTAATAATAATAATAATAATAATAATAATAATAATAATAATAATAATAATAATAATAATAATAATAATAATAAATAATAAAATAAATATATTAAGGAGTAATATAGATTGAGGGATTGGACAGGAATGAATTCAGCAGACAACTGAACGCGTTTTATAGACATATCCTGAGATCCATCCTCATGCGATCGCATGAGTTATGTGGGTGAACCTCATGCGATCGCACGGGCGCCCATGACAGCTCAAATTCGCTTGTTTTTATCTTGCCGACGGTTTTATAATAATATTATATATAAATATATATTTAATCTATATGATTATATATATATTATATTATATTTATGTGCATAGTTAATTTGTAAATTTAGTTCCAATGTCTTGTACGTTGTCACTCGACTAATGTCTTGGTTCCGGTTTCTAGAACGCTTTTTCTTACGCTAAGAAAACTTGTACTTTATGTCTCGCGACACGTACCTTTATCAATAAATAGACCTAAATTATCCATAAACTATATTACTTGAAATATAACTTTAATGTTCGAGTATTTTGGTCATTTGCTTCTATATATCAACGTCTCGTTATATATACATATGATAATATTAATCAAAACGTTTTGTATCTACTTAATATTATATTTAGTCACTTTGTAAAATATATATATATATATATATATATATATATATATATATATATATATATATATATATTCTTAATATAATTTATAAATATTATTTAGGATTGAAATATTTACTTAACAATATTTATATTTTAGTTTTTCAAAAGTAATTATATTTCAAAGTTCATTTATAATCTTTTAAATAATAGAAAAATATTATGTCGTATTACGTTTACGTTTTTGAAATACTATATATATATATATATATATATATATATATATATATATATATATATATATATATATATATATATATATATATATATATATATATACACTTGTAATTTATAATATAAGTTTTAATTAAATCCTTCAAAATTCATAAACAAATTATCTTATAAAACGTTTTAATAATAAAGTTAATATTTAAACTGAAAATGTTTTAGTACGTTTGAAACTAAATCAAATAAATATTATAATTTGTTTTTCAAAGTTAAATATATTTAGGAATCATTTTGTTTAAAGGTTAGACTGATGGAAATCGTTATATCATAAAATGTTTTAGAAAAGTAAAATCGTATATAACTTATAGCAGGTTTTTCAAGTTTTTAAATTACCATTTGCTGGTGATGCGTAAGATATAGTCCAAAGGTTAGATAAATGTATGAAATTACTTTAATGAAAAACGTCATTTTTCTTAACTTGTCGATATCCATTTTCTAAGTTATCTATATTCCCAACATTTCCCTTTCACCCTAAATAATATGAAAATTAACTAGTTAACACCTATATAGGAAATCGAACAGGAAACTCCACTACCCTTGTCTAATTCCTTCTTGTAAATCACTTTACCAATTATTCCGAATATCGTTAAAAAGAATAGATTTCTTAAATCACAGTGGTCCTCACAGTAGAGACTCATAATCATATCACAATGTATCTGATAATTCAATCATTTGAGATTATCTTTTAATTTCGTCGATAAGCATATATTGAAACTAATACGTTTATGCAAAGTATTATTCATCAAATACTTTGTTAACGTTTTCAAGTCATATAATAATTTCATAACTTATTTTCATATTAACCAAACCGTTAATTGTTTTATTAATATTTCTCAATTTAATAATCACACATGTATATATTCATACATATCTATTTACACATAATTGTTCGTGAATCATCAAGAGCAGTCGAAGGGTAAATGAATACATGAACACAGTTCCAAATTTTTGAGATTTCAACATTACAGACTTTGCTTATCATGTCGGAAACATTAAATCATTAAGTTTAAATTTGAGCGGAAATTTCCGGGTTGTCACAGTACCTACCCATTAAAGAAATTTCGTCCCGAAATGTGATTGGGATGGTCATGGCTGATAATAAGTATGTTTTCATGACGCATACAAGCTGAAAATTAGAGTTTTATCATCATTGAGTAATATAGATAAAACCATTTGATTTTGTGAAGAGTACGAGTGAAGTTATCACAAAAAAAGTGAAATGAGTAAATGTAGATTCGTCATATCTTTTGACGTAGACAGGATTGATTTCCAGAGTTCAAGGGATTTAGAGAAAATCTTGATAATAAGATTTGATTCTTCGATAATTAGAGAAATTAGGATCCTCTTCGATTAAATGCGATGATCTGTCTTGATTGCTCTGTCGGATTTTTCGCTATAAATCTATTTCCTTTGTTTCCTCATTTTCATATACCCACTTTCTTTCCCAATTCATACTTCTAAAACATTCTTCAATATGCTCCATCTAGTTCTTTTGGATGTACGAACTAAAAAAGAAAGTATAGGAATGGTGAGATTAATGGAACGGAAGAGTTTAATTTATAAAGGAAAAATTAGACGTAACAATCAAGACAGATGACCGCATTTAATTAAAGAGATCCTAATTCCCTTACTCGCCGAAGAATCAATTCTTTTAAGATTTCGAAGATTTTCTTTAAATCCCTTGAATTCCGGAATTCAACCAAGACAACGTCAAAAGTTAAGATGAAACTTTATTTCTTCAATTCACTCTTTTATGATACCTTCACTCGTACTCTTCACAAAATCAAATTGTTTTATCTATATTGCTCGTTGATGATAAAAATCAAATTTTTAACTCGTATGCGTCATGAAAACATACTTATTGTCAGCCGTGATGATCCCACTCAAATTTCGGGACGAAATTTCTTTAACGGGTAGGTACTGTGACGACCCGGGAATTTTCGACTAAATTTAAACTTAACCTTTATATGATTTCGATATGATAAGCAAAGTATGTAATGTTGAGTCTAGAAAAATTTTGAACTGTTTCAGATATCTATTTGACCTTCGACTATTTTTGACGATTCACAAACCACTATCTGTATATATATATATATATATATATATATATATATATATATATATATATATATATATATATATATATAGATAAACTTATATGAGTTAGTTTATTTGTGTAAATAAAATAATACATGACATTAATATAAATCTATCTATGTATGAAAAGTACATTGAATATATATAATTTAGAATTTATTTAATAAACGCTCGTAGCACTTGTTTATTATCTTGATGGTTATTAATCAAGTTAAAAACGAACTTATGTGATTTTAAAATAAACGATGATCCGAAATTGAGTTATATGAACTATAGGCTTATTAAAAATATAATTAGGAACTATTTGTTTAATTTTAAAATTTTTTATATTTTACTTGAGGTTGGGAGTAAATAATTAATGTAATTTTTATTTAATAATTTATGATCAAATTTTATACCATAATGAACGAAATAAAGAAAGATAATTATTGTAAAAATTTGAGATTTTTCCGAAGACTTTTATCCGCCATCGATTAACAACGGAGTACGAACTATCAGTCTGTAATTTAAAAATTTAATAGTGTCCGGCGGCTAACTGTGTTGGCTTCCTGCTCCTTTCAAGTCACATGTTTTTATTATTATTATTATTATTATAATTATTATTAATATTATAATTATTAAAATATATTCCATAATTTCATATGTATATACATAGAGAGAATTAGATTGAGATCACCACCATCTCCTCATGTGATCTGGGTTCGACACCAAAAAAAATAAAAATAAAAAATAAAAAAAACAGCTCAACCATCGGCCACCAGAGGACCACCACCGTTGGCCACCTCCACCACCTCACCGTCGACCACTTGGATTGTATCTTGTACATTTGAGCTTTTTGGTCATGTGCGTCTTCAAATCGTCGAATCCGTCTTTTATCTTCACCTTTTATTATTTAAACGAATATCACTTGTAAATAGAACAATTGCAACTAAAAGCTTGTCTTCTTGGAAGGATAATGCTATGAAATATATGTTCGTTTTTAGCATTATCAAATATTCCCACACTTGAGCATTGCTTGTCCTTAAGCAATATAGAACTTGAATATAACTTTACTAGAATCACTTCTTTATTCTTCACACTATGTACATCAGTGATTTTAATATGGTGGTATGAACAATAATAGTAACGATGTGGTTTACAGTCCCACATGAATATAAAAATTTAGATCCTTTAGGAAATTAGATCTTTAAGAAAATATTTGATCTTGTGAAAATTCATTCTAGCTTTTACCCTAGATAAGTTTTCTGATTTGACCCACCATCGGTGTTGCAAAATATTTTTGTGGATCAATATTTTGGCTAAAACTTTTAGGTTCATGTAATCCACTGCTATCCCTGTATCGGAAAGCACACATCCAGTTTACTTGTTCCGTATATTGTCTTTCGGCAAACTACCGTCCGGTTGTAAAGGAAAGCGATGAACAAGAAACTGTTAAGGCAATGTCTAATGACATTGAGTTAATCATGGTCCACAACGTGTCGGATGCAATTACAATCCTTTGTATGAGAAATAGTTAAGATCACCCTATAATTTTTCGGTCTGGCACAAGGTACTGTCTTCGACCATGCTATGCAACCACCGTTCTTACGGTTGACACCCGATTTGGTTCAGGTGACCTAATGAATTCCGGTGAATTCTCGGGATTTTACGTTCAATTGTGACGACCCGGATTTTTCCGACTACTTGATTATACTATCTACATGATTTAATAATTCCAACTTGATAAGCAATGAATTTTAATAAGTCTTGAACCTTCGGAAAGAGTTTTTATAAGCATTTGACTACCCTTTTATTTCTACGATTCACGAACGTCATAATTTGTATTAATAAATTATAAATATATATATATATATTTAACTTGAAAATATGATAATTAAATTTCTCATTAAGTATATTAACAAGGTATTATATATACATTTTCATACTATTAATTTAAAGAGTTTTCGGACAATATATAAGTTACTTTTTAAACGACGTAATTAACTTATGTTAAAATGTATTTACATACAATGTATTATGAGTATAAATACATCCTTAAAAGTATTGAATACACTTAATAATATACCAATACAGATAAGGGATAGCTATATTTGTATTTCCATTAATTTTTCTCAAGAATTCTACTCGTATTTATACGGTATTTATACAGTATTTATACAGTATTTATACAGTATTTATACGGTATTTATACGCATATTATACGCAGCTTCTAGAAGTATTTACTATTGGTATATACCAAGAGAAATCTACAATTACGTATTTATATGGTATTTATATGCGTATTATACGCAGCTTCTAGAAGTATTTACTATTGGTATATATGAATAGTAATCTACAATTATTGATGTATTATGTCATGCATGACCTAATGGTTTTTAACTTATCTTAGATGTTTTTCACCAAAAACCAAATTTATGAGCCTATAAATAAGCACCATTTCTAACTCATTTTTACACATTCATTTTCCAAATTTTACTTACAATTTTTACACACACTTGCAAGAACTCTCGCATTTTTTTGTTCTACTACTTCTTTCCAGCAACTTTAAATTCTAAACTTGAGGTAAAAACTCTACTTCAACTCTTGTTCAATACATATGTTTATAGCTATCTATATAAGAGTTTATAAACTAGAACATAGTTTAGTTGATTCTAAACTTGTTTGAAAAACTAATCTAATCTTTCTAGCTTAACTCTAATAACACTTATTTATATGTATTATGATGTTATATTAAGTTAATATAAGAACTTATAACTTGTACATATGAAGAACACCTTGAAACTTAACATATATCGTTTAATCTCCATTCGGTAAAAAGCGGGCTGTTTTGGGTTGGGAATTAAAAACTTATCTTAGACTTTGAGTTCGAGGCTAAGACTTCTACTACTTAATTCCAGCAACTTTACATTCTAAACTTGAGGTCCATGAATCCAAGGACGACGACCATATTTTTAATAAGTTGAAAACTTATTATTAATATACTTTTACTACCGTGAGTATATAGTCCCATTTTTAAACTCTTCAAATAATTTGGGATGAGAATACATGCATCTTTTGTTTTTCAAAATAGACACAAGTACTTAAATATATATTCTATGTTGAGTTGTACCTTTGTATATATCCCTAATAGTCTGGTAACTATTTGTTACATGTGGTTAACATGTAAGCACGAATCCTATTGATAGATTGTAAGACCCAAATATTTATTGTAGATAATGTATTTATGGTGTACTATGCATGTATGAAGTGTACGAAGCATGTACGTGTTGCTTGCTCGAACGTTGGAGGAAACTGGACATTGTCTGAAGTGACAAGGAGTGTACGTATCTTTTCAACCCCAAATAAAGTTTGTGTTGATGTTTCAAAGCCTTACCATTGGAAAGAAAATCTTATTACGTTTCCAACGATATTTGATTCATCGAAAACGGAGCTACGGTCAAAAAGTTATGGCCAAAATAAGTTTCTGAAATCTGACCTGCAGAGTGGAGCGGCGCTCCACAATGTGGCGCGGCGCGCCGAATGGGTCAGAAGCAATTTTCAGCCTTTTTAAAGGCTTTAAATGAAGGGTACTTTGGTCTTTTCACTTGGGGTCGGTTTAGGGTCATCAAAACTGATCCTTTGATCAGTTTGGATCAAATTCTCACCAACCAAAAACACTCTCAACCATTTTTAGAGAGAGAGTAAGGGTTTAGAGAGAGAGGGCTTGATTTGGGGAAGAAGGAGTCGATTTCTCACCAAAGCTCGGGTTCTAAAGTTGTCCCTTTCGTTCTTGGCTACGCGGTGATAGTATTGGTAAGCTCAAACTCTGAATTTCAATTATTTGATTTGATATTCAAGTTAGGGTTTGTGTTAATTTGTTGTAAAACCCTTTTAGGTGATGAAGTGACTTTAGTGATGCTAGTAATCGGGTTTATTGTTATTGTTGGTGGATTTCGGTTTGGTGAACAAATTGGTTATGTTTAGAACTTGAAATTGGGTTTAATCACTAGGTTTAGTGATTGTGGAAGTATTGAAACCTATTTAGGGTTATTTGGTTGACTAACTTTGACTTTGGGTCAAATTAGGGTTTGGTGGTGATTATGACCCAATTGGCGATTTAACAAAGTTTATAAACTTAAAATGGATTAAGTTGAAGTGTTAAACCGAGTTAAATATGTTTTGGTGTCAAAACTTGCTAATAGCGTGATATTGACTTCTTATGGGTCAAACTAGGGTTTAAGTGTCATTTTGGGCAAGATAGGTGTTTAACACCTATGATCGGGTTTAATTGGCGTATTAAGACCATTCTCACTTGTGTTAGTGATTATTGGTTAATTTTGGGTGCGTTTTGTACTTGGAAGTGCATTTGGGTCAAATTTGCACTAAGTGTCAATTTGGGTTGATTTGTGAATCCATTCTAAGTGTATTGTTGTAATTATGATAATGGAATAGGTATTTTCCATTGGCGAGTTGCAGATTATTTGGAAGCTTTCATCAAGACTTCAAGGTGAGTGTTAATATCCTATATGCATATGTATGTGTAGGATGGGTGCGGGTCGGGGGAAGTGATTCTCGGCTATAGAGCTCACTTCACATATAGGTGGATTTGATGGACTTGTGCATAGGTCCAATTGGCACGGTTGTGCGTTTTGGTTGACTACCTTTAGCAAAGTGCACATTTTGGGTGTACGTTATCACACGTGGTTGTGAGTGGAATAATTATGCGTATGTGTATATAATGTATTTATTTGTGTCGTATGAATGTGGCATTGTCGCGTTGCTTAAGACACCACATTGTAAAGAAGTGGATGTCGCGTTGTTTAAGACACCACATGGCAAAGAAGTGGATGTCGCGTTGTTTAAGACACCACAATGTAATGGAGGGGATGTCGCGTTGTTTAAGACACCATCCATCGTATTGAATGGCATGTGGAATCGTCGCGTTGTTTAAGACGCCACATTGTAAAGGGTGAGTGAGTCGCGTTGTTTAAGACATCACCCGGGGGATTAGTGACTACGCGTTGATTAAGTAGCACTAACGGATGTTATGAACTCCAACGGTCTTGTATGTACCGTTTCCCTTGTTCGAATTGGTTAACCATGGTTGTATGAATTATGTATTGGCATATTTAATTATGAACTATATGCTATTGGTATTGCTAGCTAATGTGGATTTGCGGTTATTGGTATATGCACGATATGTTGCATGATTGTCGAATTGCTAATTCGTGATTAATGTTGTATTGACGTGATGTAGTTAACCCTCCGGGTGTAGTTATTGGCGTTGTTCACATTGACGTTGGTGAACTTACCTTATTGATGGTATTATTAGCTTGTTGCTTAGTGATCGTACGGTATACTTAGATTAGTCTGCATTTAGGCTTGGATGCTCCGGTATGCGGTATTTGTTTATTTATGTGGCGTGTCCATTTTATGCATATATATGTATGTAGTATATTATCATTCACTAAGCGTTAGCTTACCCTCTCGTTGTTGACTCTTTTTATAGATTGCATGCGGATGGTGGCTCGGGTAAGCGCGAGGACTAGAAGACGTGCATAGTTGCTTTAGTGACTTACTTTTGGATCATTTAGGATTGGGTAGCGTATTCCCAATCGCCATGCTCGGCTTTGTTGTATTAAAAGTCTTTTGGTCAAATATTGTATTTCGGTACTTAAGGTGGTAAAATGGGTCGTTGTGGGACCCGCTTCGTAAACTCAATTTTATTAATTAAACGTGCTAGTTTTATATATATGAATTTATGGTTAAAAGCGTTTTGGCTAAAAATGTCGGGAACTAGTCAGACATTTTCGTTAAATTGACTTCCGGGGACAGCGGGCTGTCCAGGTGGTTTGGCGCGCCGCGCACCCACCTGGCGCGCCGCGCAAATGAACTGCACCAGAATTTTTTTTTATGTTGTGAAATTTAACGGGAATTGTCGTGGTTTGGTTTGGGTTGTTACAAGTGGTATCAGAGCATGGTCTAAGGGATTTAGGTGACTTGAGATAGGTGCCTAGACTTAGACTTTTGTATGTGCTTAATTTGTTGCGGGACTTGTAGGATTACGGGTCGGAATAGGTTTAGTTAGTGCCTTGTTATAGGTTGACTAACGTTTATATTAGTAATGCGGATATTATTAATATGCTTTTGTGTTGTGGTAATAATTCTCGCGTGTGTTTGTATCGCGTAGAATTTTGGTTGTGTTTGTTCTTATCATCGAGCGAGGCGGTCGTTGTACTAACGAGTCGATGCGGCGTGTGTGCGTAATAAGAACTTGCAAACCTTATTACGGGTACAAATCGTGTCTAACAAGTGATGTACGACGAGTGTTTAGCAAGATGGGACGGTGTTGTGCGTGTGGTTTTATACGTTCGTGGACTAATCGTTTTGCATTCTTTTGAATGACGACGCGAAACGAGACCGAGGCGAATGACGCGGAGTTTAACGCTAGAGTTGCGGCCGCCGTTGCGGAGCAAATGGGTGCGTTGGAAGAAAGAATGGAAAGGAGGTATTCCGAACTTCAAAGTAGTAGTGAAATGGAGCGTTATCTTAAGAGCTTCATGAGGACTAAATCCCCGATGTATGACGGAAAGTCGGATCCTTTGGTGAGCACAACTTGGATTTCGGACGTCGAAGGGTGTTTCCGTACTATTGATTGCCCTCCCGAGAAGAAGACGAGGCTCGCAACTAGTTTGTTGCGGGGTAGGGCAAGGGATTGGTTGGATGGTAAGATTGATCTTGTTGGTGGTGAAGCGTTTATGGCCTTATCGTGGGACGAATTTAAGGAGGAATTCTTCGAGGAATTCCGGACTCCGGCCGATTTGTGGGAATTGCGTAATGAGTTGCGAAATTTGCGACAAGGATCTATGGATTTAAATACTCTCAAGACGACCTTTATGGCGAAGGCTCGTTTTTGTCCGGAGTATTTGGGAAGTGATCGTTTATTAATGGGGGATTTCTATCGGACTTTGAATGACGACTTGAAAAGAAAAATTAGACGTGGTCAAGCGAAATCGTTTTCGGAATTATTCGACTTGGCTAGGGGTTTCGAGTCGCATACACGATCGAAGAAGGGTGAGCCTTCAAGGGATAGAAGGGTTGTTTCTTATGGTGCTCCGAGTAAGAGGACTAAGGGTCCGAGTGTGAGCACGGGTGGTACGCGGACGAGTATATCGAATTCTAGCGCGTCTAGATGTTACAATGGTGGCATGAGGAGTCACAAGTCTTGGGAATGTTCGATGCCGTTTGAGTTTGAGTTGTTAATGCCTTGTGTTGTGCATATTGTTGTTATGGGTGACGTTCCTAATGGAAGTACCCTATGGTGACGTTTGATTGTCGGGCGAAGGGCGTAAGACTTGGTGCAACCAAGCATTCCTTGATATTTGAGAAATGTTTCTACCAAGCCACGGAAATGGTTTTGGTGTTCGATTGTTAAGCGCGTGTTCGCTTCTATGTTGAAGTGATGAACCATGAGGTTCGTCGGGTGGTTGGAACCCTTGAGATCGAGTGTTTTTAATCTCGATGTGTGTTGGTAATGGAGTCTACATGATGCAACATTAGTTGCCTCTTTTATACCTACTAGCGTGGTGTTCGACTCCGATTGTGTTGCGGTACGCTTTCGTTCAAAGTGTATAAGGATTGGTTAAAATCCTTCGTGAACTCGAGGTTAGAGCGAGATGTGGTGATGGGTCGTGTGTACCCAATCGTTGGTAAAGTCTACATTTGGTAGCACTGTACGGTAGTACGAGTTATGGATATGGAACGTAGTTCCAAGTGGGGGAGTTACACTCCCGCACGAGGAAGTTTTAGGGTGAGATTTCGGATAGTGCTTATGGTAGATCCAAAACTTGTGTTGGGACCTAGTTTTTGGTCGATTTGTGGTGGAGTACAATTTTGGTTCAAGTTGTACTATTGGTTTGGATTTAAATTACCACCGAGGTGGTAATGTGGTAAATCTCATTGAGAGATAATGGATGTGTTTGGCGAGCAAGGTGAAATCCCTCGGTTAAGGGATGTGTGTGTGTCGGATTCTCTTTTAGAGAATTTTTGTTTGGTTCCTATGTTTGATATAGGTGGTTCTTGCTCGATAGTGTAGACGGTTAGCGGTATCCGTTAGGGTTCACCATAGTGTAGCAGAGCGCGATGTTGCACTACTCGATGTTTGAGGCCAAGTGCGTATGAGATTGGTGAAGCATGACCTTCGGGGTCCGCTGACTTCATCATGGTATTGTTGATTGGTAGAGCATGACCTTCGGGGTCCGCTGACTTCATCATGGGATTATATCGGTGAAGCATGACCGTTGACGGGGTCCGCTGACTTCATCGGGTGTTGAGTGATCTATCGGTTGTTTTATACACCGATGGTGGGATCGTGAGGACCATGTTGTGTGATTAGGGATGCGATAGCCGTGTTTCGCTCACATGTTGTTACGGGTGTGACAATAGTCGATTTTGTACACCTTAGGTTTAGCGTTGCCATAGTCGTTTTGGGCGCTTTTGGTTTTAGCCGTTGGATTTTTATGCTATGGTAGTTGCGTATAGGTCGTATTGCGCACTACAAGGGATGTTGGTGATTAATGTTATCCGTAAGGATTTGTTTGGTTCGGTCTTCATCGTTTCGGATTGTTGACTTTAAGTTAAGACTTGGTTGCTTTTAGCGTTGTCCTTGGTAAAGGTACGCTAAGGAATTGATATCTCGGTACGAGATGGGTCGAGTTTTTCCAGATATGGGAAATTGAGCAGGTTTCAGTGCTCGGATTGTGGTTTTGATAAATCACGGTTGACGACTTTAGTTGTTGAAAGTGATCCATTGGGAAGAATGGTCTAGGAAAGTTCGTATTGGGACTTGAGTGAGGATCGTTAAGCAGGTCCGGATTGTTTAAGTGGAGAAGATCACGAGGACGTGATCGAGTTTAAGTGGGGGAGAGTTGTAAGACCCAAATATTTATTGTAGATAATGTATTTATGGTGTACTATGCATGTATGAAGTGTACGAAGCATGTACGTGTTGCTTGCTCGAACGTTGGAGGAAACTGGACATTGTCTGAAGTGACAAGGAGTGTACGTATCTTTTCAACCCCAAATAAAGTTTGTGTTGATGTTTCAAAGCCTTACCATTGGAAAGAAAATCTTATTACGTTTCCAACGATATTTGATTCATCGAAAACGGAGCTACGGTCAAAAAGTTATGGCCAAAACAAGTTTCTGAAATCTGACCTGCAGAGTGGAGCGGCGCTCCACAATGTGGCGCGGCGCGCCGAATGGGTCAGAAGCAATTTTCAGCCTTTTTAAAGGCTTTAAATGAAGGGTACTTTGGTCTTTTCACTTGGGGTCGGTTTAGGGTCATCAAAACTGATCCTTTGATCAGTTTGGATCAAATTCTCACCAACCAAAAACACTCTCAACCATTTTTAGAGAGAGAGTAAGGGTTTAGAGAGAGAGGGCTTGATTTGGGGAAGAAGGAGTCGATTTCTCACCAAAGCTCGGGTTCTAAAGTTGTCCCTTTCGTTCTTGGCTACGCGGTGATAGTATTGGTAAGCTCAAACTCCGAATTTCAATTATTTGATTTGATATTCAAGTTAGGGTTTGTGTTAATTTGTTGTAAAACCCTTTTAGGTGATGAAGTGACTTTAGTGATGCTAGTAATCGGGTTTATTGTTATTGTTGGTGGATTTCGGTTTGGTGAACAAATTGGTTATGTTTAGAACTTGAAATTGGGTTTAATCACTAGGTTTAGTGATTGTGGAAGTATTGAAACCTATTTAGGGTTATTTGGTTGACTAACTTTGACTTTGGGTCAAATTAGGGTTTGGTGGTGATTATGACCCAATTGGCGATTTAACAAAGTTTATAAACTTAAAATGGATTAAGTTGAAGTGTTAAACCGAGTTAAATATGTTTTGGTGTCAAAACTTGCTAATAGCGTGATATTGACTTCTTATGGGTCAAACTAGGGTTTAAGTGTCATTTTGGGCAAGATAGGTGTTTAACACCTATGATCGGGTTTAATTGGCGTATTAAGACCATTCTCACTTGTGTTAGTGATTATTGGTTAATTTTGGGTGCGTTTTGTACTTGGAAGTGCATTTGGGTCAAATTTGCACTAAGTGTCAATTTGGGTTGATTTGTGAATCCATTCTAAGTGTATTGTTGTAATTATGATAATGGAATAGGTATTTTCCATTGGCGAGTTGCAGATTATTTGGAAGCTTTCATCAAGACTTCAAGGTGAGTGTTAATATCCTATATGCATATGTATGTGTAGGATGGGTGCGGGTCGGGGGAAGTGATTCTCGGCTATAGAGCTCACTTCACATATAGGTGGATTTGATGGACTTGTGCATAGGTCCAATTGGCACGGTTGTGCGTTTTGGTTGACTACCTTTAGCAAAGTGCACATTTTGGGTGTACGTTATCACACGTGGTTGTGAGTGGAATAATTATGCGTATGTGTATATAATGTATTTATTTGTGTCGTATGAATGTGGCATTGTCGCGTTGCTTAAGACACCACATTGTAAAGAAGTGGATGTCGCGTTGTTTAAGACACCACATGGTAAAGAAGTGGATGTCGCGTTGTTTAAGACACCACAATGTAATGGAGGGGATGTCGCGTTGTTTAAGACACCATCCATCGTATTGAATGGCATGTGGAATCGTCGCGTTGTTAAGACGCCACATTGTAAAGGGTGAGTGAGTCGCGTTGTTTAAGACATCACCCGGGGGATTAGTGACTACGCGTTGATTAAGTAGCACTAACGGATGTTATGAACTCCAACGGTCTTGTATGTACCGTTTCCCTTGTTCGAATTGGTTAACCATGGTTGTATGAATTATGTATTGGCATATTTAATTATGAACTATATGCTATTGGTATTGCTAGCTAATGTGGATTTGCGGTTATTGGTATATGCACGATATGTTGCATGATTGTCGAATTGCTAATTCGTGATTAATGTTGTATTGACGTGATGTAGTTAACCCTCCGGGTGTAGTTATTGGCGTTGTTCACATTGACGTTGGTGAACTTACCTTATTGATGGTATTATTAGCTTGTTGCTTAGTGATCGTACGGTATACTTAGATTAGTCTGCATTTAGGCTTGGACGCTCCGGTATGCGGTATTTGTTTATTTATGTGGCGTGTCCATTTTATGCATATATATGTATGTAGTATATTATCATTCACTAAGCGTTAGCTTACCCTCTCGTTGTTGACTCTTTTTATAGATTGCATGTGGATGGTGGCTCGGGTAAGCGCGAGGACTAGAAGACGTGCATAGTTGCTTTAGTGACTTACTTTTGGATCATTTAGGATTGGGTAGCGTATTCCCAATCGCCATGCTCGGCTTTGTTGTATTAAAAGTCTTTTGGTCAAATATTGTATTTCGGTACTTAAGGTGGTAAAATGGGTCGTTGTGGGACCCGCTTCGTAAACTCAATTTTATTAATTAAACGTGCTAGTTTTATATATATGAATTTATGGTTAAAAGCGTTTTGGCTAAAAATGTCGGGAACTAGTCAAACATTTTCGTTAAATTGACTTCCGGGGACAGCGGGCTGTCCAGGTGGTTTGGCGCGCCGCGCACCCACCTGGCGCGCCGCGCAAATGAACTGCACCAGAATTTTTTTTTATGTTGTGAAATTTAACGGGAATTGTCGTGGTTTGGTTTGGGTTGTTACATAGATCTATTGGGTTTGACAACCCCACTCGGGCTAGTTAGCACTAGTTCATAATGGGTGTTTAGTACTTTGTTTTACTACACTTGGTACGGTGTAGAGATAACTTTTAAAAGGGAATATGCACGGAAAACATCTGTTAAGTATAGTTACTGGGCGCTCAACAAACGTATAGAATATCTTTGCAGAAACGTTTATACCATGAAATCTTGTGGTCTATTATTATATCTTATGCTGACTTTAGCACCTATATCTCACCAACCTTTGTGTTGACAGTTTAAAGCATGTTTATTCTCAGGTCCCTAGAAGTCTTTCGCTGTTTGCTTATAGGTTATACAAGCTATGTGCATGGAGTCATACATGCTTTATTCGAGAAAACTTTGCATTCACAAAATCATCATCATGTATCTTATTTTGACTCAATGAATGTATTATTATAAACAATTATTTAGAGGGATTGTCTATACGTAGAAATCAACAGATTTCAAAAACCTTGGATTTTATATATTCATTTATGGTGTGTCTTTCATAAGAATGCAATGTTTACAAAACGTATCATATAGAGATCAATACCTCGCAATAAAATCGATGAATGATGTACTACGTCTAAAGGGATTTGCACGGGTCATCACAGTTGGTATCAGAGCATTGGTCTTAGCGAACCAGGTTTTGCATTAGTGTGTCTAACTGATAGTTGTTATGATGCATTAGTGAGTCTGGACTTCGACCGTGTCTGCATGTCAAAAGTTTTGCTTATCATTTCTTGTCAAAAATAATATGCTTATCATTATTAAGTCTAGACACGTCTTACTGCATTGATTGCATGATTAGTGTATAGACAAAATTCATATCTTAGCGTATCTGTTACTGTAACCTTTGTCTTACAGCTTTCGAAAATTTTTCCGTAATTCGCGGGATCCTTTGTACTTTATATAGGTATTCTATGCAAATAGAATATCATCTGATATCCGAAAATGATTTCATATCGAAAATCCTTTATCTAACCGTGCAAGATGAATCCTGCAACTAGTTCGAGTTCCTCAGAGTTTGATAGCTATTCCGACATGGATTTCTACCTGAGCTCCTAAAGCAGTGTCACCGGAATGGATCAACCAATCAGCCATCATCAATTCTGGATGAATTGGGGGTGGGTTCGTAGCTGACTCAATCAATGGAGACAAGAAGAAGGCGATCCCTTCCATCCACCGAATTTTCCTCTTGGCGAAGAACCTGAAGCACTTACCGGCGAACCTGTCCGAAACACCATCTTCACCCTCATTTCCAGAATAGCTCGCAACGATTACGTAATATCTACTATTCTAAACCTTATTCATCCACTCATTCCAACCAAACAATCATCCCTGAATAATAGAAGAAATCGACGAGCTTCGCGCTCGAGTAATCAATCCGGAGAATATAGTGCACAACTTACAAGCACCAGCAACACCTGCAACACCACAATATACGCAAACTCCATAACCACCGATAATATCAACACCTCAATCACCAATATGTATATTGTATTACCGAGTTATGAAATATTAACTCATTCTTTTAAAGGAATTTATATGTATATTTTATATATATAAATTTTGAAACCATAATTTATCTTTTCGTACTAAGCTATTACGTATGAATTTTTAAAGGGTAGATAGTACTCGATTAATTCATATTGCTAATATTCTACGATGTACATCCTTCGTTAACAACTTAACAATCGTTAACTATAATCTCTGCATCAACTCAATGAATTCTATCCCCTAATAAACCAAGTGTAATATTCAAATATAGGTTTGATTTTACACTTTCATTTCTGATGTACCTGAAACCTTCTTGAAAATATCATTTGTGTCTTGCGAAGTTCATAAAAATTCCACGAGTATCAATATCTTTCACTGAGGAATGTCAATAAGATTAAATAACGAAGTATTGATTACATTAGCAAAATACTCTACGAAGATTTTCTAAAGTTTTAGAAATTATTCATTTTTAGTTCCAGCCAATAATCAAATGAGTTTAATATGAACTCATTAAATCTGTATTACATCTGAAGAAAATATACATACATATATTTTCATAAAGACTGTAATAAAAATTCTCTTGTACAAAATATTATTCGTGAAATTTTTTTTAACGGGTAGGTAATACCCGAGAAATATTTAAGTTCATAATTAATATGTTACAACACTGTATACTCTTCAATTATTCGATAATCATTATCTATACTCACTACTTCCACAATGATATATATTCTTCCATAGAAATCAGAACAACCATTCCCATCCAAATTCAATTACATATTCTAATTTTGACAGATCAGAATTCAAGTCAAGATATAACAGATAACATCAATCTTAGATCCTTACATCTTTCAAAACCATACTTTGAATTCAAAACTGTAATAGAACGTCACTCTTATTCATAAAACCCAGAAATATATTCATTTTATTCAAAATCCTAAATGATTTCATCTTGAACATCATGTGTATATTGACGATTACAACATGCGTTCAAACCCTTCATGAGTCTTGAAAACACTCCAACTGATGAACAATCAAGAGGATGAACCAACCACACATTATCTACGAAAAAGATTTACACATATATTCATACACCAGGAAAACTCTCGTAACTAAATAACAGCCTAACACGTATCTGTGCTAGATCTGTTGACATTGTTATTACCAAAAATAACCTTACAATCCTTTTTCAAAGTATTCAGTTTTATCACACTTCCAACAAGTCAACTTCGACTTCTCGTTCGGATTAGACCTATTATACTCTTGATATATATGTTTGCCTTTTTGCTTTTGTTACCGGGGAACCTTTTATATTCCACCATATTAACAGTAAACGTATCAGCAGCTTCATTACTCTTTGGCGTAAGTCTCCCCGAAAAATCACTATCATTATTTATTGAAATCCTATCATGTACTCATCAACGTCTTGTAATAATAATTGTCATACCATATACCGGGAAGCATCAATCATTATTTCGAATTCCACAACGTTTCTCCATCAACAGTTATATATACATATAATGTCTATCTCCTGAACTTATATACTTCAATTTTGAATTTCTGAAAAACACCCCAGTCTGTGAATCAATTCTAGGAGTTTTGAAAAGCTGATGAAGCAGCAAAAACTATAAACGACCTTAACAATCAAAAGTTTGACGATAAAGATTAGTGTGTCGAGAAAGGCTCAGAAAAAGAGAAAAATTTTGTACTGAAAAACGGATTGAGCAAATCATGAAAGAGACTGTGGACATATCACAAGAAATAAACCTGTAATCCAGATGTTCCAGTATCTGATGAAATCTTCCACGAATACCTTGCTCCTTACTTATTTTAAATCCTTGCGGAAAATTTCAAAATATCATCATATCTTCATTATAAATATCTTCGATATTTCTGAAGATATCTTCATAACTATTCTTGTCCGAAATCACTTATCTCTTCGTGCTATCTGTGTTACATCATAAAGGAAACTATTTTAGTTTCTAAATTTCTATAAGCTACGAGTTTAAATTATGAATGTTTTTGAGGTAGTGTTGGGAATTGAAGCATGAGTTAGTATAATATAATGACGCCTGATCAACGTGGTTATATTATAGTAAGTCATGCTGAGTTTCTAATGGAACGTGATGATTCACAGATTATACCGTCATCATGTGCCATGTTACACGATTCTTTCATTATATTTAACCTCTAAACATATCAAGAACATATTTTCTTGATAGTTTTATCTTTTCTGTGATACCGGTAATTTACCAAATTAAAATCGTTCTATTATAATTCCTTTCTGCTTAAAACATTAGTTATGTTCATTCGAAATTTCGTACCTACAAAATCGAGACGTCTTGATCGCTTTACTTAAAGTCAAGAAGAGAAAACAAAAGGATGGAGCTCAGAAAAATAAGGGAAAATACAAAGCCCGATAACAACACAGAAATTACAAACCGTGTATATCAATGCGTATAACAATATAAAGACACGGGAGGATGATAAATACAACAATCCCTAGAGCATAGTAGAAGTAAACAGATTCCTCCGGTAGGAGCTGGAAAAGAAGGATAATGGTGGCGAACGTCAATATTAGGTCAAGAACCAGAACTGGATTGAGCATTTTCACAATCTTTTGGATGTATGAATTTAGGAAGAAAGTATAGGGATGGTGAAAATAATGGAACAGAAGAGGTCAATTTATAGTGGATATATCAGACAGAGCAATCGAGGCAGATCACCGCATTTAATTAAAGAGGATCGGAATTTTCTTGATTACCAAAAAATCAAATCTGAGATAGATTACGAAGATTTTATTTACATTCCTTGAAATCCGAAAATCAACTGTGACTACGTTAAAAGTTAAGACGAATCTTTATTTTCCTAAATTTCATCTTTTATGATAGCTTCACTCATACTCTTCACGTAATCGAATTGATCTATCCATATTTCTCAATGGTGAGAAGCTCTATATTATTGAACTCATGCTTATCACAAAATGGAACTCGACTCATTCAAGGTATTCAAAATACTCCATTAATCTATTTCCTTGATAATGATTATATGAACAAATTGAATTCATGATATGAATTCAAGTTACATCATATTTCTTGATACAAGAATATTCTTGTTTTCATTATCAAACTTTCCTTAGCCAAATTTCGGGACGAAATTTCTTTAACGGGTAGGTACTGTGACGACCCGGATTTTTTCGACTACTTGATTATACTATCTACATGATTTAATAATTCCGACTTGATAAGCAATGAATTTTAATAAGTCTTGAACCTCCGGAAAGAGTTTTATATAAGCATTTGACTACCCTTTTATTTCTACGATTCACGAACGTTATAATTTGTATTAATGAATTATATATATATATATATATATATATATATATATATATATATATATATATATATATATATATATATATATATATATATATATATATATATATATATATATATATATATAAAACTTGAAAATATGATAATTAAATATCTCATTAAGTATATTAGCAAGGTATTATATATACATTTTCATACTATTAATTTAAAGAGTTTTCGGACAATATATAAGTTACTTTTTAAACGACGTAATTAACTTATGTTAAAATGTATTTACATACAATGTATTATGAGTATAAATATATCCTTAAAAGTATTGAATACACTTAATAATATACCAATACAGATAAGGGATAGCTATATTCGTATTTTCGTTCATTTTTCTCAAGAATTCTACTCGTATTTATACGGTATTTATACGGTATTTATACGCGTATTATATGCAGCTTCTAGAAGTATTTACTATTGGTATATACCAAGAGAAATCTACAATTACGTATTTATTCAGTATTTATACGCGTATTATACGCAGCTTCTAG
Source organism: Rutidosis leptorrhynchoides (assembly GCF_046630445.1). Lineage (NCBI taxonomy): Eukaryota > Viridiplantae > Streptophyta > Magnoliopsida > Asterales > Asteraceae > Rutidosis > Rutidosis leptorrhynchoides. Next base: position 30,941,116 of record NC_092334.1, read on the forward strand.
AAGTATTTACTATTGGTATATACGAATAGTAATCTACAATTATTGATGTATTATGTCATGCATGACCTAATGATTTTTAACTTATCTTAGATGTTTTTCACCAAAAACCAAATTTATGAGCCTATAAATAAGCACCATTTCTAACTCATTTTTACACATTCATTTTCCAAATTTTACTTACAATTTTTACACACACTTGCAAGAACTCTCTCATTTTTTTGTTCTACTACTTCTTTCCAGCAACTTTACATTCTAAACTTGAGGTAAAAACTCTACTTCAACTCTTGTTCAATACATATGTTTATAGCTATCTATATAAGAGTTTATAAACTAGAACATAGTTTAGTTGATTCTAAACTTGTTTGAAAAACTAATCTAATCTTTCTAGCTTAACTCTAATAACACTTATTTATATGTATTATGATGTTATATTAAGTTAATATAAGAACTTATAACTTGTACATATGAAGAACACCTTGAAACTTAACATATATCGTTTAATCTCCATTCGGTAAAAAGCGGGCTGTTTTGGGTTGGGAATTAAAAACTTATCTTAGACTTTGAGTTCGAGGCTAAGACTTCTACTACTTAATTCCAGCAACTTTACATTCTAAACTTGAGGTCCATGAATCCAAGGACGACGACCATATTTTTAATAAGTTGAAAACTTATTATTAATATACTTTTACTACCGTGAGTATATAGTCCCATTTTTAAACTCTTCAAATATTTTGGGATGAGAATACATGCATCTTTTGTTTTTCGAAATAGACACAAGTACTTAAATATATATTCTATGTTGAGTTGTACCTTTGTATATATCCCTAATAGTCTGGTAACTATTTGTTACATGTGGTTAACATGTAAGCACGAATCCTAATGATAGATCTATTGGGTTTGACAACCCCACTCGGGCTAGTTAGCACTAGTTCATAACGGGTGTTTAGTACTTCGTTTTACTACACTTGGTACGGTGTAGAGATAACTTTGAAAAGGGAATATGCACGGAAAACATCTGTTAAGTATAGTTACTGGGCGCTCAATAAACGTATAGAATATCTTTGCAGAAACGTTTATACCATGAAATCTTGTGGTCTATTATTATATCTTATGCTGACTTTAACACCTATATCTCACCAACCTTTGTGTTGACAGTTTAAAGCATGTTTATTCTCAGGTCCCTAGAAGTCTTCCGCTGTTTGCTTATAGGTTATACAAGCTATGTGCATGGAGTCATACATGCTTTATTCGAGAAAACTTTGCATTCATAAAATCATCATCATGTATCTTATTTTGACTCAATGAATGTATTATTGTAAACAATTATTTAGAGGGATTGTCTATACGTAGAAATCATCAGATTTTAAAAACCTTGGATTTTATATATTCATTTATGGTGTGTCTTTCAAAAGAATGCAAAGTTTACAAAATGTATCATATAGAGATCAATACCTCGCAATGAAATCGATGAATGATGTACTACGTCTAAAGGGATTTGGACGGGTCATCACATCAATGGTAATGAACGCATTGAAAATAGGTTTTCAGAAAACAAATCGGTTTGTAATTTTGATCAAAATATTTTCTTGTTCAAGCTCGAGTTTAGATATCATCGAATTCCATGAGTTTGAATTCTCAATCTTTAAGGTCAATCTCAAGGATTGAGTAATATCAGGCTTAAATGCTAATTTTTAATCTTTTAAGGAGATTATCCTTTTCTGGGAGTCTGATTCATTAGTCTTATCAAGCTAATTTGCACGACGCCCTCCCCATTTTACGAGATAAATCCTTCTCATGGTTAGGATAAATCTGACCACTTGGCGACCCTGTTTGATGCTGAGGTCCGTGGATTTCCTGCTGATTTTAGAGATGACTTTTCTAGATTTTTCGTCAACTTACAGCTGGTCTGGACGACAACTTCCTGACCTAAATCAAGAAGCGCGTGTCTTTTTCGGAAGACTTTACTTCCTTTTAATGATGGAATTGATTCACCGTGTAGATCCATCTTTCTTTCAAATATATTACAGTAAATCGGGTAAAACTGATTAGTATTGTCCAAAACAAAAGTACCTGCAATTATCTTGTACAAATATATGTGATATATGTTTTAAAGAACTTGGTAAATTCTTCTCACACTTAGCTTTTATTTATTTATTTCTTTGCCTTTTTATTCTCCTTTATTCTATTATAATGAATTTAAGCGTTTTGGGTTGTTTCTCAATTTATGTCCTTTTCAAGGTAACAATAATTTCGGTATTAACACCTAGTTTTATCGTTCATAAATATGTATAAACAAGATTTTAAATTCATTTATTTGAAAAATTTTCAAATTTTTCACAAAATTTGGCAATTAAACCAACTGTATAAATTCAACGTTTAAACCGAAAGAATTTAATCCATTCCCACACTTAAGATCTTGCAATGCCCTTATTTGCAAGAAATCAGTAAAAATTTAAATTCATGAGGGCTATTAGCGTAGAAAAATGATTAAATTTTACCAAAGTTTCCAAACATATTGTTGTTTGTTTGAATGATAAATGGTGCATATCATTTGTTCATTCCGTCATTTGTTAATTCACATATATTTTGCATCTTGTCGTCAAAATTAGTTGTTTTTGCTGAACTTAATGTCAGTCTTTGAAAGTTCGTTGTTTTACCCTGTTGTGTACAATTGACAATATACATACAATACAAATATAAACATGCATGGTAATTTGAAATGGGACTTAATATCCCACTTTCAAATTATAAATATGAAATATTAGTAACAATATAATAAAAATGTTAAAAATTACATAAAAGTATCAAAATATTAAATGTTTAAACATAAATAGATAAAAAGATAAGAAATCACCAATGGAACTGTATCAATCTGGATATGGATTCCAGTTCATATTATCGTCCGGGTTCCATGGCTGGTGATAGGTGTTCTGATAGGCTTGGTTGGGGTCGTATAGGTTAAAGGGCGGTTGCATGTCAGGCTGATGTGGTGGATAGTAAGCAGGTTGAGTTGGAATGTAATTTTGTTGTACCTGATATGATAGATGGCTCATGATCTGGTGCTGATGAACTTGCCATCTATCGTGTTGGCGTCGCCTGGATTGCTCGTACTCATCCGCGGCTCTCCACTGCTCATACTGATGATGCCGAGCCACGTTATTCATTTCCAACTCTTCCATACGCTGATAAACATCAGTATAACTATCCCTAATGACATCCCTAATGTCATCTGCTTCCTCCATTTCCTCGTCCGACCCTCTTTCTACCTGTGGTCGAGTGCCCTGATATGGTACTGCTCTATTATGTCTCCTTAACAGTACCTGTGCCCCATGATAAACCGATAGACCTATAGTCTCGGTTTGTTCATGAACCACGATCATTGGACCCCCTTGTTCCCTATTTACACCTAAATACTCTCCAATGAGAGTAACAAAAATTCCACCTCCTATTATTCCCCCCTCCTGTATACCTTCCACCATTTTGGACAAATAATAACCAACACAGTAGGGGATGTTAACAAAGCTTCCGGGGTCTCGAATACACTTAAGGTAAAATAGATCATGTAAAGTAATCTTTTCCTTATTTTTACCCCGTTGTGTAATCGAGTTCGCTAAAAACCTATGAATTACGTGAAGCTCTGCCTTGTCAATATCTAAATAGGAGTGTTTTTTACCCCGCCTAAATACCTCATATTTTGACATTCGCCTCCAAATGGCATTAGCGTCAAAATCTCTATCTACCCTATCACCTTCATAAATCAAAGATGTACAATCAGGTGATAATAAATCAGCGGGGTGTAAATTTGTAAGGCCCTAACAATGTCCATCATGGACATCCTGTACATCCTACCTCCAAGGAAAAAGCTAAGAAAAGTCCTATCTTCTAACATAGATACATCCTTATTAAATGATATAGTACTCATTAATTCAACACACCATTCCTTATATACAGGCCTACGGATGGTAAACAAACGTTCCCAGTCAGGAAAAGCAGAGTTCCTATACCTTTGGATTAGTAACTGCCTAACTGAGTTAGCTAGGTTGACTTCTTCCAAAGGTCTCCAATCTATCACCCTTGGTACTTTCACATTTTTGGTGTAAAGCTTATATTTGTTACGTTGGTACTTCGGGTAATCTGTCCAGTTTCGCTCAAATCTGAGATTGGGATGTAATTCCTGTTCATGAACTCTTGAGTGTACTATTAACTCATGAGGCGGAAATTGTATGTAGGCAGTAAAAAATTGTAGTTCCGGTTCATAATATGGCAGGTGTTAATCATACTGTTGCTGTTCTTGTTGTCGCTCAGGCTGCAGCTCAGGTTTTGGCTCTGGATCAGCTTGTATAGACGATGATGCACCGTCAGTATCTGTATTTCTCTGCAAAACACATTAAACACAAAATTGTGCATCCAAATATGCATTAGTGTTAGCAAAATAACAGATTAACACAATTTCGATAACATGTTTAAACAAAATTAAACCTATACACATTTTCATAAATTTAACAATTTTACACTTTTCAAATAAGCATATATGAAAATGTATACAATGTTCATAAGCATTTATCTCAAATAACATGTCAAAGTAATCATTATTAGCAATTAAACAAGTTTCAAATGACATTCTTATCAATTAATCAAGTTCATGAATTTTAGACTTAAAAAGTCCACTTTGATGCTCAAAAAATCATGTTTAGGATCAAAGTTTGGATTATTTAGCAACCTAAACATGTTACACTACTTAATTTAGCAATAATTCATAACAAAAATCGGCCATAACTTGTTTATATCAAAAAGCCCCAAATTGCTCAAGAACACAAACCCTAGATTTCTAAAATTTTTGAAGCTTAAGGCTTCAAATCATGACAAATAGCATCAATCTAGGTTATACAAGCATAATATACTAAAAATTTAACTCTAATTAAGCTAGAAATCATTAAAATTAAATTAGGTAAAAATTTCTCATAATCACTATAAATTCAAAATTAAAGAGTTTTAGTGTAGAAATTTACCGTTTTCATTGAAAAGCTTCTTGATAGGAATCTCCTCATTGTGATTTTAGTGAAGATTTGGTGAATTTTGATGAAAAATTGGTGATTTTAGGAGTGTTTTTGGGAGAGTTTTTGTGTATGTGTGTGTGTTAAATGGAGACAGAGAGCAGCAGCTCGTGTCTTTTGTTCCTGACCAGATTTCTGCTTTCATGCGATCGCATGGATTTAATGTGGAAACCCCATGCGATCGCATGGAGTCTGAGGTTTTTTTTAATATAAAAACCTTTACTATTAAAATAATTAATTAATTAATTTAAAATTTTGTTTCTTTTTTGATTGAGGTCGTTTCGGTACGTTCACCTAGTTCGTCCCTCGACAAAATTTTAAAAATTTGTCATTTTAAAGCGTTGTTTTAAAAGCAAAGATTTTTGGAGTTTTTTTTTAATGTTTTTGGCATATTTTAAATCAATAAGATTAAAAATAATGATAACAAAATTTGTCGTCCCGCCCTTGGGTAAAGCAATTTTGGTTCAACGACATAGTGTTTAACTCACGACGCATTTTAGAAATCAATTTTTAACTTAATGAAATAAAGTAAATTTTGTTTTTAAATTCACACCAAACTTAAATTTAAAATGCATATTAATAAAGTTTCATATTATTAATATTTATATATATTAATTTTACAAACTTATATTTAAAACAATATAATTAAATATTAATTCTAAAAACAAAGTAAAAATAAAAAATAAAAATCTTTTATCCCACTTTAATCAATCAAATATTAACAAAAATATACGTCCCTCTTTTGGGTAAAGTAATTTCGGCTATGTTACCTAGTTTTACTCCTGACGAATTTTTGAAATATTTTAAGTTGATTGATTAAAGATATTTATACCTTATGAATAAACGGTAAATTTCGCAGTGATGCATTAAACCTTTGTATGATGTCAATAATTTCGCTTTATTATACCTAATTTTATTGAATATCAATTCAATACTTTATAGCGAACAATTCAGCGTTTATTAACAAAAGGTTAAAAGCAATAATAAAAATAAAAACTGTACAGACTTACCTATGAGATAGAATTATCAGAGACCTGCTTTAGTTGACTCATAAGAGAGTCGTTCGATTTGGTTTTCCATTGCTACATAAGCGTATCCACGAATTTTCAATAATTTTTCTTCTAAACATATGAACGGTCCTTCTCTGCATAGAGTAACAAACTCGGTATTGGAATCTGTATGATTGTTCGAGCATTTTCCTTTATGTGACCATTTTCCGCATTTATGACATTTTTCAAGATGTTGTGCTCTTCTTTTTGCTGCGGATTTTGATTTTCCTTTACCGAAATGTGTCTTATGTTGTTCTTTCCTGAGTTCTTTTCTCACTTCGTCACATCTTCCTCTTATTACCGACACCAGGTCACTCGGGAAGGTGTTATTATTACGTTTAGTAATCATAGCATGTAGTAGTAGACTATGGTTCAAATCAAAAGAATTCTTCATCTCGTAAAACCTAAAAGAAATAAAAAATTCAGAATGGGGGGAGAAGACTAGTTCTTTAGTGTCTGCTAGGGAAAGACCAATAGGATTCCATTCTCGAGAACTACACGAAACAAAAAATCTAACTCTAGACAGCATTATATTATCCTTTAAAAGATTTGATTCTCCCCACACTTAGTTAGCTGTGGTGTTGAACTTGTGATTAACTTCATTGTTAATTTCAATTGGATCATCAACAACTTGTATAACAACCCTCACTTTTCGACTTCTAAATTTACTGAATTAACCCTAGGGTTATCTGCCTGACTAAATGTATTAAGGGTTGTTATATACAATTAAATATTGACCGAATAGTAATTTTTAGTCAACAACGTACGCTTAAATAAATAATATATTATTAATTTATATAATTTGACATAATTTAACTAAGTATATAAACTTTGTATCACTTTTATTATTTAGTTAATATATTATATATTTAACTATATAATAAATTCAATTATATATAAATGTAATAATATTTACAAACTTACTAAAACTATAGTTTAATAATTAAAATCATAATTATTATTAAAAATACAAAATACCGAATTATTTATTATTTTTATGCAAAATTTGTATTTATTAATTAAATAAAAATAAAAAAAATATTGACAAATATTCTTGGAAAACTACTAAATCAATTTGTTTATTTAATATATATATATATATATATATATATATATATATATATATATATATATATATATATATATATATATATATATATATATATATATATATATATATATATAAATCCTTAAAATAAACGAATTTAAAAAAAAATTACTTTTTTAATTAAAAATTATAATGGAAAACTACTTTTATTATTTTATTTTGTGCATTATCCCATGACCTAACATTTAATACTTTTGAATTTTAAAATCCCATTAAAAATTAAAATATTTCTTTTTCTTTTAATTATTTTATTCTTTTTACCTAATTTTTTCAAGTATAAATATCCCTCATTTTTCATTCAAACTCACACTAAAATTTCTCTCATTCTCTCTTTGAAGAATTACTACTAGTAAGTATTCTTTTTTTACTTTTTACTTTTTACTTTGGTTTATTATTTTTTTACCGAAACATGTAAATAATGTTATAAATTATATGCAAATAAAATTAAAATAAATAACATGTTATAATTAGTAATATATGTTACTAAAAATTATAAAAGTATTTTTATGAATTAATATATAGGAATTATAATTAAAATCGAATTAATGAATATATATGTATATACGCACCTAACGTGAAGGTTATAATTAAAGATAGCGTACAAAGACTACAAACGTCACTGCTACTTGTGGCCTAGGGTGATCCTTGTTACCATTATGGGACGCTTGTGGATCTCGAATGCCAAGACTTAGATTCTGGTCAAGAGATCCTGGGTCGCTCGGTAACAATAGATCATTCGAGTGACTTGCATGTTAGCAACGAAGTTTGAGCGAGACTGTACAACATCTTTGTTAAGAATTATAACCCGAACATTCTTAAACTAGAAGCTTACTATAAGTGAAAGCTTTCCATAAATAGTAGGTTTCCAAAAATAGAAACTTTTGAGAAATAGGAACTTTTCTTGAAAACCGTCACTGTCAATATAGTTGCTATATTAATAAACATACTTTATGTCAAGTTAGACATTAACTAATCAAACGTTATACCTCTAGGTTGATATCCAGATCACTTACTTGCTTTACTTTCCTTCTTGCGTGGAATACTTCAACTGCTATTTAAGGTGAATTTCATAGCCTCGCTTTTACATTTTTATGTTTTTACATTGGGGTGAGACACATGCTTTATTTTAAATGTTTTGACATGCTAGACACAAGTACAAACTTATTATGTGACCAACATGAGTATTTTATTATGTTCATTTGAAACATACAAATTCCTGCTTTGTAATATCATTAATTGCTAGATGAATTAAAGTGGCAAACGTAATTATTATAGATAGCGCTATTGGGAGTAACGTCACGCACTGTTGACCTCAGGTCAATTGGTGGTATAATAATGATCTCGACAATTACATATGTATTGTTACGGCGTAAAATCGTTTAGTTTTGATATTATACGCTCATGACATACTTTTGATATACATGATATATCGACTTTATTTAAATCTTGTGGTCTAACAAACTTACTCAAAATTAAACCTATGTTATTCACTCAACCTCGTTTTGACTTTTTAAGCATGTTTGTCTCAGGTAATTAGAAGCTGTTGATGTGCTGCTTTGATGATGATTATTTGCTATGCTTGGAGTCTTCATGCATTACTTATCATTCCATTTAAAAATATTTAATGCTTTGTTCATTCAATAAAATGTAATGACTATTTATCTTCCGCTGCAAAAAAAAACTCAATAAAAGTTATATAAAACATCTCATATAGAGTCGTTCTCGTTATACAATTGCTTGATTTGATATAATTAGTCACAAATACCCCCGACCATATTTGGGGGTGTGACAGATTGGTATCAGAGCAGGTTGTTATAGAGAACCAGGATTGCATTTTATGTGTGCCTTATGTGTTAGCTAGGGTGCCTTAGCAATCTTTAGGACTATAGCCTTTCCTGCTTTAGTTTTAATTGCCTATTCCTTATTATCTTGCTATCTGTTATCCATACTTTTACTTCTTACCCTACGTCTTCTTTAGAACGCTAACCTTATTGTGTTTCAAAGAAACATGGTTCACGGCGAATCAAGCAACACAATTCCAAACGTCACCTTGACATCTCCCCAATTCCAACAACTGCTGGCTGCGGCACGAAGCAATGGCAACAACAGTGCACCGCGAAATCTTCCGACTATTTATTCATATCAGAATTTCATGAACTACCAGCTCCCTACATACAAGGGTATTGAAAGACCTGAGTTTGGGAACATGGAAATGGTAGATGCTGATCTCATAAACTACACCAACAGATTCCAAGAATTTGCTTTCATGAATCCTCACATGACTACTCCCGAGTATCTAGGGATCCAACACTACATCAATGGGTTGCCTGATGGCCTTCGAAGGGGCGTCGCCGTATTAAACCCAAGGATCATACAAGAATCCATTTGTATGGCAAACCAGCTAATTAACAAACCTGGGAGGAAAGGAGATTCTAAAAGAAAGTGGGAAGAGATAGAGCAAAAAGACTCTAAGGGTGAACCCGACAAACGCTATAAAGGAACCATTCCTTGTTGCCAAAGGTGTGAGAAAAATCACTTTGGGAGATGTAACGCTGTGTGCTCCAAATGTAAGAAGATGGGTCACCTGAGCAAAAATTGTAGACTTCCTGCTGTTACAACATATACTCCTGCAACTAAAGACAAGCCCTTTGTTCCTACTTGCTATTCTTGTGGTGAAATAGGACATACAAAACCCAATTGTCCTAAGAAGGAGGATATCACTAAGAATGCAGATGCTGGCAAGGCTAAAGGCCGAGCATTCGTCATGACTGCTGAAGAAGCTAGGGACTACGAGGACGTCATCACTGGTATGTTTCTTGTCAACAATTGCTATGCTTCTGTTTTATTCGATACTGATGCTGATAGAAGTTATGTGTCTACTGAATTTTGTGCCTTATTTGATGAGGAACCCCAAACCTTAGACACTAAGTGTCTTGTAGAAATGGCCAATGGTAAATTTGTAAAAGTTGATCGGATCTACAAGAAATGTAATCTGACTCTAGCCAATAAAACCTTCAAGATTGACTTATTGCCTGTTGAACTAGGAAGCTTTGATGTAGTCTTAGGGATGGATTGGTTATCCCCGATGAAAGTGGGTATCCAGTGTTTTGATAAGACAATTAATATTCCACTCGAAACTGGTGAAATTCTTGTTATCCAAAGAGATAAGAGTGGTTCCAAATTTAATCTTATCTCATGCATCAAAACCCGAAAGTACCTTATGAAAGGATGTCAAGCCATTTTGGCTCACATAATGGAAGTCAAGCCAGATGAACGGCGTATTGAAGACGTTCCTATTGTTAAAGACTTTCCTGAAGTTTTTCCTGATGAACTAGTTGGTCTTCCACCACAAAGACAAGTTAAGTTTCAAATCGATTTGATCCCCGGTGCTGCACCTATTGCAAAGGCACCATACCGGCTAGCTCCATCAGAAATGAAAGAGCTATCTATGCAACTACAAGAGCTTCTGGAGAAAGGATTCATTCGTCCTAGCTCATCACCGTGGGGAGCACCTATATTGTTCATCAAAAAGAAAGATGGTTCAATGAGGATGTGTATCGACTACCGCGAACTAAACAAGTTGACCGTCAAGAATTGTTATCCTCTTCCTAGAATCGATGACTTGTTTGATCAGTTACAAGGATCAAGCATCTATTCCAAGATCTGGATATCATCAACTTAGAGTTAAGAAATCTGATGTTTCCAAGACTGCCTTCCGGACTCGTTACGGACATTACGAATTTTTGGTAATGCCCTTTGGGTTAACTAACGCTCCTGTTGTGTTCATGGATCTCATGAACCGTGTATGCAAGCCTTATCTCGATAAGTTTGTGATTGTTTTCATCGACAATATTCTCATCTACTCTAAGAGTGAGAAAGAACACGAACAACACCTCCGACAAATTCTGGAGTTATTAAAGAAAGAACAGTTGTATGCTAAGTTCTCCAAGTGTGAGTTTTGGTTGAAGACTGTTCAGTTTTTGGGGCATGTAGTTGACAGTAATGGAATACGTGTCGACCCCGCAAAGATCTCGGCTATTCAGAACTGGGAAATACCTAAGAACGCGAAACACATTCGTCAGTTCCTAGGACTTGCCGGTTACTATAAGAGATTTATCAAAGATTTCTCCATTCTTGCCAAACCACTCACCAAGTTGACTCATAAGGATAAGAAGTTTGAGTGGTCTATTGAACAGGAATCTGCATTTCAGACCCTGAAAGAAAAGTTGACTACCGCTCCAATCTTATCACTACCCGACAGAACTGAAGACTTCGTAGTCTATTGTGATGCTTCAAACCAAGGTTTTGGGTGTGTGTTAATGCAACGCCAGAAAGTCATTGGATATGCATCCAGACAATTAAAGAAGCATGAGAAGAACTATACTACCCACGACTTGGAACTAGGAGCTGTAGTATTCACATTAAAGATATGGCGACACTATCTTCATGGAATAAAATTCACCATATTCACCGATCATAAGAGTCTCCAGCACATCTTTGATCAAAAGAAACTGAACATGAGACAAAAACGTTGGGTCGAATTACTAGATGACTACAATTGTGAACTCAAGTACCATCCTGGTAAGGCAAATGTTGTTGCTAATGCACTCAGTTGAAAGGATCGAGTCAAGCCTATCCGAGTGCTAGCTTTGAATATGATCATTCAAACAAATCTGACAGCTAAAATTCGGGAAGCACAACTAGAAGCTATAAAGCAAGAAAATATCAAACATGAAGTACCTTCAGGATTTGAAAACCAATTACAAATCAAGGAGAACGGAACACGGTACTACAACAACCGTATCTGGGTTCCTCAATTCGAAAATCTGCGAAAGCTAGTCTTGGATGAAGCACATAAGACTAGATATTCTATTCAGCTAGGCTCTAGTAAGATGTATCACGATGTAAAAGAATTTTATTGGTGGCCTAATCTGAAATCTGATATTGCTGAATATGTGAGCAAGTGTCTTACTTGTTTAAAAGTTAAGGCCAAGCATCAAAAGCCGTCTGGTTTACTGCAACAACCGGATATTTCGCAGTGGAAGTGGGAATGTATCGCTATGGACTTTATTACTAAATTGCCCAAGACTTCTAGTGGCAATGATACTATATGGGTCATAGTAGATCGTCTTACTAAATCTGCTCATTTCTTACCGATCAAGGAGACCGACAAGATGGAGAGATTGTCACAACTGTATATCAAAGAAATTGTCTCTCGTCATGGTGTTCCTATATCAATCATATCCGATCGCGACAGTAGATTCACTTCCAGATTCTGGAAATCCTTACAAACTGCTCTTGGAACTCAACTTGACATGAGTACTGCTTATCATCCTCAAACCGATGGTCAAAGTGAACGAACCATTCAAACGTTGGAAGATATGTTTCGCGCTTATGTTATCGACTTCGGCAAAGGCTGGGATAGACATTTTCCTTTGGTTGAATTCTCTTACAATAATAGTTACCACTCAAGTATTAAGGCTGCACCTTTTGAGGCCTTATACGGACGAAAATGAAGATCCCCACTGTGATGGGATGAATTAGAGGACAGACAGTTAACCGGTCCTGAAATCATACACGAGACAACCGAAAAGATAGTTCAGATTAAGAAACGAATAGAAACTGCCCGCAGCCGACAGAAAAGCTATGCTAATAAAGGTCGGAAAGATTTGAAATTTCAAGTTGGTGACAAAGTCATGTTGAAAGTGTCCCCTTGGAAAGGCGTCGTTCGTTTTGGTTAACGAAGCAAACTAAGTCCGCGTTTTGTTGGACCCTTCAAGATTACTGAAAGAATCGGACCCGTGGCTTATCGATTAGAATTACCTGCTGAACTTAGCAGCGTACACGACGTATTTCATGTCTCGAATCTTAAAAAGTGTCTCGCTGATGACACGCTCGTTATTCCTTTGGATGACATTCGCATTGATGATAAAATGCACTTCATAGAGGAACCCGTAGAAGTCATGGACCGATCTGCTAAACGCTTGAAACAAAGCACCATACCTATTGTTAAGATCTGTTGGAATTCACGACGTGGCCCCGAGTATACCTGGGAACGTGAAGACCAAATGAAACAGAAATATCCCCATCTCTTCTCAACCGCTGATGCATCCGAGAAGTCTACCTAAAACTTCGGGACGAAGTTTTTATTAACGGGGAGTTACTATAACAACTCTCACTTTTCGACTTTTAAATTTACTGAATTAACCCTAGGGTTATCTGCCTGACTATATGTATTAAGGGTTGTTATATACAATTAAATATTGACCGAATAGTAATTTTTAGTCAACAACGTACGCTTAAATAAATAATATATTATTAATTTATATAATTTGACATAATTTAACTAAGTATATAAACTTTGTATCACTTTGATTATTTAGTTAATATATTATATATTTAACTATATAATAAATCCAATTATATATAAATGTAATAATATTTACAAACTTACTAAAACTATAGTTTAATAATTAAAATCATAATTATTATTAAAAATACAAAATACCAAATTATTTATTATTTTTATGCAAAATTCGTATTTATTAATTAAATAAAAATAAAAAAAAATATTGACAAATATTCTTGGAAAAGTACTAAATCAATTTGTTTATGTTTCATAGCCTCGCTTTCACATTTTTATGTTTCTACATTAGGGTGAGACACATGCTTTATTTTAATGTAACAACCCAACCCATTATACAATCAATCACGCGGAATAAATTTTTTTTTTTTAAAAACAGCACAGTGCGCGGCGCGCACACCCTTAGGGTGCGCGGCGCGTACAAGCCCCTTCAGGTTCTGTCCTGTTTTGTGATTTTTCAAATAAAGATCTCCCACTTCCCGACATATTTAGACGAAACGCTTTTCACAACATGATATAATAGTTAAAACTCATACGTTTCAATAATAAAATACGTTTTATGAAACCGGGCCCACATATGCCGTAATACGAGTTTCGTACAAAAGTATAAGTTTCGACCGAATTAGTTTAAATTCCAAACGACACTAGAGCATGATGTTTGGGGGTTAAACTACCCAACTCTCGGCCAAACTTCAAAAGCTACACATCCAAAAGCGTCCCCTATCAAAACAAAGCGGGATCTCTAATCCAACCGAACGCCCTTACCCTTGTCAACGCCCGAGCCTATAAAAAGGTAAACAACGAGAGGGTAAGCAAAACTTAGTGAATGCAATAATTATACATACATATATATAACCTACTTACTTGCAAACACTTACACAAAACCGCATACAAGCTAGCAATTCCACAACTATGCAAACATTATGCATATACCAAATATCCGCAATCATAATAAGCTAGCGATTCCAAAAGCATATAGTTCACAATTAAATACGCTAGTACAAAATTTACACAACCTTGGTTAACCAATCGTACAAAGGAATGGTACTCGAATTTCCCATCGGTGTTCATAACAACCGTTAGCGTACAACACATATATTGCTAACCCTTGGACAACACATATCCGTTTATAAAACCATTAGCGTACAACACATATATTGCTAATGTGGACAACACATATCCTTTAGTAAAACCGTTAGCGTACAACACATATATTGCTAACTTGGACAACACATATCCTTTCATATAACCGTTAGCGTACAACGCATATATTGCTAACGTGGACAACACATATCCGTTCTTAGAAACCGTTAGTGTACAACACATATATCACTAACTAGGACAACACATATCCATCCCTACAAAAAAATACATTATATACATACATGTATACTTATTCCACTCACCTTAACGATTCGGTGATGAATTTAACTTCCGCAAGCCTCAAAGCAAAGTACATAATACATTAAGTACACATTCAATACACAACTTGTGGAACTAACCACATTTCTTACACTTGAGCATTTAATGACTCAATTGCATTAAATAACTCAATTACGCCAAAACCGCCCTTAATTGGCCAAGACTCATCTTAAATCGCTAAAGCTAGTGATTTAAAGTCTACTAACACTAACTTAACACAACTTAGGGTAATTCATACCCATTTCATCCAATTAGGTCAATTATTACCTATCTAACCACTTTAATGTCAACACACCCATTTCGGGTCATTCACAAACCCACATACACCCATTTACTAAACAATCTAGGCGTGCTAGTAAATTAACTAACCTTTTAGGCTCATAAACCCCAATTAACACTTTGAAACCCTAGGTTAGTTACCATTGAGTCTTCATGACTCAATCTCACCCAAGAACACCCAAAATCACCAAATATGGGTTTTATGTTCTTCATTTACCCAAACCCTAAACCATACATAAATCAAAGTAAGGAAATCAAAGTTAGAACATACCACCACAACCAAAACGTAGCTAGAGAGGAGATGAACAACTTTATAACCCGAGTTCTAAACCGAAACGAGCTTCTTCCTCCTTAGATTGAGCTTTCTCACTCTAAAAATCCTTCTCTCTCTCTAAAATTGAAGTGGAAATGAAAGAGTAGTTGAAAATGGAGTAATGAGGCTCCACAATCTGACCTCCTGGCCTTTAACTCGTCTACAAGTGCAATTACCAAAATACCCATCAAAATATCTGAATAAAAGAGCAGAAACACGGCTACAGTGTTAGTGCGCCACGCGCACTATTAAGGGTGCGCTGAGCGCACCTAGCTCAAATTCGTCTCTGACTTCTGTTTAACTGCACAATCATTCCCACACTTTATGTACTCTATTTACACTGTTGTACAATGAAGATTAGGGTCTTACAACTCTCCCCCACTTGAATCGGAGCGCGTCCTCGTGATCCAAGCCGCATGACAAGAGGGAAGATAAACCAACACAAACTCTTCGAGTTCCCAAGTAAACTCGGAACCTTTACTCCGACGCCATTGAACTTTAAAAGTTCTCACCTCTTTATTTCTCAATCTTTTGACTTTTTCATCGAGTATAGCAATCGGTTCCTCAACATACTCTAACTTGTTGTTTAACTCGATTTCGTCTAGAGGCATCCAAGAAGAATCATCCGGAAGACACTTACGGAGATGGGAAACATGAAACGTATTATGGATCCCCGCAAGATCTTCGGGTAATTCCAAACGATACGCGACTTCACCAACACTAGCTAAAACCTTAAATGGACCAATAAACTGAGGAGCTAACTTTTCCCGTTTTCTAAATCGAATAACACCTTTCCATGGAGAAACTTTAAGCATCACCATGTCACCTTCTTGGAATTCGATCATCCGCCTACGTTTGTCGGCATACGACTTTTGTCTATCTTGAGCCTTTTTCAAATGAGTTCGAATCATATCAATCTTGCTATTCGTCTCTAAAACCAAATCGGTACTCCCGATTTCTTTTTGGCCCACTTCACCCCAACAAATCGGGGTTCGACACCTTCGCCCATAAAGCATCTCATAAGGTGGCATCCTGATACTAGTATGATAACTATTATTGTACGAGAATTCCACCAAAGGTAAACGCTTATCCCAACTACCACCGAAATCAATAATGCACGCCCGTAACATATCCTCCAAAGTTTGATTCGTACGTTCGGTTTGACCGTCCGTTTGAGGATGGTACGCCGTGCTCAATTTCAATTGAGTACCCATATCTTCATGAAACTTTTCCCAAAACCGAGATGTGAAACGAGTATCTCGATCCGAAATAATAGATATAGGAACCCCGTGTCGAGAGATTACTTCCTTGATAAACAACTTAGCCAAGGTCTCCGACGATATCGCTTCCCGAATGGGAAGAAACAAGGCACTTTTCGTCAACCGATCAACTATCACCCAAATCGAATCAAATTGGGTTCTCGCCGTTTTAGGTAACTTTGTGATAAAATCCATGGTAATGTGCTCCCATTTCCATTTCGGGATTTCTAACGGTTGTAACATACCATACGGCTTTTGGTGTTCGGCTTTAACTTGCAAACACGTGACGCATTGTTCAACATACTTAACAATATCACGTTTCATGCCCGGCCACCAATACTCCTTCTTCAAATCAAGATACATTTTCGTCGCACCCGGATGAATAGAATACTTTGACTTATGTGCTTCATCAAGTAGCACCCGCCGGTAATCACCCATCTTAGGCACCCACACTCTTCCTTGAAAGGACAACAAACCATGCGCACCTAAAGTAATAAACTTCGTTTGCCCCATGATTCGTTCCTCATGTTTATTGTTAACAAAAGCTTCGATTTGAGTCTCGCCAAGCTTTACAAGAAAATCGTTAGTAATAATCATGCGTAACGATCCTACTCGTATCGCCGGATGTTGACTCTTTCGACTTAACGCATCCACGACCACATTCGCCTTACCGGGATGATAAAGTATTTCACAATCATAGTCTTTCACCACATCCATCCATCTACGTTGACGATAATTCAAATATCGTTGATCAAAAAGATGTTTCAAACTCTTGTGATCCGAATATATCGTACACTTGACACCATACAAGTAATGGCGCCAAATTTTCAACGCATGAACAACCGCCGCCAACTCAAGATCATGAGTCGGATATCTCGTTTCGTGTTCCTTTAATTTTCGAGAGGCATAAGCAATGACTTTACCCCTTTGCATTAGAACACATCCGAGTCCATTTAGAGAAGCATCACAATAAACCGTCAAGTCTTCTACCCCTTCCGGCAACACTAACACCGGAGCTTGACACAACTTCTCTTTTAACAATTGAAAAGCAATTTCTTGCTCGTTCTCCCAATTAAATCTAGTGTTCTTTCTTGTCAACTTCGTCAATGGAGAAGCAATCTTAGAAAAGTCTTGGATAAACCGACGATAATAACCGGCCAATCCGAGAAAACTTCGGATTTCCGTAGGCGTAGTCGGTCGTCCCCAACTCTTCACCGTTTCTATCTTCCCCGGATCTACTTGAATACCATCCTTGTTCACAATATGGCCAAGGAATTGAACTTCCCTTAGCCAAAATTCACATTTGGAGAATTTTGCATACAACTTTTCCTTCCGAAACGTCTTCAACACACACCGCAAATGATGTTCATGTTCCTTCATACTCTTCAAATAGACAAGTATGTCATCAATGAACACAATTACCGACTTGTCCAACATAGGTTGGCACACTCGGTTCATAAGATCCATGAATGCCGCCGGTGCATTCGTAAGACCAAAAGGCATAACTACAAACTCAAAATGCCCATAACGCGTTCGAAAAGCCGTTTTCTCTATATCTTCCTCACGGACCCGCATTTGGTGATAGCCGGACCGTAGGTCGATTTTAGAAAAATAAGTCGCGCCTTGGAGTTGATCAAACAAGTCGTCAATCCGAGGCAATGGATAACGATTCTTTATCGTCACTTTGTTCAACTCCCGATAGTCGATGCACATCCGCATACTACCATCTTTCTTCTTCGCGAATAAAAAGGGAGCGCCTCATGGCGAAGCACTCGGTCGAATAAAACCCTTCTCCAGTAATTCTTGGGTTTGGTTTAACAACTCTTGCATTTTCGTTGGTGCTAAACGATAAGGAGTTTTAGCAATGGGAGTAGCCCCCGGAATCAACTCAATGCGAAATTCAACTTGTCTTTCCATCGGAACACCCGGTAACTCATCCGAAAAAACGTCTTCAAATTCACTAACCACCGGAATTTCATGAATGGATGGTGGCTCATCACGAGTATCAACAACATGGGCAAGAAAATCCATGCCGCCAATAACAAGGAAACGACGTGTCCGTGCAAAAGTGCATATCGGCACAAGTCTTCTTCGCTTATCGCCATGAATAGTTAACTATCCCCCACTTGGGGTCTTCACCCGAATGAATTTATCATGGCATGTAATATCGGCTCTATTATGATCGAGCCAATCCATACCAACAACAATATCAAAATCACCCAAAGTCATCGGGATGAGATCAATTTTAAAGTTTTCGGTACCAAACACAACATTACAATTTTTACACACATCAACAACTAGCACCGTCTTGCCATCCGCTATTTCAACCTCTACCAGATGACTTAACTTAACTAGCGGTTTATTTAACTTAGGCACAAATCGAGGTGACACGAAAGACAAATTAGCACCACTATCAAAAAGTATTCGTGCCGGATTAGAGTTAACCATGAAAGTACCTGAGACGACTTCATTGGATTGCTTGGCCTCATCATTGGTCATTAAGTAATTGCGTCCCCTAGCCGTACCCGCCACCTTCTCTAACTTCTTAACATGGTCATTATTCAAATCGGGACATTCCAGCCTCTTGTGCCCTTCTTTACCACAATTAAAACAAGTGAGTTTGGGTGTAGACGCTAATTTCGGGCAATCACGAGAGATGTGACCTTTATGCCCACAATTGTAGCAAGTGACCATGTGACCACCGAAATTTCCCTTCTTCACACTACCAATGCTTTCGGAGCCCTTCTTGCTATTCTTGTTTGAAAAGTTCGAATGACTCGAACCCTCAAACTTTCTTTTGCAGAAAGTAAAGCCACTCTTTCTCAAAATAAGCGACTCGAAACCTTTGGCCATGTCAAACAACTCATCAAAGCTTTTCACCACGTTTACACTAATCTTATCTTGATAGTTGTCGTTCAAGATTCGATAGAAATCTTCCTTCAACATTTTATCATTCCCGACGTACTCCGGGCAAAATTGGGTCTTGGACAAATACACGGATTTGAGAGTGTTCAAATCCATCGACCCTTGCCTCAAGGAACGTAACTCGTCCTTAAGCCTAGTAAGATCGGCCGAAGTTCGGTATTCTTTGAAAAATTCGGACTTGAATTCATCCCAAGTGAATTCCATGCATTGCTCTTCACCATAAACTTGGAGCTTTGCGTCCCACCACAACTTGGCATCGCCCCTCAACATACTACACCCGTACCTTGTCTTCTTATTGAGAGGACATTCACAAGTACGGAAGGCCCCCTCCATATCGGAGATCCAACGGGCACTCTTAAGAGGGTCTCTTTCACCATCAAAAGTGGGAGGTTGAGAATCCTTGAAATTCTTATAGAAAAAGTCCCGTCTTCCCACATTATCTTCGTGAAGAACGGCCTTAACTTGCTCCTTTACCACATTGACTAGTTGCTCGTCAATCGTATCTAGGAACATCTTCTTAACATCCTCGAGAAAAGTCTCATGATTTCTTTTCAAAATGGCCTCAACCTTGGCCGTAAACTCGGCGTCTTCACTAGTACCTCCGCCGTTGATATCATGCCTGTTTCTCATCTTCATTCTATAAGACGGAATTGATTAAACAACGAAACGAAAGGACTTAACACATACGTATATACATATACACCACACTACCCCATCTTGCTCAACAATCGTCGTACATCACTTGTTTGACACGATTTGAACCCGTAACAATGGTAGCTAATCATTGTTACGCGTGCACGTAGTATTAACTTGCTAGTACAACGTATATCTTGCTTGATGATTGCTAACACAACACAAAACAATTAGTGCAAGGTTAGTTCACATAAACCTAAGCACTAATCAACTCCCGGTCCGACCCGTCTCCTACAAGTCCCGCATAAAGCGCATACACAATAAAGTCTAAGTCTAGGCACCTATATCAAGTCGCCTAAATCCCTTAGACCATGCTCTGATACCACTTGTAACAACCCAACCCATTATACAATCAATCACGCGGAATAATTTTTTTTTTTTTAAAACAGCACAGTGCGCGACGCGCACACCCTTAGGGTGCGCGGCGCGCACAAGCCCCTTCAGGTTCTGTCCGATTTTGTGATTTTTCAAATAAAGATCTCCCACTTCCCGACATATTTAGACGAAATGCTTTTCACAACATGATATAATAGTTAAAACTCATACGTTTCAATAATAAAATACGTTTTACGAAACCGGGCCCACATATGCCGTAATACGAGTTTCGTACAAAAGTATAAGTTTCGACCGAATTAGTTTAAATTCCAAACGACACTAGAGCATGATGTTTGGGGGTTAAACTACCCAACTCTCGGCCAAACTTCAAAAGCTACACATCCAAAAGCGTCCCCTATCAAAACAAAGCGGGATCTCTAATTCAACCGAACGCCCTTACCCTTGTCAACGCCCGAGCCTATAAAAAGGTAAACAACGAGAGGGTAAGCAAAGCTTAGTGAATGCAATAATTATACATACATATATATAACATACTTACTTGCAAACACTTACACAAAACCGCATACAAGCTAGCAATTCCACAACTATGCAAACATTATGCATATACCAAATATCCGCAATCATAATAAGCTAGCGATTCCAAAAGCATATAGTTCACAATTAAATACGCTAGTACAAAATTTACACAACCTTGGTTAACCAATCGTACAAAGGAATGGTACTCGAATTTCCCATCGGTGTTCATAACAACCGTTAGCGTACAACACATATATTGCTAACCCTTGGACAACAGATATCCGTTTATAAAACCATTAGCGTACAACACATATATTGCTAATGTGGACAACACATATCCTTTCGTAAAACCGTTAGCGTACAACACATATATTGCTAACTTGGACAACACATATCCTTTCATATAACCGTTAGCGTACAATGCATATATTGCTAACGTGGACAACACATATCCGTTCTTAGAAACCGTTAGTGTACAACACATATATCACTAACTAGGACAACACATATCCATCCCTACAAAAAAATACATTATATACATACATGTATACTTATTCCACTCACCTTAACGATTCGGTGATGAATTTAACTTCCGCAAGCCTCAAAGCAAAGTACCTAATACATTAAGTACACATTCAATACACAACTTGTGGAACTAACCACATTTCTTACACTTGAGCATTTAATGACTCAATTGCATTAAATAACTCAATTACGCCAAAATCGCCCTTAATTGGCCAAGACTCATCTTAAATCGCTAAAGCTAGTGATTTAAAGTCTACTAACACTAACTTAACACAACTTAGGGTAATTCATACCCATTTCATCCAATTAGGTCAATTATTACCTATCTAACCACTTTAAGGTCAACACACCCATTTCGGGTCATTCACAAACCCACATACACCCATTTACTAAACAATCTAGGCGTGCTAGTAAATTAACTAACCATTTAGGCTCATAAACCCCAATTAACACTTTGAAACCCTAGGTTAGTTACCAATGAGTCTTCATGACTCAATCTCACCCAAGAACACCCAAAATCACCAAATATGGGTTTTATGTTCTTCATTTACCCAAACCCTAAACCATACATAAATCAAAGTAAGGAAATCAAAGTTAGAACATACCACCACAACCAAAACCTAGCTAGAGAGGAGATGAACAACTTTAATGCTCGGTTGGTATTTTCAACTTGTCCACTTGTTTGTGTATGATAAGCGGTTGATATTTTATGAGTTGCTCCATATATTTTGAGAACTTTCTCAAGTTTATTATTACAGAAATGAGTACCCCGATCACTTATTAAAGCTTTCGGTGTTCCAAACCTAGCAAAAAGACGTTTTAAGAAGTTGACTACAACTCGTGCATCGTTAGTTTGGAGAGCTTGTGCTTCCGCCCATTTAGATACATAATCAATGGCAACGAGAATGTATAGATTATTATGAGATTTTGGAAATGGACCCATAAAGTAAATACCCCAAACGTCAAATACTTCACATAATTGAATGACATTTTGTGGCATTTCATCAAGTTGACTTATTTTTCCGGCCCTTTGACATGCATTACAGGATTTACAAAGAAGGTGTGCGTCTTTAAAAATTGAAGGCCAATAGAATCCAGCGTCGTAGACTTTCTTTGCTGTGCTTTGAGGCCCATAATGCCCTCCTGTTGGTCCTGTGTGACAATGGGTTAAAATTTGACTAGCTTCATCTCCGAATACGCATCGGCGTATTATTCCGTCGGGACATCTCTTAAACAAATGTGGATCCTCCCAAAAATAGTGTTTTATGTCACTAAAGAATTTCTTTCATTTTTGGTATGACAGCCCTTTTTCAAGGAATCCACATACTAAGTAGTTTGCAAAGTCTGCAAACCATGGAATTTTACTATAATCGATTTGCAAGAGATATTCATCTGGAAAATTATCTTGTGTGGTTGATTCATTTAGAACTTCTAATTCAGGATTTTCAAGGCGAAAAAGATGATCAGCTGCGAGATTTTCTGCTCCCTTTTTATCTCTGATTTCAATATCGAACTCTTGTAAGAGTAAGATCCAACGGATTAATCGTGGTTTGGCATCTTGTTTTGAAAATAGGTATCTAAGAGCAGAATGATCAGTATAGACCACCGTTTTAGCTAGAACGAGATATGAACGAAATTTGTCAAAAGCAAAGACAATAGAAAGGAGTTCTTTTTCAGTAGTTGTGTAATTCGTTTGTGCTCCTTGTAACGTCTTACTAGCGTAATAAATAGGTTGAAATTGTTTTTCAATCCTTTGTCCTAAAACGGCTCCCATTGCAAAATCACTTGCATCGCACATGAAACGACCCGTCCATATTACTATAAACGAGGTACGTTATTCATTGATCTCAATAGCGAGGTATTTGACCTCTATATGATACGTTTTATAAAATATTGCATTCTTATTTCATAACGACCAAACCTTTCATATATAAATGAAAGTTTTAAACATGTGGGCGATCATTTGAGAAATGATCCCCGAATACATAAGTTTTGGAATATTACAACGTGGGCATAATAGCCAAGTATATTACATGACAAAGATAAAGTTTATTAGAATGCAACTTTCTTTACACACAAGCATGAAAGACGCCATGCAACACCTTAAGCAAGCGATCAGCGGAAGACTTTTAAAGACCTGAGAATAAACATGCTCAAACTGTCAACATAAAGGTTGGTGAGATATAGGTTTTAAAGCCAGCATAAGATATAATAATAGACCACAAGATTTCATGTTATAAACGTTTCTGCAAAGATATTCTATATGTTGTTGAGCGCCCAGTAACTATACTTAACGGATGTTTTCCTTGCATATTCCCTTTTCAAAGTTATCTCTACACCGTACCAAGTGTAGTAAAACGAAGTACTAAACACCCGTTATGAACCAGTGCTAACTAGCCCGAGTGGGGTTGTCAAACCCAATAGATCTATCAATAGGATTCGCGCTTACATATTAACCATATGTAACAAATAGTTACCAGACTAATAGGGATATATACAAAGGTACAACTCAACATAGAATATATTTTTAAGTACTTGTGTCTATTTCGAAAAACAAAAGCTGCATGTATTCTCATCCCAAAATATTTGTAGAGTTTAAAAATGGGACTATATACTCACTGTCGTAAAAGTATAGTTTTAACAAGTTTCCAACTTATTAAAATACATTCGACGTCCTTGGATTCACGAACCTATAACAATAATAACGATTCAGATAATAATACATGTAAACAAAATTAATATAGTAAGTTTATAGAATACTTATATAATAATTTTTAACATTTTATGTTAGTAGTCCATTGTTAGTAGTCCAAAATAGTCCGAAAAGTCCAAAATAGTCCGAAAAGTCCAACAGTCCAATAATCGGTATATATATATATATAATCTAAGAATTACCCCACGGCGTATTGTGTACATATTGTCTTGCATCAATCCAGAGACGTATTGACTTAGGATTTATCAAAACGTATTGTTTACGTATTGTCATGGAACGTACCAAGATTATTATATATATACAATCTCGGAATCTAATGATAACATGTCCAAATATATATAGGATATAGGAAAAGTTAGCAAGGATATGGTTAATATAGTTTTTAAGGTGTTCTTCATATGTGCAAGTTATAAGTTCTTATAATATCTTAATATAACATCATAATACATATAAATAAGTGTTATTAGAGTTAAGTTAGAAAGATTGGATTAGTTTTCCAAATAAGTTTAAAATTAACTAAACTATGTTCTAGTAGTTATTAGTTATGAATTCTTATATATATATATATATATAGCTATAATCATATGAATTGAACAATAGTTTTGGTAAGGCTAATACCTTGATTTAAGAAAGATAAGTAGCTGAATATGAAGAGAATTTCTAGAGCTTGAAAAACTCCTTGAATTGGTACTTAAAGATACCAAACTTGGAAGCAAAACTTGAATCAAAGTAAGTGTTCTTGATTGCTTGTTATATGATGATTATAGACTATTTTTGAAGCTAAAAGATAAAGAAAATGCTTGGGGATGATCTAGTATGAAGATGGGAGTATTTTGAGAGAGAATTTAGAGAGTATGAATGAGAAAATGGAATGGGAAAATGGGTGTATGCACAAAAACGTTTTTAGGGTATTTATAGGCAACTTATGTTGTCCATTTTTAACTAATATCAAGTAAAGTTAAATTGATGTTGTCATGCATGACATAATAAGATTGATAATGTCATGCATGACATAATATATCAATCATGCAGATTTCTATTGGTATATACCAATAGTAAATACTTCTAGAAGCTGCGTATAATACGCATATAAATACCGTATAAATACCGTATACATACAAGTAGCATTCTTGAGAAAAATGAACGAAAATACGAATATAGCGATCCCTTATCTGTATTTGTATATTATTAAGTGTATTTATACTCATTGTATGTAAATACATTTTAACATAATACATTGTATGTAAATACATTTTAACATAAGTTAATTTCGTCATTTCAAAAGTAACATATATACTGTTCGAAAACTCTTTAAATTAGTAGTATGAAAATGTATATATAATACCTTGTTAATATACTTAATGAGATATTTAATTATCATATTTTCAAGTTAAATATATATACATATATGTACATATATATAATTAATACAAGTTATGACGTTCGTGAATCGTAGGAATAAAAGGGTGACCAAAAGCTTGTGTAAAACTCTTTCCGGAGGTTCAAGACTTATTAAAATTCATTGCTTATCAAGTCAGAATTATTAAATCATGTAGATAGTATAATCAAGTAGTCGGAAAAATCTGAGTCATCACAGTACCTACCCGTTAAAGAAATTTTGTCCCGAAATTTAAAGTAGTACCTATTCAACGTATGATATCAGTAAATAGATGTGGGTACTTCTGCTTCATCTGATCTTCTCGTTCCCAAGTGAACTCGGGTCCTCTCCGAGCATTCCATCGGACTCTAACAATCGGTATGTTGCTTTGTTTGAGTCGCTTGACTTCCCGGTCCATAATTTCGACGGGTTCTTCGATAAAATGTAACTTTTCATCGATTTGGATTTCTTCGAGCGGAATAGTGAGGTCTTCTTTTGCAAGGCATTTCTTCAAGTTTGAAACATGAAAGGTGTTATGTACCCCGGCAAGTTGTTGAGGTAACTCAAGTCGATAGGCCACCGGTCCAATGCGTTCGATGATTTTAAACGGCCCTACGTACCTTGGGTTAAGTTTACCCCTCTTGCCAAAGCGTATCACACCTTTCCAAGGTGACACTTTTAACATAACCATGTCGCCAACCTGAAATTCCAATGGCTTTCTTCGAACATCAGCGTAGCTCTTTTGACGACTTTGAGCGGTTCTCAATCTCTCCTTGATTTGCACAATCTTTTCGGTAGTCTCATGTATGATCTCAGGACCAGTAAGTTGTCTGTCACCTACATCATTCCAACAGATAGGGGATCTACACTTTCTTCCATAAAGTGCTTCGAATGGTGCAGCATTAATGCTCGTATGATAACTGTTGTTATATGAGAATTCTGTCAATGGTAAATACTTATCCCATCCGTTCCCAAAATCGATCACACATGCTCTAAGCATGTCTTCAAGAGTCTGAATGGTCCTTTCGCTTTGCCCATCGGTTTGAGGATGATATGCAGTGCTCATATCCTGACAAGTTCCTAGAGCTTCATGTAGTGATTGCCAGAACCTTGACGTAAACCTACTATCGCGATCGGATATAATGGAGATAGGTACTCCATGTCTTGAAACGACTTCCTTCATGTATAATCGCACTAATTTATCCATCTTATCCATTTCCTTCATAGGCAGGAAATGTGCAGATTTGGTGAGACGATCGACAATTACCCAGATGGTGTCATAACCCCATGCAGTCTTTGGTAGCTTCGTGATGAAATCCATGGTAATACATTCCCATTTCTATTCTGGGATTTCTGGTTGTTGAAGCAACCCTGACTGTTTCTGGTGTTCCGCCTTAACTTTGGAGCAAGTTAAGCACTCCCCTATATATGTTGCAATATCTGCCTTTAAATTAGGCCACCAGAAATGTGCCTTAAGATCTTGATACATCTTTCCAGCTCCGGGATGTATCGAGTATCTCGTCTTATGCGCCTCGTCCAAAACCAATTTTCTTAACCCTTTAAACCTTGGTACCCAAATGCGTCCATTAAAATATCAGGTTCCATCTTCTCGTATATCGAGTTGCTTGTCTAAACCCTTGAGCATCTCATTTCTAAAGTTTTCTTCAGCAAGAGCTCCTCGTTGAGCCTCCTTTATTTGTGAGGTGAGGTTCGTACAAATTTTCATATTCATTGCTCGTACTCGAATCGGTTCTCTTTCTTTCCTGCTTAAAGCGTCAGCTACTACATTTGCTTTCCCGGGATGATAACGAATTTCACAATTGTAGTCGTTTATTAGCTCAACCCATCGTCGTTGCCTCATATTCAATTGTTTTTGATCGAATATGTGTTGAAGACTTTTGTGATCAGTGTACACTGTACATTTGACCCCATATAAGTAGTGTCTCCACATTTTCAATGCAAAAACAACTGCTCCTAACTCCAAATCATGTGTCGTATAATTCCGTTCATGAGTTTTCAACTGTCGAGAAGCGTAAGCAATAACCTTTGTTCGTTGCATGAGATCACAACCAAAACCTTGTCGCAATGCATCACAATAAATTACGAAGTCTTTGTTTCCTTCAGGTAATGATAAAATAGGCGCCGAAGTTAGTTTCTTTTTCAATAGCTGGAATGTAGTTTCCTGCTCGGAGGTCCATTCATACTTCTTCCCTTTGTGTGTTAACGCAGTCAATGGTTTGGCTATTCGGGAAAAATCTTGAATAAACCTTCTATATTAACCAGCTAAGCCCAAAAATTGGCGTATCTGTGTCGGAGTCTTTGGGGTTTCCCATTTTTCAATGGCTTCGACCTTCGCGGGATCAACCTGAATTCCTTGACTGCTAACGACGTGACCAAGGAATTGTACTTCCTTCAACCAAAATGCGCACTTGGAAAATTTGGCATATAACTGTTCTTTTCTTAACAGTTCCAGCACCAACCTTAAATGCTGCTCGTGTTCTTGCTCATTCTTGGAGTAAATAAGAATGTCATCAATAAAGACAATAACAAATTTATCTAAATACAGACTACATACTCGATTCATGAGGTCCATAAATACAGCAGGTGCATTTGTCAACCCGAACGGCATGACCAAAAATTCGTAGTGACCGTAGCGTATTCTAAATGCGGTCTTTGGAATATCTTCTTCTTTTACTCGCAACTGATGGTAACCCGATCTTAGGTCAATTTTGGAGTAAACACGTGATCCTTGCAGCTGATCAAACAAGTCATCAATTCTCGGCAATGGGTACCGATTCTTGATAGTTAGCTTGTTTAACTCGCGGTAGTCTATACACAATCGGAAGGATCCGTCTTTCTTCTTAACGAACAGGATCGGAGCTCCCCATGGTGAAGTACTCGGTCGAATAAATCCACGATCTAGCAATTCCCGCAACTGACTTTGTAGTTCTTTCATTTCAGACGGTGCGAGTCTATACGGAGCACGAGCTACCGGTGCAGCTCCCGGTACTAGGTCTATTTGAAATTCTACAGATCTATGCGGAGGTAATCTCGGTAATTCTTCCGGAAATACTTCGGGAAAATCTCTTACCACAAGCATGTCACTAATGCTATTCTCCTTCGTGTCAATCTTCTTCACATGTGCTAAGATAGCATAGCATCCCTTCTTTATGCACTTTTGGGCCTTCAAACAGCTAATAAACTTTAGCTTATGATTACCGTTTTCTCCGAACACCATCAATGATTTCCCGTTCACGCAGGGAAAACGAATCGCCTTTTTATAACAAACAATTTCCGCTCTCATCTTAGACATCCAGTCCATACCAATAATTACATCAAAACTCCCCAATTCAACAGGTATCAAATCAATTACAAATGTCTCACTAGTTAATTTAAGCTTACGTTTACGACAGATTTTATCAGCTTTAACTAGTTTACCATTTGCTAATTCTACAATACATTTATCCTCCAGGGGCACTAAGGGGCAATTTAGTTTAGAGCAAAATTCTTTACTTACATAACTTCTATCGGCACCAGTATCAAATAAAATATAGGCAGGTAATTCATCGATAGTAAACGTACCAGTAACAAGCTCCGGGTCTTCTCGTGCATAATTAGCATTTATATTAAATGTTCTTCCACAGACTGTACCATATTCACTCTTTTGGTTCGGGCACTTGTTCTTGTAATGGCCCTTTTTCCCACACCCATAACAAACAACAGCTTCAAGAGCGGCTTTATTAACATCTGTGAGAGGAAACCTACAATTTTGAATATGATGCCCTATTTTGTTACAATTTTTACACACCACCGTGCAATTTCCAAAGTGGTGTCTCTTGCATTTCTGGCATTGGGGTTGTTTCCCCTGGTAGGTATTCTAGTTCCTCTCATTACTCACACCCTGCGAGACTTCTTGCTTCTTGTTGTGGTGTTGATAGTTGTGATTCTTATCACGATTTTCGTTCTTCCTCTTGTGGTCATTTGTTTTGACCTCAGCAGCCGCCTTTTCCTTGTTTCTTTCTTTGATTTGGTCCATTAACTTATGGGCCATCTTGCTTGCTTCGTACATTGTTGTTGGATTAGATGCACTTACATTTTCTTGGATTAGCTCAGGTAATCCTTTCACAAACTGTTCAACTTTTGCTTCTTCATCTTCAAATACTCCAGGACACATTAACGCTAGCTCTGTGAACCGTTGCTCATAGGCAGTGATGTTATCACCCTTGGTGCGCAATTACCTCAACTCTGTTTTCAATTTATTCATCTCGTTTCGGGGGCGATAATGCTCACACAGCAAGTGTTTAAATGCTGCCCAAGGTAGGGCGTAAGCAGTATTCTCCCCCACGTTTGCTAGGTAGGTATTCCACCATGTTAAAGCGTTATTTTTGCAAGTATGAGAAGCGTATTTTACACGATCTCCTTCTGCACAATTACTTATAGCAAAAACAGCTTCTACTTTTTCAATCCAACGCTTTAGTCCAACTGGACCTTTCGTTCCTTCAAATTCATGGGGTTTACAACTCATGAAAGTTTTGTAGGAACATCCTACACGGTTTTCTGCTGTACCATGTTGAGTTCCACTGCTAGACCCTGACTGGTTGTTTTTGTTAAGTGCGTCCAATACTGCGGTTACATTTACAGTAAGAAAACTACAGAAATCTTCCTCGCTCATGTTCATGTGCTGTTTGTTAACTGGAGCCATTTCCTTCAAAAATAGCCAAATGATATAAATTAATCATATATAGAATATTATAAGTAGTTAATAGTACTTTGTAGCATACTAATAATATGAACTAATTTTTATAAAAGCCTCTTTTCTTCTTATTGGCATTTTATAATTGCAGTTCGGGTAGTACCTACCCGTTAAAGTTCATACTTAATAGCTAGTACACAAATTAACTACTACAATCAAGATAATATTCTATCATGAAAAACTTAATACATTAGTACTTCACGCTTAAACTTTTGGTACAATATTTTACAAAAATACAATACCACTATTTTACATAAAACATAGGTAAGATAAAATATAGCACACGATAACTATTATACAAGGCGTGAAGTATGGTAGCTGCTGGGACAGATTAAAAATGACGAGACTTCTTATTGTTTTGGGACAAATCTGGGAAATCTGCTGGATCTGGGAAACCAAAGAGTTTTCGCGTCTCAGCTACTGACATCGTTCTCATTCTAGTGGTACGTTTGTACCTTGGTTGGGATGGTGCCTCAATAGAGTTAATAACAGGAGGATGACTAGGGGTAGAAGTGTTAGGTTCACTTTTAGCAATAAATCTTTTATTATACTCTGGATCAGGAAATTCTGGTGGGCGAACCACAAGTTCCTTTTCCTTATTAAATTCTGCCTCTGTAATTTCTTTCACTTCGTTCTCCTTAGGTTCCTCCTTCGGTTCCTCTGGGATTTGTGAATCTTCCCAAAATGCGTCCAACTCCAGGTCATCATCGTCATCAGTTATATAGATGATTTCCTTCGGGTCATCGTCGTCAGATAAGTCAATGACTGGTACTTTTGCTGGAGATTCATCTTCGGAGTCGCTGATTGTGATAATGAGATTGGTGCTAGAAGTAGAAATCTATCACACATTAACTACCACATTAGAAATATATCACATAATATTTACATGCTATAATATTCAATTTCCGACCAAAAATGATAAGCAATCGTTTTTAAAAACAAGTTCGGTCAAAGTCCAGACTCAATAATGCATCCTAACAAATACCGGTCAGACACACTAATGCAATTTCTGGTTCGCTAAGACCTCTGCTCTGATACCAACTGAAACGACCCGTCCATATTACTATAAACGAGGTACGTTATTCATTGATCTCAATAGCGAGGTATTTGACCTCTATATGATACGTTTTATAAAATATTGCATTCTTATTTCATAACGACCAAACCTTTCATATATAAATGAAAGTTTTAAACATGTGGGCGATCATTTGAGAAATGATCCCCGAATACATAAGTTTTGGAATATTACAACATGGGCATAATAGCCAAATATATTACATGACAAAGATAAAGTTTATTAGAATGCAACTTTCTTTACACACAAGCATGAAAGACGCCATGCAACACCTTAAGCAAGCGATCAGCGGAAGACTTTTAAAGACCTGAGAAGAAACATGCTCAAACTGTCAACACAAAGGTTGGTGAGATATAGGTTTTAAAGCCAGCATAAGATATAATAATAGACCACAAGATTTCATGTTATAAATGTTTCTGCAAAGATATTCTATATGTTGTTGAGCGCCCAGTAACTATACTTAACAGATGTTTTCCGTGCATATTCCCTTTTCAAAGTTATCTCTACACCGTACCAAGTGTAGTAAGACGAAGTACTAAACACCCGTTATGAACTAGTGCTAACTAGCCCGAGTGGGGTTGTCAAACCCAATAGATCTATCAATAGGATTCGCGCTTACATATTAACCATATGTAACAAATAGTTACCAGACTAATAGGGATATATACAAAGGTACAACTCAACATAGAATATATATTTAAGTACTTGTGTCTATTTTGAAAAACAAAAGCTGCATGTATTCTCATCCCAAAATATTTGTAGAGTTTAAAAATGGGACTATATACTCACTGTCGTAAAAGTATAGTTTTAACAAGTTTCCAACTTATTAAAATACAGCCGACGTCCTTGGATTCACGAACCTATAACAATAATAACGATTCAGATAATAATACATGTAAACAAAATTAATATAGCAAGTTTATAGAATACTTATATAATAATTTTTAACATTTTATGTTAGTAGTCCATTGTTAGTAGTCCAAAATAGTCCGAAAAATCCAAAATAGTCCGAAAAGTCCAACAGTCCAATAATCGATATATATATATATATATATATATATATATATATATATATATATATATATATATATATAATCTTAGAATTACCCCACGGTGTATTGTGTACATATTGTCTTGCATCAATCCAGAGAAATATTAACTTAGGATTTATCAAAACGTATTGTTTACGTATTGTCATGGAACGTACCAAGATTATTATATATATACAATCTTGGAATCTAATGATAACATGTCCAAATATATATAGGATATAGGAAAAGTTAGCAAGGATATGGTTAATATAGTTTTTAAGGTGTTCTTCATATGTGCAAGTTATAAGTTCTTATAATATCTTAATATAACATCATAATACATATAAATAAGTGTTATTAGAGTTAAGTTAGAAAGATTGGATTAGTTTTCCAAATAAGTTTAAAATTAACTAAACTATGTTCTAGTAGTTATTAGTTATGAATTCTTATATATATTATATAGCTATAATCATATGAATTGAACAATAGTTTTGGTAAGGCTAATACCTTGATTTAAGAAAGATAAGTAGCTGAATATGAAGAGAATTTCTAGAGCTTGAAAAACTCCTTGAATTGGTACTTAAAGATACCAAACTTGGAAGCAAAACTTGAATCAAAGTAAGTGTTCTTGATTGCTTCTTATATGATGATTATAGACTGTTTTTGAAGCTAAAAGATAAAGAAAATGCTTAGGGATGATCTAGTACGAAGATGGGAGTATTTTGAGAGAGAATTTAGAGAGTATGAATGAGAAAATGGAATGGGAAAATGGGTGTATGCACAAAAACGTTTTTAGGGTATTTATAGGCAACTTATGTTGTCCATTTTTGACTAATATCAAGTAAAGTTAAATTGATGTTGTCATGCATGACATAATAAGATTGATAATGTCATGCATGACATAATATATCAATCATGCAGATTTCTATTGGTATATACCAATAGTAAATACTTTTAGAAGCTGCGTATAATACGCGTATAAATACTGTATAAATACCGTATAAATACCGTATACATACAAGTAGTATTCTTGAGAAAAATGAACGAAAATACGAATATAGCTATCACTTATCTGTATTTGTATATTATTAAGTGTATTTATACTCATTGTATATAAATACATTTTAACATAATACATAGTATGTAAATACATTTTAACATAAGTTAATTTCGTCATTTCAAAAGTAACATATATACTGTTCGAAAACTCTTTAAATTAGTAGTATGAAAATGTATATATAATACCTTGTTAATATACTTAATGAGATATTTAATTATCATATTTTCAAGTTAAATATATATACATATATGTACATATATATAATTAATACAAGTTATGACGTTCGTGAATCGTAGGAATAAAAGGGTGACCAAAAGCTTGTGTAAAACTCTTTCCGAAGGTTCAAGACTTATTAAAATTCATTGCTTATCAAGTCAGAATTATTAAATCATGTAGATAGTATAATCAAGTAGTCGAAAAAATCCGAGTCGTCACACACATGAGTTCAAATGGTAGATTCCAATTTGGAGTTATCATGATCGGCGCATTAGTGAGTTTTTCTTTAAGAATATTAAAAGATTTGATACATTCATCCGAAAAGATGAATGGAGCATCTTTTTCAAGGAGTTTATTCATAGGAGTGGCAATTTTAGAAAAAATCTTTAATGAAACGTCGGTAAAAACCGGCATGCCCTAGAAAACTCCTAACTCCTCTAACATTAGTGGGATGTGGAAGTTTAGCAATTACATCTACTTTAGCTCTATCCACTTCAATTCCTTCACTTGAAATTTTATGACCAAGAACGATGCCTTCTTTAATCATGAAATGGCATTTCTCCAAATTAAGTACTAGATTTGATTTCTCGCATCTAATAAGAATTCGTTCAAGATTAACTAGACTTGTTTCAAAAGTATCACCGAAGACTGAAAAGTCATCCATGAAAACTTCCATGCATTCCTCTATCATGTCGTGAAAAATCGCCATCATGCACCTTTGAAAGGCTGCAGGGGCGTTGCAAAGTCCAAATGGCATGCGTTTGTAAGCAAAAGTACCATAAGGGCACGTGAAGGTGATTTTCTCTTGGTCCTCGGGTGCAATTGGAATTTGAAAGTATCAGGAAAAACTGTCAAGAAAACAATAGTAACTGTTCCCGGCTAACCTTTCTAACATTTGATCAATGAAAGGTAAGGGAAAGTGATCTTTTCTGGTGGTGTCATTTAATTTTCTATAATCGATACAAACACGCCATCCTGTTACAGTCCTGGTGGGAATAAGCTCATCTTTTTCATTTGTGATGACAGTGATGCCACCTTTCTTAGGTACGCATTGAACTGGGCTTACCAATGGACTATCAGAGATTGGATAAATTAAACCTGCATCGAGCAGTTTAATAATTTCTTTCTTAACAACATCTTGCATATTTGGATTTAG
This sequence comes from Rutidosis leptorrhynchoides, assembly GCF_046630445.1. Classification (NCBI taxonomy): domain Eukaryota; kingdom Viridiplantae; phylum Streptophyta; class Magnoliopsida; order Asterales; family Asteraceae; genus Rutidosis; species Rutidosis leptorrhynchoides. The sequence continues at coordinate 30,976,341 of NC_092334.1, forward strand.
TCTTCGTTGGCGTTGCACATATGTTTTATAACCTTCTTCCATAAGGATTTTATGTGTGCAATACGAAGGACTTATACCTTTAATGTCATGAATCTTTCATGCAATAGCTGGTTTATGAGCTTTTAGCACATAAATGAGTTGAGATTTTTCATTTTTCGTAAGAGAAGACGAGATTATTAAAGGTAATTCAGATTCACCATGTAAATAAGCGTACTCCAGATGGTTTGGAAGTGGCTTTAACTCTAATATCGGTGGTTCTTCTATCGATGATTTGTATCGATATCTGTCTTCCTCTTTCAGCATTTGAAGTTCTTCTGTTATTGGTTCGTATTCATTAGCCATGAGTGTGGCTAACATTTCAGCTTCATCAATTGGTTCAGTTCCTTCTCCTAAAGAACATTCTCATGTTCCTTGTAATTTTGGAAATTCTTGTAACAATTATTCTTGTGAATCTATGGTTTGAACATAATAACATGTATCATCTGCAGATTGCGGTTGTTGCATGGCTCTATCAACAGAAAAGGTAACACTCTCGTCCTCTATACTTAGGGTCAGTTTCTTACCAAACACGTCTATTATTGCTTTAGCCGTGTTTAAGAATGGTTTTCCTAATATAAGAGGAACTCGAGAATCTTCTTCCATGTCCAGAATAACAAAGTCTACTTGAAATACTGAAGTACCAACTTTAACTAGCATGTTCTCCATTATCCCTCTAGGATATTTTATTGATCGATTGGCTAGTTGTGTGCTTATTCGTGTTGGTTTCAATTCTCCAAGGTCTAGTTTAGCGTATAATGAATACGGCATTAAATTTATACTAGCACCTAAGTCTGCAAATGCTTCTATTGAACTAAGACTACCCAGAAAACATGGAATTGTGAACCTTCCTGGATCTGATAATTTTTCGGGTATCTTATTCAACAGCACTGCAGAACAATTAGCATTCATTGTAACAGCTGAGAGTTCTTCCATTTTCTTTCTATTTGTGATTAGATCTTTCAGGAATTTAGCGTATCTTGGCATTCCTGAAATCACATCAATGAAAGGAAGATTGACATTTATTTGTTTAAACATATCCAAGAATTTGGATTGCTCGGCTTCAAGTCTTTCTTTTCTCATTTTACTCGGGTATGGAAGTGGTGGTTGGTATGGTTTAACATAAGGCTTTGCCTTAACTGTGTTATCTTCATTAACCTTTTCAACTACCGGCTCTGATTCCTTCTCTTGCTCAGACTGTAGTGCCTGTGTAGTAGGATTAGAGTCATCAGAAATTACAGGCATTTCAGGTGGTTTAAGTGTACTACCACTTTATGTGGTAATGGATTTAGCTATTTCATTTCGGGGGTTAGCATTTGTATCGCTAGGTAGACTCCCCGGTTTTCTTTCTCCAATTAACCTCGCTAGGTTACTTACTTCTTGTTCCAGATTTTGGATTGAAGCTTGTTGATTTCTAAATGCTTGAGCATTTTGTTTATTAGTTTGTTTCTGAGATGTAAGTAACTGGTTTTGAGATTCTATTAACTTCGCCATCATTTCGTCCAAGTTTGTCTTTTTCTCATCGGTTTGTGGTGGTTTATTGAAATAACCAGGTGTTTGCTGATTGTAAGTATTATTGGGTACTTGTTGATTGCTAGGACCTTGTTGGTTGTTTTGCTGAGCATTTTGATTGTATGGAATGTTTTGATTTCGATTGTAGTTTGACCTTGGCGGTTGATAATTATTTTGATAATTATTCCCCGGCCTTTGGTTCATGTATGAAACATTCTCTCTTTGTTCCATTGTTTGTTCAACACTGAGACAATCTTTTGTCAAATGTGGTCCTCCACACTGCTCACAACTAATTCGTATTCCGTGAATATCTTTAGTCATCTTTTCCATTCGTCTCTCGAAAGCATCTAACTTTGCGGAAATGGAATCAAAGTCATGGCTAGAATCGGCTCTAGCCGCTTTAGATGAACGAAAGATATCTTTTTCTTGATGCCACTCATGAGAGTGGGATGCTGTGTTATCAATAATTTTGTGAGCTTCGGTTGCGGTTTTCTTCATAATGAAACCACCAGCTGCTGTGTCGATGTCTTTTCGTGTAGCGACATCGACTCCTTTGTAAAATATTTGAACTATTTGATAAGTATCTAGACCGTGTTGAGGACATCCTCTTAACATTTTTCCGAATCTTGTCCATGCCTCATATAGCGTTTCATTTGGCTTTTGTGCGAATGTGGCAATTTCTCCTTGAAGTCTCACGGCTTTAGATGCCGGAAAGAATCTTTTAAGAAATTTCTCAACTAAAACATCCCATGAATCAATCGCTCCTTCAGGTAACGATTCTAACCAATCTTTGGCTTCCCCCTTTAAAGTCCAGGGGAACAACATGAGATAAATAGTTTCATCCTCAGCTTCTCGGATCTTAAATAGATTACAAATCCTACAAAAAGTTCGAAGATGTTCGTTTGGATCTTCTTTTGTTGTACCACCAAATTGGCATTGATTAGTGATCATGTGTAGGATTTGTCCTTTGATTTCAAAATCTGGCACATTAACATCTGGTTGATTAATGGCGTGACCTTGGCCCGTGCGTGTGGCTCTTATTCGGTCTTCCATACTTTGAGGTTCCGTTTCCTCCATATTGTGACTAGTTGAGTCCGAATCACTAGAGGATTCTGATTTAATGGTTTCTTCCTCGATAACCTCTGGTTGTATAATTTGTGGTTCAGGAGGAATGATTGGTGGTTCAGGATCCCTGAATTGTCCTTGAATATCCTCCGGGTCCTCAATTGTGAAGTCGGTTTCAAAAATTAGATTATCGGAAATTTGAGTTGGAGTACTTGTTCGACTAGATGATGATTCTAAGGAAAAATCAATGGCGACAATATTGGCTAGATGTCTTGATCGAGTTACAGGTGGTGAACGTATGAAAGGTGGTGAACGTTTTGCTCGGTGCATTCACTGAATATCCTATTAGTTATAAAGATGAAAATTATATAAGTTATCAAATTAATAGACTTATCTGATTTTGCCCATGTTTCGAATAGCCAATAGATGTAGCAGGTAGCCCGGACCCTTTAAATCGGAAGCCCACAACTCGCCACTAACAAATCCAACTATTACTACGAACCAGAAAATTTTGAATGTCTATTAATTTAATCGCTTAAAATAATTTTTCGTCGAGATTTAAAGAAAATAAAGAAAATTCTATGTCCTAAAAACTAGAGCGTAGAAATGAGAAAGAAAAAGCGCGTCGAAAAACAAACGTCGAAAAACAAAAAGTCGAAAAATAATAATAAGAAATTAAAGCGTCAAAACTTAAAAGTCTAAAAACTAAAAATTAAAACTTGCGTCTAAAGGTATTAAAGCTTAAAAGGAATTCTATATGGAAAACGGCAATAACTTAAAAGGGACTAAAATCTAAAAATTGCGTCGCAAAATTTTAAAGCGCCTAAATCTTAATCTAAAGAAAAAGCACTTACGGGATTTTACGGCAAAGTCTAAAAATCTAGAAATATAAAATAACTACGGCAAAAACTAAGTTTAAAACTAATTACATACGATAAATATACAAATTATAAAAAGAAACAGAAAAAAAGATAAAATTACTTATTTTTATAAAAATATTAATTTTATATTATTATTTTATAAAAGTATTAATTTATATAATTAATAATAATATTAAAACATAATATTACTAATTATAAATTAAAACTAAACTTAAAAACTAATTAATTAATTAAAACCCTAATAATAATAATAATAATAATAATAATAATTAATTTAAAACCCTAAACCGTAATTATGGCGTACCAGGTCAGGCGTGTCAGACCAGGCCATGCGGTCGCATGGGATTAAAGGTTCAGTCTCATGCGGTCGCATGAGCTTCAGGTTCAGTTCAAATGAAGGTTCAAATTTTGCAGGTTCAGCTTTTTTTTTTTACTTTGATTTTTATTTTCTGATTTTAATTTTATAGAAAATGTTATATAGTTTAACTAAAACTTAAAAAAATTACTTATTAGTTTTTATAACTCTTTTTTTTTAAAAAAAATTATAAACTTTTTAATTTAAACACTTAAAAAAATATAGATATATATTTCTCTTATTTTTTATATTTTAATTTTAATATTTAAAACTTATATAAAAATATTTTTACAAAAATAGCTTAAAAACTAATTTTTTTTTTTTAGAATATAGCGTTTCGCTTCGGCGTGTTCCCCGGCAGCGGCGCCAAAAATACTTGATGTGTGCGAGGTGTAGTACGAAATACTATTATAGTTTACTACAAAATACTATTAAATACGATACAATTTACACAAGTTATTTATTTATTTATAGAATGGATATACCTAAACCTTGCTACAACACTTATAGGCAGTGTACCTAATCGTAGAGTAGTGTAGTTTTTAGTAAGTCCGGTTCGTTCCACAGGGATACAGCTGAGTTTACACTATATTTTTATTAACTATATTTGTGTATATATATATATATATATATATATATATATATATATATATATATATATATATATATATATATATATATAGTATTATTATTATAAAATGAGGGTTTTACCGTTTAATGACCGGTTTGTCGATTTTAAAACTTAAGTCACAATTAAAACCTAATGCAAAATATTATATATAAATAGAACTTATTTTAAAATATAAAAGACAATAATAAAGTACAATAATTAAAAATACAAATGAAGCGTAAAAATAAATGACGATAAATAAAAGTGCGATGATAATGAAATAAGAGAATTATGCTTATTTAAACTTCCGTAATCATGATGTTTGACGTTTTGATTTTTAATTTATTACCATGGGTTAATTGTCCTTTGTCCTGGATTATTTGATAAGTCCATCTGGTTTTGTCCATAATAGTCCATCGGTCATAATTATAAAGTGCGAGGGTCTGCGCCAAATTAACCTTATACCCGTAGTCACATATTCCAACTAATTGGAGATTTAAACCGTAATAAGGTTTTAATACTTCGTTAATGATTACACCAGGTTATCGACTGCGTGTAACCCAAGGTTTTATTACTTTATTAACAATTACACCAATTACCTTTGAATGTAAGCCACCTCTGTTTTAATGAGTCCATTGACTATTAATCCATCCCCGTGTCCGGTCAAATGAATAATTATTAGTATTTATAAAAATCCCGCCCACTTTACCCAGTCAAGCGTATGTGGTTATATATAGATACGTCAAATTATAAATCTCTATATTAAATTAACAAGATATTATTTAGTTAATCAAATATAAAGCCCATTAATAGCCCATAGTCCAATTTCCACAAGTGTCGGTTGTAGTGACCCGAAATTTTCCATGATTATATATTAAATGAAAACTATATTTGCATGATTAAATGTTTCCAACATGTTAAGCAATCAAACTTGTTAAGACTTGATTATTTGAAATGAGTTTCATTTAGACAATTGACCATCCAAGTTGACCGGCGATTCACGAACGTTAAAACTTGTAAAAAATTATATGATGATATATATATATGGATATATATATAGTTAACATGATTTTATGATAAGAAAGTATCTCACTAGGTATATTAACAATGAGTTATGTACATAAAATGAGACTATTGAATTAAGAAAACTCGAAACGATAAATATAATGATTATCGTTATAACAACGTCTTACTAAATACATACGTATCATATTAAGATGTTAATACACTATGTTTAACATCATGAAATGATAATTACATATATCATTAAGCGTATTAACAATGAACTACACGAGTAAGATGAGACTACTAACTTAAGAATTTCGAAACAATACATATATGTAACGATTATCGTTGTAATAGTATTTTACATATATATATATATATATATATATATATATATATATATATATATATATATATATATGATATTAAGATATATTAATACACCATGTTAACATGTTAACATAACAATTTAACATCTCATTTAAGTGTAATAACAATGGATCAATTACATTTAACAAGATCGTTAACTTAAAGGTTCCGAAACAACACTTACATATAACGACTAACGATGACTTAACGACTCAGTTAAATGTATATACATATAGTGTATTAAGATGTATTAATACACTTTTGGAAGACTTCATGACATATATCAAAGTACTTCTACTGAACAAAAATGCTTACAATTACATCCTCATTCATTTTCATTAACAATTCTACTCGTATGCACCCGTATTCGTACTCGTACAATACACAGCTTCTAAGATGTATATACTATTGGTATATACACTCAATCATCAGCTCCTTAGCAGCCCATGTGAGTCATTAAACATCTGGGAACCATCATTTGGCAACTAGCATGAAATATCTCACAAAATTACAAAAAAATATTATAAATCATTCATGAATTATTTACATGAAAACAAACTTACACATCCTTTATATCTAATCCATATACCAACGACCAAAAACACCTACAAACACTTTCATTCTTCAATTTTCTTCATCTAATTGATCTCTCTCAAGTTCTATCTTCAAGTTCTAAGTGTTCTTCATAAATTCTATAAGTTCTAGTTTCATAAAATCAAGAATACTATCAAGTTTGCAAGATTACTTCCAAGATTTCTAATCCAATCCAAGTAATCATCTAAGCTCAAGAAATCTTTCTTATTTACAGTAAGATATATTTCTAATACAAGGTAATACTCATATTCAAACTTTGATTCAATTTCTATAACTATAACTATCTTATTTCGAGTGGAAATCTTACTTGAACTTGTTTTCGTGTCATGATTCTACTTCAAGAACTTTCAAGCCATCCAAGAATCCTTTGAAGCTAGATTAATTTTTGTTACTTCCAGTAGGTTTACCTACTAAACTTGAGTTAGTAATGATGTTCATAACATCATTCGATTCATATATATTTAACTATCTTATTCGAAGATTTAAACTTGTAATCACTGGAACATAGTTTAGTTAATTCTAAAATTGTTCGCAAATAAAGTTAATCCTTCTAACTTGACTTTTAAAATCAACTAAACACATGTTATATATCTATATGATATGCTAACTTAATGATTTAAAACCTGGAAACACGAAAAACACCGTAAAACTGGACATATGCCGTTGTAGTAACACCGCGGGCTGTTTTGGGTTTGATAATTAAAAACTATGATAAACTTTGATTTAAAAGTTGTTCTTCTGGGAAAATGATTTTTCTTATGAACATGAAACTTTATCCAAAAATCATGGTTAAACTCAAAGTGGAAGTATGTTTTTCAAAATGGTCATCAAGATGTCGTTATTTCGACGGAAATGACTACCTCTTTAAAAAATGACTTGTAACCTGTATTTCTGACTATAAACTTATACTTTTTCTGTTTAGATTCATAAACTTAAGTTCAATATGAAACCATAGCAACTTGAATCACTCAAAACGGATTTGAAACGAAGAAATGACGGGTAAAACAAAATTGGATAAATTTGCTAGTTTTAGCTACGAAAATTTTGTAACAAATCTAGACTAAACATATCCTAACTAATTTATATTGTATTATACATATTATGAAATCTTGGGATACCATAGACACGTATACAATGTTTTGACATATCATATCGACCCATCTATATATATATTTCGGAACAACCATAGACACTCTATATGCAGTAATGTTTGAGTTAGCTATACAGGGTTGAGGTTGATTCCAAAATAATATATATACTTTGAGTTGTGATCGAGTCTGAGACTTGTAGACACTGGGTCGTGGATTGATTCGAGATAATATATATTGCTTTATTTCTGTACATCTAACTGTGGACAACTAGTTGTAGGTTACTAACGAGGACTGCTGACTTAACAAACTCAAATCATTAAAACGTAATAAAAATGTTATAAATATATTTTGAACATACTTTGATATATATGTACATATTTGTTATAGGTTCGTGAATCGACCAGTGGCCAAGTCTTACTTCCCGACGAAGTAAAAATCTGTGAAAGTGAGTTATAGTCCCACTTTTAAAATCTGATATTTTTGGGATGAGAATACATGCAGTTTTATAAATGTTTTACGAAATAGACACAAGTAATCGAAACTACATTCTATGGTTGAATTATTAAACCGAATATGCCCCTTTTAGCTTGGTAGCCTAAGAATTAGGGAACTGGCCCCTAATTGACGCGAATCCTAAAGGTAGATCTACGGGAACTAACAACCCCCATTCTGGAATTTGGAATGCTTTAGTACTTCGAGTTTATCATGTCCGATGGGTGTCCCGGAATGATGGGGATATTCTATATGCATCTTGTTAATGTCGGTTACCAGGTGTTCACCATATAAATGATTTTTATCTCTATGCAGTTTGCGAAATGCCTGATATGAGATGTGTTATAAAAATGAAATCTTGTGGTCTATTATTATGATTTGATAATATATAGGTTAAACCTATAACTCACCAACATTTTTGTTGACGTTTTAAGCATGTTTATTCTCAGGTGATTATTAAGAGCTTCCGCTGTTGCATACTAAAATAAGGACAGGATTTGGAGTCCATGCTTGTATGATATTGTGTAAAAACTGCATTCAAGAAACTTATTTCGATGTAATATATTTTTATTGTAAACCATTATGTAATAGTCGTGTGTAAACGGTATATTTTAGATTATCATTATTTGATCATCTACGTAATGTTTTTTTTTTAAACCTTTATCGATAAAATAGAAGTTATGGTTGTTTTAAAAATGAATGCAGTCTTTGAAAAACGTCTCATATAGAGGTCAAAACCTCGCGACGAAATCAATTAATATGGAACGTTTATAATCTATATGAACGAGACATTTCATCGGTCTTTTGTCCAAACCCCAATTATGGTCCAAAGCCCAATAACCTCGTCTTAATATTTAGTCCAACATCACGATTACTTCGGCTCAAATAAGCATAATAATAACTTAGCTACGAGACATTAATTTAAAAAGGTTGAACATAACTTACAATGATTATTTATCGCGTAGTGTTACACGGACAGAGTTTCGACTTACAAACCTTAAAACATTCGCTATAATAACCTTATTATTATTAACTTAATATTAAAATTATAATTATAAAATATAAATATATTGAGAGAGAGTGAGAGATCAGATGATATTGTGTATGTAATTCAGCCAGAAAACGTTGCAATTTATAGATGTGGCCAGCTCCTGGGTTCCATGCGATCGCATGAGTTTAAGGCATCCAGGCCATGCGATCGCATGACCGTCTTTTCCTGGTCATGACGAGTTTAAAATGTGGGCTGCTGCAATTTATTTAATATATAATATAATATATATAATTTTATATAATTATATATATATATTATATTATATTCTTGTGCATAGTTGATTTGTAATTTTAGGTCCGTTGAGTCGCGCGTTGATAGTTGGTTCATGTCTCGGTTCCGAATTTTCGAACGTCCTTTCGTACGCTTAGATATCTTGTACTTTGCGTTTCGCGGCTTGTACTCTTGTAATTTTTAGACGTTTCTCATTAATAATTTGAACCACTTGGATTGTATCTTGTACATTTGAGCTTTTTGGTCATTTGCGTCTTCAAATCGTCGAATCTGTCTTTTGTCTTCACCTTTTATTATTTAAACGAATATCACTTGTAAATAGAACAATTGCAACTAAAAGCTTGTCTTCTTGGAAGGATAATGCTATGAAATATATGTTCGTTTTTAGCATTATCAGGTTCACAATGGACATGCTTGATGGCTTGACTCATTTAAATGCACGATTACGTTGTACAACAACTGAATATAAAGCCGAGAGATGAAGTGTTTCCCGATTCTTCTCCACCCAATCCAGTACCACCCACTGGACTTTCTGAAACACAATTCCAACAATATCATGATAGAAACTTTAAAGGAAATCACAAATATTTATTTCACACCCCTTATTGTGAAATTATAAGCATATTTTTCTTACCGGTAATTGTTCAGATTCTAAAGAAGCCATCTCTATAGGGAGCCTACTCAAAAAAACAACTTGAGTTGGTACTGGAAGCACCTTTGTTGTCTCTGCAAATTTGAAAATGTGAACTGAGCATGTGTTTTCAATTTCATATATGGTCTTTTAATTGTACTACCATGCACTTAACGATTAATTATTTGGAAATGCAATTAGAAGTAAACAACTGAATTTGTTGAAACTACATATAAACATCTTACTCATTTTCCATACATCTTACTCCTTTCAACCACAAGCTGGTATTATTTTCCCACTCATATAGTTCACCACTTTCTGCAAATCATAAGCACGATTTTTAGAGGATAAAAAGCATGAAATAAATAATATGGACAAGAAGCTCTTTTGAAGTTTCATATATCTTGAAATATCTTTGGAAACTCGAAACCTTCACATATCTGAATGTACGAACCTATAATAGTTGAAGAGTGAAAATAAACCTAAAATAATTGGAGAGTGATAATAGCCAGCTTCAAAATTTACGAAGTTTTATTTGTAACCGATCAGATTCATAAATACTTCTAGATTAAGTATCCAAAACTTCTTTTATTTGTGAAGTTTTACATGTTTGTAGAGTACAAATATACAACTAATGAATTCTTTATATATACAATGACTCTGAAATGGATGTATCAATATGAGCATACCATGTAACCACATTTCTCACAGACATTTCATCAAACACCTTTGATGCATATCCGATATTAATTACCCTAATGAACCTCATTATAAAATATTTCAAGTCGGAAGGTAATGTGGTTGATGAAACAGAAGTACTAAAGCCTAATACTTAATGGCAGTTATTAAAATAAACAGCCATTAAAGTGAACAACCTCATGGTCAACCATCAATATAATCAAAATTAAGAAAAGTAATAGTAATATGTAATTCTTAATATAACAACATTGATAATTTGATTGTGATAAATGATTAATAACTTAATGATAGTAGATGAAACCAAAGAAAAAATCAGTCCGTGAATTCCTACTGTCGCACTACCTGAATTGATATTAACATAATGATTGATTAAATAGCAAGTTGAAATAAACTAAACATTAACTGATTTGATAGACGTTAGGGTTAATCTTTAATTTTTTTTTTTTTTTTTTTTTTTTTTTTTTTTTTTTTGAATGTCGTAAATAAATGATAGTAATTTTGAAACCCCTATTTTTGCTGGTTTTTTTTTTTTTTTAATCTGAAGGTTAAATTAGTCTCATTAATGCTAATCTTTGATATTATGATGTCATAATTATGACTTGCACGTTTAAAGAGTCTATATTTAGTGAATGCTTATTAATGAAATGTTAGGATTAGAAGTTAAAGATTTAAGTGATCTCATTTTCTATTTATATTAATATAGAGTAGAGAAACAGAGATAAGAGATATATATATATATATAGAGAGAGAGAGAGAGAGAGAGAGAGAGAGAGAGAGAGAGAGAGAGAGAGAGAGAGAGAGAGAGAGAGAGAGAGATTAAATATTAAATAATAATATTAACATAATTTTTACAACAAACAAATTATATAGATCAACATAATTAATCAACTAATTCATATCCTAGCCCACGGCAGAGTATCAACATCCAATTTATTACTTACATGACTAAATTCAAAACACGCGAAATCAATTGCAAACTTACATAGTAGACATTTGAGTATCATCTGGTATTGCAGACTCTTTGAACATTTATTGCATTGACCATCGGTTTGAATTCCCCGAACAAATGAAAGAGGGTGTTCGTGAACGTGAGCGGCGTTATGAATTCCCCCGAACTTTATATTTACAAACTCGCTAGTTTGACAATAAAGGGAGGAAGGATTGTATGTTTCTGATTGATGAATTGATGGAGCACAAGCTGTATGTACAGACTGAATACACTCGTGACAATGATAGAAGAATTGATTAGGATTTAAATGATCTTCACAAATTTCACAAAAGTAATCACTCTTATGGTTGTCAACTGGGAAGTAACTCAACTTCATTGGGTGTTTGTCATATGGGTGTCTAACTGTCTCGCTCACTAATAAAGCACATCTGACATGAAAATAAATATCGCAAACCTCACATTTGAAAGCAAATCCGATACATAATAACATACATAAACGACAAGAAATGTATCTATAAGTCTTAACTCTGGAAAGGAGGTGATTTTGGTGAGCCTTGTGAGTGACTTTTTCGGGTATGAATGCACAACAAACATCGACATAGTATCGACATTTAACACAACAATAAACAAATCCATTACAGGGTAAACGGCAAATAGCGCAAGAGAAAACACCAAGAACACCATAAGGGATCTTTGGATAGTAAACCAAGGGATGTTTCGCATGACCAGGGTGGTTATTCAATTTTTCAGGAAGTCGGGTGCACCACTCATGTAATACAAAGTTGCAACTGTCATCCTCATTTGCGCACATGTAAAATGGTGGAGTCGTAATTGGTTTCACACACCCATTGCAAAATAGTTGAATCTTCTTCATTGGGTTATGATATGAAACATTTTTTACTCTAGAAAAAGCGGTTGATCCCTTATGATCCACAAGAATTAGTAGATGTTCATGACTAGTATGAATTTTTATCACATCATTAGTTACAATCGTCATTGATTGAGTATTTTTATCATAAAACAAGTGTTTTAGTAAATCATAAGATTCATCAATAAATGGTAGGTGGAGAAGATTCGGATACTCATCATCTTCATAATTTTTAGTGAGTTTTCCGGTACCTATATTAGTAAATTAGATTGTAATAAATACTTGATCGTCATAAAATTAAAAAAAATTAACATTCATATTAATCAATGACATGAGTATATTAACTAGAAGTAATCATAAAAGCGCTTAATTAATTAATAGATATATATATTTACCAGGAGATGAGAAGATGGACATGAAGGGCTCGTATCTATATGTTGCACAATCAAGATGAGCATAGTATCTACACTTGTCACATTTATAATACCAAAGATTTTGATTAAGATCAAGATAAAGATTGCATACCCTACATTTGGGATTAATTTCGTCTCCATGATCTGATGAAGGAAAGGGATAAACAAGAGTGAGTGGGTGAGTATGGGAGAAAAGATCATGTGTGGTTTGTTGGATAAGCAACCTTTTAGATAGAAACACACAATCTTTGTGAATCAACGGGCTAGAAGGACAATCGACACATTGATAAAACAAACCTCTATGTTCCTTTCCACATGCATCACACTTGCATAACATTTGTTTACCATAGGCAATGCTTGCAAGTGGGTGTATGTGGCTAGGGTGATAGACGAAATTGATTCTTAGACATTTTGTAGCACACTTAATGTCCACACTAAAATTACATCGATTACAATAATAACGAAGATCATGGAGAGAATCATGACTATAGGTTTGACAAAAGTGGCAGGGTAAGAAATATCCGAGTAAGAGACTAAGAGGACGAGCTATGTGGGAAGGGTGTTCCATCGTTTCTGGAAGCTCTTCACAAAACTTGTGAACGGAATAGTGACAATCATCACACTTGTAGTAATATCTATGATACCAATGTATTGTTTCACCACATCGATCACATTCACATTCAAAATCTTGTTTTGTAACTAAATCCTTTTCTTCATCATCATCTTCATCACTCTCTTCTTGATAGTTTATATCATGTTTTAAGCACATATCAATGAGATTCAAAGGGTGTTCATGTTTAAACATCCCTATCTATTTTTTTTCAGAAATTAAATAAAGAGATACGAAAATGAATTGCAGTTCAAAAACGAAAAGAGATGAAAATGAATTGATTGAAAGTTGAAAAGAAAAATCTCTGGTAACATAAGTTGGAAAAGAGATGGCCTTCTTATGTAAGTACCAAATTAATTTTATTGATATATAATGTTCTTGCTTCTTAGTTTGGAAAATAGATTCTAAAGAAAAAACTAAAGTACGTTTGGACGTCAAGTTAAAGCTAACAAGCAGAATGTCAACTACGATCCGTTTTGTGTGTGCATATTATTGCAAAACATAACTATATGTTTTTTAATTAAAATATTTCAACGTTAATGAACATAACATAATTACATAACTCAAAAAATAATAACATGTTTCAAGAGACACTATGAGAGAAAAAGGGGACGAGCGACTAAGACAATTGCGGCGATCAAATCTCGTCGCAAATACTAGTATTACATGACAAAAATTTTGCCTCTTTGGCCAGTAACTCGGTCCACCAATCAATTGCGGCGAAATTTTTGATGATGTCGCTTCAAATAAAATAAGGTATATACTTTTCCATTTTCTTTCATTTTAGCTTTGGTCAAATGTTGAAAAAAAACATTTACGGCGACATTTAAACCGCAATAAGTCGTCACATGATTAATTTATTTTCATTTTTAATTTCCCTCTAAAATAAATAACTTTCTCGCCAGATCTTTTGCGACGCGCATCGCCGCTATTAATCGTCGCAATATTGTTCTCGCTAGATTTCCCGCAAAGATAGTTTCCGCTAGTTTTTTCCTCTTAAATAACATTACCTCCAGTAAATCGCCGCAAAACATAAACTGAGAACTTCATTATTGTAGAGATCCCTAGGGACGAGAATGGGTGAAAAGAAATCCGTGTCATGCGGGTACCCGATCCGCCATGGCGGGTAAAATCATTAAATCTTACCCGTCAGCACAGGTACGGGTAAAAATTATACCCGCCACCGGGTCGCCAGTATATACTACCCGTCGCGAGTAAAACCTGATCCGCTAATTCATGGGACTATTTTTTATTTACCCGCGAGTTTACACATACAATAATCAAAATTAAAAGTGATTTTATTTGTAATGGTTTTATGATTAAATATATAATAATATTACATATAAGTAAAAATAACTTAATTTTTTACGTCATTTTACATGTAATATGTACATATGGTTTATAAATTACAAAATTATTTACCTTCTGAAATACTTTGTATATTTTTATATGCTCACTGATTTACCCGCGGGTCATGGTATCCGCGGGTCATGGGTCTCCGCAGGTAATGGGTATCCGCGGGTCACGGGCATGGATAAAATTATTTTACCGCAGGCAGGTAACGGGTCCTAACAAACAAAAGAAAAACCCAACAGACGGGTCGCAGGTATATAAGATCTATGCTCGTCGCTTGCGGGCGCCATAAACTGTGATGACCCGGGAATTTCCGACCAAATTTAAACTTAATCTTATATGATTTCGACACGATAAGCAAAGTCTGTAAAGTTGAGTCTCAAAAACTTTTGAACTGTTTCATGAAATCATTTGACCTTCGACCATTCCCGACGATTCACGAACTTGTACTTATAAATAGAAATGTGTATATATAAATATATATAAATATATATATATATATATATATATATATATATATATATATATATATATATATATATATATATATATATATATATATATAATGTAATATATATAAAATGTATAAGTATTAAATATGTAAATAATGTTATCATATAATGAATGATATAATTACATAATTAATAGATTGTAATATTAATATATTAAATGTAGTTACAAATTAGAATATAATTGTTATACTAATAATATTATTACTTTCATTATTAATATAAAAATCAGTATTAACTATTTTATTATTTTCAATATAAAATATATGAAAGTTAACATGTGAAATTTGTTATATCATTATTATTACTAAAAATTATCATTTTATTCCAAAATTATTATTATTATTATTTCTATTACTTTTAATCATTATTCTTATTAGTATTACTATTAACTTATTTAATTATTAATTCTTAATTATTAGAAATATTGATATTATTATCATTATTATAAATTTTACATAATTGTTATTAGTATTAATACATATATATAATTAATATTACAGATTATAATCAGTTACATATACATATACATATACATATGCAAAACACAGTTAAGTTTATAATTAAATACGTATACAGATTTATATTTATATAAAAACAGTTTATACATTTTTTTATATATACAGATAAATACGTAACTAATTATAGGATCCAAACCAGATTCAATTTGTCAAAACAACTGTATGTGATTGATTGAAAGTATCAATTTATTTACATTACAAACAAATTCTGTTAGCAATTGCTTTCAGCTTTTTATATTTTTTTTCTTCTTTTCTGTCCTTGTTTGTCTGTAAACGAATGACGACACCATAACTCTTCTTTATAGCAGTCGATGAACTCAAGATGAGTTACAATTCATTCAATCTCTCAATATCATTATCAATAACCCACCACTACAAAACCATCATCAACCGTTCGAACCATTTTGTTATTTTCTTGTTTCGGGTTCTACTTTTATCATCATCATAAACCCATCAATAATTTATCACCAAAACAATCATCACCAAATAAACCACACCACCTTACGTTTTACTACTACTGCATAAATTTTTTATTTGAAGGCCAAACCAACAACACCACCACTGCCGCCTTCCTTTTGTTCTTGTCCAAACCACCTCACCGTCACCCATCATAGCTCACCATTATCTTCAATCAAACATCATTATCACCAAGTATACCACCATCGTGAACCGACCCATGTAAATCACAACTGCAGCTGTATTCTCTTCTTCTTGAAACAACGACTTTACACATTACACAAGGAAAATAAATGTTAATATTAGATATGGTGTTGGGAAAGTAACAAAAGGGACGGTTCCTTCTCTTTATTGGATGCTAAAATTCCACTTGCAAATCAAACCTTCTTTTATAGAATGCAAGACGACTTCTTTTGTGATGGGTCACATACTTCACGTATAATTATATTTTTTTTGATGATGATTGAATATGGGATTAAATAAAGAAAAGTGGAAGGGTGAGTCAAGATAAGGATAGGTTCCTTGAGTTCTAGATGTTTACAGCGATTGTTTATTGTGATTAAAGAAAGGAAAGTGGGATGGCTAATTAGCTTTAGAAGGGGCCACTTGGGATTTTATGGAATTAAAAACCGAACCCTTTTGAATAATACAGGCTGTAATATATTTTTTTATCCTATCTACTCCTTACTCGGTCCCCAGATGCAACCCAAACAACCGAAGCCAACAAACTATTGTGCTCCTAATTCTGTTGCAAACCATCACCACACCCATATGCTATTCGATTTCTGTTTCTATTCTGTTCCTGGTCAGTCGTAACAAAGAGAACCATCGATGATACATGTGGACTGATAAGATGAATACAAAAATAATAGAATGAAAAAGATGGTGATTATTAATGAAGGTTACGAAGAACGAATTGATGATGATGATTTAAAGGGGATATCGATGATGTATATTGATGATGATGGTGACAGATTATTCGACATGAATGAGATGTAACTGCTGCTACCAGTTGACGATTATATATTTTTTTTGTTTACCAAATCATTTATTTAGATAAATGGGTCACTTAATAATTTGGACTGTGCTTATCGGGTTTGATTAAAGGGATGTCAGTTATTGGGTCAAACTATAAGCTAAACAATTAGGACCTGTTGGGCCAAATATCTACTTGGACTGTGACCAGTTTTGGATTTCTAATTGGGCTGTTTTGGCTTACTAAACTCACGGAGAAAGGTTAAAAAGAATTAAAACGGGAATCAAAATAGAAAACCATGAACAGAGGGACGGTTAGGGGAGTTTTCGTGTGAAGGGCAGGTCGCAGGTTCAAGCCTTGTCTGAGGCTTATTTTTGGAAAAGCACTTAAGGTAGTAAGATATCTATTATTATTATTATTATTATTATTATTATTATTATTATTATTATTATTATTATTATTATTATTATTATTATTATTATTATTATTATTATTATTATTATTATTATTATTATTATTATTATTATTATTATTGCATGAACTTATATAAATAAATACTTGATCTATTAATAACATGAAAACAATTAAATAAAACGAAGAAGGAAACTTTTTGAATTAAACTCTAATAAGTGTATGGATACGATATATAAGGTTATACATGCATGATTGCTCATATGTACGAACTAATATGTATGAGTTTATATAACTTAGGTAATGAGATTCAGGAAACGTTATAGGTATTGTAGTTATAATTGTAAACATGAACTATAAATATAACTAATGTATGTAAATAATCATAATTGCGTATATATAAAAATTTTAATTAAAAGATGATGATACTATGATTATGATTATGATGAATATTATTATTATTATCATTTTTTATTAGTAGTATCATCTTATTATCATATTTATTTAAAGTATCATTATTATTAAAATTATCATCATTATTAAAATTATCATTTTTACTAAAATTATCATTTTCATTATTATTATACTTTGTACATAAAATATATTCATGTACCTATAATTATATATTAAACATATTAATATTTTTTTTAGTATATAATTTAAGATATGATACATAGACAAAATTTAGTACAAATATTATATAAACTACAACACTATATAAATATTATATAATTAATAGATGTAATTATTTGGTTACCATTATACGTGTTAATATATATATATATATATATATATATATATATATATATATATATATATATATATATATATATATATATATATATATATATATATATATATATATATATATAATGATATAGGTTCGTGAATCCGAGGTCAACCCTACACATGTTCAATGTCGTCATATGTATTTTTACTACAAAATACAGTAAGTGAGTTTCATTTGCTCCCTTTTACTTTTTACATTTTTGGGGCTGAGAATACATGCAAATGTTTTATTAACTGTTTTACAATAATTATATGCGTGAGTTCATTTGATTCCCTTTTACTCTTTACATTTTTGAGACTGAGAATACATGCGCTACTTTTACAACTGCTTTATTAAATGCTTTTGAAATATATTTCGAACTGCGAATACATGAAATGCTTTTATAAATGTTTGACGAGATAGACACAAGCAAAACATTCCCCGAATAAATTATTATACAGACAGAAGTTCTGCGGATTATTATTGAATTATGTGGACATGATAATTACCACCATTGAATTATGTGGATATGATAATTTGTGACGATCGCTCCAAATCCATATGGACGAACACGTCATTCATTGATTTCATTACGAGGTATTTGACCTCTATATGATACGTTTTATAAACATTGCATTCTTTTGAAAAGGCACACCATAAATGAATATTTAAATCAAAGGTTTTCGACATCTGATGATTTCTACATATAGACAATCATCATAAATAATAGTTTACAACAGTACTTCCGTTGACAATGCAGTCAAAATAAGATACATGGTGATGATTTGGTGAATGCAACGTTTCCTTGAAAAATATGTCATGTAAGACTCCATGCACATAGCTTGTCTAACATCTAAGCAAACAGCGGAAGACTTCTAGGAAACCTGAGAATAAACATGCTAACAAGTGTCAACACAAAGGTTGGTGAGTTCATAGTTTTAATGTTTTGTATAATCTGTATATAAAGGTGGATCACAAGATTTCAGTTGTTTCATCCAGAAACGTTTATCAAAATATTATACAAGATTGAGCACCCTGGTAACTAAACTTAACGTATATATAATAAGTACCCCTGTTTTAACATACATGCAACCAACATGTACAATACACGCAAACCAACGTGTACTAAACTCAAATAGCATACGTCTGTTTTATAGTTCAGGCTAGGGTTTCTATACCTGGAACAGACGGGGATGTCAAGCCCTATGGATCCATATACTACTACTCGCGCCCACCAGTTCTTATAACCGGCAGTTACTAGTTACCAAAGCTAAGGGATTTTCGGTTCAAACTCAGTATAGAATTTAGTATGTACTTGTGTCCATTGTTTAAAATAAATTGCATGTATTCTCAGCCCAAAAATATATATTGCAAAAGCATTTAAAAAGGGAGCAAATGAAACTCACGCATATAAATCTAGTATTTTCAGTATTTATAAACAGTCGCATGTATTCTCAGCCCAAAAATATATTGAGTAAAAGGGATCATATGAAACTCACCTTAGCAGCATATAAAGTCGTTCACCAAAATGTGACCGAAACTCGGATTACCAAATAACCGTAGATCTCAACGTATCAATATTGTGATTCAATATTTCAGAAAAGTACGTAGACGCAACAGAGATGATAAGCACTAGATTTGATTCATAATTATACCCCCGAACATTACCCATAACCTCCTTGGTAATAACCCATAATTTCTTTAGCTTTATCCCGCTCGAAAACTCATTTTGAAAGTGACACGCTCATAACCTCGTCGTAGTATTTTATGTATAATACTACTGATAATAATAAGATTGATATTATTAATAATAATAATAATAATAATAATAATAATAATAATAATAATAATAATAATAATAATAATAATAATAATAATAATAATAATAATAATAATAATAAATATAAATATAAGAGTGTGAAAGAGAAATGAATGCATCAAAAATCAGAAACGTTCGAGCTTTTATAGAGTTGGCCAGATTTCAGACACCATGCGATCGCATGGTTTCTGTGTGTAATGGCCATGCGATCGCATGGCCCAGGATACCAGCTCACATATTTTTGTTTCTTTGTTTGTCGACAAAATATTTAATTATATATATAATTTATATAATTAATTATATATTATATTAAATTCACGTGCATAGTTGACTTGTAATTTTCGTTCCGATAAGTCGTACGTTGTTACTCGACTTATGTCCCGGTTCCGGTTTCTTGAACGCATTTTTGTACACTTAGAAAACTCGCTTTTTACGTTTCGTGACTCGTACCTTTGTTAAAATATAGTCTTAAATTATCTCTAAACCATACCACTCGAGGTATAACTTATACATTTGAGTGTTTTGGTCATTTACTTCTATAAATTATCGTCTCGCTATTTGTTAATATATATATATATATATATATATATATATATATATATATATATATATATATATATATATATATATATATATATATATATATATATAATACATTTTCATTTTGAAATAGTGGTTTACTGTAGCAAAGTTACTGTAGCAAATTAGTGTTTTACTGGTTCATCTTAAACGCTTTAGTTAACTTATCTAAATATCAATCGAATCAATAAACGAATGTTACTATCGTTTACTAAATAACTTGAAATTATATATATGTATATATCTTTTTAATATACATAAATCAGTTTTTAAATACACATTGGAAGTTATTTATAAATAAATTTTAATAATAAATATTTCAACTTATCATATATATTCAAATAGATATTTAAACCAATTAGTTTAATGTACGGTATCAAACAATTAATACATTGTTACCTTTTCAAGTTATAGTATATATGTATCTATTTACATATAATTGTTCGCGAATCGTCGAAAACAACCGAAGGGTATTTAAATATATAAAAGTAGTTCAAAAATTTTGAGATTCAGTTTTACAGACTTTGCTTATCGTGTCGGAAATGTTAATCATACAAAGATTAAGTTTAAATTTGGTCAGAAATTTCCGGGTCATCACAGTACCTACCCGTTAAAGAAATTTCGTCCCGAAATTTGAGTGAGGTCGTCATGGCTAACAATAAAAATGTTTTAATGACGAATATGAGTTGATAATAGAGTTTTATCTATGTTTGAATAATATGGATAAAATAATCCAATTACTCGAAGCGTATGAGAGAAGTTATCGTAATCAAGTGAAATGGAGAATAGAGATGCGTCTTATCTCTTGATGTAGTAACGACTGATTTCTGGAGTTTAAGGAATAGAAAATCTTCATAATTTAAATAAGATTTGATTTTTCAGAATTTGCGAAAATTAGGATTTTCTTTGATTAAATGCGTAATCTGCCTATATTGCTGCGTCCGATATTTTGCTATAAATTGACCTCTTCCGTTTTATTATTTTCACTACTCCTACATCTTCTTCCTCATTTCATACTTTCAAAAGATTGTGAAATGTTTCATCCAGTTCTGATTCTTGATATACTCCTAACTTTCATATCTGTCATTCTTCTTTTTTATCTACCACTAGAGGAAATTACTTTCTTCTACCATTACCTTGGGGTTATAGTGTTTTTCATTCTCCCGTGTCTTTATATTGCTATACGCATTGATATAAACGGTTTGTAATATATGTGTTGTTGTCAGGCTATATATTTTCCCTTATATTTAGGAGCTCCATGCTTTCGTTTTTCCTTCCCGACTTCAAGTCAAGCGAATAATGGTCCAGAATTCGTAGCTATACATTTCGGAATGAACATAGTTAATGTTCTAAGAAAAAAATTATAATGGCACGATATTGATTTGTCAAATTACCAGAATATCTGGAAAAGACCGAATCATCAAGAAAAATATTTTATTGATATGTTTAGAGGTTAAATAGAATGAAAGAGTTATGTAACATGGTTCATGATGAGGGTATGATCTGTGAACCTTTATCACGTTCCATTAGAAACTCAGCATGACTTACTGTAATATAATCACGTTGATCAAGTGTCATTATATTATACTAACTCATACTTCAGCTCCCAACACCACTTCCAAAATATTCATATTTTAAACTTGAAAGTTTCAGAATTTAGAAACTAAAATAGTTTCTTTTATGATGTTACACAGATATCGCAAGGAGAAAATTGATTTCCGATAAGAATGATTATGGAATTATCTCCAGAAATATGGAGGATATTTATAATGAAAGATACGATGATATCTTATAATTTCTAATATCAGAGGATGATGAAGAATATTGTCCGCAAGGGTTTAGATTCGGAAGCAAGGTATTCGTTAATGGTTTCAGCAGATACTGAATAATTTGGATTCTTTGAAGGCAGGTTTAGTCTTTGTGATTTATCCACAGCCTCCTTCATACTTTGCTCAATCCGTTTTCTAATTCCAAACCTTCTCTTTTTCTGAGCTTTGCCAACACACTATTCTTTATCATCAAACTTTTTACTGTTAAGGTCGTTTACAGTTTTTGCTACTTCATCAACATTTTTCCAAAATTCAGAGAACTAGTTTCGTAGTTTGGGGTGTTTTTCGGAAACTTCACATTCGAAATCTATAAGTCTAGAAGATCGCTGTTATCTATATATGTGATGACCCGAAAATTTTTGACTTATTTAAACCAATTCTCTATACGATTTATTATTTTAACACATTAAACAAAGTCTGTTAGATTGAGTCTCAAAATTTTAGAACTGTTTCATATATACAATTACCTTTGACTACTCTCGACGATTCATGAACAATTATATGTATGTATGTATATATATGTACAAGTAAAAACGACTTTTCTACAGTAAAACCCTATTTGCTACAGTAAAAATTACTTTGCTACAGTAAAATACTATTTGCTACAGTAAAGCACTATTTGCTACAGTGAACCCGTATTTTGCTACAGTGATACAGTGAAAACACTATTTGTTACAGTAAAACACTATTTGCTACAGTACCACACTATTTGCTACAGCAAATCACTATTTGATGTCGACGAACTAGCAAACAAAAACGGAAAAGGCGGCCATGCGATCGCATGGCAAAAACACTGAAAACTCATACGATCGCATGAGCTACAGTAAATCAAAAAGTATTATAAATACGCCAGATTCCTGCACGAACTCTTCACACTTTAATTTTCTTTAATCAATTTTTATATTTATATTTATAATTATAATTTTAATTTAAGTTTAATAATAATAAAGTATATTCGAGGGTGTTTTAATTCGGGTTGCAAACCGCTTTAAGCTAAGGAAATATTGGGTATTGTTCGGGGTATTGTTCTTGAATCGAAGGCCAACCATACAGTCGTCTACCATCATTACGTCTACGCAATTTGCCTTCAATATTGAATCGCAATATTGAACTGTGAGTTATAGTCTTCCTTTTTAAACACTTTAAATATTTTTGGGCTGAGAATACATGCAATTTATTTTAAACGCGATAAGACACAAGTACATACTAAATTCTACACTGAGTTAAACCGAAAATCCTTTAGCTTTGGTAACTAGTAGCTGCCAGTACATAGGATATGGACTAGTGGGCGCGAATAATTGTATATGGATCCATAGGGTTTGACATCCCCGTCCGAGCTAGAGCGCTAGCCTTTTAACGGACGTATGTTATTTGAGTTTAAGACACGTTGGTTTGCGTGTATTAAAACGAATGGGGTAATTATCACTATAGCGTTAAGTTTAGTTACCAGGGTGCTCTGTTACGTAGAATCTATTGATAAACTTTTGATGAAATCTTGTGGTCTATCTTTATATATGTTTATGACTCGAGCAATTAAACCTATAACTCACCAACATTCGTGTTGACTTTTTAGCATGTTTTATTCTCAGGTCCTTAGAATGCTTCCGCTGTGATGTGCTTGTTGCCTGCATGGAGTCTCTCATGCTTTGTACAAAGTTTATTGCATTCAAAATAAAACTGCGTTGTGTAATAAATAATTGGACTGTGAAGTCAACCTGTAAATTAAAGACTTATGTATTTTGGGGTTTTGCTTATACCTAAGCACTCGCCCACATGTTTATAACTTTCTATGTTTAGAAAGTCACTTATTTTAATGAATGCAATATTTTATCAAAACGTATCATATAGAGGTCAAAACCTCACTGTGGAATCAATGATTAACGTGCTGCGTCAATAGCGATTTTGACTGGTCGTTACAGTTGGTATCCGAGCTTGAATTCATAGGGAACCAGAAATTACATTAGTGTGTTTAACTGGTAATTGTTAGGATGCATTAGTGAGTCTGGACTATGACCATATATGTTTTTACTGATTTTTGCTTATTATTTGGTCAAAAACATTATATGTGATATATTTATATGCTAACGTAATTGTTGTTTCAATTATGTGATAGATGACTTCCTCTAATCCTATCATTTTGTATGACTCGGAATCGGACACTGAATCTATTCTATCCACAACTGAAAAGGGCGTTCCAATACCTATTAAAGAAGAAATTGTGTTAGCCGGGGAATCTCAACTCCCGGTAAACCCAGAGGAGGTTCCAGCTCCACCCAGCTTTAGTTTTTCGGAGCCACAGTATCGTTGGCATGGACCCATGATCCCTGGAGTAAACGAGGATCGTCCATTTCTAAACAAATATGGACATTGGTCCAGATATACCGCCGACGGGCGGGTTATGCCGATTACGCCTGGCAGATTTCGGTTCATGACCACCGGTACATATTCTCGCAGTTCGTCATCATATTCTCCTACACATGACTCAGACAGTTCGTCATCAGACGAGATCAGTAAGGAGGAGAATTTCGCTAATGAAATAAAAGAGATCACTAAGGAGAAATTCCAACTTGCTATAGATAATAAAAACAACCACAATAATAAAAAGTCCTTAATTATTAAAAAGGAACATGACCATTCGATCCGTAACCACCCTTATTGTATTAAACCCACTGAGGCAACCGGTACCTCAAAACCCCAACCAAAAATAAAATACACTGCCAGAATGTCTGTTGGACCATGTGCACACAAACAATTGGCAGAGAGAACCAAATGGGAAGAAGTTTCTGATAGTTCTGAATAAACGAACTCGCAACCATAAATCTTCCATGCGCTATTTTATTGCTTATGTGTGCTGCTCTATCTTGTTATGTAAAATAAGCATATGTAAAATATCAGTATTGTATGGTATTGTATTATTTTGGTTTATTAATAATAAATGCATGGAATGATTATTTGTATTATTACTACTTCTTATTATTATTATTACATAATAATGTAGTAACTCGCTATAATTTTTCATAGTGGAATATTATTAGGATTTTAGTAGTTAATTCCTTGTACTAGCTATTATGTATGAACTTAACGGGTAGGTAATACCCTAGAAATAATTATAAAATGCTAATAAGAAGAAAAGGCTTTTATAATAATTGGTTCATATTATTAATATGCTACGATTAACTATTGACAACTCATTTTACCTATAATATTCTATATGATTAAATTATATCTGTTGTGTTTATTGAAGAAACATGTCTCAAATGTCGGATGCTGAGTTTGAGCAACTAGTCGAGAAACGTGTGAATGAAAGAATTGCTGCAACCGAGGCAGCAAAAGCAACAGCCGAAGCAGCAGCCAAAGCAGCAGCCGTAAACACAAATTCACGAAACGGATGCTCATACAAAACTTTTCAAGGATGAAAACCACAGACGTTTAGTGGAACTGAGGGACCAGTCGGTCTAACCCGATGGTTTGAAAAGATGGAGTCCGTTTTCAAAATCAGTAATTGTGCAAACGGAGACAAGTCAAAGTATGCTTCGTGCACGTTGCAATATGGTGCACTTACTTGGTGGAACAATTATGCTAAAGCAGAAGGAATAGATACGGCATATGATATCTCTTGGGAAGAACTGAAAAAGATGCTAATCGAGGAGTACTGTCCTCGAAACGAGATCAGAAAAATGGAATCTGAGTTACGTAATCTGAAGGTTATCAGCGCGAATCTCAATAACTATGAAAAGCGTTTCATGGAACTAGCCTTGTTGTGTCCCGAATTGGTGCTAAATGAGAAACGAAAGATAGAAATGTATATTGACGGTTTATCGATCAATATCAAAGGAAATGTTACAACGTCCAAACCGAATACGATGCAGGAAGCCATGACAATGGCACACCAACTCATGGACCAGATCACAGAGAGTTTGATTAAGGCACCAATTACCGAAGTCAAGACAACTGAAGGAAAGAGGAAATGGGAAGACTATAAGGGCAAAAGTACTCACCTGAAGAAACAAGAAACTTTTAAAGGTAAACAAGATGGGGCAACTGCAAGTCCAAACTATAAGGGACCCCATCCGTTCTGCAAAAGATGTTACACACATCATGCAGGTTATTGCCAAGTGGTCTGTGATAAGTGCAACAAGAAAGGACATGTGGCGAAAGATTGTTATGCCACCGATTTTGAAGTAAAGACAAAACTGACCGATGTCAAGAAATGTTTTGGATGCGGGAAGTCTGGTCACTTTATAAATCAATACCTTGATAAGGAGAAGAACAAAGAACCCACACGTGGGAGGGCATTTAATGTTAGTACCAGTGAAGCACGTGAGGATCCTAATCTTGTCACGGGTACGTTTACCGTTAATAATCAACTAGCTTCTATTATGTTTGATACGGGTGCTGATAGAAGTTATATGTGTAAAGACTTTAGTTCTAAACTAAAATGTGCATCATTACCTCTAGACGATAAATATACTATAGAATTAGCTAATGGTAAACTGATAAAAGCCGATAAAATTTGCCATGGTTGCGAAATGAATCTCGCTGGTGAAACCTTCAAAATTGATTTGATACCCGTAGAATTAGGAAGTTTTGACGTAATCGTTGGTATGGACTGGATGTCCAAAACAAGAGCGGAAGTTGTTTGCGCTGAGAAAGCAATCCGCATCCCTCGTAAGGATGAAACGTCATTAATGATTTATGGGGAGAAGAGCAACTCAAAGCTGAACTTTATCAGCTGTATGAAGGCCCAGAAACTTATAAGAAAAGGTTGTTATGCTATTCTGGCACACGTAAAGAAGATCGATACTGAAGAAAGAAGCATTAATGACATGCCGGTTGTAAGAGAATATCCCGGAGTATTTCCAGAAGAATTACCGGGGCTACCTCCACACAGATGTGTAGAATTCCAGATTGATCTCATACCAGGAGCTGCACCTGTAGCCCGATCTCCATATAGACTTGCACCTTCAGAAATGCAAGAAATACAAGACCAGTTGCAAGAATTATCGGACCGTGGATTTATTCGTCCTAGTTTTTCACCTTGGGGTGCTCCTATTCTGTTCGTCAAGAAGAAGGATGGATCTATGAGAATGTGCATAGAATACCGAGAATTAAACAAATTAACGATCAAGAATCGGTACCCATTACCGAGGATTGATGATTTGTTTGATCAATTGCAAGGATCAAGTGTTTATTCTAATATTGATCTACGCTCCGGATATCATCAGCTGAGAGTGAAGGAAGAAGATGTTCCTAAAACCGCGTTCAGAACCCGTTACGGTCACTATGAGTTTCTAGTCATGCCTTTTGGATTAACTAATGCTCCAGCAGTATTCATGGATCTAATGAATCGCATCTGTAGACCGTATTTAGACAAATTTGTCATTGTTTTTATCGACGACATATTGATTTACTCGAAGAACAAGGAAGAACATGAGCAACACTTAAGACTGGTACTGGAGATACTCAAGAAAGAAGAATTGTACGCAAAATTTTCGAAGTGTGATTTCTGGTTACAAGAAGTACAATTTTTGGGCCATGTTGTCAGTAAACATGGAATTAAAGTTGACCCCGCCAAGATCGAAGCCATTAGTAAATGGGAAACCCCGAAGACTCCAACACAAATTCGCCAATTCTTAGGTCTTGCTGGTTACTACCGAAGATTCATTCAAGATTTCTCTAGAATCGCCAAACCCTTAACTGCATTGACTCAAAAGGGAAAGAAGTATGATTGGTCCACGGAACAGGAATCCTCATTCCAGTTATTAAAGAAGAAGTTAACGTCTGCACCCATTTTGTCATTACCGGAAGGAAATGATGATTTCGTGATCTATTGTGACGCTTCGCGCCAAGGTTTAGGATGTGTATTAATGCAACGCACAAAATTTATCGCATATGCCTCACGACAACTAAAAATTCATGAAAAGAACTATACGACGCACGATTTAGAACTTGGAGCAGTAGTTTTTGCACTCAAAATATGGAGACACTATCTATATGGCACCAAGTGTACAGTGTACACCGACCATAAGAGTCTTCAGCATATTTTTAATCAAAAACAACTCAATATGAGGCAACGTCGCTGGGTAGAGTT
This sequence comes from Rutidosis leptorrhynchoides, assembly GCF_046630445.1. Classification (NCBI taxonomy): domain Eukaryota; kingdom Viridiplantae; phylum Streptophyta; class Magnoliopsida; order Asterales; family Asteraceae; genus Rutidosis; species Rutidosis leptorrhynchoides. The sequence goes on from NC_092334.1 coordinate 31,005,116, forward strand.
GTTAAACGATTACGATTGTGAAATCCGTTACCACCCCGTAAAGGCTAATGTTGTAGCTGATGCCCTAAGTCAAAAAGAAAGAGTAAAACCTCTTAGGGTCCGAGCATTGAATATTACAATTCGTACTGATATCACAAAGCAAATTCAAGCAGCACAGTTAGAAGCTTTAAAAGAAGAAAACGAAAAAGGCAAAATAAGCAAAGGGTTAGAAAAACAACTTGAAGAAAAAGCCGATGGAACCCTGTATTTTGCTGGTAGGATATGGGTACCAAAACATGGTAACCTAAGGCAACTAGTACTGGATGAAGCACACAAAACGAGGTACTCAATTCACCCAGGAAACGGAAAAATGTACCACGATCTCAAGAAGTTTTATTGGTGGCCTAATATGAAAACAGAAATTGCTACTTATGTAAGCAAATGTTTAACGTGTGCAAAGGTCAAAGCTGAGCCCCAAAAGCCATCAGGATTACTGCAACAACCAGAAATTCCGCATTGAAAATTGGAAAGAATAACTATGGATTTCATTACGAAATTGCCAAGGACTGCAAGTAGTCATGATACTATTTGGGTGATAGTTGATCGTCTAACTAAATCAGCTCACTTTCTACCAATAAAGGAGACAGACAGTATGGAGAAATTAGCACGCCTATATTTGAAGGAAGTAGTTTCCAGGAATGGTGTACCCATCTCTATCATATCTGATCGCGACACCCGATTCACATCACGTTTCTGGCAGTCAATACAAAAAGCATTGGGAACTCGATTAGATATGAGCACCGCTTATCACCCACAGACAGATGGTCAAAGTGAAAGAACAATACAAACATTGGAAGACATGTTACGGGCATGCGTGATTGACTTTGGAACCAGTTGGGATCGACACTTACCGTTGGCAGAATTTTCATACAATAACAGCTATCATACGAGCATCAACGCAGCGCCATTTGAAGCACTTTACGGTAGAAAGTGCAGATCTCCTATCTGTTGGAGTGAAGTAGGAGAAAGACAACTTACTGGACCAGAAATTATTCATGAAACCACCGAAAAGATCATTCAAATACAACAGCGATTGAAAACGACCATGAGTCGCCAAAAGAGTTATGCTGATGTAAGAAGAAAACCGCTAGAATTTCAAGTGGGCGACAAAGTCATGTTGAAAGTGTCACCCTGGAAAGGCGTAGTACGATTCGGTAAACGAGGAAAGTTAAGTCCTAGGTACGTAGGACCCTTTGAAATCACCGAAAGAATTGGAGCAGTTGCTTATCGATTAAAGCTACCGCAAGAACTTAGTAGTGTTCACGACACATTTCACGTGTCAAATTTGAAGAAATGTTTAGCTGAAGAGGATGTCGTAATTCCTCTTGACGAAATACGAATCAATGATAAACTCCATTTTTGTAACAACCCGAGTTTTTCCGTTAAAACTTCCGTTAAATACTTGACGATCATTAGTTAAATCATACAATTTTCATACGCCAAATTTTTTTCCAGAATAGTTAACAGTGGCTACGTGAAACTTTTTCGTATTTAAAATAATTAAATACGTACTTGATCCTTAGTGGATTACTTGAATTAATATGTTATATTAATTAGTGAACTTAATTCGGTTGACAAATTAAACTAGAAATGACACGATTAAAGTTAATCGCCTAGAAAACTTTTCAGTTAACGGAACTCAGAAAAACGATAGAATAATTATTGTTAATAATTATTGAACTTATGAAAGAAATTTATTTTATTATTTACTTAATGAATTAAACACGGTGCTTTTGTTTCAACGACTAGTTAACGTGCCGGAGATTCGGTACGGTTAATGGCACTCGAAACGAACCACGCGCGAACGAGCTTTTACACAAAACGAGTCGACACCCGAGCCCGAGGCCACATGGACATGACCTCATACCTCATCATCCTTGGCCCCATGAGTAGCCAATGCATGTTGACTATTAGTTTAGGCCCATGTTTGTTGACTAATTAGTTTAGGCCCATGTTTGTTGAATTTTCATTTTTAGGCACTAAGTAACTAGTTAGATAATTCTCTATACAATTTTAATCATTCATTCCATCCTATCTATGAGAAAATGCAGCTCATTCCTCCTCCCTCTCTTCTTCTTCACATCAAACACACACACACACACAAATCAACCATCAAACTTGCTTGTTTGCTCTTACTCGTTTGATCAATCTTGCTCCGATCGTCGTTCTCTACGCGTGTATATCATTAATTTTGTGATCAAAGGTATAATTACATAAATCCTAATCTTTAAAATCTGATTTTTATTAAAGTTTCATGGATTAGGTTGTCTATTGCTCAAGTCTTGATGTTTGATGAATACTAGATGCGATAAATTGCTCGTTTTGATTGATTAATGCGAAAACCGAATTGTTTATTGCATGTACAGTAAATTTTGACTTTTTAAATGTATGATATTATGTGATATTCAGAATATTATGTGATATTCAGAATCCTTGCGAAAAACTATTGATTTTAGGCTTTGGATTCGCTTGATTTCGTTTCCGGATGATCAAGTTATGTCCATTTGAAATTAACGTTGTGTTTTTGTTGTGTAATCCGAAATCTGGGTTTTATAGACCACGAATTGGCTTGTGAAATTAATACCAATGGATAGGTAATTTAAAAACACACAATTTACACTAGGATATCATGTCGTTTACTTATGTATAACCTGAGATATGCTCGATTTAGTGAAAAAGTGGATTTATACAGCACTTGCATGAAAACAGCCTTGTATGATAAAATTTGTTAACTTCTGTGTTTAAATATTTGCATATTTGAAATTTACACAAAAAGTAATTCACTTTTCATGTAGATATCATAGTCTAATTGTATCTAGATCTTCGGATAATTGCGTGCGAATGTGACTAACTAAACTAGAATCGAAACAGCAACTTGCTCTCTGTTTTATACTCTGTGGTTTGTGTTTATTGAATTAGCATGTATGCTTCTGGAATATGAATTTTGACATGATATGTGACATATGTTTAGTTATTGGCAATCTCTGAAACCTTATGCATTAGGCACAATAGGGCCATACTTTATGTAAATTCTGATTTGAGCTGAAAAACTGAATGTTCAATTTGCTTGAATAAACTGTACAAATTGGCTAAACCAAAATTACTCTATTTTTGATATGTGTTTGTTAAACTTGTTTGTAAACTATGGCCACTGGTCTTGTATCGATTGCATGTTCCTAACTCCGGTTATAGCTAAAACCAAATCAGTGCGCGGTCAGAAACTGACTTGGTGAACCCCAAATGTATCCCTTATGATTCCTGACTTTTAATTATCGTATGAGACCCTGGCCAGACTTTTTGGAATTGATTTTAAGTATATTTATGATCTGGAGTTTTCCATGTTTTCATGAATTATGTACCATGAGATAATATGCTAAGTATGCTACGTGTTCATGAATTTTGTGCACAACGATAAACTGAAATTGTGAAAATGATTATTCATGACCTGAAACGTGTTGTTTGACTTAGGTTTGACATATTGACTCATATTTGACATGAACCTACTAATGTTGACTTTAGTTGACTACTTTGACCAAGTTTGACTTTTGGTTGACTTTGTTTGACTTGCATGAATTAGTTGACTGTATGTTGACTTCTACTTTGAAACGCGTCGATTCGAGCAATAAGACAACTTATACTATGAAACCACACTTGTTTAAGAAATATTTATTGACCAACCTAAATACATATACTTAGGTTGCATTACTCGGCTATAAACCGTACAAGTAAATTGTCCACTTTTTAATCCGAGCTTTATTCAAAGGTGAGTCTACAGTCCCGCTTTTTACATGTTTTCAGGGATGAGAATACACGCTGTTATACTTACATTATCAAATGCTTTTTGTATTGACACAAGTACTATATCTGCATATTGAGTTTGTACACAAAGCCTCTAGCTTGAATACTTTAAATACCATCGGTGTAGGCACAATTTAGATGGACGGATCCGTTAGGTTGACAACCTCACCCGCTATAAAAACTGTGGTGCATTTACTTTGAACATAATACATTCGTACAAGTGTATAACATTTTTATGAGGTAAAGGCAGGTATAGTGGATTCTATACTTGGGTCATTGCTAGTATTCAGGTGCTCATAGATTATGCAAACGTTTCGCAACTTGGAGTTGTACTTGTAAAATCTCGTGGTCAAGGAAACTAAACTATATTTCTGATAACTGTTTTTCAGATACTATACAACGTTATTTAAAACTGTGGTTTACGAACAAATGAGATAAAACTTGACATGGTATTGTCTACGAATATTTGAAACTTGACATGGTATTGTCTACAAATGATTGAAACTTGACATGGTAGTGTCAACAAACTTTTGAAATGGGACACGGAGTTGTCTAACTTTTAACATTGAACCTTGGTGGTCTTCCACTAATAACCGTTTTCGAAATGTATTCCTTAAACATACTGTATTGTTTACCTAAAACCTGTAGATTCACTCAACATTTTTGTTGATCCGTTTTGCGTGTTTTATTCTCAGGTATTAATTGCTTCCGCTGTAGAATATTGCTGTTACGTAGAAGTCAAGCCAAGCACTAGGACCAGAGTTAACATTCTGTTAAAGGGATTTTTGACGGGGTGTTAGAGATGGTATCAGAGCTTTGGCTATAGAGAACTAGGATACATTAGTGTGTCTAACCGTAGGGCGCATTAGTGAAGTCTAGTCTATAGTCGTGTTTCTTGGATGACTTTTATACACCATACATGCACTATTTACTTCACAATATGACATGTAGGGCTACACATTACATCACGTACATATACACCCTATACCCGTATGATATGGACTTGAACTAAACGTTATACTACGAATCACATACGTACACGCGACGCGAGATTTAACTAAATTAAGTTGATTATGCCATCTTGAACTTATGGAGTTATGTCGAATGGAAATGTGAGATAGCGTAATGTAATGACCGGGATTACATTACGGTAACTCATATAGAAGTTCCGACATCGCAAAATAAGGAATTGGGAGCGAGTCAAGTAGGTTACTTGGATAAATACCGTTTAGAACATAAACCGTTTAATTTCAAATATGAGTAGAAATTTACACCGTACGATTTAATTGTTATTATAACCTATAAGGAGCGTGTAATCACGTTACAATTCGTCACTACCCGACACTATCCGTCACCCCTGATTTCTACTTGGCACTACGAAGACACTGCCTGGACATACTCATCATCTTATACCACTACTCCTTGCTATTTATCGTTGGTTACTACTACTCAACGCCGCCTCTCACCACTAGTCGCGACCGATCACTACTTCTCACTGCTTATCATTTTTGATCCACCGACATCTTACTGCAATTATTGTACCAATTACATATAGGCTAATCCTGTCGCTATCATACTTATTATATTAGATTTTGTCTGATATATTTCCTAAATTTCCTCCGTAAATTACGGAAATCTTTTTGCTATATACACGTATTTAAGGAGACAAACATAGCATCCAACACTCAATTCATATCAAACCCTATTCCAAACACATAATATGGATTTCTCATCTGATTCCTCGAGCTCTATGGACAGCGTAACCGGAACGAACGAACCTATTAGCCATCATCTTTTCTGGATGAATTGGGGGTGGGTTCGTAGTCGACTTAATCAATGGAGGCGAGAAGAAGGTGATCCCTTCCACCAACCGAATTCACCTCTTGGTGAAGAACCTGAAGCACTTACCGGCGAACCAATCCGGAACACCATTTTCACCCTCATTTCCAGGATATCCCGCCACGAATATCTAATATCCAGAATTCTAGATCTTATTCATCCACTTGTCCGAACCGCCAATCATCCCGGAATAGTAGAAGAAGTCAACGAGCTTCGCGCTCGAGTAGTGGCTCTGGAGAATATGGTGCGAAATCTAAGAGCATCAGCAGCACCAGCAGCATAGCCAGCACCACCAGTACCATCAACATCACCTCCAATAGCATCAGCTTCACCAACAATAACATCCGCATCCCACACCTCAACATCACACTCGGTACTTCGGATATCAACATCATACACCCCATAGATACCAAGGAATATTAGTAATTGTGAGTTAAGATGTATTGACTCATTCTTCCTGGAAAAAAAAAATTATATATGTATACTTTATATATATATGGTTTGGAACAATAATAAATCTTTTCTTACTAAACTATTACGTGTGAATCTTAACTAGTATGTACTACTTGGTTAAATCATATCACTAATATGCTATGATGTACATCCTTTGTTAATGACTTAACAATCATTAATCACTGCTTCAGCACAATAAACTCCATTTCATAATAAACTAAGTGTATTATTCAAATACATGTTTGATTTTTCACTTCTATTTTCGATGTACTCGAAACTTTCTAGAAAACATTATTCGTGCCTTGTAAATTTCACAAGAACTCCACGAGCATCAATATCATATATCGAGGTATATCAATAAACAATGAACGATGAAGTATTGATTCATAACTTCATTAACAAAATATTTCGCGACAATTATGAAATCTCTAAGGCTTTGGAGATTATCTTCAACCGTAAATCAAATGAGTTTAATATTATATTAACTCATTAAATCCATGATTACATCTGAAGAATATATACAAATATATATCTTCATAAAGATTGTAATTAAAAACCCTTCTGTACAAACTGTAAATTGTAAAAATATTTAACGGGTAGGTAAAACCCGAGAAATATTTATACCTCACATTAATATGTTACATTATACATTCTTCAAATTCTGATTCAATAATCAGTAACTATACTAATTACACTAACAAGATATGTGTATCCGTTCACTAAAGAACAACTACTACATATTCTGATTTTGACGCATCGGAATCTAAGTAAAGCTTTAGCAAGTGTTATCTTCCTAAAGATCACTACATTCATGAATTATATTCATTTGTATTTTATGATGAATTATCACATCAAACCATCGAAATTATCATTCATTACTTTTGAAATCAACAACGCCTATTCGTCAACCATTAGATCCGTTAACGATTACAATCAGCGTTTAATCATCTAAAAATAAAATCTCTTGAAACCATCTCGGATTGATAACCAACGATTCAGATTCGTTAACCTTGAGAATGCTGACGAAGCAGCAAAAGCTATAGATGGTCTTAATGGCCAAAAGTTTGATGATAAAGAATAACGTATTGAAAAGCTCAGATTTGGAACTGAAAAACGGATTGAGCTAACCATGAAGGAGACCAAGGACAAATACAAGGACCAAACCTTATATTCAAAGAATCCATGTAATTCTGGATCCGACGATATCTTTAGAGAATATCTTGCTCCGAAGTCATGCTGAATTTCTATTGGAAGATGATGATTCACAGACCTTACAATCATCATGAATCATGTTACATAACTCTTTCATTCTATTTAACTACTAAACATATCAAGGAAATATATTTCTTGATGATTCGGTCTTTTTTCGAATATTCTGGTAATTTGATAAATCAAATCGTGTTATTACCTTTCCTTTCTACCTTGTATATTATGATCATTCGAAACTCCATACCTACGAATTCTGGACCATTACTTGCTTGATTTAAAGTCGAGAAGAGAAAACAAGATGAAAACGGATATTATGACGATGAACAGCGAATGTTTCTGCATCATCACCAGCTATTGATCCGTATTATTTGACCATGTATAGAAGAACAAGTTGAAGATCTTCTTGGATAAAAAGCACGAGTCTTCGAAAAATAGGTCAGAATATAAAAAAAACAACAAACATGGAAGATCATAAACCATTTATATCAATAAGTATTGAAAAATAGAGGAGTGGTAGAATTAAAAATACTGTCACCCCTAGAGCATTATAGAAGAACAGAGATTCTTCCGGTGGTAGACTAAAAAGAAGAATGACTGCATACACAGTCAAAATAGTAACGAAAATCAAGAGCGGATGAAGCATCTTCACAGAATTTTTGAAAATAGAATTTTGAAAGTAAGAAGATTGAGGTTGAGAAAATAAGGACGCAGAGATGATTAATTTATATCAAAACTTTCTACCATAGCAACGCGTCAGCCGATTAAGATAATCGTATAAAAAAAAGATTCTAATTTCCTTAATTACCGGATCTAAATCTCACAGATTTCAAACGATTATATTCAAATCCCTTAAATTTAGGAGAATCAATAGTGATTACATCGAAAAGTCAAGGCGGACAACTATTACTTCAATACATCCATTAGTGACATATTCAGTCGTATTTTTACACGTAACCGAATCATTTCATTTATATTCTTGATGATAAGAAATTCTATACACTTAACTCGTATTCATTACGAAACCGAACGGACCTTAGAAGTCCATCCGTATAGAGATCTCGAAAGATTATTTAATCTTATCATATTATTTGACGAAACACTCGTATATGACCAAATTCTTTTATTAAAAGAAAGTATGAAGGCTTACGTCTGGAAAGACAAACTATTCAAGCCAAGTATAAACTTTATTTGCAAACTTAGTTATAGAATTCAAGCTCACGTTGAAACGTGGATTTCTAATGATACGAAAATATTTTATTTTCATCAATAACTTCCATCATCCAAATTTCGGGACGAAATTTTCAATAACAGGTGGGTAATATAACAACCCGAGTTTTTTCGTTAAAACTTCCGTTAAATACTTGACGATCGTTAGTTAAATCATACAATTTTCATACGCCAAATTTTTTTCCAGAATAGTTAACAGTGGCTACGTGAAACTTTTTCGTATTTAAAATAATTAAATACGTACTTGATCCTTAGTGGATTACTTGAATTAATATGTTATATTAATTAGTGAACTTAATTCGGTTGACAAATTAAACTAGAAATGACACGATTAAAGTTAATCGCCTAGAAAACTTTTCAGTTAACGAAACTCAGAAAAACGATAGAATAATTATTGTTAATAATTATTGAACTTATGAAAGAAATTTAATTTATTATTTACTTAATGAATTAAACACGGTGCTTTTGTTTCAACGACTAGTTAACGTGCCTGAGATTCAGTACGGTTAATGGCACTCGAAACGAACCACGCGCGAACGAGCTTTTACACAAAACGAGTCGAGACCCGAGCCCGAGGCCACATGGACATGACCTCATACCTCATCATCCTTGGCCCCATGAGTAGCCAATGCATGTTGACTATTAGTTTAGGCCCATGTTTATTGACTAATTAGTTTAGGCCCATGTTTGTTGAATTTTCATTTTTAGGCACTAAGTAACTAGTTAGATAATTCTCTATACAATTTTAATCATTCATTCCATCCTATCTATGAGAAAATGCAGCTCATTCCTCCTCCCTCTCTTCTTCTTCACATCAAACACACACACACACACACACACACAAATCAACCACCAAACTTGCTTGTTTGCTCTTACTCGTTTGATCAATCTTGCTCCGATCGTCGTTCTCTACGCGTGTGTATCATTAATTTTGTGATCAAAGGTATAATTACATAAATCCTAATCTTTAAAATCTGATTTTTGTTAAAGTTTCATGGATTAGGTTGTCTATTGCTCAAGTCTTGATGTTTGATGAATACTAGATGCGATAAATTGCTCGTTTTGATTGATTAATGCGAAAACCGAATTGTTTATTGCATGTACAGTAAATTTTGACTTTTTAAATGTATGATATTATGTGATATTCAGAATATTATGTGATATTCAGAATCCTTGCGAAAAACTATTGATTTTAGGCTTTGGATTCGCTTGATTTCGTTTCCGGATGATCAAGTTATGTCCATTTGAAATTAACGTTGTGTTTTTGTTGTGTAATCCGAAATCTGGGTTTGATAGACCACCAATTGGCTTGTGAAATTAATACCACTGGATAGGTAATTTAAAAACAAACAATTTACACTAGGATATCATGTCTTTTACTTATGTATAACCTGAGATATGCTCGATTTAGTGAAAAAGTGGATTTATACGCAACTTGCATGAAAACAGCCTTGTATGATAAAATTTGTTAACTTCTGTGTTTAAAGATTTGCATATTTGAAATTTACACAAAAATTAATTCACTTTTCATGTAGATATCATAGTCTAATTGTATCTAGATCTTCGGATAATTGCGTGCGAATGTGACTAACTAAACTAGAATCGAAACAGCAACTTGCTCTCTGTTTTATACTCTGTGGTTTGTGTTTATTGAATTAGCATGTATGCTTATGGAATATGAATTTTGACATGATATGTGACATATGGTTAGTTATTGGCAGTCTCTGAAACCTTATGCATTAGGCACAATAGGGCCATACTTTATGTAAATTCTGATTTGAGCTGAAAAACTGAATGTTCAACTTGCATGAATAAACTGTACAAATTGGCTAAACCAAAATTGCTCGATTTTTGATATGTGTTTGTTAAACTTGTTTTTAAACTATGGCCACTGGTCTTGTATCGATTGCATGTTCCTAACTCCAGTTATAGCTAAAACCAAATCAGTGCGCGGTCAGAAACTGACTTGGTGAACCCCAAATGTATCCCTTATGATTCCTAACTTTTAATTATCGTATGAGACCCTGGCCAGACTTTTTGGAATTGATTTTAAGTATATTTATGATCTGGAGTTTTCCATGTTTTCATGAATTATGTACCATGAGATAATATGCTAAGTATGCTACGTGTTCATGAATTTTGTGCACAACGATAAACTGAAATTGTGAAAATGATTATTCATGACCTGAAACGTGTTGTTTGACTTAGGTTTGACATATTGACTCATATTTGACATGAACCTACTTATTTTGACTTTATTTGACTACTTTGACCAAGTTTGACTTTTGGTTGACTTTGTTTGACTTGCATGAATTAGTTGACTGTATGTTGACTTCTACTTTGAAACGCGTCGATTCGAGCAATAAGACAACTTATACTATGAAACCACACTTGTTTAAGAAATATTTATTGACCAACCTAAATACATATACTTAGGTTGCATTACTCGGCTATAAACCGTACAAGTAAATTGTCCACTTTTCAATCCGAGCTTTATTCAAATGTGAGTCTACAGTCCCGCTTTTTACATGTTTTCAGGGATGAGAATATACGCTGTTATACTTACATTATCAAATGCTTTTTGTATTGACACGAGTACTATATCTGCATATTGAGTTTGTACACAAAGCCTCTAGCTTGAATACTTTAAATACCATCGGTGTAGGCACAATTTAGATGGACGGATCCGTTAGGCTGACAACCTCACCCGCTATAAAAACTGTGGTGCATTTACTTTGAATATAATACATTCGTACAAGTGTATAACATTTTTATGAGGTAAAGGCAGATATAGTGGATTCTATACTTGGGTCATTGCTAGTATTCAGGTGCTCATAGATTATGCAAACGTTTCGCAACTTGGAGTTGTACTTGTAAAATCTCTGGTCAAGGAAACTAAACTATATTTCTGATAACTGTTTTTCAGATACTATACAACGTTATTTAAAACTGTGGTTTACGAACAAATGAGATAAAACTTGACATGGTATTGTCTACGAATATTTGAAACTTGACATGGTATTGTCTACAAATGATTGAAACTTGACATGGTAGTGTCAACAAACTTTTGAAATGGGACACGGAGTTGTCTAACTTTTAACATTGAACCTTGGTGGTCTTCCACTAATAACCGTTTTCGAAATGTATTCCTTAAACATACTGTATTGTTTACCTAAAACCTGTAGATTCACTCAACATTTTTGTTGATCCGTTTTGCGTGTTTTATTCTCAGGTATTAATTGCTTCCGCTGTAGAATATTGCTGTTACGTAGAAGTCAAGCCAAGCACTGGGACCAGAGTTAACATTCCGTTAAAGGGATTTTTGACGGGGTGTTACAATTTTGTCGAAGAACCTGTTGAAATCATGGACCGTGAGGTCAAACAATTAAAACAAAGCAAAATACCGATAGTTAGAGTTCGTTGGAACGCTAGACGGGGACCCGAGTTTACTTGGGAACGTGAAGATCAAATGAAGCAAAAGTATCCACATTTGTTCACTAATATCGCTCATAAAACAGGTACTACTCAAAATTTCGGGACGAAATTTTCTTTAACGGGGAGGTACTGTGATGACCCGAAAATTTTTGACTTATTTAAACCAATTCTCTATACGATTTATTATTTTAACACGTTAAACAAAGTCTGTTAGATTGAGTCTCAAAATTTTAGAACTGTTTCATATATACAATTACCTTTGACTACTCTCGACGATTCATGAACAATTATATGTATGTATATATATATATGTACAAGTAAAAACGACTTTTCTACAGTAAAACCCTATTTGCTACAGTAAAAATTACTTTGCTACAGTAAAACACTATTTGCTACAGTAAAACACTATTTGCTACAGTGAATCACTATTTGATGTCGACGAACTAGCAAACAAAAACGGAAAAGGCGGCCATGCGATCGCATGGCAAAAACACTGAAAACTCATGCGATCGCATGAGCTACAATAAATCGAAAAGTATTATAAATACGCCAGATTCCTGCACGAACTCTTCACACTTTAATTTTCTTTAATCAATTTTTATATTTATAATTATAATTATAATTTTAATTTAAGTTTAATAATAATAAAGTATATTCGAGGGTGTTTTAATTCGGGTTTCAAACCGCTTTAAGCTAAGGAAATATTGGGTATTGTTCGGGGTATTGTTCTTGAATCCAAGGCCAACCATACAGTAGTCTACCATCATTACGTCTACGCAATTTGCCTACAATATTGAATCGCAATATTGAACTGTGAGTTATAGTCTCCCTTTTTAAATACTTTAAATATTTTTGGGCTGAGAATACATGCAATTTATTTTAAACGCGATAAGACACAAGTACATACTAAATTCTACAATGAGTTAAACCGAAAATCCCTTAGCTTTGGTAACTAGTAGCTGCCAGTACATAGGATATGGACTAGTGGGCGCGAATAATTGTATATGGATCCATAGGGCTTGACATCCCCGTCCGAGCTAGAGCGCTAGCCTTTTAACGGACGTATGTTATTTGAGTTTAAGACACGTTGGTTTGCGTGTATTAAAACGAATGGGGTAATTATCACTATAGCATTAAGTTTAGTTACCAGGGTGCTCTGTTACGTAGAATCTATTGATGAACTTTTGATGAAATCTTGTGGTCTATCTTTATATATGTTTATGACTCGAGCAATTAAACCTATAACTCACCAACATTCGTGTTGACTTTTTAGCATGTTTTATTCTCAGGTCCTTAGAATGCTTCCGCTGTGATGTGCTTGTTGCCTGCATGGAGTCTCTCATGCTTTATACAAAGTTTATTGCATTCAAAATAAAACTGCGTTGTGTAATAAATAATTGGACTGTGAAGTCAACCTGTAAATTAAAGACTTATGTATTTTGGGGTTTTGCTTATACCTAAGCACTCGCCCACATGTTTATAACTTTTTATGTTTAGAAAGTCACTTATTTTAATGAATGCAATATTTTATCAAAACGTATCATATAGAGGTCAAAACCTCACTGTGGAATCAATGATTAACGTGCTGCGTCAATAGCGATTTTGACGGGTCGTTACAATATATAATCGTTGTCGTAGAAAATGCTGCGAGATTCAAAATACTGATTGTTAATTCCCGATAGTTGTAATGGCAATTACCGTTACAAGATGTGAATGAGTACATGATAGGGTTTCAATGAACAATTATAATAGTTTTTCAGAGATACTTTACGTCACATATTAATGAATTTGCTGGTACCTTTACTGTTAATGTGGTGCAACATGAAAGGTTCCCTAGTAACAAAAACGTATATGCCAAAGTTACAAGTCTGAAAGGTCGTTGTTGACTGGTTGAACGGTTGATAATACTGGATACTTTTGAAAAGGAATTGCAAGGTTATTTTTGGTAAAAACAATGCTAAAGGATCTTTCACATTTTTGAAGTTAAAGTATAGCTTTGAAAGATGTAGATGTAGTGACCCGAAATTTTCCATGTTTATATATATTAATTGAGATTGATATTTACATGATTAAATGTTTCCAACATGTTAAGCAATCAAACTTGTTAAGACTTGATTAATTGAAATATGTTTCATATAGACAATTGACCACCCAAGTTGACCGGTGATTCACGAACGTTAAATGTAACATCCCAATTATTTAAGGTATTATTTTATGTGAATTTTTATTGCTAAGAAATTAAATGGTAAAGGTTATTTTATGTTAAATGGACAAAAGTTAAGTTTATTGGTTAAGTTAGGAAGGACTAAGGGTGCAAAGTTAAGATTAAGGACTTCTCTAACCATAGTTGTGGTGGGGAGGGTAGAAAGTGCAAATAAGCTAAAGTTATTTTAATAAAAAGAATAAAATGCTGGAAATTGAGTTTATTCACAAAAAAAAATTACAGAAAAGCTTCCTGTATATGTATGTGTGTCGACTTTGAGGGAGAAGAAGAAGGAGAACCACAAATTGTTGAAATTAGACTCATGCAAGCTCAATTTGGTGAAATCTAAGATATTCTAAGCACACTAGCAAGTCTCAATTCTTCTTATTTCTCTTCTTGTGCACAAATTAGGGTTCTTGAACTCTAAAAGTCAAGGTATGAATTTTATGTCTAAGTATTGCTTGTATTGTGTGTTAATGATGAGATTTATGCTTAAGAAGTTGCTATTTGTTGAATTGTGCACAATTGTTTGAGTTAGAATGAAATTGTTATTGATTTTGGAAGAAGAATTAAGTATGAACTTGCATTATGGATTTATGGTATGAATATGATGAATTTGGTGATGTTCTAGTTAAATTTCTAGTCATGCACACCAAGTGTTTGTTAAAATGTCTCAATGAGAAGTTTATGTGTTCTAGTTAGAAATTATGATGAAGGATGTTCATGTATGAGCTATTGTTATTGTTGAAGGTTATAGAAATTGATTATTTGATAATTTAAGGGTGTTAGTAATGAAATTGGATTGTATGCACATTTCTTAAATAATGAAAGGATTAAAGGAAAAGTTGCATGTATTGCTAAGAAATGAACTAGTAAATGTACTTGATTAAAGTTATGAAGTTTAATTGGTAATATTCTTGTTTTAGAAAAGATGAGATCAAGGCTAGAATGTATGTATGTTGTGATTAGGGGGTTAAGTAAATGTGAAAGTATATGATAGTGTATTAATACATGAAAGTTGTGATTTTCGATTGAGTGATGATTAATGAGATTAGCTCATGTATAGGTGCTAATCAAGGAAAAGAGGTTACAAGTGATCAAGGAAATTCAATTAAGCAAGGTGAGTTCATAGGGGGTAATATGGGCGGGTCAAGAGTGGCTTAGTGTTCTCGGATTGCATCCGTGCAAGAGAGAAACGACTAAGTGCACTAGTTATGTAGCTTAGATAGAACTATTGGGTTAACCTAATAGTTGTATCTATGGTTGATGTTTAGCTTAGGCAAGGTTATTACATTGCTAGTAATCTTGCCTATGGTTTGTGTTAGCTTAGACGCATTAAGTGTCTATGTATGAGATGATGATAGCTTAGGCATATTTAGTATGTCTATGGTTAGCTTAGGCATGATTACTAGGTTCGGCCTAGTAAGTCATGTCTATGGTATGAATGAATTGGATCCGAATGTATGCAAGCAACCAATGGGTTGAAGGATAAGTGTTATGATTTATGCCCACATGTTTTGTGTTTTGTGTTTTATTACTTTCCTATAACTCACTAAGTGCAAAAGCTTACCCCTATGATGTTTTATGTTTTAGGTGCTAAGGTCCATCGTGAAGGTAAGGAGCCCGTGTAAAGCGCTAGAGGAGCATTGGCATAGCGTAAGTGGTATTGCAAGTCCCTTTTTGTAATCACGCTCTACGGTTACCGCTTATTAAACGCCAAGGGCTTTGAATGAGTCATGTTTGTTATTGTTGAACTTGGGACCAAATGATGGTTTTGATTCATGAAAACACGTTTTGTTGTCTAAATGTTGTTTATAGATGGTTCACGATGTTAGAAACTGATTTCTGATGTTTGTGTATGAATTATGCAGTTTTAAATATGTTTGAGTATGATGAAAAGTGAAAAAGTTTGGTTTAAGTGAAATGTTGCAGATCAGCCCCCGGATTAGTGTTATGTCGCGCCGCGGCCAAGGGCTCCGCGCCGCGGCATATAACTGATGTTGGGAACAGAAGCAAGGCTAAGAAGTATAAACTTTCCTGTGTATTGTCGCGCCGCGACAAGGCTGGCCGCGCCGCGGCATAAGCCTTGTCCAGGCAGTAACCTTGTTTTTCAAAAAAAAAAAAAAAAAAAATTTACTCGATTCAAGGCGTTAAAAGTTGGTATCAGAGCTGTGGTTTAAGGGACTTGGATAACCCACGATAGGGATTATCTAGGCTTAAACCATTGTTGTGAAAGGATAAGCGGTTTAGGACTTGCATAAGTGTTAAGGTCGAATAGTTGTGCCATGCTCCATAGGGTAGAGTCATTGACAAGACCCGTAGTATAATGATTGAGATTATGATTGGTTTATGTAAGGAGTTTGATACTCGTTAGCCATGATGACGTAGTAGATTAAATGTGTAATAAAATGGTGTAATAACAACAGGCCATTGTTATTACTTCATTTTAGTACACATGAACGTCTACTATGGTCATGGTGAATCGAGTTAGGAATTCTTTCGAATTGTTTGGCTTTGATGGATAATGGTGTTACCGGTATTTGAACTAATGGGTTGAATGTAATTTTCAGAATGGCTATTGTGTCACCCAACCGAAGTAATGATGAGGACGATGAATACGTCCACACTCCATCCATGGAATCTAATGAAGGAACTCAAAATGAATCCGATGAAGTTAACATGCCAAATGACATTTCGGGGCAAATAGGGCAAGCCTTGATACGTTATACCCCAACCTTGTTAGAAAAGATCAAGACATTGATCAATGATCAATTAGATGAGAAGTTAAAGACTCTTATTGCTAATAACCCTACCTTAAGAGGTGAAGGCGGTAGTGGGGTAAGACAAGAAGAGGTAGAAGTCCCAAAGAAGAAGGATGATCGTTTTGAATACAAGAACTTTGCAAATTGCCATCCCCCCGAGTTTCATGGTAAGGTTGACCCAATCGTTAGTCAAAGATGGATTGATGAGATTGAAGAAACTTTTATGCTATGTGAATGCCCCGAGCATTTAAAGGTAATTTACGCAGCACATCAAATGAAGGGTAGTGGTTATGAGTGGTGGAATTTTATAGTTAAGTCTCATGGGCGAGACGTGGCTACAAGTTTCTCATGGGACAAGTTCCGTGAAATGTTTATGACTCAATTTGCTCCACCCGCTGAGGTTAGTAGGTTGAAATCCGAGTTTATGAATATAGAGCATGGAAGTAAGTCGGTGACCGAGTTTAATGCCGAGTTCAATGATAAGTCTCGATTTTGTCCGGACTTTGTGTCAAGTCCCAAGTTGATGATGGATCATTATCATGAAAAGTTAAATCCCGAGATAAGTGAATTTATCGACAAGAGCACTTATAAGACCTTAGCCGAGATGATGAATAGAGCACTTGTTAGAGAGCATGAACTTAGGAAGAAGGCGGCGTTTAAACGGAAGTTAGATCAAGACTCTAAGGCGATGCATAATGTTAGTCCGAAGAAGGGTAAGTTTGGTTCCGAATCCCCGCACAAGTCAAAAGGGGGTTTTGTGTCGGGTAAGAGCGGTGGGAAAGAAGCCAAGTTGTGTACTAGATGTGGTAAAAATCATACGGGTGAATGTAAAGCGGGTACCTCCGATTGTTACTCTTGTGGAAAGCCGGGACATAGGGCCGCCGAATGTCCTAAGAAAGGTAAGCAATGTTATTATTGTTTTGAGAAAGGTCACTTTCAAGCCGAATGTCCGGAATACAAGAAGGATTTAGCTAGTGGTAGTGTTAAGAAAGAGGTTAAGACGGAACCGAAGACTAGTGATAGCCGACCAAGGGCCCGAGCTCATCAAATTACCGCACTCGAAGCGAAGGAGTCCCAAAATGTGGTGTCAGGTACCTTTATTGTAAACTCTTTACCTGCGCATGTTTTGTTTGATTCCGGTGCTACGCGGTCGTTTGTATCGTATTCTTTTTGTAAGCATTTTAATATGACTCCAAGTATGTTAGAACACCCATTAGAGGTTGAAATAGCGGATAATAAAACCGTGATGGTATATAGTATCATTAAGGGGTGTGAAATTGTTTTGGATGATGAAAAGTTTGTCATTGATTTAATACCCATGCATATGGGGGAATTTCAAGTAATTGTGGGCATGGATTGGTTAGATGACAATGAAGGGATAATTTTGTGTCGTAATAAAATTGTGTTAGTTCAATCACCAAGTGGAAAAGTTATATGGATTTATGGGGAACGAGCTAGGCGTGCTATTCCTATATGCACATATGCTAAGGCTAAAAGATTTTTGTCTCATGGGTGTTGTGCGTTTTTGGCACATGTTGTTGATGATTCGAAAAAGGTTGTTGAATTAGATGATGTACCAATAGTTAACGAGTTTCCGGATGTGTTTCCAAGTGAATTGCCCGGTGTACCTCCCGAGCGTGAGGTAGAATTTAGAATAGATTTGATACCCGGGGCCACGCCAATTGCCAAAGCTCCATATCGATTAGCCCCATCGGAAATGAGAGAAATGATGACTCAATTACAAGATTTGATAGATAAAGGTTTTATACGTCCTAGTAGTTCACCATGGGGAGCTCCGGTTTTATTTGTGAAAAAGAAGGATGGGACTATGAGAATGTGTATTGATTATCGAGAATTGAATAAAGTCACTATTAAGAATAAGTATCCGTTGCCAAGGATAGATGATTTGTTCGACCAATTACAAGGTGCAAGTTTCTTTTCAAAGATAGATTTAAGGTCGGGTTACCATCAATTGAAAGTGAGGGAAGAAGATGTCAATAAAACGGCTTTTCGAACGAGGTATGGTCATTATGAGTTTGTGGTTATGCCGTTTGGATTAACAAATGCTCCGGCCGTATTTATGGATTTGATGAATAGGGTTTGTCGACCGATGCTTGATAGGTTTGTAATTGTATTTATAGATGATATCTTGGTATATTCTAAGAGTGAAGAGGAACATGCGGTGCATTTAAGACAAGTGTTAGAGACTTTAAGAAGAGAAAGATTGTTTGCTAAGTTCTCTAAGTGTGAATTTTGGCTTCGTGAAGTTCAATTTTTGGGCCATGTCATTAATAAGAAGGGTATTTGTGTTGATCCGGTAAAGATAGAGGCAATTATGAGATGGGAACCACCTACTAATCCTACTGAGGTTAGGAGTTTTCTAGGTTTAGCGGGGTATTATCGACGGTTTATACAAGATTTCTCTAGAATAGCCATCCCACTCACCAAGTTGACTCGTAAAAGTGTGCCATGGAGATGGGAAGAAAAGCAAGAACAAGCGTTTCAACTCCTTAAGGAGAAGCTTGTTCAAGCTCCCATATTGGTTTTACCGGAAGGGAATGAGAACATGACGGTTTATTGTGATGCTTCTAAGAAAGGCTTAGGGTGTGTATTGATGCAAAATGGAAAGGTCACAGCTTATGCTTCCCGGCAATTGAAGGAACACGAGAAACGTTACCCTACGCATGATTTAGAATTGACGGCCGTAGTTTTTGCTTTAAAGATTTGGCGTCATTATCTTTATGGTGTTAAGTTTTCCATTTATACCGATCATAAGAACTTAAAGTATTTGTTTGATCAAAGGGATTTGAATGATAGGCAAAGGAGAGGTCTCGATTTGGTAAAAGATTATGATTGTGAGATTTTATATCATCCCGGAAAAGCGAATGTGGTGGCGGATGCTCTTAGTAGGAAGTCGAGTCATCAACCGATTAAGATAACAAGTTTGGCTATGGTAATATCGCCTCGAATATTTGATGATATTCATGTTGCACAAGGTGAAGCGTTATCGCCCGAAAACGTGAGAAAAGAAAGGATCAAGGGGCAAGTTGATAATTTTGTGGTAGATTCCCGTGGTTTAAGGCTTAGATATGGGAAGATTTGGGTACCTTTGCAAAGTGGCGTTAGAAGTGAGCTCCTAGACTTAGCTCACAAGTCTAAGTATTCGATTCACCCCGGTGCTACGAAAATGTATAGAGATTTAAGGAAAGACTATTGGTGGCCGGGAATGAAGAGGGATATAGTTAAGTATGTACACAAGTGTCTTACTTGTCTTCAAGTGAAAGCCGATCATCAAATGCCTTACGGTAAGATGCAACCTTTAGAGGTACCGGTTTGGAAATGGGAGCATATTACAATGGATTTAGTGACTAAGTTGCCTAAGACCCCTAGACAACACGATGCAATTTGGGTTATTGTTGATAGATTGACTAAGAGTGCATTATTTTTGGCAATAAGAGAAGCTTCTTCATCGGAAGCAATGTCTAAGTTGTATATGAAGGAAGTTGTTGCAAGGCATGGAGTGCCGGTTTCCATAGTTTCGGATCGAGACACTCGATTTACATCTCGATATTGGAGAAAGTTTCAAGAGGAAATGGGTACTAAGTTACATATAAGTACCGCGTTTCACCCACAAACGGATGGTCAAAGTGAACGGACCATACAAACTCTCGAGGATATGTTAAGAGCATGCGTCATCGATTTTGGTGGTAGTTGGGATACTCACTTACCTTTAGTTGAATTTTCGTACAACAATAGTTATCATTCTACAATCGGAATGGCGCCTTATGAGATGTTGTATGGAAGGAGGTGTAGAACCCCGATATGTTGGGGCGAAGTAGGTCAACGGGAATTAGGAAGCACGGAAATAGTACAACAAACCACCGAGATGATTGACCAAATTCGTGAAAGAATGAAGGCGGCGCAAGATCGACAAAAGTCTTATGTTGATAAAAGGAGAAAACCGATAGAATTTCAAGTAGGTGATAAAGTGATGTTAAAAGTTTCTCCATGGAAAGGCATCATTCGTTTTAGAAAGAGGGGAAAATTGGGTCCAAGGTTCGTGGGACCATTTGAGATAGTGGCGAAAGTTGGGAAGGTAGCCTACCGTTTGGCTTTACCCGATGAATTGAGTAATATACATGACACGTTTCACGTGTCACAATTGAGGAAATGTTTGGCGGATGAATCAACTTATGTTCCTTTGAATGAAATTGAGGTCGATGATAAGTTAAGATATGCGGAAAAGCCAATAAAGATTTTGGATCAAAAGGTTAAGCACTTGAGAAATAAGTCGGTAATATTATTGAAGGTGTTATGGCAATTTAGACAAGGTTCCGAATGTACATGGGAACCCGAAGAATGGCTCATGAAGTATTATCCGTCGTTGCATCAAGAATGGTTCGCGAGGACGCGAACGATCCAAGAGGGGGAGAGTTGTAACATCCCAATTATTTAAGGTATTATTTTATGTGAATTTTTATTGCTAAGAAATTAAATGGTAAAGGTTATTTTATGTTAAATGGACAAAAGTTAAGTTTATTGGTTAAGTTAGGAAGGACTAAGGGTGCAAAGTTAAGATTAAGGACTTCTCTAACCATAGTTGTGGTGGGGAGGGTAGAAAGTGCAAATAAGCTAAAGTTATTTTAATAAAAAGAATAAAATGCTGGAAATTGAGTTTATTCACAAAAAAAAATTACAGAAAAGCTTCCTGTATATGTATGTGTGTCGACTTTGAGGGAGAAGAAGAAGGAGAACCACAAATTGTTGAAATTAGACTCATGCAAGCTCAATTTGGTGAAATCTAAGATATTCTAAGCACACTAGCAAGTCTCAATTCTTCTTATTTCTCTTCTTGTGCACAAATTAGGGTTCTTGAACTCTAAAAGTCAAGGTATGAATTTTATGTCTAAGTATTGCTTGTATTGTGTGTTAATGATGAGATTTATGCTTAAGAAGTTGCTATTTGTTGAATTGTGCACAATTGTTTGAGTTAGAATGAAATTGTTATTGATTTTGGAAGAAGAATTAAGTATGAACTTGCATTATGGATTTATGGTATGAATATGATGAATTTGGTGATGTTCTAGTTAAATTTCTAGTCATGCACACCAAGTGTTTGTTAAAATATCTCAATGAGAAGTTTATGTGTTCTAGTTAGAAATTATGATGAAGGATGTTCATGTATGAGCTATTGTTATTGTTGAAGGTTATAGAAATTGATTATTTGATAATTTAAGGGTGTTAGTAATGAAATTGGATTGTATGCACATTTCTTAAATAATGAAAGGATTAAAGGAAAAGTTGCATGTATTGCTAAGAAATGAACTAGTAAATGTACTTGATTAAAGTTATGAAGTTTAATTGGTAATATTCTTGTTTTAGAAAAGATGAGATCAAGGCTAGAATGTATGTATGTTGTGATTAGGGGGTTAAGTAAATGTGAAAGTATATGATAGTGTATTAATACATGAAAGTTGTGATTTTCGATTGAGTGATGATTAATGAGATTAGCTCATGTATAGGTGCTAATCAAGGAAAAGAGGTTACAAGTGATCAAGGAAATTCAATTAAGCAAGGTGAGTTCATAGGGGGTAATATGGGCGGGTCAAGAGTGGCTTAGTGTTCTCGGATTGCATCCGTGCAAGAGAGAAACGACTAAGTGCACTAGTTATGTAGCTTAGATAGAACTATTGGGTTAACCTAATAGTTGTATCTATGGTTGATGTTTAGCTTAGGCAAGGTTATTACATTGCTAGTAATCTTGCCTATGGTTTGTGTTAGCTTAGACGCATTAAGTGTCTATGTATGAGATGATGATAGCTTAGGCATATTTAGTATGTCTATGGTTAGCTTAGGCATGATTACTAGGTTCGGCCTAGTAAGTCATGTCTATGGTATGAATGAATTGGATCCGAATGTATGCAAGCAACCAATGGGTTGAAGGATAAGTGTTATGATTTATGCCCACATGTTTTGTGTTTTGTGTTTTATTACTTTCCTATAACTCACTAAGTGCAAAAGCTTACCCCTATGATGTTTTATGTTTTAGGTGCTAAGGTCCATCGTGAAGGTAAGGAGCTCGTGTAAAGCGCTAGAGGAGCATTGGCATAGCGTAAGTGGTATTGCAAGTCCCTTTTTGTAATCACGCTCTACGGTTACCGCTTATTAAACGCCAAGGGCTTTGAATGAGTCATGTTTGTTATTGTTGAACTTGGGACCAAATGATGGTTTTGATTCATGAAAACACGTTTTGTTGTCTAAATGTTGTTTATAGATGGTTCACGATGTTAGAAACTGATTTCTGATGTTTGTGTATGAATTATGCAGTTTTAAATATGTTTGAGTATGATGAAAAGTGAAAAAGTTTGGTTTAAGTGAAATGTTGCAGATCAGCCCCCGGATTAGTGTTATGTCGCGCCGCGGCCAAGGGCTCCGCGCCGCGGCATATAACTGATGTTGGGAACAGAAGCAAGGCTAAGAAGTATAAACTTTCCTGTGTATTGTCGCGCCGCGACAAGGCTGGCCGCGCCGCGGCATAAGCCTTGTCCAGGCAGTAACCTTGTTTTTCAAAAAAAAAAAAAAAAAAAAAATTTACTCGATTCAAGGCGTTAAATTAAAACTTGTAAAAACTATATGATGACATATATATGGATATATATATATAGTTAACATGATATTATGATAAGTAAACATATCATTAAGTATATTAACAATGAACTACATATGTAAAAACAAGACTACTAACTTAATAATTTTTAAACGAGACATATATGTAACGATTATAGTTGTAAAGACATTTAATGTATATATATATCATATTAAGAGATATTCATACATGATAATATCATGATAATATAATAATTTAAAATCTCATTTGATATTATAAACATTGGGTTAACAACATTTAACAAGATCGTTAACCTAAAAGTTTCAAAACAACACTTACATGTAACGACTAACGATGACTTAACGACTCAGTTAAAATGTATATACATGTAGTGTTTTAATATGTATTTATACACTTTTGAAAGACTTCAAGACACTTATCAAAATAATTCTACTTAACAAAAATGCTTACAATTACATCCTCGTTCAGTTTCATCAACAATTCTACTCGTACGCACCCGTATTCGTACTCGTACAATACACAGCTTTTAGATGTATGTACTATTGGTATATACACTCCAATGATCAGCTTTTAGCAGCCCATGTGAGTCACCTAACACATGTGGGAACCATCATTTGGCAACTAGCATGAAATATCTCATAAAATTACAAAAATATGAGTAATCATTCATGACTTATTTACATGAAAACAAAATTACATATCCTTTATATCTAATCCATACACCAACGACCAAAAACACCTACAAACACTTTCATTCTTCAATTTTCTTCATCTAATTAATCTCTCTCAAGTTCTATCTTCAAGTTCTAAGTGTTCTTCATATATTCTACAAGTTCTAGTTACATAAAATCAAGAATACTTTCAAGTTTGCTAGCTCACCTCCAATCTTGTAAGGTGATCATCCAACCTCAAGAAATCTTTGTTTCTTACAGTAGGTTATCATTCTAATATAAGGTAATAATCATATTCAAACTTTGGTTCAATTTCTATAACTATAACAATCTTATTTCAAGTGATGATCTTACTTGAACTTGTTTTCGTGTCATGATTCTGCTTCAAGAACTTCGAGCCATCCAAGGATCCGTTGAAGCTAGATCCATTTTTTTCTTTTCCAGTAGGTTTATCCAAGGAACTTAAGGTAGTAATGATGTTCATAACATCATTCGATTCATACATATAAAGCTATCTTATTCGAAGGTTTAAACTTGTAATCACTAGAACATAGTTTAGTTAATTCTAAACTTGTTCGCAAACAAAAGTTAATCCTTCTAACTTGACTTTTAAAATAAACTAAACACATGTTCTATATCTATATGATATGCTAACTTAATGATTTAAAACCTGGAAACACGAAAAACACCGTAAAATCGGATTTACGCCGTCGTAGTAACACCGCGGGCTGTTTTGGGTTAGTTAATTAAAAACTATGATAAACTTTGGTTTAAAAGTTGTTATTCTGAGAAAATGATTTTTATTATGAACATGAAACTATATCCAAAAATTATGGTTAAACTCAAAGTGGAAGTATGTTTTCTAAAATGGTCATCTAGACGTCGTTCTTTCGACTGAAATGACTACCTTTACAAAAACGACTTGTAACTTATTTTTCCGACTATAAACCTATACTTTTTCTGTTTAGATTCATAAAATAGAGTTCAATATGAAACCATAGCAATTTGATTCACTCAAAACAGATTTAAAATGAAGAAGTTATGGGTAAAACAAGATTGGATAATTTTTCTCATTTTAGCTACGTGAAAATTGGTAACAAATATATTCCAACCATAACTTAATCAACTTGTATTGTATATTATGTAATCTTGAGATACCATAGACACGTATACAATGTTTCGACCTATCATGTCGACACATCTATATATATTTCGGAACAACCATAGACACTCTATATGTGAATGTTGGAGTTAGCTATACATGGTTGAGGTTGATTCCAAAATATGTATAGTTTGAGTTGTGATCAATACTGAGATACGTATACACTGGGTCGTGGATTGATTCAAGATAATATTTATCAATTTATTTCTGTATATCTAACTGTGGACAACTAGTTGTAGGTTACTAACGAGGACAGCTGACTTAATAAACTTAAAACATCAAAATATATTAAAAGTGTTGTAAATATATTTTGAACATACTTTGATATATATGTATATATTGTTATAGGTTCGTGAATCAACCAGTGGCCAAGTCTTACTTCCCGACGAAGTAAAAATCTGTGAAAGTGAGTTATAGTCCCACTTTTAAAATCTAATATTTTTGGGATGAGAATACATGTAGGTTTTATAAATGATTTACAAAATAGACACAAGTACGTGAAACTACATTCTATGGTTGAATTATCGAAATCGAATATGCCCCTTTTTATTAAGTCTGGTAATCTAAGAATTAGGGAACAGACACCCTAATTTACGCGAATCCTAAAGATAGATCTATTGGGCCTAACAAACCCCATCCAAAGTACCAGATGCTTTAGTACTTTGAAATTTATATCATATCCGAAGGGTGTCCCGGAATGATGGGGATATTCTAATATATATGCATCTTGGTAATGTCGGTTACCAGGTGTTCACCATATGAATGATTTTTATCTCTATGTATGGGATGTGTATTGAAATATGAAATCTTGTGGTCTATTGTTACGATTTGATATATATAGGTTAAACCTATAACTCACCAACATTTTTGTTGACGTTTTAAGCATGTTTATTCTCAGGTGATTATTAAGAGCTTCCGCTGTCTCATACTTAAATAAGGACGATATTGTGTAAGAGCTTCCGCTGTCCATGCTTGTATGATATTGTGTAAAAACTGCATTCAAGAAACTTATTTTGTTGTAACATATTTGTATTGTAAACCATTATGTAATGGTCGTGTGTAAACAGGATATTTTAGATTATCATTATTTGATAATCTACGTAAAGCTTTTTAAACCTTTATTGATGAAATAAAGGTTATGGTTTGTTTTAAAATGAATGCAGTCTTTGAAAAACGTCTCATATAGAGGTCAAAACCTCGCAACGAAATCAATTAATATGGAACGTTTTTAATCAATAAGAACGGGACATTTCAGTTGGTATCCGAGCGTTGGTCTTAGAGAACCAGAATTTTGCATTAGTATGTCTTATCTAGTTTATTAGGATGCATTAGTGAGTCTGGACTTCGACCGTGTTTACTTGAAAAATGATTGCTTAACAAATTTTGTTGGAAACTATATATTTTTAACATGTGAATATTATGTGATATATTAATCTCTTAACGCGTTTGATATTATGTGATAGATGTCTACCTCTAGAACAAGTCCCATTGACTCACCTAATAATAATGAAGAGTCAAATGTAAATTGGAATGATTCGTGGACTGATTCACAAGTTCCCGAAGAGGAACCGGAAGAAGAGTCGGAACCGGAAGAAGAATCGGAACCGGAAGAAGAATCGGAACCGGATGAAGAAATAGAACCGGTGGGGGAAATAATAAAACGGTTAAGTAAAAGAAAATCCTCAACCAACCGACCAAGGTTAATTATGGTCAATGGTGTTTCCGCCAAGGAAGCAAAATATTGGGAGGATTACCAATTCTCCGATGAATCGGATTCCGACGAGAATTCCGATGATGTTATAGAAATTACCTCAACTGAATTTAAAAAGGCAAAAGAAAATAATAAAGGAAAGGGCATAAAAATAGAGAAATCTAATTCCAACCCCGATGAACTTTATATGTATCGTCAACCCCCGAAGTCGTTAAGTTGTAACAATGACCCGGGAACCTCTAAACCACCAGGTTTTTCTAAACCAATGTGGATAACGACGGCTCGTATTAGGGGAACATCATATATCCCTAGAAACTTGGCAAAACAAACCAAAACCGAAGAAGAAGAAACAAGCGAGTCGGAATAAGATAGTTGTATTCGTGTGGTGTAATATAAGTAATATAGTGTGCTTATGCTTTATGATATATGTAAAAATTGCTTGTATTAATAAGTATTTTTTTATGAATCTAACTCTTGTCTATTTTACAGTATAAAAACACAAAATGGATAGGCAACCCAATATTTTAAGAGACCTACCCGGAGACATGATTGATGAAATCTTGTCTAGAGTCGGTCAGAATTCTTCGGCACAACTATTTAAGGCGAGATCAGTTTGTAAGACATTCGAAGAACGTTCCAAGAATGTCTTGGTTTATAAAAGGCTTTCGTTCGAAAGATGGGGGATATCACATTGGGAAATCCATAAGTTACGATGTGTTTACTTTGACGCATATATTGCGGGGAACCCAAATGCTATTTTACGCAATGGGTTAAGAAATTATTTTGACTCAATATATCCGAATACTGGACTTCGTGATTTAGAAAAAGCGGCTAACATGCAACATAAAGAAGCATGTTATGCTTACGGATTAGTAATGTTCGCTTCTCGCCAAAGTGAGAACAAGAACATCGGGCTACAACTATTAAACAAAACGTTCCCACAAGTGACGGAGTCGGTAATTGGGGTAAGAAATGAGGTTTTTAGATTGTTACGGGACTGTTGGACATTACGTAACCCTCATCCCTTTGACGACGTTACAACACACTGTCTTATCAACGGCCATAACGGTTATGTTCCACAAGACCAAGGATGGGAAGTAATCCTAGTAAAACCTGAATGCATGACTTGTTTCTGGACGTATGAATTACGTGTCTTTATTGCCTTTGCTGAACGACTTGTGTACTAGCTAGAATTATCTTCACAACCATCTTGTATCAAATTTATTGTGTGCTATATTTCATGCTATATGTAAAATAAGCGGTATTGTAAGTTTGTAAAATATTGTGCAAAAGTTTGAACACGAAATATTATTATAATCAGTTTTTCATATAGAATTGTAGTAGTTGAATTGTATATTAGCTACTAAGTATGAACTTAACGGGTAGGTACTACCCGAATTTAAACTTATAAAACGCTAATATGAAGAAAAAGCTTTTATAAATGAGTTCATATTATGCTACGAAATACTATTAACTACTCTTAATATTCTGTATGATTAACTTGTTCCATTTGACTATTTTGAAGGAAATGGCACCGACTACTCGACACACAGTGAATATGAATGAAGAGGAATTCCGTACTTTTCTAGCTTCAAACATAGCCGCAGTACAGGCTGTGCTACATACCAACAATAACATTGGATCTAGCAGTACAGGAAATCGTGTAGGACGCACCTACAAAGAATTCACTGCCTGCAAACCTTTGGAATTTGATGGAACCGAAGGACCGATCGGATTGAAACGGTGGACCGAGAAGGTCGAATCGGTGTTTGCCATAAGTAAGTGTACTGAAGAGGACAAAGTGAAGTACGCTACGCATACCTTCACAGGTTCTGCGTTAACATGGTGGAATACCTATCTAGAGCAAGTGGGACAAGACGATGCGTACGCACTACCGTGGTCAGCATTCAAGCACTTGATGAACGAGAAGTACCGTCCCAGAACCGAGGTCAATAAGCTCAAGACAGAACTTAGAGGGTTACGAACCCAAGGATTTGATATTACCACGTACGAAAGACGATTCACAGAATTGTGCCTATTGTGTCCGGGAGCATTCGAAGATGAGGAAAAGAAGATCGACGCGTTTGTGAAAGGATTACCGGAAAGAATCCAAGAAGATATAAGTTCACACGAGCCTGCCTCCATACAACAGGCATGTAGAATGGCTCACAAACTAGTGAACCAGATTGAAGAAAGAATTAAAGAACAGACTGCTGAAGAGGCCAATGTGAAGCAAGTCAAAAGAAAGTGGGAGGAAAATGGTGATAAGAATCACCAATACAACAACAACAGCAATCGCAACAATTATCCCAACAATCGCAATATCAATCGCAACTACAACAAACGGCCCAACAACAACAACAACAACAACAACAACAACAACAACAACAACAACAACAACAACTACAACAATCATCCCAACAACAATAATAACCGCAACAATAACAACAATCAGAAGCAGCTATGCCAAAGGTGTGAAAAGTATCACTCGGGGTTCTGCACCAAATTTTGCAACAAGTGTAAAAGAAATGGTCATAGCACAGCGAGGTGTGAGGTCTACGGACCAGGGGTTAATAGAACGAAAGGAACAAATGGTGTCGGAACGAGTAATGGCGGAGCAAGTAGTGTCGGAGCAAGCTATGCCAATGTAGTTTGTTATAAATGTGGAAAACCGGGCCACATTATTAGAAATTTCCCGAACCAGGAGAACACGAATGGACAAGGCCGCGGAAGAGTTTTCAATATTAATGCGGCAGAGGCACAGGAAGACCCGGAGCTTGTTACGGGTACGTTTCTTATTGACAATAAATCTGCTTACGTTTTATTTGATTCGGGTGCGGATAGAAGCTATATGAGTAGAGATTTTTGTGCTAAATTAAGTTGCCCATTGACTCCTTTGGATAGTAAATTTTTACTCGAATTAGCAAATGGTAAATTAATTTCAGCAGATAATATATGTCGGAATCTAGAAATTAAACTGGTTAGCGAAACATTTAAGATTAATTTGATACCAGTAGAGTTAGGGAGTTTTGATGTGATAATCGGTATGGACTGGTTGAAAGAAGTGAAAGCAGAGATCGTTTGTTACAAAAATGCAATTCGCATTATACGAGAAAAAGGAAAACCCTTAATGGTGTACGGAGAAAAGGGCAACACGAAGCTACATCTTATTAGTAATTTGAAGGCACAAAAACTAATAAGAAAAGGTTGCTATGCTGTTCTAGCACACGTCGAGAAAGTACAAACTGAAGAAAAGAGCATCAATGATGTTCCCATTGCAAAAGAATTTCCCGATGTATTTCCGAAAGAATTACCGGGATTACCCCCACATCGATCCGTTGAATTTCAAATAGATCTTGTACCAGGAGCTGCACCAATAGCTCGTGCTCCTTACAGACTCGCACCCAGCGAGATGAAAGAACTGCAAAGCCAATTACAAGAACTTTTAGAGCGTGGTTTCATTCGACCAAGCACATCACCGTGGGGAGCTCCTGTTTTGTTTGTCAAGAAGAAAGATGGTACATTCAGGTTGTGTATCGACTACCGAGAGTTGAACAAACTTACCATCAAGAACCGCTACCCACTACCGAGAATCGACGACTTATTTGATCAACTACAAGGCTCGTCTGTTTATTCAAAGATTGACTTACGTTCCGGGTATCATCAAATGCGGGTGAAAGAAGATGATATTCCAAAGACTGCTTTCAGAACACGTTACGGTCATTTCGAGTTTATGGTCATGCCTTTTGGTTTAACTAATGCACCAGCTGTGTTCATGGACCTTATGAACCGAGTGTGTGTGAAAGGACCCGTCCTAAACCATCTGGACGAAGTCGCCAACAACTGGTTCCATTGCGATGATCGACTCCAAATACTGTCTTTAAAATGAGCAAATGCATAGCGGAACGTTTCTTTCATACCTGAGAATAAACATGCTTTCAAGTGTCAACCAAAAGGTTGGTGAGTTCATTAGTTTAACATAAATAATCATTTCATAATTTTAATTGACCACAAGATTTCATATTTCCATTTCTCATAAACTTACGTCCCATGCATAGAGACAAAAATATCATTCATATGGATTGAACACCTGGTAACCGACCTTAACAATATGCATATTAGAATACCCCCATCATTCTGGGATCCTCCTTCGGACATGATATAAGTTTCGAAGTACTAAAACATCCGGTACTTTGGATGGGGCTTGTTGGGCCCGATAGATCTATCTTTAGGATTCGCGTCAATTAGGGTGTACGTTCCCTAATTCTTAGGCTACCAAGCTAAAAGGGGTGATATCCAAATTCGATCATTCAACCAGAGAATGTAGTTTCGATTACTTGTGTCTATTTCGTAAAACAGTTATAAAAGTTGCGCATGTATTCTCAGCCCAAAAATATGTAAAGGGTAAAAAGGCAAATGAAACTCACCTAATGTATTTTGTAGTAAAAATACATAGAACGACATTGAACAAGTATAGGGTTGGCCTTGGATTCACGAACCTATATCAAGTATATATATCAACATTTATACTTACAATCGAACAACTAAATTTACATATAATTAGTGATATAATTGTTGTTTTAGTAAGTTATATATTTTTATCAATAAGTAATTTAAATATTTCTATTTTGTGTATTTTAACTAAATAATTAGTATTTATTTTAAAACGTTAATATAGATATGTTATATGTATTAACTATAGTGTTATGTAACTAAAAAAAATCAATTGATAACATAATATAAATGATAATAAATAATAAGTCATATTATTTTATAATAATAATATTATTAAATATACTTAATAATGATAATAATAATAATAAGTATGCTAATAATACTTATAATGATAATAATTTTAGTAGGGATATTGTTAATACTAATAATAATAGTTTTAATGATAATAATACTGATAATAGTAATGAAAACAATAATTTTAAGTAAAATACCTTTGTTTAACTGTATAATTCCAAAATGCTAATACTAGTACTAATGTTAATAATAACGATATGAATGATATTAATATTTATATAATGATATTAATATATTAATAATACTTTGTATTATGATAGTAAAACTAATGAAATTCTTAACGATAATAATAATAATAATAATAATAATAATAATAATAATAATAATAATAATAATAATAATAATAATAATAATAATAATAATAATAATAATAATAATAATAATAATAATAAAATTTAGAAACTACCTCAAGTGATAAGCCTTCAAAAAAAAAAAAAATAAACGCCCATGCCAAGGCTCGAAGCCACGACCTCAAGCTCACCCGCTAACACCACAAACCATTGAACCACTTCAATCTTTTCTGTTATAATACGGATTCTATATTTATTTAACCCATTGTATTTATCTGTTTCCATGTTCTTGTTCATCTGATAACCCAGCCGACTAGAGCACAGATCCTACAGCTATTTCAGTATCATCCTAACATCATAATCACAGACTCAATCACCACAACATATATCGTCTCCATCATCATCACTATTTATCATCTCTTTCGAAATTTTATGCATCATTAACAATATTTTTATCATACTCTAACCCTAACCTAATCATAAGCATAATCATAATAATCATCAACAATCTCCATCATTAGTTATCACTTATCATCATCATCATTTTATCACAATATATCCTTCCTCTCGTTCATCACGTCTGTGATCACCATTACTTAACAATATAAAGTGATCGGGACAGAAAAACATGTTGCAGCAGCATCTCATATGCATTTTTACCCAATCATACGGTCCACATATTGTAATGGGGTCACATCCTTATTCGGCCCACTAGTATAATCCCTTTAATATCGTGAATATTGGGATAAAAGAAAGAAAAAGAAGGGAAAAGGAAAACAGTAACAACAATTCCCCTAAACTTTCGGTGCTTCAAGATTTAAGTGGGGTTTGGTTTATATTAAAACAGAAAACGTGGCCCAAAATAGTTTCGGTATTCAGAGTTTTAAAATCAAACGTATTAGCTTTTCTAAAGTTGTCTGCCAAATTAGGAAAAGAATAAAACATTCCATCTTTATCACCCTTTATATATATTCGGATGAACCCACACATGAGGTCATTACCAGTTCGATATCTCTCTCTATTTTGTTTAAAAATAAAACGTAGGCAGCAATAGAAATTAGTTGTGTTTAGCTTACAGTAATCAATATGATTGAGGTTGATAATTTGTGATGTTCGTGATGATGTTTGGAGATGAGAATCGGTCCATATAAGCCAAAGGTGATAATGATCGACTTAGAGAAATACACAACAAGGGTTTCGATTTTAAAGCAATATAGATGGTGTGTTCATGATGGGGTGGTGGTAGATTAGTAAGGTGATGCTTGGTTCAATATCGTGTTTGAAACAGAAGAGTAAAAAAATACATATGTGTGAAGGTTGATGGTTAAATGGGTGGCTCTAGGGTGGTGGTTATTTCATGAGTCTTCAAAGGTGATGGAGAAAGTGGCTAAATGGTTTGAAGTGGTATCGGGTTTACGAAGATATTGTTCGACGTACAGAATCGTTTGAGGAATATGAGTTAATATGGTGATTGATGAAAAGGTTTATAGCGTGTGTTTTTATTTTGTTTTCTTCATCTTTATAAGTGTGTGAATATTATGAATATTATAAAATGTATACAAGTAGATTGAACGAGATTGAAAGGAACGTGTAATAATCTATTGAATGATTTGGGTATTAATAAATATTGTTTTGTAGCGATCCTGGTGTCGACAGATTTATTTACTCAGAAAGAAGAAAGAGACGTGAAACAGATGAAGAGAAAGAAGTCAATTAATCTTTAACAGAATTTGGTTTTATCTTCTTGTTTAGATTCTGAATTGTACGAAAGAGAACCCATCAACTACAGTTTGACAAGAATTGGAAACAAAATTTGGATTGTTCCTTTGATTAAATTTCTGATTGGTACTTGAAGAATCAATTATCTACAGTATTGAAAAGAACTATCAAAAGAATTCGTTCCTGTGTTTAGGTTTATATATAACAAATATGATTTTTAAATAAGAGATGCGTATAAATATGTAATTATGTAAATATATAATTGTATTTATATATATATATATATATATATATATATATATATATATATGTATATCTGTATATGTAATTTCATATGTATATAACAGTGTTTTGTATATTTATATGTATTTATATATATCTGTGATTATATATTTGTTTATGTAATTTAATTTTAACTATTATTATTAGTTGTTAATATATTACTGATAATAATATGGTTATCATTTATAATAATAAGAATACTAATATTAATAGCAATAATAATAGAAAAGAAAAATGTGTTTAATTATGAAAATGATAATAATAATATCATTACTTACAATACTAAATTATATATTTCAAATAGAAATAATAATTATAATAGTTCTGATATTAGTATTAATAATGATAATAGTAATATTAGTAATTAATATATCAAATTTCATATTTATGTATTATATATAATAACAATAATAATACCCATATTAATATTTAATATTTATATGTTTTATATATAATACTACATATATTATAAAAGTCACACATATATATTTATTCAATTAACAATTTAACTATTCTATATATTATTTTACATATTTATTTATAACAATAATTTCATACAAATGATTACTAATATTTATTATATAAATATATTTATTTATATATCTATCTATTTACAAACAGTTGTTCGTGAATCGTCGGGCATGGTCAAAAGGTAATTGATTACATGAATATAGTTTTTTTTAAAACTTTCAAGACTCAACATTACAGATTCTGCTTATCGTGTCGGGAACATATAAAGATTAAAGTTTAAATTTGATCAGAAATTTCCGGGTCATCACAGTACCTACCCGTTAAAGAAATTTCGTCCCGAAATCTGAGTGAGGTGGTCATGGCTAACAATAAAAATGTTTTCATGACGAATATGAGTTGATAAATTGAGTTTTCATCATTACAGAATAATACAGATAAAATATTTCGATTATTCAAAGAGCACGAATGAAACTATCATGAGAGAGGTCCCAACAGGCATCGTCCACCTTCGCCCAAAAACTTGCCCAAATTTTTAGCCGTTAGTAAAATAAAATAAAAATTTCAACGGTTATCCCAACGGTCACTTTTACACTATAAAAACACCAACCATATACTTCATTTTATACACTCAAACGTATATTTCTTTTATATTTCCATCTTTCTCAAGATTAAAATCAAACACTCCCAAACTGAAAAATGTTAACACTTCCCCCAATGATTGTTTCATTCGATGTTCATTACGGAGGTGATTTCCGTAATCAAATGAAGGAATATAAGTGGGGCGACAGTATTTTGTTTGAAGATATCGATATTCGTGATGTTGGTTTACAAGATTTGCTATCCTTTCTGAAGGAAAAAGTTCCGTGTGAATTCACGTCCGTGTTCTTTTATAAAGACGATTATAATGCAGATTGTTGGGCAAGTTTTCTGTGTACTGATGATCAATGGTACTTTATAAATGATACCATTGAAGATCGTGGTAAACGCATTTCTTTGTATGCGGTTCTTGAAGATGAAGAGACATTGGGTTATCGTTACCTCGATGAATCAGCTGAAGCAGCAGTTGAGGCATCAAGAGAAATACCGATGTCTCCAGAGTACCTCACGGATGGTGAAATGACTGGTGAACGCTACTTTGCAGATAACAATTGACGATGACTAGTAGTTTGATTGAAATCCTTTAATTTTTAATTGTCGTACTGTTTTAATTTTTAATTATTGTAATTTCAGTGTTGTTGTCGAGTTTTATATCTTCCTTTATGTTTCGGAGCTCTTCGCCTTTTTAATCTCCTCTCGATCTCTAGTAAAATGAGTAATGGTCTAGAATTTGTAAGTATGGAGTTTCGAATGAATTTAATGTTATAATCAAGAAAGAACGTAATAGCACGATTTGATTCGTCAAATTACCAGAATCATTGAGAATAGAGCTATCAAGAATATACTTTTTTTTTTGATATGTTCTGAAGTTAATTAGAATGAAAGAGTTATATAACATGACACAAGATGGTGGTATGATCTACTGTGAACCATCATGTCCCATTAGAACTCAGCATGACTTACTGTAATATAATCACGTTGATCAAGTGTCATTATATTATACTAACTCATGCATCAGTTCCCAACATTACTTCAATAACATTCATATTTTAAGCTCGAAAGTTTACAGAATATAGAACCTAACAGTTTCTATATGATGTAACACTGATATCATGAAAAGATTAATGATTTCAGATAAGAATACTTATGAAAATATCTTCAGAAATATGGAGGATATTTATAATGAAAGATACGATGATATCTTGGAATTTCTAAGATCAGAGGATGATAGAAACTATTGTCTGCAAGGGTTTAGAGTAAGGAGCAAGATATTCACTAAAGACTTTAGTAGACATTGAATCATTTGGATTCTTTGAAGTCAAACTTATTCTTTGTGATGTGTCCAAGGCTTTCTTCATAGTTTCGCATAATCTGCTTTTCAGTACTAAATATTCTATTGAATGTTTCCAATATAATAATACACATGAATCACGAAGAGGTATATAATTTCGGACGAGAATATTTATGAAAATATCCTCAGAAATATCGAAGATATTGATGATGATATTTTGGAATTTCTAAGTTCGATGGTTGATGGAAAAAGATTTTCCGCAAGATTTTAACATGAGTACGGAGCTAGATATTCGTTGAAGGTTTCATCGGATCCAGAATTACCTGGATTCTTTGAATATATGGTATGGTCCTTGTATTTGTCCTTGGTCTTCTTCATAGATAGCTCAATCTGTTTTTCAATACCCAATTTTCTATCGAGCGTTCTCAACACTCTTTTTTTTTATCATCAAACTTTTGGTCGTTTAGACCATCTACCATTTTTCTGTTTCCTCTGCATTTAATGCTATGATATCTGAATCATCGGTTATTAATCCGAGGTGGTTTCAGGAAAATTGTGTTTTTAGATGATTAAACGCTGATGGTAATATGGCGGAATATGAAAGGTTACCTGGTAACAATAAAAGAGCACGCGTATAAATCAAGGTGATAATAAGGTTGTTTTCGAACGAAAAGTTGAAGTTGATTTGTTGAAGCTGTGACAAAATTTGCTACCTTGAAAGAAATCACCAAGTTGTTTTGGGTAATAATAACACTAAAGGAATTAGCACAGATATGTGTTAAATGTTTACTCAGATTCTGAGTGTTTTCAGGTGCATAACTATATGTATCAATCTTTTCTTCTACAGATGAAGTGCGGTTGGTTCATCCTCTTGATTGAGGTGTTTTCAAGAATCATGAAAGGTTTGAACGCAGAATGTAGTCGTGAAGATACAAATGATGTTTAAGACGAAATCAAGTGGCAACTTGAAGAATTGTTTAGTTTCATATATTATAATCAATATTTTAATTCATTTTAATTGTCCAATGTTATTAGTCCACAGTCGATAGTCCACAGTAACAGTCCAATAATTCATATAGTTTAATATACAATATTCGAATTAATTAATATGTGTCGTGACCCGTATACGTCTCAGACTCGATCACAACTCAAAGTATATATATTATTATAGAATCAACCTCAACCCTGTATAGAGAACTCGATCATTACTGCATATAGAGTGTCTATGGTGATTCCAAATAATATATATAGATGTGTCGATATGATATGTCAAAACTTTGTATACGTGTCCCGATATTTAAAGTGCATAAAATAAATAACAGAAATTAAATGACGATAAATAAAGTGCGTAAAGTAAATAACAGAAATTAAATGATGATAAATAAAATTGCGAGAATTAAAATTGCGATAAAATAAATTGCGATAAATAAAATGTAATATGGAATTAACAGTTAGCTAGGAACAGTTAGCTAGGATTTTGTTAGCGTGGTTTCTTAACAAAATTTCATATTGTCAATTAGTCTGTTTCTAATCAATTTTTATTGTGTCCATTATTTCTTCATTATGCCACTTGTTGGATTCTGATAGATCAAAATCCAAATATGAAATTGAATTTGAATGAAAATAGTTATTCTTTGGTGAACGGATACGTAAATCGGTGGTTGTAAATAGGATAGTAAATGATCGTTGAATCAATTCCGAAGAATGTACAGTGTAACTTATTAATGTGATATCTAAATACTCCTCGGGTATTACCTACCCGTTAAAATATTTTCACCATTAATAGTTTGTACAAAAGAATTTTTAATTACAATCTTTATGAAAACATATATACGTATATATTTTCTTTAGATGTAATCATGAATTTAATGAGTTAATGTGATATTTATCTCATTTGATTTATCATTAGAGCAAGAATATATAATTTCTAAAACATTAAAGATTACATAATCGCCATGTCGAACGAAAATAAAATAGATAGAACGATACGTAGAACGATGATTATACTTGAGGTATAGAATGAGATGTCGAAGCTGGCGATGCAGATGTTGTTGTTGGTGGTACTAGTGTTGTTGGTGCTAAGGTTGGTGATGTGACTGGTGTTGGTGATGTGACTGGTGTTTGCAGACTGTGTACCGTGCTCTCTAAAGTTAACACTCGAGCTTGGAGTTCTTTAACTTCTTCTACTAACCCTGGTTGGTTATCAATGTGAGGTAGAGATTGGATAACTTTTCTAGTTCCATTAATGGTAGTCTCAAGACGAAAAATTCTGGCAAAAAGGGTATAAACGGTGTTGCGAACAGGTTCGCCAGTGAGCGGGTCGAGTACTCCAAGGTTAGGTGGTAGATTCGATTCATGATATGGAGTACCTTCTTCCCTTCTCCATAGAGTGAGTATGTCGCGAACCCACCCCCATTTTCTCCAGTAATCACGATAGTTGATTGATTGATGTGCTCCTGTCATGCTGTCTTCGGAGTCAGAGGAATTTGATCGATTCGTAGAGGCCATCTTACGCGATCTCAGGAAAGATTTTTGATATGAAGAGTTTAGTGATAGTAATTGATAGTTGGATGGTATTCTCAATGCATAATTTACATAGATATATATAGTACCAGGATCCCTTAAATTGAGGAGAAATTTACGAGAGATATCAGGCAAGGTCTACAGTAACAGATACGCCAAGATATGAATTGTCAGATACGATAAGATATGAATTGTCAGATACGCTAAGATATGAATTGTCAGATACGCTAAGATCTGAATTTTGTCTATACACTATTCATGCAGTCAATGCAGTAAAACGTGTCTAGACTAAGAATAATAAGTAGGTAATTTCCTAAGGATGATAAGCAGATGATTTTCGACACAAAATGATAAGCAAAACTTTGGACATGCAGACACGGTCGAAGTCCAGACTCACTAAAGCATCCTAACGACTTATCAGTTAGACACACTAATGCAGACCTGGTTCGCTACGACCACCGCTCTGATACCAACTGAAAGGACCCGTCCTAAACCATCTGGACGAAGTCGCCAACAACTGGTTCCATTGCGATGATCGACTCCAAATACTGTCTTTAAAATGAGCAAATGCACAGCGGAACGTTTCTTTCATACCTGAGAATAAACATGCTTTCAAGTGTCAACCAAAAGGTTGGTGAGTTCATTAGTTTAACATAAATAATCATTTTATAATTTTAATTGACCACAAGATTTCATATTTCCATTTCTCATAAACTTACGTCCCATGCATAGAGACAAAAATATCATTCATATGGATTGAACACCTGGTAACCGACCTTAACAATATGCATATTAGAATACCTCCATCATTCCGGGATCCTCCTTCGGACATGATATAAGTTTCGAAGTACTAAAACATCCGGTACTTTGGATGGGGCTTGTTGGGCCCGATAGATCTATCTTTAGGATTCGCGTCAATTAGGGTGTACGTTCCCTAATTCTTAGGCTACCAAGCTAAAAGGGGTGATATCCAAATTCGATCATTCAACCAGAGAATGTAGTTTCGATTACTTGTGTCTATTTCGTAAAACAGTTATAAAAGTTGCGCATGTATTCTCAGCCCAAAAATATATAAAGGGTAAAAAGGCAAATGAAACTCACCTAATGTATTTTGTAGTAAAAATACATAGAACGACATTGAACAAGTATAGGGTTGGCCTTGGATTCACGAACCTATATCAAGTATATATATCAACATTTATACTTACAATCGAACAACTAAATTTACATATAATTAGTGATATAATTGTTGTTTTAGTAAGTTATATATTTTTATCAATAAGTAATTTAAATATTTCTATTTTGTGTATTTTAACTAAATAATTAGTATTTATTTTAAAACGTTAATATAGATATGTTATATGTATTAACTATAGTGTTATGTAACTAAAAAAAATCATTTGATAACATAATATAAATGATAATAAATAATAAGTCATATTATTTTATAATAATAATATTATTAAATATACTTAATAATGATAATAATAATAATAAGTATGCTAATAATACTTATAATGATAATAATTTTAGTAGGGATATTGTTAATACTAATAATAATAGTTTTAATGATAATAATACTGATAATAGTAATGAAAACAATAATTTTAAGTAAAATACCTTTGTTTAACTGTATAATTCCAAAAATGCTAATACTGGTACTAATGTTAATAATAACGATATGAATGATATTAATATTTATATAATGATATTAATATATTAATAATACTTTGTATTATGATAGTAAAACTAATGAAATTCTTAACGATAATAATAATAATAATAATAATAATAATAATAATAATAATAATAATAATAATAAAAATAATAATAATAATAATAAAAATAAAATTTAGAAACTACCTCAAGTGATAAGCCTTCAAAAAAAAATAAAATAAACGCCCATGCCAAGGCTCGAAGCCACGACCTCAAGCTCACCCGCTAACACCACAAACCATTGAACCACTTCAATCTTTTCTGTTATAATACGGATTCTATATTTATTTAACCCATTGTATTTATCTGTTTCCATGTTCTTGTTCATCTGATAACCCAGCCGACTAGAGCACAGATCCTACAGCTATTTCAGTATCATCCTAACATCATAATCGCAGACTCAATCACCACAACATATATCGTCTCCATCATCATCACTATTTATCATCTCTTTCGAAATTTTATGCATCATTAACAATATTTTTATCATACTCTAACCCTAACCTAATCATAAGAATAATCATAATAATCATCAACAATCTCCATCATTAGTTATCACTTATCATCATCATCATTTTATCACAATATATCCTTCCTCTCGTTCATCACATCTGTGATCACCATTACTTAACAATATAAAGTGATCGGGACAGAAAAACATGTTGCAGCAGCATCTCATATGCATTTTTACCCAATCATACGGTCCACATATTGTAATGGGGTCACATCCTTATTCGGCCCACTAGTATAATCCCTTTAATATCGTGAATGTTGGGATAAAAGAAAGAAAAAGAAGGGAAAAGGAAAACAGTAACAACAATTCCCCTAAACTTTTGGTGCTTCAAGATTTAAGTGGGGTTTGGTTTATATTAAAACAGAAAACGTGGCCCAAAATAGTTTCGGTATTCAGAGTTTTAAAATCAAACATATTAGCTTTTCTAAAGTTGTCTGCCAAATTAGGAAAAGAATAAAACATTCCATCTTTATCACCCTTTATATATATTCGGATGAACCCACACATGAGGTCATTACCAGTTCGATATCTCTCTCTATTTTGTTTAAAAATAAAACGTAGGCAGCAATAGAAATTAGTTGTGTTTAGCTTACAGTAATCAATATGATTGAGGTTGATAATTTGTGATGTTCGTGATGATGTTTGGAGATGAGAATCGGTCCATATAAGCCAAAGGTGATAATGATCGACTTAGAGAAATACACAACAAGGGTTTCGATTTTAAAGCAATATAGATGGTGTGTTCATGATGGGGTGGTGGTAGATTAGTAAGGTGATGCTTGGTTCAATATCGTGTTTGAAACAGAAGAGTAAAAAAATACATATGTGTGAAGGTTGATGGTTAAATGGGTGGCTCTAGGGTGGTGGTTATTTCATGAGTCTTCAAAGGTGATGGAGAAAGTGGCTAAATGGTTTGAAGTGGTATCGGGTTTACGAAGATATTGTTCGACGTACAGAATCGTTTGAGGAATATGAGTTAATATGGTGATTGATGAAAAGGTTTATAGCGTGTGTTTTTATTTTGTTTTCTTCATCTTTATAAGTGTGTGAATATTATGAATATTATAAAATGTATACAAGTAGATTGAACGAGATTGAAAGGAACGTGTAATAATCTATTGAATGATTTGGGTATTAATAAATATTGTTTTGTAGCGATCCTGGTGTCGACAGATTTATTTACTCAGAAAGAAGAAAGAGACGTGAAACAGATGAAGAGAAAGAAGTCAATTAATCTTTAACAGAATTTGGTTTTATCTTCTTGT
Organism: Rutidosis leptorrhynchoides; assembly: GCF_046630445.1. Taxonomy (NCBI): domain Eukaryota; kingdom Viridiplantae; phylum Streptophyta; class Magnoliopsida; order Asterales; family Asteraceae; genus Rutidosis; species Rutidosis leptorrhynchoides. The sequence goes on from NC_092334.1 coordinate 31,047,730, forward strand.
TTAGATTCTGAATTGTACGAAAGAGAACCCATCAACTACAGTTTGACAAGAATTGGAAACAAAATTTGGATTGTTCCTTTGATTAAATTTCTGATTGGTACTTGAAGAATCAATTATCTACAGTATTGAAAAGAACTGACAAAAGAATTCGTTCCTGTGTTTAGGTTTATATATAACAAATATGATTTTTAAATAAGAGATGCGTATAAATATGTAATTATGTAAATATATAATTGTATTTATATATATATATATATATATATATATATATATATATATATATATATGTATATCTGTATATCTGTATATGTAATTTCATATGTATATAACAGTGTTTTGTATATTTATATGTATTTATATATATCTGTGATTATATATTTGTTTATGTAATTTAATTTTAACTATTATTATTAGTTGTTAATATATTACTGATAATAATATGGTTATCATTTATAATAATAAGAATACTAATATTAATAGCAATAATAATAGAAAAGAAAAATGTGTTTAATTATGAAAATGATAATAATAATATCATTACTTACAATACTAAATTATATATTTCAAATAGAAATAATAATTATAATAGTTCTGATATTAGTATTAATAATGATAACAGTAATATTAGTAATTAATATATCAAATTTCATATTTATGTATTATATATAATAACAATAATAATACCCATATTAATATTTAATATTTATATGTTTTATATATAATACTACATATATTATAAAAGTCACACATATATATTTATTCAATTAACAATTTAACTATTCTATATATTATTTTACATATTTATTTATAACAATAATTTCATACAAATGATTACTAATATTTATTATATAAATATATTTATTTATATATCTATCTATTTACAAACAGTTGTTCGTGAATCGTCGGGCATGGTCAAAAGGTAATTGATTACATGAATATAGTTTTTTTTAAAACTTTCGAGACTCAACATTACAGATTCTGCTTATCGTGTCGGGAACATATAAAGATTAAAGTTTAAATTTGATCAGAAATTTCCGGGTCATCACAGTGTGGACCATACCTTGACAAGTTTGTCATTGTTTTCATTGATGACATACTTATTTACTCAAAGAATGACCAAGAACACGGTGAACATTTGAGAAAGGTGTTAGAAGTATTGAGGAAGGAAGAATTGTACGCTAAGTTTTCAAAGTGTGCATTTTGGTTGGAAGAAGTTCAATTCCTCGGTCACATAGTGAATAAAGAAGGTATTAAGGTGGATCCGGCAAAGATAGAAACTGTTGAAAAGTGGGAAACCCCGAAAACTCCGAAACACATACGCCAGTTTTTAGGACTAGCTGGTTACTACAGAAGGTTCATCTAAGACTTTTCCAGAATAGCAAAACCCTTGACTGCATTAACGCATAAAGGGAAGAAATTTGAATGGAATGATGAACAAGAGAAAGCGTTTCAGTTATTGAAGAAAAAGCTAACTACAGCACCTATATTGTCATTGCCTGAAGGGAATGATGATTTTGTGATTTATTGTGATGCATCAAAGCAAGGTCTCGGTTGTGTATTAATGCAACGAACGAAGGTGATTGATTATGCGTCTAGACAATTGAAGATTCACGAACAAAATTATACGACGCATGATTTGGAATTAGGCGCGGTTGTTTTTGCATTAAAGACTTGGAGGCACTACTTATATGGGGTCAAAAGTATTATATATACTGACCACAAAAGTCTTCAACACATATTTAATCAGAAACAACTGAATATGAGGCAGCGTAGGTGGATTGAATTATTGAATGATTACGACTTTGAGATTCGTTACCACCCGGGGAAGGCAAATGTGGTAGCCGATGCCTTGAGCAGGAAGGACAGAGAACCCATTCGAGTAAAATCTATGAATATAATGATTCATAATAACATTACTACTCAAATAAAGGAGGCACAACAAGGAGTTTTAAAAGAGGGAAATTTAAAGGATGAAATACCCAAAGGATCAGAGAAGCATCTTAATATTCAGGAAGACGGAACCCGGTATAGGGCTGAAAGGATTTGGGTACCAAAATTTGGAGATATGAGAGAAATGGTACTTAGAGAAGCTCATAAAACCAGATACTCAATACATCCTGGAACGGGGAAGATGCACAAGGATCTCAAGAAACATTTTTGGTGGCCGGGTATGAAAGCCGATGTTGCTAAATACGTAGGAGAATGTTTGACGTGTTCTAAGGTCAAAGCTGAGCATCAGAAACCATCAGGTCTACTTCAACAACCCGAAATCCCGGAATGGAAATGGGAAAACATTACCATGGATTTCATCACTATATTGCCAAGGACTGCAAGTGGTTTTGATACTATTTGGGTAATAGTTGATCGTCTCACCAAATCCGCACACTTCCTACCAATAAGAGAAGATGACAAGATGGAGAAGTTAGCACGACTGTATTTGAAGGAAGTCGTCTCCAGACATGGAATACCAATCTCTATTATCTCTGATAGGGATGGCAGATTTATTTCAAGATTCTGGCAGACATTACAGCAAGCATTAGGAACTCGTCTAGACATGAGTACTGCCTATCATCCACAAACTGATGGGCAGAGCGAAAGGACGATACAAACGCTTGAAGACATGCTACGAGCATGTGTTATTGATTTCGGAAACAGTTGGGATCGACATCTACCGTTAGCAGAATTTTCCTACAACAACAGCTACCATTCAAGCATTGAGATGGCGCCGTTTGAAGCACTTTATGGTAGAAAGTGCAGGTCTCCGATTTGTTGGAGTGAAGTGGGGGATAGACAAATTACGGGTCCGGAGATTATACAAGAAACTACCGAGAAGATCATCCAAATTCAACAACGGTTGAAAACCGCCCAAAGTCGACAAAAGAGCTACGCTGACTTTAAAAGAAAAGATATAGAATTTGAAATTGGAGAGATGGTCATGCTTAAAGTTGCACCTTGGAAAGGCGTTGTTCGATTTGGTAAACGAGGGAAATTAAATCCAAGGTATATTGGACCATTCAAGATTATTGATCGTGTCGGACCAGTAGCTTACCGACTTGATTTACCTCAACAACTCGCGGCTGTACATAACACTTTCCACGTCTCGAATTTGAAGAAATGTTTTGCTAAAGAAGATCTCACTATTCCATTAGATGAAATCCAAATCAACGAAAAACTTCAATTCATCGAAGAACCCGTCGAAATAATGGATCGTGAGGTTAAAAGACTTAAGCAAAACAAGATACCAATTGTTAAGGTTCGATGGAATGCTCGTAGAGGACCTGAGTTCACCTGGGAGCGTGAAGATCAGATGAAGAAGAAATACCCGCATCTATTTCCAGAAGATTCGTCAACACCTTCAACAGCTTAAAATTTCGGGACGAAATTTATTTAACGGGTAGGTACTGTAGTGACCCGAACTTTTCCATGTTTATATATATTAATTGAGATTGATATTTACATGATTAAATGTTTCCAACATGTTAAGCAATCAAACTTTTTAAGACTTGATTAATTGAAATATGTTTCATATAGACAATTGACCACCCAAGTTGACCGGTGATTCACGAACGTTAAAACTTGTAAAAACTATATGATGACATATATATGGATATATATATAGTTAACATGATATTATGATAAGTAAACATATCATTAAGTATATTAACAATGAACTACATATGTAAAAACAAGACTACTAACTTAATGATTTTTAAACGAGACATATATGTAACGATTATCGTTGTAAAGACATTTAATGTATATATATCATATTAAGAGATATTCATACATGATAATATCATGATAATATAATAATTTAAAATCTCATTTGATATTATAAACATTGGGTTAACAACATTTAACAAGATCGTTAACCTAAAAGTTTCAAAACAACACTTACATGTAACGACTAACGATGACTTAACGACTCAGTTAAAATGTATATACATGTAGTGTTTTAATATGTATTTATACACTTTTGAAAGACTTCAAGACACTTATCAAAATACTTCTACTTAACAAAAATGCTTACAGTTACATCCTCGTTCAGTTTCATCAACAATTCTACTCGTACGCACCCGTATTCGTACTCGTACAATACACAGCTTTTAGATGTATGTACTATTGGTATATACACTCCAATGATCAGCTCTTAGCAGCCCATTTGAGTCACCTAACACATGTGGGAACCATCATTTGGCAACTAGCATGAAATATCTCATAAAATTACAAAAATATGAGTAATCATTCATGACTTATTTACATGAAAACAAAATTACATATCCTTTATATCTAATCCATACACCAACGACCAAAAACACCTACAAACACTTTCATTCTTCAATTTTCTTCATCTAATTAATCTCTCTCAAGTTCTATCTTCAAGTTCTAAGTGTTCTTCATATATTCTACAAGTTCTAGTTACATAAAATCAAGAATACTTTCAAATTTGCTAGCTCACTTCCAATCTTGTAAGGTGATCATCCAACCTCAAGAAATCTTTGTTTCTTACAGTAGGTTATCATTCTAATACAAGGTAATAATCATATTCAAACTTTGGTTCAATTTCTATAACTATAACAATCTTATTTCAAGTGATGATCTTACTTGAACTTGTTTTCGTGTCATGATTCTGCTTCAAGAACTTCGAGCCATCCAAGGATCCGTTGAAGCTAGATCCATTTTTCTATTTTCCAGTAGGTTTATCCAAGGAACTTAAGGTAGTAATTATGTTCATAACATCATTCGATTCATACATATAAAGCTATCTTATTCGAAGGTTTAAACTTGTAATCACTAGAACATAGTTTAGTTAATTCTAAACTTGTTCGCAAACAAAAGTTAATCCTTCTAAATTGACTTTTAAAATCAACTAAACACATGTTCTATATCTATATGATATGCTAACTTAATGATTTAAAACCTGGAAACACGAAAAACACCGTAAAACCGGATTGACGCCGTCGTAGTAACACCGCGGGCTGTTTTGGGTTAGTTAATTAAAAACTATGATAAACTTTGGTTTAAAAGTTGTTATTCTGAGAAAATGATTTTTATTATGAACATGAAACTATATCCAAAAATTATGGTTAAACTCAAAGTGGAAGTATGTTTTCTAAAATGGTCATCTAGACGTCGTTCTTTCGACTGAAATGACTACCTTTACAAAAATGACTTGTAACTTATTTTTCCGACTATAAACCTATACTTTTTCTGTTTAGATTCATAAAATAGAGTTCAATATGAAACCATAGCAATTTGATTCACTCAAAACGGATTTAAAATGAAGAAGTTATGGGTAAAACAAGATTGGATAATTTTTCTCATTTTAGCTACGTGAAAATTGGTAACAAATATATTCCAACCATAACTTAATCAACTTGTATTGTATATTATGTAATCTTGAGATACCATAGACACGTATACAATGTTTCGACCTATCATGTCGACACATCTATATATATTTCGGAACAACCATAGACACTCTATATGTGAATGTTGGAGTTAGCTATACAGAGTTGAGGTTGATTCCAAAATATGTATAGTTTGAGTTGTGATCAATACTGAGATACGTATACACTGGGTCGTGGATTGATTCAAGATAATATTTATCAATTTATTTCTGTATATCTAACTGTGGACAACTAGTTGTAGGTTACTAACGAGGACAGCTGACTTAATAAACTTAAAACATCAAAATATATTAAAAGTGTTGTAAATATATTTTGAACATACTTTGATATATATGTATATATTGTTATAGGTTCGTGAATCAACCAGCGGCCAAGTCTTACTTCCCGATGAAGTTAAAATCTGTGAAAGTGAGTTATAGTCCCACTTTTAAAATCTAATATTTTTGGGATGCGAATACATGCAGGTTTTATAAATGATTTACAAAATAGACACAAGTACGTGAAACTACATTCTATGGTTGAATTATCGAAATCGAATATGCCCCTTTTTATTAAGTCTGGTAATCTAAGAATTAGGGAACAGACACCCTAATTGACGCGAATCCTAAAGATAGATCTATTGGGCCTAACAAACCCCATCCAAAGTACCGGATGCTTTAGTACTTCGAAATTTATATCATATCCGAAGGGTGTCCCGGAATGATGGGGATATTCTAATATATATGCATCTTGTTAATGTCGGTTACCAGGTGTTCACCATATGAATGATTTTTATCTCTATGTATGGGATGTGTATTGAAATATGAAATCTTGTGGTCTATTGTTACGATTTGATATATATAGGTTAAACCTATAACTCACCAACATTTTTGTTGACGTTTTAAGCATGTTTATTCTCAGGTGATTATTAAGAGCTTCCGCTGTCGCATACTTAAATAAGGACGAGATTTGGAGTCCATGCTTGTATGATATTGTGTAAAAACTGCATTCAAGAAACTTATTTTGTTGTAACATATTTGTATTGTAAACCATTATGTAATGGTCGTGTGTAAACAGGATATTTTAGATTATCATTATTTGATAATCTACGTAAAGCTTTTTAAACCTTTATTGATGAAATAAAGGTTATGGTTTGTTTTAAAATGAATGCAGTCTTTGAAAAACGTCTCATATAGAGGTCAAAACCTCGCAACGAAATCAATTAATATGGAACGTTTTTAATCAATAAGAACGGGACATTTCAGTAGAGATCTAAGAATGATGTCACCCGTTAAATCTTGACTTGGATTCTGATCCGTCAATATCAGAATATGTAATTGAATTTGTATGGAAACGATTGTATATCGCTGTGAGCATAGTTAATAATTTTTGAATCAAAGTTGAAGAATGTACAGTATAACATATTAATTGTGAACTTATATATTTCCCGGGAATTACCTACCCGTTAAAGATTTCACAAGTAATATTTTGTACATAAGAATTTTTATTACCGTATTTATGAAAATATATGTATGTATATTTTCTTCAGATGTAATACAGATTTGATGAGTTAATATCATATTAAGCTCATTTGATTTTTGACTTGATTTAGAAATGAATAATCTCTAAAACATTAAAGATTTAATAATCTTTATGGAGTATTTCACTAATGTAATCAATACTCAGTTTTATTGATATTTTCTCAGTGAATCATGTTGGTGCTCATGGAACTCTTGCTAACTTTGCAAGGTACGAATGATGTTTTCTAGAAAGTTTCGAATACATCGAAGATGAAAGTATAAAATTAACCATATAATTGAATAATATACTTAGTTTATTATGAAATGGAATTCATTGAGTTAGAAACAGAGATTGTAGTTAACGATGGTTAAGTCATTAATTAAGGATGTACATCATAGCATATTAGTAATATGAATTAACTGAGTAGTACCTACCAGTTAAGATTCACACGTAATAACTTGGTACGAAAAGATTTATTTTGATTTCAAAATTCATATATATTAAATATACATAAAATTTCTTCAGGGGAAATGAGTTAATACTTCATCGGTTATTGTTGCTGGTATTTCTTGGTAACTACAGTGCGTATGACGTTGATGTTCGTGGAACAGATTGTGAAGTTGAGGTTTGCGATGCGGATGTTGTTGGTGGTGGTAATGGTACTGTTGGTGTTGTTGTCGGTGGTACTGTTGATGCCGGTGATGCTGCTGGTGCTTGTAACCTTTGCACCATATTCTCCAAAGCCACTACCCAAGCGCGAAGCTCGTTGACTTCTTCTACTACACCGGGATGATTGGCGGTTCGGACGAGCAGATGAATAAGATCCAGAATTTGAGAGAGTATATGATCATGACGAGATATTCTGGAGATGAGAGAGAAAATGGTATTACAAACAAGTTCGCCGGTAAGTGCTTCAGGGTCTTCGCCAAGAGGGTAATGTGGTGGATGGAAGGGATCACCTTCTTCTTGTCTCCAATAATTAAGTAGGCTACGAACCCATCCCCAATTCATCCAGAATAGATGATGGCTAATTGGTTGATCCATTCCGGTTACACTGTCTTCAGAATTCAGGTGAATATCCATATCGGAATAGCTGTCAGAGTTTAAGGAATTTGAATTGGATACGGGATCCATCTTGTATAATTAGATAGATGATTTTTGATATGAAATAGATTATAGAATTTAGATTGGTACTCTTCAATACATAATTTACATATGTATATATAATACCAAAATTCCGTAAATTACGGAGAAATTTTCGAAAGATGGCATTCAAAGTTTATAGTAACAGATACGCTAAGATATGAATTTTGTCTATACACTATTCATGCAATCAATGCAGTAAAACGTGTCTAGACTTAAGAATGATAAGCATGTAATTTCTAACAAGAAATGATAAGCAAAACTTTTAACATGCAGACACGGTCAAAGTCCAGACTTACTAATGCATCTTAACAACTATCAGTTAGACACACTCATGCAAGACATGGTTTGCTAGGACCAACGCTCTGATACCAACTGTGACGATCGCTCCAAATCCATATGGACGAACACGTCATTCATTGATTTTATTGCGAGGTATTTGACCTCTATATGATACGTTTTATAAACATTGCATTCTTTTGAAAAGGCACACCATAAATGAATATTTAAATCAAAGGTTTTCGACATCTGATGATTTTTACATATAGACAATCACCATAAATAATAGTTTACAACAGTACTTCCGTTGACAATGCAGTCAAAATAAGATACATGGTAATGATTTGGTGAATGCAACGTTTCCTTGAAAAATATGTCATGTAAGACTCCATGCACATAGCTTGTCTAACATCTAAGCAAACAGCGGAAGACTTCTAGGAAACCTGAGAATAAACATGCTAACAAGTGTCAACACAAAGGTTGGTGAGTTCATAGTTTTAATGTTTCGTATAATCTGTATATAAAGGTGGATCACAAGATTTCAGTTGTTTCGTCCAGAAACGTTTATCAAAATATTATACAAGATTGAGCACCCTGGTAACTAAACTTAACGTATATATAATAAGTACCCCTGTTTTAACATACATGCAACCAACATGTACAATACACGCAAACCAACGTGTACTAAACTCAAATAGCATACGTCTGTTTTATAGTTCAGGCTAGGGTTTCTATACCTGGAACAGACGGGGATGTCAAGCCCTATGGATCCATATACTACTACTCGCGCCCACCAGTTCTTATAACCGGCAGTTACTAGTTACCAAAGCTAAGGGATTTTTGGTTCAAACTCAGTATAGAATTTAGTATGTACTTGTGTCCATTGTTTAAAATAAATTGCATGTATTCTCAGCCCAAAAATATATATTGCAAAAGCATTTAAAAAGGGAGCAAATGAAACTCACGCATATAAATCTAGTATTTTCAGTATTTATAAACAGTCGCATGTATTCTCAGCCCAAAAATATATTGAGTAAAAGGGATCATATGAAACTCACCTTAGCAGCATATAAAGTCGTTCACCAAAATGTGACCGAAACTCGGATTACCAAATAACCGTAGATCTCAACGTATTAATATTGTGATTCAATATTTCAGAAAAGTACGTAGACGCAACAGAGATGATAAGCACTAGATTTGATTCATAATTATACCCCCGAACATTACCCATAACCTCCTTGGCAATAACCCATAATTTCTTTAGCTTTATCCCGCTCGAAAACTCATTTTGAAAGTGACACGCTCATAACCTCGTCGTAGTATTTTATGTATAATACTACTAATAATAATAAGATTGATATTATTATTAATCTTAATAATAATAATAATAATAATAATAATAATAATAATAATAATAATAATAATAATAATAATAATAAATATAAATATAAGAGTGTGAAAGAGAAATGAATGCATCAAAAATCAGAAACGTTCGAGCTTTTATAGAGTTGGCCAGATTTCAAACACCATGCGATCGCATGGTTTCTGTGTGTAATGGCCATGCGATCGCATGGCTCAGGATACCAGCTCACATATTTTTGTTTCTTTGTTTGTCGACATAATATTTAATTATATATATAATATATATAATTTATATAATTAATTATATATTATATTAAATTCACGTGCATAGTTGACTTGTAATTTTTATTCCGATAAGTCGTACGTTGTTACTCGACTTATGTCCCGATTCCGATTTCTTGAACGCATTTTCGTACACTTAGAAAACTCGCTTTTTACGTTTCGTGACTCGTACATTTGTTAAAATATAGTCTTAAATTATCTCTAAACCATACCACTCGAGGTATAACTTATACATTTGAGTGTTTTGGTCATTTACTTCTATAAATCATCGTCTCGCTATTTGTTAATATATATACATATATATACATATATATATATATATATATATATATATATATAATACATACATTTTTATTTTGAAATAGTGTTTTACTGTAGCAAAGCTACTGTAGCAAAGTCAATTTTTACTGTAGCAATTCACTGTAGCAAATTAGTGTTTTACTGGTTCATCTTAAACGCTTTAGTTAACTTATCTAAATATCAATCGAATCAATAAACGAATGTTACTATCGTTTACTAAATAACTTGAAATTATATATATGTATATATCTTTTTAATATACATAAATCAGTTATTAAATACACATTGGAAGTTATTTATAAATAAATTTTAATAATAAATATTTCAACTTATCATATATATTCAAATAGATATTTAAACCAATTAGTTTAATGTACGGTATCAAACAATTAATACATTATTACCTTTTCAAGTTATAGTATATATGTATATATTTACATATAATTGTTCGCGAATCGTCGAAAACAACCGAAGGGTATTTAAATATATAAAAGTAGTTCAAAAATTTTGAGATTCAGTTTTACAGACTTTGCTTATCGTGTCGGAAATGTTAATCATACAAAGATTAAGTTTAAATTTGGTCAGAAATTTCCGGGTCATCACATAATTGCCACCATTGAATTATGTGGACATGATAATTGCCACCATTGAATTATGTGGACATGATAATTGCCACCAATTGAAGTGAATGTTATGTATCGAGAGAATGATTTTATACACAGGTTATGTGTATGTTATTTTTGTGCACGAGATATGTGTACGGTTACTAAGATTTATGAAAAAGGATTCCGTACACGAGAAAGGTGTACTGTATTTAAAATATACCGCATGTACATTACAGGTGGGTATAGGATTCGGACCCATTTGTACCATGCATCATTTAAATCTTGTGGTATATCAAAATGATGAATTTTATTGTTTTATGATAAACTTATGAACTCACCAACCTTTTGGTTGACACTTTAAAGCATGTTTATTCTCAGGTATGATAGAAATCTTCCGCTATGCATTTGCTCATATTACATGGAGTCATTCATGGCATATAGAGGTCAGAACCTCGCAATGGGACCAACTGTTGAAGACTTCGTCCAGATGGATTAGGACGGGTCATTTCATAAACAAAGCTAAATATATGATTTTTTTTATTTTCTTGAGGAGGGGGGGGGGGGGGGGGGGGGGGGCTACTGACAGGGGCAACTGCCAACAATTGAAAGAAAGTTGTTGTTCCTCGCCATAAGTGGATAATTATTTCCTTTTTATGGCACATTAAAGTTTTCGAGCACCCAATCATAAAAAAGAGGGCCGACAAGTTACTTCCCTACAAATACCTAAGAACTCCAATTAGAGAGAACCATGAGAACTCCATTTTTATTCGACTTCGGTCATTTTTGCTCGACTATTTTTGTTAGACTTCAAGAATTGTAGAACATGGATGTTTTTGTTCGGCTTCAGCTATTTTTGTTAGACTTTAGCCATTTTTGTTAGACTTCACCCATTTTTGTTTGACTTCAGTCATTTTTGTTCAACTTCGACCTTTTTTGTTAGACTTCGTGGATTGTAGAACAAAGATTTTTTTTATTCGACTTTGGCTATTTTTGTTCGACTTCAGTTTTATTTGTTCGAATTTAGAGTTGTAGAACAAAAGTGTAGAACAAAAATGATTCATTTGTTCGACTTCGGGTTATTTTGTTCGACTTCGTTTTTTTTTTGTTCGATTTCAGCCATTTGTGTTCGACCTTGCTATTTTTTGTTCAGCCATTTGTATTTACCGAGTAATAAGTAGCTTTTAGCCTTTTAAGTTTATTAAGCTGGCAAGTGAATGAGTGATGTAAGTAGAAGTGTAGAAGACAAGTTGAGTAAATGTCATCATTCTTGCAAGAAGCGTAAAGGTTTGTTTAGTACTCCGTATATTGTAAAATATGAAATTGAGTATATACCTTTATTGAATTGAAGATATATACATTCTTTACTTTATTCGTTTATAATTATCTTTTGATAAAAAAATACATTCTTTTTTCAAATATACTTAGACGTATTTACAAGTATGACTTTATAAGATTTCATTAATCACCTACATGTATTTTAGATGTTGTTTGATTTTTAGGATTTTATGTCTAGAAGTTTGTGATCACATCCACAAAAGAAAATGCGACGTGAATATCTGCTTGTTGAACACCGAAACCGTTTATTTATTCGGAAAATGACCTTGATACAGTATTTAAAAGTTTTATGAGAAAATACTTTTAAAGGATATTAATGCACCATTAGTCAACACGCTTTTTCGTTCTGGTGACTTTTACCTGAAACTTCACCGACTAACACAATTATGCATCAGTTCACCGAATTTGAGCACGTCCGAACGTAAATATGTGCGGGTGCATATCCACACATACCCGTCCAAAAAAGTTTTAATTCCCCGCGAAATAAATGATTTTGAATCTGTACAAAAATATGTTGTTATTCGTTCAAACATTTTACACAGAGGGAGTATATAACATAATTACCCTTATATACTAAAAGACACCTTAATTTGTGTTGTTTAGCGAGCATCGCCAACAATAGCGACCACCGCCATCATCAACTGATTAACAACCATTTGTTTGTCTTGATTTGTTATAATCGGGTGACTATTTAGAGTAGAAATTAGACTTTTTTGCTGAGTTGGTCCCTCTATTATACACCAAATCGCTACTTTGATCCCTCGGTTTTTAATTTGGCAATCGGCATCCCTTAGTTATTTTAATTTTGCAATTCGAGTCCCTCCGTCAAATTTCTGTTAAAAAGGTCCGTTAACCCCTGTCATGTACAATGCATGTGAGGGTATAATCGTCTTTTTACTCTTTTTTTCATTAAAAACAAGGAACCACCGGCACAAAATATCTTATAATTATATATTTTTAATTTATAAATTTATAAATTAAAAATCTTATAATTATCAATCTCAAAACCATCAATCTCAATTGACCCGATTCACAAAACCATCAATCTCAAATCACCATTCACTTCCACCACCACCACCCGCCGCCGTGCCGTCATATCCGCCGTCGCTAACGCACCCAAAAGAGAAAAAGATCCGAAGAAACGGGTCATCATTACGGGTATGGGTTTGGTATCCGTATTCGAAAATGACGTGGATACTTACTATGATAAGTTATTAGCTGGTGAAAGTGGAATCGGGTTGATTGACCGGTTCGATGCGTCAATGTTTCCGACCCGGTTCGGTGGTCAGATTCACGGGTTTAAAGCAGATGGGTATATTGATGGCAAAAATGATAATAGACTTGATGATTTTTTAAGATATTGCATTGTTGCTGGTAAAAAAGCTCTTGAACATGCTGATCTTGGTGGTGATAAACGCAACACGGTTTGTATATGTATATATTTAATTTAATCAGTTAATATTATTGTTACTTTTTGAATCTACTTGTTATTTGGGAAATGTATATTGCATGAGTGGAATTTTTTGAATGTAGAAAATTTTAAACTTTTGATTTTGTGTTTAAATTGAGTGAAATTTGAAATGTCCAGTTCTTATTGATTAAAAACGTTCCATATTAATTGATTTCGTTGCGAGGTTTTGACCTCTATATGAGACGTTTTTCAAAAACTGCATTCATTTTAAAACAAACCATAACCTTTCTTTCATCAATAAAGGTTTAAAAAGCTTTACGTAGATTATTAAATAATGATAATCTAAAATATCCTGTTTACACACGACTATTACATAATGGTTTACAATACAAATATGTTACAATGAAATAAGTTTCTTGAATGCAGTTTTTACACAATATCATACAAGCATGAACTTCAAATCTTGTCCTTATTTAAGTATGCGACTGCGGAAGCTCTTAATAATCACCTGAGAATAAACATGCTTAAAACGTCAACAAAAAATGTTGGTGAGTTATAGGTTTAACCTATATATATCAAATCGTAACAATAGACCACAAGATTTCATATTTCAATATACATCCCATACATAGAGATAAAACTCATTCATATGGTGAACACCTGGTAACCGACATTAACAAGATGCATATATAAGAATATCCCCATCATTCCGGGACACCCTTCGGATATGATATAAATTTCGAAGTACTAAAGCATAAAGGTTTAAATCTCAACACCATAGAATGTAGTTTCACGTACTTGTTTCTATTTTGTAAATCATTTATAAAACCTGCATTTATTCTCATCCCAAAAATATTAGATTTTAAAAGTGGGACTATAACTCACTTTCACAGATTTTTACTTCGTCGGGAAGTAAGACTTGGCCACTGGTCGATTCACGAACCTATAACAAATATGTACATATATATCAAAGTATGTTCAAAATATATTTACAACACTTTTAATACATTTTGATATTTTAAGTTTATTAAGTCAGCTGTCCTCGTTAGTAACCTACAACTAGTTGTCCATAGTTAAATGTACAGAAATAAATTGATAAATATTATCTTGAATCAATCCACGACCCAGTGTATACACGTCTCATGCTAGATTACAACTCATAGTATATATATTTTTTGAATCAACCTCAACCCTGTATAACTAACTCCAACATTACTGCATATAGAGTGTCTATGGTTGTTCCAAATAATATATATAGATGGGTCGATATGATATGTCAAAACATTTGCATACGTGTCTATGGTATCCGAAGAATACATAATATATTAGAATACATGTATAATACAATATAAGTTAGCTAGGATATGATTTGTATAGAATTGTTACAATATTTCCCGTAGCTACAAAAATAAAAAAATATCCAATCTTGTTTTACCCATAACTTCTTCATTTTAAATCCGTTTTTAGTGAATCAAATTGCTATGATTTCATATTGAACTCTATTTTATGAATCTAAACAGAAAAAGTATAGGTTTATAGTCGGAAATATAAGTTACAAGTTGTTTTTGTAAGAGGTAGTCATTTCAGTCGAAAGAACGATGTCTTGATGACCATTTTGAAAAACATACTTCCACTTTGAGTTTAACCATGATTTTTGGATATAGTTTCATGTTCATAAGAAAAATCATTTTCCCAGAAGAACGACTTTTAAATCAAAGTTTATCATAGTTTTTAATTATCAAACCCAAAACAGCCCGCGGTGTTACTACGACGACGTATGTCCATTTTTACGGTATTTTTCGTGTTTCCAGATTTTAAATCATTAAGTTAGCATATCATATAGATATATAACATGTGTTTAGTTGATTTTAAAAGTCAAGTTAGAAGGATTAACTTTTGTTTGCGAACAAGTTTAGAATTAACTAAACTATGTTCTAGTGATTTCAAGTTTAAACCTTCGAATAAGATAGCTTTATATGTATGAACCGAATGATGTTATGAACATCATTACTACCTCAAGTTTTGTGGATAAACCTACTGGAAAAGAGACAAATGGATCAAGCTTCAAAAGATCTTGAATGGCTTGAAAGTTCTTGAAGTAGAATCATGACACGAAAACAAGTTCAAGTAAGATTTCCACTCGAAATAAGATTGTTATAGTTATAGAAATTGAATCAAAGTTTGAATATGAGTATTACCTTATATTAGAAAGATATCTTACTGTAAATAAGAAAGATTTCTTGAGATTGGATGATCACTCTACAAGATTGGAAGTAAGCTAGCAAACTTGGAAGTATTCTTGATTTTATGAAACTAGAACTTGTAGAATTTATGAAGAACACTTAGAACTTGAAGATAGAACTTGAGAGAGATCAATTAGATGAAGAAAATTGAAGAATGAAAGTGTTTGTAGGTGTTTTTGGTCGTTGGTGTATGGATTAGATATAAAGGATATGTAATTTTGTTTTCATGTAAATAAGTCATGAATGATTACTCATATTTTTGTAATTTTATGAGATATTTCATGCTAGTTGCCAAATGATGGTTCCCACATGTGTTAGGTGACTCACATGAGCTGCTAAGAGCTGATCATTATAGTGTATATACCAATAGTACATACATCTAAAAGCTGTGTATTGTACGAGTACGAATACTGGTGCATACGAGTAGAATTGTTGATGAAACTGAACGAGGATGTAATTGTAAGCATTTTTGTTAAGTAGAAGTATTTTGATAAGTGTCTTGAAGTCTTTCAAAAGTTTATGAATACATATTAAAACACTACATGTATATACATTTTAACTGAGTCGTTAAGTCATCGTTAGTCGTTACATGTAAGTGTTGTTTTGAAACCTTTAGGTTAACGATCTTGTTAAATGTTGTTAACCCAATGTTTATAATATCAAATGAGATTTTAAATTATTATATTATCATGATATTATGATGTACGAATATCTCTTAATATGATATATATACATTAAATGTCGTTACAACGATAATCGTTACATATATGTCTCGTTTCAAAATCATCAAGTTAGTAGTCTTGTTTTTACATATGTAGTTCATTGTTAATATACTTAATGATATGTTTACTTATCATAATATCATGTTAACTATATATATAACCATATATATGTCATCATATAGTTTTTACAAGTTTTAACGTTCGTGAATCACCGGTCAACTTGGGTGGTCAATTGTCTATATGAAACCTATTTCAATTAATCAAGTCTTAACAAGTTTGATTGCTTAACATGTTGGAAACACTTAATCATGTAAATAACAATTTCATTTAATATATATATATATATATATATAAACATAAAAAAGTTCGGGTCACTACAAAATTTACTGAATGAAAGCTGTTTTTGCGTGATGCCCATTAAGCATAAATGCATTAGTTGTAAAGATTAAAACTTTTCTAGTAAGATTAAACCTTTTTAAGTGTTAAAGATTTTAACTTTTAATTGCTAATGGTTGTTACTTTATTAATATTAAAGGACTGAACTTTTTAGTGTTACAAAGACAAAATTGCTGAAATAGTCCCTGTGGGTTGTACCAAAATGCTAGTTTCGTCCCTGTGCTTTTTTTTGATTGATTTGGTCCCGGTGGTTTGTAAAAGTTGCTGATTTAGTCCTTCTGACTGGCGGCCGTCAAAAAAGGCCGTTGACGTCTCATATAGAGGTCAAAAATCTCATAATGAATGCAGTCTTTGAAAAACGTCTCATATAGAGGTCAAAACCTCGCAACGAAATCAATTAATATGGAACGTTTTTAATCAATAAGAACGGGACATTTCAAAAATACCCTCACATGTCTGACACATGACTGGAGTTAACGGATTTTTTTTACGGCCGTCGGTCAGAGGGACTAAATCAGCAACTTTTACAAACCACGGGGACCAAATTCATAAAAAAAAAGCACAGGAACGAAACCAGCATTTTGGTACAAACCACAGGGACTATTTCAGCAATTTTGTCTGTTACAAATATAAACTTTTTTAGTGTTGAGATTTAAACCTTTATGCTGTAAAACATATCAACTTTTTTAGTGTTTATAATTTAATCTTGCACAATAAGATTTAACTTTTCAGTGTAAAAGATTTGAACTTTATAGTTGAAGACTACGATTTTTGATGTTCTCTTATTATTTGGGAGTAAGTAATTAGATTTGGATTAAGAGTTAATGAGTATTTGTAAGAAATTTGATTATTAAGATGAGAAAATTGCGCGGTTGGTCCATGTGATTTATATGAAATGGGGTGTTTGGTCCCTGAACTTCATTTTCGGGGTTGTTGGTCCCCGTGGTTTTCAAAACACGCGTGGTTGGTCCCTGACAGGGACCAACAACCCCGAAAATGAAAGTTCAAAACAGGTGTAGTTGGTCCCTGTCAGGGATCAACCACGCGTGTTTTGAAAATCACAGGGACCAACAACCTCGAAAATGAAGTTCAGGGACCAAACACCCCATTTCATGTAAACCACAGGGACCAACCGCACAATTTTCTATATTAAGATTATTGTGTATTTCTCATACTAATGTGGGGCTACACAAATGATTCTGTGATTCTTTAAGTTGTGTGTACGATAGGTAAATTTTTAAGAGGTTTGTGCGTATGAGTGTTTCATGTGCGTATGGTATAAGAATCTTTATAAATTTATATCTTTAATTTAAGATTCTTATATCTTATAATTATATATTTTTAATTTATAATTATAAGATTTTTAATTTATAAATTTATAAATTTATAAATTTATAAATTAAAAATATATAATTATAAGATAGTTTGCGCCGGTGGTCCCTTGTTTTTAATGAATAAAAGAGTAAAAAGACGATTATACCCTCACATGCATTGCACATGACAGGGGTTAACGGACCTTTTTAACGAAAATTTGACGGAGGGACTCGAATTGCAAAATTAAAATAATTAAGGGACACTGATTGCCAAATTAAAAACCGAGGGACCAAAGTAGCGATTTGGGGTATAATAGAGGGACCAACTGAGCAAAAAAGTCGTAGAAATTACGGTTTAATGTTAGGCCGATATGGCCAGAGTCACCAATTTGGGGTTTAAGGCTTTGCATATCGTTTCTTTTCTGATGGTTGTACAATATTTTCAGATTTGAAGTTCAATAACTAAAGATAGGTAACTTTCTAACTCTAATTTCTTTCGAGTATTTCAGGTTAAGACTGTAAAACCGAGTAATTAGTCTGTATTTTGAATGCTTTTGTTGCTTATTTATTTCATAGCTTTTTGTTACTTCTATCTTTATTCGGCTTGTTGATTGTTTGAGTTATTTTTATGATTTTTTTTTGCTCTCATACTTAGGACTTTTCTGCCGGAAAGTCCATCATCGTTAACAGCAGTAGATAATCTATATTGGTACGTTGTTGTTTTTCGTTTTATTGTTAACGTGGAAACAAACTGATTGAGCGTGGTCCGGTGGATTAACGAAAAAAAATCGAATTTTAGATTGGAGGTCCATTGAACTTCGCAATTGCAAACTAACTAGATCTATTTCATTCCTTCAATGTCATAATTGCATCTTTAATCATTTGCACGATCAACATATAATAGATTAAAGACAGAAAAAAACATAATCAATTCATTTCGAATTTCAGATAATACAAAAGCTTATACGGAAATTTCACAAAACCACGGCGAACTTAATAAAAAACGAAGCTTTGTTCCGGTGGTTAGACGGAACTGGTCCTCGAACGTCGTCCGAATTTCGTGATGATCTTGGTCACCCTTCGATCTGGTAAACCTACTCTGAATCATGTCTTTAAATACGAAAGTTTTCTAATAAATCAGAAATATATTTATATACATTCGAATGAAGATGAATATGAGATGCTTGTTTAGGGATGGAAAAGGGACGAAATTAACGTTTAAACTGGGGAATATGAGGTTGAATGATAAAGGGAAAAAGTTCAATGACCATGTTATCCATCCATGAAGTGGTAAAAGAACAATTTTGCCCTTGCATGCTTAGCACATGCCAAAACTTAATGTAGACATTTAACGAACCTGGCGATTTTGGACTATCCGTGAAAAAAGTACAAACTTATAGACTATCCATTTTAAAAAATCAAGTTTGAACTATACATGCCCTTCTGTCTTATAAATAACTAACTAATATACAATATATTTATCCATATATTTAATCCGCAAGTATAATTAACCTTGTCCATCCCCCCTCCCCGCCCAGATTATAGCCCTGGAGGGCATTTAGCTATACTTCGTATAGTCCTGGATCTATTGCCCTTGCTTTTCGTCCTTTATAAACACATTTGAGGACGGAACAATTGTATACATGAGTTGAATACATTTAGTTGTAATATTTGTACCATACAATAACTAATTACTAATATAATGTGTTCATATTTTTTAAAAAAAATATGTTATGGTTGAGAATAATCTAGTGTTGAATTAATTTTTATACGTAAGTGATGATGTGTAGAGGTGAATGTAAGTAGACTCGGTTCCTTTGACCCCATTATTTTTTTTATAAAAAACATAAAATCTATCTTACTATCTAATAAATCTCTGTCATGTTGATGACATAAATGAGGAATACACAAGCTTAAAAAATTCAAAAAAAATAAAAAAAATAAAAAAAATAAATTCTAAGCTACACATGATGATGTCATTAAAATAATTAATTATTTATTTAATACAAATATTAACATGTTAATTGTACATTATGGGAAACATTATGTACAATCTTATGACAAAACACACATGACCATATGTACAATATTTAAAACACTATATAATGATAAAACACCTCATGACCATATGTACAATATTTGAAGAATTATGTACAACCTAATAGTAAAATACCCCCATGATTATATGTACAATATTTTAAACATTAGTACAACATTATAACATAACATTCCAATGACCATATATACAATTTTTAAAACAAATTGTACAATATTTTACAAAACACCTCATGAACACATGTACAAACTTTGAAGCATATTATACAATCTTCATATAATAATTGTGTTTTAGTGTTTTAAAAAATTTCTAAAGTCATTTGTTATTACTAATAATAATTATTAAAAGTATAAATATTTAATTCTTAAGCAAACTTTATTATTATCATTGATTATTATTTATTATTATAATTATAATTATAATTATAATTATTATTTTATTATTATTATTCAAATACATGTTCTCTTTACAGGATTAAATAGTTACGTATGTATGCGAAATACATGTCTCAATAAAAAGTTGTAATGTAGGTTTTTATGACAAGGAAAATAGTAATTATGACGAAAATTAAAAGAGGGTGTTGAGAGAATGGAGGTAGATCATTTATTATGTTAAATATGTTTGTAGCTTATCTTTGATTATTTCGGATACATATGTTACGGGAAAAATTTTTTTGGTACGCTTTCGTTGTAATTATTTCCTATATGCATTTCATAAGCTTCTATAATTTGGTTATGTTTCTCAATGGTTTGGTAAGTATTCTCGATAATAATATGTTCAAACTTGAATTATTTAATAAACTCGTGATTTGAAGGGTTTTTTTACTAGTAGTACTAAACATTGTAAAGCGGCACTACTAAATTTATAGATAGAACCTCGTATATTTTAAAATCAATGGTTTTTAGAGCACAAGGTGTCCGTAGTCTCTTTTCGATGTCCATTTCAGTGTCCATTTTTTACCTCGAGATTGACTGACTGTCACATGGGTGGGGTGTCCACAGTGTCCATTTCAGTGTAGATTTTTTTTCCTTTTTTTAATTAATTTTTTAATTTTTTATATTTATATATTAATTAAAACAATATATAAAAAATAAACAACTTTTATTAATTAAAAAAATTACAATCCTAAAAAACTTGAACTTAGACATTTAAAAATTAAACGACACACACAATCGATTAAAAATTAAAAGCCACTCCTAGTCCGAATCCATTTGTTGCCAATCTTGAAATCTCTTCTTCGACTCACGCCTGATCATCGCCATTTGCATCTCGATGATCTCCTCGTCCTCCGGATTCATATTAATCGCCAACGTCCTCATTTTCAACGGATTGAGAGAATGATTGATTGTGTGATGGAGCGATTGGTTGATTGTTATTCGATTGCGTACTCCTTCTTTTGTTCATCCACGCCATGTAATTTGTGTAGTCTTCGGGTGAAATTTGAGTTTGTGGTACTTGGAATTCAGTTGGATGATCTTCTTCGGGATAAGTCTAGTTAAATTCGGACCAATTCCAATTTTGATTAAACACATCGTCGTTGTAAATGTAGTTGGGATGTTTTGGATTGTTTGAGTTTGGATTCATGGTTTAAAAATAAAATAGGAATATAGAGTTTGTTTGAGTTTGAATGAAAAGAAAGATTGAATGTGTGTAAAATTAAAAGTATTGCCGGGAATATATATAGGAAAATGAAAAAGGGAAAATAAAAATAAAAAATATCCAAAATAGCCGTTAAATGGTCAGAAAATTCAAAAAAAAAAAGCAACGGTCCAATTTTTACACCGTCGATGGCGCGATGGTGTAAATCGACGGTGATGACGACGGTGGAGCAGTGTCGGACGACGACAGTTTTAGCGTCGATTTGTTTTTTTGGGGGGGGGGGGGGCGCACCGTTTAACGCCCTTAAACGATGAACTTTTTTTTTTAGATCCCACTATGGGATCCCATCATCCCACTATGGGATCAGGTTCTGATCAAATTTCTTAAAAATCACCTTTGATCCCATTCCGGGATCTTTTAATCCCATTCCGGGATCAGGCCCTGACATGGTAGTTTTTAACCAAATTAACACTTGTGACCCGTTTGACTATCAACGCATAACAACTCCGTTCCAACCTGTTTTAATCGTCATAATACATAAACAAACTTAAACATCTTTTATCTTAATACACTTTTGACCCTTGGCGTTAATAAGCGGTTATCATAAAGCTAGATTCAAATAAGAGACTTTCATACCACTTGCTAAGTGCCGAATGCTCCTCTAAAACCTTGTCATCCCATACCTTCTCGATGCATAAGAACCTAACAAACATTAACAACAAAACGGGCTAAGCAATACGCTTAGTGAGTTAATGGTAAGTAAATATCTTAAACTTAAAGCATAAACACAATCATAACGTAACTATAACCTTCCAACTCAACGGTTGATTTCATGTTTCGAACTTGATCATCTCGCATCTTAGGCATACATCTAATCTTAGCACATGACATGTACATAGTTCAAGCTTAAAACATTATCATAGATGTGTGTTCAAGATTACACATAACATGGACATCGTCCAAGCTTACACTTAACATGGATATAAATCCAAGCTTACTCTTAACATGGACCCCGTCCAAGCTTACACTTAACATGGATATAAATTCAAGCTTACTCTTAACATGGACCCCGTCTAAGCTTACACTTAACATGGATATAAATCGCTTACACTTAACATGGATATAAATCCAAGCTTACTCTTAACATGGACCCCGTCCAAGCTTACACTTAACATGGATATAAATCCAAGCTTACTCTTAACATGGACCCCGTCCAAGCTTACACTTAACATGGATATAAATCTAAGCTTATTCTTAACATGGACCCCATCTAAGCTTACACTTAACATGGATATAAATTGCTTACACTTAACATGGATATAAATCCAAGCTTACTCTTAACATGGACCCCGTCCAAGCTTACACTTAACATGAGTATAAATCCAAGCTTACTCTTAACATGGACCCTGTCCAAGCTTACACTTAACATGAATATAAATCCAAGCTTATCACGTGAAATGGACATAGACATAAAGTCTAAGCTTTACACCTTGACATAGACACAAAGTCTAAGCTTTGCACTTTGACATATACGAAAATTCTAAGCTTTACCTAGTGAACTTAATCATCACCCTCTTGCACGGATGCAATCCGGGAGCATTAAGTCACCCATATCATCCTATCTCGTATTCAAAACAACCACAAGTACACTTCTATAATTAAACTCAAAAAAACATAGAATAATCATAAGCATCTCTTTTACATAACTTATGATCATGGATTCCATGATCACCCTTGACCCGCCCATATTACCCCCATATAACTCACCTTGATTAGAGCACTCCCTTGATTGGTTGAAGTTCTTTTGCTTTGACTAGCACCTATATAAGAGCTAGTCTCATTATTTACACAATCGAACTAACATAAAGCATTTAAACAAATTAACCTCATAAGCATAAACTTTCACTTCCATTCATTTAACACTTGAGGCTTAATCTTGCTTAACCCTCTTTTATCACTTCACATGAACATTTATAATATTCAAAATTCTTAAATTTCATTAAACTTAGTTTTACATTTTCCATTTCAACAAGTAGTGCCAAACTTACAACTTTTTCAATATACAATTTCTCAAGTTCAATTAAGACATGTTCTCAAATCATCAACCTCCTTCTAAATTTGGAGGTGAACCTTAAACATTGACATTTCTTGAAAACACCTTTTTGACTTTCACTTCTTAGCAACAAACACTAACTAACAATTTTTATCATCTCAAAATAAATCTTTTCACACAATTTCATCAAAATTACATATTTACTTTCATTGAGGCATTTCATCAAACACTTAGTGTGCATAAAGCCATATTCAACCATTTTATACTCTAATAAATCACCTTTTCCACCATTCATCATCTATTAGCTAGTTTGTGCATAAACATATGCCATAACATCATAAAAACTAGTATTCATACATAACCATAACATAAATCCATCATAATTTACTTCTATACTTCCATTTTCTTCACAAAAACTCATTTTACACATTCATTAATCCCCAAATCCGTTTTTCAACTCATGCATACATTAATCCCACTCTAATTCGTAAAATACATAAATACTTAACATAAACATAAATAAGATTCAAGTATTCAATCATACCTCAACTTCACTCTAACTCAAATCTTTAAACTAGCAAAATAGATAGAGAAGATGCTAGTTTCTTGCTTCTTTTAGCTTTATTCACCTTTAATTACTTGCTTCCAAGTTTAATCAATTTTACTCTTTGGATTTGAAAACCCTAATTTCCTTGTTTTCAAAACCGTTCTTTCTCTTCTCCTTTTTTTTTTAAAACTTTTCTTGAATCTTCCAAAATGAGCTAGAAGCTCTCCTCCACTCATTTAATATAATAACTTTGGATGATTGACAACTTAGGTCCCTCCCCACCATTACATAGTTTAGGTGGTCCCTCTCACTAACTAACCATCACATTACATACTTTGCAAGACTAGTCCTTTTTAACAAAATAACTAACTTGAAATTTTGGGGTGTTACAACTCTCCCCCCGTTGAAATGTTCGTGTCCTCACGAACTATCCTTTTTATTCCTTGGTGAATTCAAAACCCTTAAAAACTATATTTGAACCTTCACCGGTCCTTACACATAACTCAATGCTCGTTGAGATCAATTTCATTTAATCGAATAAAGTTTCTAATAATCATAAGTCATCCTGAATATATTAAGGCTTTTCATCTAATTTGTTACCGTTTATACCTATGTCCTCATAATTTCGAGCTTTGTTCACTAATCTCTTTCCAATTTGCTAACCAAAGTACTTAACTCTTACCTAATCTCCTCTTAACGTTAGTAGTTTCTTGTAGACTTTTGTGTACATTGTCCCATCAATCACACACTAGGTGTTCTTTAGGCATACATTCGTTATTTTCTGTCACCCTAACTCTTAAATTTCCTACATTAAGTACTCTTTCTTCACGTATCTTTCATTAGATATTTCAATTTATCCACTTTTTATCTCATTTCCTGTATTATCAGGCCTCTATATCACAATCTTTACCAATAAAAATCCTCATATCCGAAAACTAGTCCTTAATACCAAACAAATCATTATTTCTTTTCCAGAAAATTTCTCGTTATACCATATTCTCGCATCTTAATTATCTTCTTTCAAGGTATTAAAACATGTTATCCCTCTAAATTCTTCACTAGCTTCTTTTAATTTTCGCTAATTTACATAGATTTTACTTCCTTACGTGCTTTTCGTGTCGACATCTCATGCCATCAACATTGATTATTCGCAACATCATCTCGAATCGTGTTTAGTATTAAACAAATAAAAAGACTTTATCCCTTTTTATGCTCACCATTATATCCATGTCGTAAGCTTTCCGTATAATTGCACAATACATTCCATAAGTACCTTTTTCTTCTTAATTAAATTACATCTTTCACTAATTTTACACTTGTAAAAATTCATCTTTCAAGTCTCTTCATAAAAATCACACATTATATGACTCATTTGCTTAAATATAAAAATCTTCTAGAATCTCTTAATCTCTATTCGCGAACCTATACTAGAGTCCGCATTTGCTCCCGATATATCACTTTTATATAAACTTACATTCCTTCGAATCTTCCATAGGTTCTTTCTTTGTAAAATATTTCTACTAAAGTCTAAAGAGTTACCATTATTTCAACCTTCATCTAACTCCATAAAGTTAACGATCATATTATCACCATGATCAATCTTCCTTTCTTATGATCCCTTCAATCATGTATCTTCACTTAACCCTTTTTCCTCTTAACCACATTAACTAGAATCGGGGAATCTGACATGCCTCATGTAAAACCCAATAAATTCTTTTGCTTATAAAATTTACCTAATTACTTAAACAAGCCTTCAATATCATTTAGTATGATTATAGATTAATCATACACTATCTTCATTTTCATCATCAGTCTCTACTTCATATTCTCTGGCTAATGAATAGTCGAATATACTTCTTTTTCAATACATAACCAGAACGTGTCACAAGACTCATTGCTACAATGCAAATGTAGCCCTAAATACATATCTCATCATCTTTACGGGTAAGGAACCTTACTCTTTAAATTATTTTCATGCGACTTTTCATAAACGCCTCCTTCCATTCTCAAAATTCATTACCATAATATAAAAATCTTCTTATTTCTCACATCTCTTTCGTGTCTTTACTCATTTCCATCATTAGGTACAGATAATACACATTTGTATATACACTTAATCTTCATTTTAAACATCGTATATCATGCACATCTTACTACTTAATCATAACCAAGTCTTAAGTACCATGATAGCTGGATTGCTCATTCTCATGCAAAATTTTACTCTCCATGCTTGTGACGACCCGTCCTTATCCCCCTGGACGAAATCTTCAACAGTTGGTTCCATCGTGGTGATCGACTCCAAGTAAGGTCCTTAATATGAGCTATTGCACAGCGGAAGACTTAATTTGTGCCTGAGAATAACATGCTTTAAAAAGTCAACATAAAGTTGGTGAGATATATAGGTTTGATGCTAGCAGCGTTATAACTATGGACCACAAGATTTCATATTTATAAACATAATACACTCGCAAGTGTATGAAAAGCATTCCAAACAATGGACACCCGGTAACTAGCCTTAACAAGAGTGTATACCCCTGAGTTATAATAATATGTGCACCGAATCAAGTGCGTTCCGTTAACCTCGAAGTACTAAACACCCGTTCTTCTAGTTTACTAGAACAACATCTGGGTGGGGGTGTAAAACCCGATAGATCTATCTTTAGGATTCGCGCCTACCAGTTCATAAACCAATAGTTAAAGTTACCAAGCTAGGGGATTTTTGATTCAAACCCATGTAGAACGTAATTTTAGTCACTTGTGTCCATAACGTAAATCATTTATAAAAATAGCGCATGTATTCTCAACCCAAAAATATTTAAAGTTTAAAAGGGATCTATATACTCACCATACTGTATTTTGTAGTAAAAATACATGACATCATTTAACATGTGCAAGGTTGGCCTCGGATTCACGAACCTACATTAATTATATATATATATATATCAAATAATATTAACACATAATAATATTTAAACAAGTTTACATATATGTATATATATATACCTCATGATAATAATAGTAATAAAATGATAATTTTAACAAAAATAATACTTTTAATAATAATTGTAGTTTTTAAATAAATGATAAGTTTAATAATAATAATAATAATAGTAATGAAAATATTAATTTTGATAATAATAATAATAATAATAATAATAATAATAATAATAATAATAATAATAACATATAAATAGATATACCTAATGAAAACAGCTTCGGCCCAATTGATCGGCCCATGTAGATGATAAAGAAATACATTGCCCAAGTAAATGATAGATGATCCAGGTTAAAAGGGAATCCAATATCTCATCAGTATATAAAAAAAAATAGATTTGGGAGTATATCAGTGTGTTCATCGAGTATTACAGCAACAACTACTCTCTAATTTCAGTTTTGATTAAAGTAGCAGAACAGGAACGTGGTTATTAATATTAATCGATTACTAGAACTCTGCAGCAACAATTCATCGATCCATTACAGGTATATTCAATTCAAACAGATTCATCTTCCTCTTAAAATTAAATCGCCCAATACCAAAAATTAAATCAAATAATCAATTAACTAAAGTGTTTTTGATTCTTTAATTGGAATAAAATCGGTTAACCTATACTGATTTTATTAGTTTAAACAGAAGAAAAAAAAAAAAAATATAAACTGTACAGCTTCGTTTGAATACCAGGTTTGTTTTTGTTTTTTTTTTTTTTTTTTTACTTGCGAATTCGTTTTTGATATAAAGAATTGGTTTATGAAATTTTGTAGATACTTTCAGTAGAAGATTCCTAACACAATATCATCTATGGATTTGATAAATCGTTCGAATTCGATTTTTTGGCCAAAAAAAAATGGTACGTACAGAGCCTATGAAAAGGAGAAAGAAAAAAATATATTGATTAACTTAGAAATTTCGATTCTGTACAATTATCTGTAACTGAAATAGAGAAAGAAGATGCGGTTGGATTCATCACTTGTGAGAGAACAGGTTATTTTACAGCTTAAAAATGTCGACAGAAATCTGGCCAGGAAAGATAATAAATATAAAAAAAAATAAACAGGACGATAGTGATTGTTAACTAATGTTGGATTTATCCTTATGGATGTATCCTGATTTCGTACCAGTTGCAGACAGGAGAATCAATCATATATAGATTGAAATTGAATTGAAACAGCAATACGTACTATATTTATTTTTAATTTTGTATAAACTGTATTTGTATACATATACAGTATATAATTCATATCTGTATGTAACACAAATTCCAAATACGGTTTTCTAATGTATCTATAATTAAATCAGTGTTTATATATATAGATATCTCTGTTTTTATAAATAAACATATTAATTTATAATTGTAATTATAATAATAAATAATATTTAGCTAAATAATAATGTTAATAGTACAAATAATGATATTGATATTGATATTAATACAAATAATGAGAGTGGTACTAATAATATGGATATAGCAAATTATGCTCATCAAATCTCATACCTATATATTAAGTTAATAATATAAATACTGATATCAATATTTATAATAAGGATCTTAATATAATAATTTTATTTTAACTTTTAATTACATCTAATATATTGATATTTCAACTTATAAAACCTGTAATATAACATATTTTTAATATTTAAGATTTACACATATATGTTAATAACTATTAATAAAATTTATATATATATATATAGATTCATAAATACATATATATGAAATCATATATAGTAACTTATTTATTGTAACTATTATTTTACGTTTTAAATCCAAATAATTATATTAGATTTTTATTATTAAACAAAAAAAAAAATTTATAATATATATTTATATTAATATTTATATTTATATATACATGTTATCTACACACAATTGTTCGTGAATCGTCAGGCTTGGTCAAATGGTAACTGATTATCCGAATATAGATTTCAAACCTTCTAGACTCAACATTAGGGTTTTTGCTTATCGTGTCGGAAACATATAAAGATTAAGGTTTAAATTTGGTCGGAAATTTCCGGGTCGTTACAGTACCCACTCGTTAAAGAAATTTCGTCCCCGAAATTTGATAGAGGTCGTCATAAATAACAATAGGAATGTTTTCATGACGAATATGAGGTAACAATGGAATTTGATCATTATAGATAAAACGATTCGATGCACGAGTGAAATGATCATAAAAGAGTGACATAAGTATGTATGGATTAGTTCTAACCGATGACGTAGTCACTATTGATTTCCGGAATTTATAGGTTTTTAAGAAAATCTTACGTAATAAGATTTGGTTCTTCGGCGATGAGGATCTTCTTTGATTTAATGTGGCAATCTGTTTCGATTTCTCTGTCGGATATTTTTCTATAAATTCACCCTTTCGTTTCCTTAATTTCCTCAACTCACATCTTCTACCCTTTATCCTTAATTCTTATTTTAAGACATTTGTCAATATGCTTCACCCCATTCTGATCCTTGATATACTTTTAATTTTTACATCTATCATTCTTCTTTTTCATCTACCACCAGAGGAATCCAATTACTTCTACTATACTCTTGTGTTTATAGTGTTTCTAATTCTCCCGTGTCTTTATATTGCTATCTGCATCGATATACACGGTTTGTAAATTCTGGGTGGTTGTTGAGTTTTTATATCTTTCTTTATACCTTGATGATCCTGCTTCTGTCTTCTATAATCATTGTCATCCACAGCTAATATCTCCTCCTATTTGCTGTGATTTTTACCCCAATTTCTATTGCGGGGCTTTGTCCCTTCATTTCTTCTTCTCGTCAACGAGCAATGGTCCGGAATTCGTAGGTATGAAATTTGGAGTGAACATAGTTAATGTTCTTTGAAAGAAATGGTATTGACACGATTTTGATTTGTCAAATTACCAAAATATCCTGGAAAAGATCGAACTATCAATACGATATGTTCTTAATATGTTTAGAGATCAAATAGAATATAAAAGTCGTGTAACATGGCACATGATGACGGTACTGTGAATCATCACATTCCATTAAGAACTTAACATGACTTACTATAATATAATGAAGTTGATCAAGTTTCATTATATTATACTAATTTATGCATCAGTTCCCAACACTACTTCAAAACATTCATATTTTAACTTCAGAGGTTTCAGAATTTAGAAACTAACACAGTTTCTTTTAGGTTGGAACGCAGATGTTACGGAGTGGTAAATGTTTTCAGATAAAGATAGTTATGAAAATATCTCCAGTAATATCGTTTTCCAATTCTCAACCTTCTCTTTTTCTGAGCTTTACCAACATACTGTACTTTATCGTCAAACTTTTGACTGTTAAAGTCGTTTACAGTTTTTGCTGCTTCATCAGCATCTCAAGAACTACTTCATAGTCCAGGATGTTTTCCAGAAACTTCACATTCGAAATATGTAATTCTTATGGATAGACGTTTTTTTTTTGGTATAACTGGGAGAATTTTTACGAGATTTTCAAAATACTGATTGCGGATTTCGCCCAAGAGATAACGAGTTGCTGGTACGTCTGCTGATGATATTGTGAAATATAAAAGGTTCTCCGGTAACGACGGCGAAAAGACAAGGTATAAATATCGAGATTATAATAGGAGTAGTCTCACTGAGAAGTCGAAGTGGAGCTGTGACAAAATTAGCTTCTTGAAAATGAATCGTATGGTTGTTTTTGGCTAATGAATGATAAAGAATTCAACGCGGATATGTTTTATCTATAACTTCAGTTTCGAAAGTTTTTCAGGTACATAACTGTATGCATAAATCTTTCTTCCGTAAACGAGGTGCGGCTGATTCAACTTCTCGATCGAGACGTTTTCAAGAATCATGAAAAATTTGAACGCGAATTGTAATTGTCAAGATACGAATGGGGTTTAAGATAGAATCAAGTGGCAAACTTGAAGAATTGTTTAGTTTCATATGTTATAATCAATATTTTAATTCATTTTAATTGTCCATAGTTAGCAGTCCAATAGTCCGATAAATTCATATATAAATTAAATATATAATATTCGAATTAATTAATACATATCGTGACCCGTGTACCGGTCTCAGTGTCGCTCACAACTCAAACCATATATATATTTTGGAATCCACCTCAACCCTGTATAGCCAGCTATAGAGTGTCTATGGTCGTTCCGAAATATATATATAGATGGGTCGATATGATAAGTCGAAACCTTGAATACGTGTCCCGACGGTATGTAAAGTGCGGAAATTAAATAACAGTAAATAAAATTGCAAGAATGTAAATTGCGAGAATGTAAATTGCGAGAATGTAAATTGCGAGAATGTAAATTGCGAGAATGTAAATTGCGAGAATGTAAATTGCGATAAATTAAATGTTAGCTGGGAACAGTTAGCCGGAACAGTTAGCGTGGAATCCTTAACAATATTTCAATTAGTTAATCCGTTTGTTTCTAACAATTTTTATTATATCCAATGTTTTCTTCATTATGCCACTTGTTGGATTATGATAGGTTAAAATCCAAACATGAAATTTGAATGGAAATAGTTATTCTGTGGTGAACGGATACGTATATCGGTGATTGTAAATAGGATAATAGATGACCGTTGAATCAGATTTGAAGAATGTACAGTGCAACTTATTAATGTGAAATCTAAATATTCGTCGGGTACTACCTACCCGTTAAAATATTTTCATCATTAATAGTTTGTACGAAAGAATTTTCTAATTACAATCTTTATGAAAATATACTGACATATATATTTTCTTCAGATGTAATTATGGATTTAATGAGTCAATAAGATATTAAACTCACTTGATTTATCGTTAATACTAGATTACATAATCTCTAAAACTTTAGAAATTACACAATCACCATGCCGAATGAAAATATATGAGGTGGAACGATACGTAAAGCGAAGGTATTCAATGTGGAACGATATGTAAAACGAAGTTCATACTCGGAGTACAGATGGTAATATTGAGGCGGGTGAGGTTGATATCCGAGGTATAGTTTGTGATGTTGAAATTTATGACGTGATTGTGGTTGGGGTGATAAGAATATTGTCGGCGTTGAGGATGGTGGTACGGATTATGTTGCTGGTACTGCTGCTGGTGTCTCCACACCAGATTCTCCAAAGCCATTACTCGATCACGTAGTTCGTTAACTTCTTATATTATGTCAGGATGATTTGACGATTGAAACGAGCGGGTGAGTAAGATTCGAAATATATAATCATAACGGAATATTTCTAGAAATGAGAGGGTAAATGGTTTCTCGAACAGGTTCTCCGGTAAGTGCTTTCAGGTTCATTGCCAAGAGAAAGTCGATGAATGGAATAGTTCTTCGATGTGAAATAATTTTCGAATATAGGATGATATTCTAACTATATAGAATATCTATATACATAATACTAAAGATTTCATAGACTACAGAGGAATCTACGGCATATGACAGGCAAATCTACAGATACTCCAAGATAGAAATTATCAGATACGCTAAGATATGAATTTCGTCTATACACTATCGATGCACTATATGCAGTAGAACGTGTCTAGACCTGAGAAAGATAGGCAGGCAATTTCCTAAGGATAATAAGCAGATGGTTTCCGACTAAGACTGATAAGCAAAACTTTTTGACATGTAGACACGGTCAAAGTCCAGACTCATTAACGTATCTAAACAACTAATAGTTAGACACACTAATGCAAGACCTGGTTCGCTAAGACCATCGCTCTGATACCATCTGTGACGACCCGTCCTTATCCCCCTGGACGAAATCTTCAACAGTTGGTTCCATCGTGGTGATCGACTCCAAGTAAGGTCCTTAATATGAGCTATTGCACAGCGGAAGACTTAATTTGTGCCTGAGAATAACATGCTTTAAAAAGTCAACATAAAGTTGGTGAGATATATAGGTTTGATGCTAGCAGCGTTATAACTATGGACCACAAGATTTCATATTTATAAACATAATACACTCGCAAGTGTATGAAAAGCATTCCAAACAATGGACACCCGGTAACTAGCCTTAACAAGAGTGTATACCCCTGAGTTATAATAATATGTGCACCGAATCAAGTGCGTTCCGTTAACCTCGAAGTACTAAACACCCGTTCTTCTAGTTTACTAGAACAACATCTGGGTGGGGGTGTAAAACCCGATAGATCTATCTTTAGGATTCGCGCCTACCAGTTCATAAACCAATAGTTAAAGTTACCAAGCTAGGGGATTTTTGATTCAAACCCATGTAGAACGTAATTTTAGTCACTTGTGTCCATAACGTAAATCATTTATAAAAATAGCGCATGTATTCTCAACCCAAAAATATTTAAAGTTTAAAAGGGATCTATATACTCACCATACTGTATTTTGTAGTAAAAATACATGACATCATTTAACATGTGCAAGGTTGGCCTCGGATTCACGAACCTACATTAATTATATATATATATATATCAAATAATATTAACACATAATAATATTTAAACAAGTTTACATATATGTATATATATATACCTCATGATAATAATAGTAATAAAATGATAATTTTAACAAAAATAATACTTTTAATAATAATTGTAGTTTTTAAATAAATGATAAGTTTAATAATAATAATAATAGTAATGAAAATATTAATTTTGATAATAATAATAATAATAATAATAATAATAATAATAATAATAATAATAATAATAATAATAATAATAACATATAAATAGATATACCTAATGAAAACAGCTTCGGCCCAATTGATCGGCCCATGTAGATGATAAAGAAATACATTGCCCAAGTAAATGATAGATGATCCAGGTTAAAAGGGAATCCAATATCTCATCAGTATATAAAAAAAAAATAGATTTGGGAGTATATCAGTGTGTTCATCGAGTATTACAGCAACAACTACTCTCTAATTTCAGTTTTGATTAAAGTAGCAGAACAGGAACGTGGTTATTAATATTAATCGATTACTAGAACTCTGCAGCAACAATTCATCGATCCATTACAGGTATATTCAATTCAAACAGATTCATCTTCCTCTTAAAATTAAATCGCCCAATACCAAAAATTAAATCAAATAATCAATTAACTAAAGTGTTTTTGATTCTTTAATTGGAATAAAATCGGTTAACCTATACTGATTTTATTAGTTTAAACAGAAGAAAAAAAAAAAAAAAAAAAATATAAACTGTACAGCTTCGTTTGAATACCAGGTTTGTTTTTGTTTTTTTTTTTTTTTTACTTGCGAATTCGTTTTTGATATAAAGAATTGGTTTATGAAATTTTGTAGATACTTTCAGTAGAAGATTCCTAACACAATATCATCTATGGATTTGATAAATCGTTCGAATTCGATTTTTTGGCCAAAAAAAAATGGTACGTACAGAGCCTATGAAAAGGAGAAAGAAAAAAATATATTGATTAACTTAGAAATTTCGATTCTGTACAATTATCTGTAACTGAAATAGAGAAAGAAGATGCGGTTGGATTCATCACTTGTGAGAGAACAGGTTATTTTACAGCTTAAAAATGTCGACAGAAATCTGGCCAGGAAAGATAATAAATATAAAAAAAAATAAACAGGACGATAGTGATTGTTAACTAATGTTGGATTTATCCTTATGGATGTATCCTGATTTCGTACCAGTTGCAGACAGGAGAATCAATCATATATAGATTGAAATTGAATTGAAACAGCAATACGTACTATATTTATTTTTAATTTTGTATAAACTGTATTTGTATACATATACAGTATATAATTCATATCTGTATGTAACACAAATTCCAAATACGGTTTTCTAATGTATCTATAATTAAATCAGTGTTTATATATATAGATATCTCTGTTTTTATAAATAAACATATTAATTTATAATTGTAATTATAATAATAAATAATATTTAGCTAAATAATAATGTTAATAGTACAAATAATGATATTGATATTGATATTAATACAAATAATGAGAGTGGTACTAATAATATGGATATAGCAAATTATGCTCATCAAATCTCATACCTATATATTAAGTTAATAATATAAATACTGATATCAATATTTATAATAAGGATCTTAATATAATAATTTTATTTTAACTTTTAATTACATCTAATATATTGATATTTCAACTTATAAAACCTGTAATATAACATATTTTTAATATTTAAGATTTACACATATATGTTAATAACTATTAATAAAATTTATATATATATATATAGATTCATAAATACATATATATGAAATCATATATAGTAACTTATTTATTGTAACTATTATTTTACGTTTTAAATCC
Source organism: Rutidosis leptorrhynchoides (assembly GCF_046630445.1). Lineage (NCBI taxonomy): Eukaryota > Viridiplantae > Streptophyta > Magnoliopsida > Asterales > Asteraceae > Rutidosis > Rutidosis leptorrhynchoides. The sequence goes on from NC_092334.1 coordinate 31,083,550, forward strand.
AAATAATTATATTAGATTTTTATTATTAAACAAAAAAAAAAATTTATAATATATATTTATATTAATATTTATATTTATATATACATGTTATCTACACACAATTGTTCGTGAATCGTCAGGCTTGGTCAAATGGTAACTGATTATCCGAATATAGATTTCAAACCTTCTAGACTCAACATTAGGGTTTTTGCTTATCGTGTCAGAAACATATAAAGATTAAGGTTTAAATTTGGTCGGAAATTTCCGGGTCGTTACAATGCTTAATTTGTTTTCTTAACTGTCTATTAAGTCTTTCGTCATACTAAAATCATTTGGTGTACCAAATCTCTTCCTTTTTAAAATAAGAAGAACTATTCGTTTTCAGGCTTCTTACATTCTATCTTGTTCTTCTTGCATTTGTGTAGTCTTAAAGCTATGAAGATCCAAGTATTTACAACACCTTACAACCGGTTCAATCTTATCTATCACATCTTCCTCTCTTCTAGGACCACAGAGATCTCTTGCTCAAGACATTTCAGCCTCAAAAGTAAGTAGTTTGGTTCTCTTAACATTCTTGCATTTGCCTAAGGGAAACTCTTTCTTTTCCTTTAGTCCCTTCACTTGAAGGTTCATTGCTACACATTTCCGTTGCAACACACTAACCCCACTCCAAGGGAACAAAATAATCATTTTCTCACTATAGTCACAACTATATAGTTTCGTTGCCTCTCCAATTAGTGGTTAAGGCCTATACGCGTTCATGTAGGAAGGCACACAAAACATGTGCAGGTGTAAAGGAAGGTACCTACCACACATCTCATGACTCCTTTACCCTTCTTCTATTCTAGATCGGGTTCGGGTCTCAGTTTAACCCGGACTGAGTTTACATTCCCTTCATACTTCCTTCTCTTTTCATGACTTCTTAATATTCTAAACGATCAGGGATGCTAAGCTCCGCCCCTAAATCCATTCTTTTCACGCTTCAGTATTATTTGAACTGCTTTCATGCTTTTCTTGTTTCCGTTACATCGTTTTTAGTCATCATAACTTAAGGGTACATTCATTATACTTTTGACAACTACTTTACATGACCGTTTCTATTCATGTGTTTGTTCATCTTAAACTTGAAACTTACATCATCCAATATAGAACTCTTGGTCACGAAAACCCAAGAGCACTCTTAGCATTAGCATAATCATAACCAAAACATAACCTATCAACCCACATGTGTCTTTCTTGTATCGGATCCGGTCATACCACACCATAGACACAACTTACTAGGGATTACCTAAGATTGTGCCTAAGCTAAACACAAATCTATAGACATAAGGTCTAAACTCATCAAGATTAACATGGACGTAAGTTCAGGCTCACTAACATTATCATGGACGCAAGTCCAAGCTCATTAACTCTACCTTGGATGCAAGTCCAAGCTCATTAACTCTACTATGGATGCAAGTCCAAGCTCATTAACTTTACCATAGATCCAAGCTTACCATTATCAACATGGACACAAGTCCAAGCTTATCATCATCAACATGGACACAAGTCCAAGCTAATCATCATTGACATGGACACAAGTCCAAGCTAATCATCATTGACATGGATCCAAACTTCATTACTTAGTGGGTTTGATCATCACCCTCTTGCACGGATGCAATCCGGGTGTACCAAACCACTCTCGTACATCACATCACAAGTGCATAGTTTTCTCGAAAATACTAACAAACTCATGCATAACACACATTCATTCTTCCCATTCCTTTCTTCTAGTTTCTAGCATCATATGATGGAATTTAACAACTTTATAATCAACATGTACATGAAGTTTACTAGCTCATAAAACCATTTTATAGTAGTTAAAGAAAGCGGAAGAATGATGATTAGTTCATGTTTATAAGTTTAACCATTTAGTTAAATTCTATGATAATATCAAGTCTTGGATAAATGCTTACAAATATAACAAGTAGAGAAGATATAGGTACCTCCTCAAGCTAGTTGAGGGTTGTATACAAAGTTGCAAGATGATGATGAAGATGATGGAAATTAGAGCTTCTAACTTGAAGCCTCAAGCAAGAAATACCCCAAGCAATAACCCCAACACCTATGCCTTTAGTTAGGATTTGTTTTACACTTGATGTGAGCATGTAAAAACAAACTTAGAACCCCTTTTGAGTCCTAAACAGCCCACGGCCTGGAGACAGCAGCAGGAGCAATTTGTTGCAGTTTTTTACTTGTTGTTTGATGTGTATTGCATGTATATTTTGAGTCAAGACCTTGGTAAACTTATTAAGCATGCACCTAGGAGTTAAGACCTCAAAAGTACCAAAAGGAATAAGCATGGGAGGTCTTCTTCGGTCTACAAAATCTGCCCACATTTACCCATTATTTTATACAAGATGTTAACTTTATAAAACTTGTAAATAATTTTATAAAACTTGTATAAAATAAACATGTACTTGTTACTTGCAATAATTTTATAAACCATTTTATAAAATATAACACAACATAATTATTTAAACCTATAAATAATTAAATACAAATTATCCAAATAATTTATTTCAAGTAATAACATTTCAGAAAACCGATTTTCTAAAGTTCAAGTGTCGCGTATTAATTTAACGATCCAGTCGTTAAGATTAAATACATATAAAGTGTTGGTAAGCTTGTTATTGGGTATGACCCGACTTGGATCAAAACATATTAGCCACATTAATTTAATATGTCTCTCGGGCATACGAAATACCTTCAATCTCCCACTTGCACGAGAAACATAAGAAATTAATGCAAGTGATGGATACCACCTAACGACCGTTCATCACCCCTAATATGTTATGACTTTGTGCCATTCAATAACATCATCCCTTTCAAGTTCCCATCTCGAATATGAATAGGTGAATCTTTCATTATTTCCTTTCGTCCTAGATGTCATGTTAAATCCAAGAGACACGGAGTGATCACTCCCTTCTAGATTTAACTCTATCAGGCCTTAGACATCTGACTCTCAACGAATAAGAGGGACAAATTCCATCTTGACTACATACGTCCTAAATATATACCTTGCATTATACCTGAGCTCCTCCTTATGAACTACCATATTTCAGAACAGCGAAGGAAGAAATCAAGGCACAATACTTGGTAAATATCCGAACCCAATATGCATCTCAGGTCAGAGGATACAATGATATTCACCTTTACTCAAGATTATATGTGATCAACCACAAAGGCTCCATTTAGTAAATCTTGAGGGCGGGTCTTCCAATATTTTTATCTCACAAATATCTATGAACCTTGGTTGCAACCTTGCCCCCACATTCATCCCGTGAATGTATACCAATCCAAGTTCATAATAGTCTAAACCTCACACTTGTTCCCACAAATGTAATCGACTACAGAATTTAGAATAATTACTTATTCATGGATAAAATATGCAAAATAGGAACATGACTCAAGATTAATAAATTAATACCATAATTATATTAATGAGTTTGAACAAATTTTGTTCTGTTACATTACTTAAAACAGATCATGACCAATCACTAGAATATCGAAGCCCTAGTGCACAAACATGTCCTGCATGTTTTGCTCCATGTAAGAGCTTCGTGAGAGGATCCGCTATATTAAGATCTGTGTGAACTTTGCGAATACATATCTTTCCTTTTTCAACTTCATTCCTTATGTAGTTGAATCTCCGCTCAATGTGACGGGTCTTTTGGTGAGCATGAGGTTCCTTGATTTGAGCAATCGCACCCTCGTTGTCATAAAAGATCTCAAGAGGGTCCTGAATGGAAGGGACTACTCCTAAGTCGTCGATGAATTTCTTCATCCATGCAGCTTCCTGAGCTGCCAATGAGGCGGCAATGTACTCCGACTCTGTAGTGGATAATGCAACAACATCCTGTTTTGAACTTTTCCAAGAGACCGCACCTCCATTTAATGTGAAGACATAACCGGATTGTGATCGAGAATCATCGCGATCAGTTTGGAAACTCGCTTCCACGTAACCTTTTACAGCGAGTTCCTCCTCACCAGACCCGTATATAAGAAACATATCCTTAGTCCTCCTAAGGTATTTTAATATACTTTTGACAGCAATCCAATGACTGTTTCCTGGGTTATTCTAGTATCTACTTGTCAGGCTAAGAGCGCATGACACATCCGGTCTAGTGCATATCATTGCATACATGATTGACCCAATGGCAGACGCATATGGGACTTTCTTCATTCTCTCCTGTTCATCTTTCGTGGTGGGGCACTGAGATGAACTGAGAAGTGTTCCCTTTTGAATAGGTACCAAACCTTTCTTAGAGCTCTCCATCTTGAACCTTTTCAAGATCTTTTCAATGTATGCACTTTGATTCAAACCTATCAATTTCTTGGATCTATCCCTGTAGATCCTAATCCCCAAAATGTACTGTGCTTCTTCAAGATCCTTAATGGAGAAGCAGCCTTTTAGCCAAGTTTTAACTCCTTGCATTGTTGGGATATCATTCCCAAATAATAATATATCATCCACATATAATACAAGGAACATGATAGTGCTCCCACTAGCTTTCTTGTATACACAAGCTTCATCACCATTTTTAATGAAGCCAAATTTCTTGGCTTCCTCATTAAAATGATGATTCCACATTCTAGATGCTTGTTTCAATCCATAGATTGACTTCTTTAACTTACATACTTTGTTAGGATGTTTCGGATCAACAAAACCTTCAGGCTGAACCATATAGACATCTTCCTCAAGATATCCATTTAGAAAAGCGGTCTTGACATCCATTTGCCATATTTCATAATCATAATGAGCAGCAATGGCAAATAATATCCTAATAGACTTTAGCATTACCACAGGCGAAAAGGTTTCATCATAGTCAACCCCTTGAGTTTGAGTGAAACCTTTTGCTACAAGTCTAGCTTTATATGTATTTAAGTTTCCATGCATGTCGGTTTTCATTTTGAAAATCCATTTACAATCAACTAACTTGAAGTTAGCAGGTTGTACAACTAGTTCCCAAACTTGGTTGTCATACATGGATTGCATCTCAGCGTTCATGGCTTCCTGCCATTTATCTTTATCAATCCTTGATAAAGCATCTTGGTAGTTTGTTGGTTCATCCAAATCAACCACATAGCAATCATCCATGAGAAACCCATATCTCTCAGGAGGATTACTAATCCTACTAGATCTGTGAACGTCCTGTGTATTTTGATCATCCATTTGATCATTCTCAACATTTTCATGTTGAGTGCTAGTGTCAACCAATTGTGTATCATCTACTTGATCTTGAACCTCTTCAAGATCTATCTTCTTTTCACTATTTCCTTCCATTAGGAACTTAGTTTCAAGGAATTCAGCCTTTCGAGCAACAACTACATTTTGCTCGGTTGGATCGTAGAAATAGTATCCCATATCATCCTTGGGATATCCTATGAAGATACACTTCGTGGATCGAGCATTCAACTTATTAGGGACGTAACGCTTAGGATAAGCTTCACATCCCCATACCTTTAAGTATGATAGAGATGGAGGTTTTCCAAACCATATCTCATGAGGAATTCGTTCCACTTTCTTGGTTGGGGCCATATTTAGAATACGAGCCGCGGAGCATAGACAATAACCCCAAAATGATAGAGGTAACGAGCTTATAGCCATCATTGATCGAACCATATCCATTAGGGTTCGGTTCCTCCTTTCGGAAACTCCATTAAGTTGGGGTGTTCCAGGAGGAGTAAGTTGCGAGATAATCCCACAACTTTTAAGATGTTCTTGAAAAGCATCGCTTAGGTATTCACATCCTCTATCAGTACGAAGTACCTTGATTGTCTTATTGAGTTGATTTTGTATTTCGTTTTGATATTCCTTAAATGCTTCAAAAGTTTTGTCCTTGTGTCTTAATAAGTAGACATATCCGAAACGACTGAAGTCATCAATGAAAGTAACGAAGTATCTTTCACCATTCCTAGTTATGGGCTTAAAGGGTCCACATACATCTGAATGTATTAATCCCAATAAGTCTTTAGCCCTTTCATTGGTCCCTTTGAAAGGGGCTTTAGTCATTTTGCCTCATAAACAAGATTCACATACATCAAACGAGTCTAGTTCATTTGATTTCAAAAGTCCATTCTTTTGAAGTGTATGCATTCGATTATTGTTTATGTGACCAAGTCGACAATGCCATAAGTAGGAATCACTCAAATCCCTTTTGAGTTTCTTGGTGTTTGCATGGTATATTGAGCTATTGTATGATGTGTCATCATGAACCAATTCATAAATACCATTCACAGGTGAAGCCTTGAAATAGAACACATTATCTAAAGAAACATGGATATCATCATTAATGAAATTAAGATTAAAACCACAATGTTTCAAACGGGATACAGAAATAATGTTTCGTGATAAATCGGGTGCATACAAAACATTTTTCAAAATAAGCTCCAAACCACTTGGAAGCTTTAAAACAAAGTCTCCATGAGCTTTCACTTACACCCTTGCTCCATTTCCCATGAAGAGACTTGTTGTTCCCGCATCTTGACTACTTCTTTTGAACCCCTGCAAAGAATTGCAAATATGAGTTCCACATCCTGTGTCTAATACCCATGTATTAGAAGAAGTAATACTAAGCTCAACGTATACCATATATACATTACCTGAGGTTTGCCCTGCATCCTTCTTTTCCTTCAACTCCTTAAGGTAGATCGGACAGTTGCGTTTCCAGTGACCCATTTCACCGCAACCAAAGCACGGATCTTCCTTGGGGTTAGCCTTTCCGGCAACCTTTTGCTTCTTGTTGTTGTTGGTTGGGGTAACCATCTTCCCCTTTCCCTTGCCCTTGCCTTAGTAGGTGGGTCCTTTCTTCTTAGCCGCCTTCAGCTTAGAGGTGTTATTGTTTTTGGACCCGCCTTCATTAATCGTAAACATGGGTGAAGCCCTTTTACCCATGCTTGCTTCTGCCGTCTTAAGCATGGCATGTAATTTTCCAATGCTTTTATCCCAACCATTCATGTTGTAATTCATTACAAATGTGTCAAACCCTTTTGACAATGAGTTGAGAATAAGGTCTGTGGCTAATTCATTAGACACGTTGCAATTTAGACGGTTTGCTCGATCAATTAGGCTTTTCATCTTAAGGACATAAGATGAAACGGATTGGGAGTCGTCCATCCGACATGCATGAAGCGCTCGGACCGTTTCAAAGCGCTCGACACTAGCTTGTTGAAGGAACATCTCCTTCAACTGTGTGATCATGTCATATGCACTATGATGCTCAAAATCCTTTTGGAATTCGGGTATCATAGTCCCAAGCATGAGGCAAGAAACTTGCAACGAATCGGTGCAATATTTCTCCCAATAAGCCATGCCTTCCGTATCATCCTCGTCCAGTTGATCGGGAATGGGGTCTTCCAACACATACGCCATGTCCTCTAGTTTGAGGAAAATTCTTAGATTGCGGAACCAATCCATGAAGTTCGTATGGTTGAGTTTTTCTTTTTCGAAGATTGACCTCAACGATAGGTTGTTAAAGTTTATTGGTGCATTTGGAATGTTGTTGTTATTGGCGGCCATCTACAAAATTTAACAAAGTTGTTTAAGTATCAATTTTAATTTAACAATCAATACCCTTTAAATCCAATTGATATTTATTAAATTTTAGAATCCAACGGTAAACCAATTTTCAGTTAGGTGACCTTTATCCCGTCATTTGATTTAGCTAGGTAGTCATTGTATGACAATTGCAATCCTTTTGCAACTTCTAAGTTATGAGATCATGCAATCCTTTTGCATGGCATATTAATCCCATCAACGCCTATTTGTTCCTCATGCTTCGGTGACCCTAAGTTCATGATTCCCAAATCAAGTCGTCCTACTTGTGTAAACGTGTAAATTTAACATACAAGTGGTTAGGTGACCTTTATCCCACAAGTGTGCGAAATTCACCTTAATCATATTAGTTTGCTCATAACGGTTAGATGACCTTTATCCCATTATGAGTTCCCTAATATTTTTAAGTGTTGCACAAAAGGATGGTGTTTAACTTGTTAATAGAAGGGATTTTAAGTTTCCATTAATTCTAGTTTAAGAAAACTTTCATGTCATACACCAACATGCATTTAGTGTATGGTTCATTTGAAATCCATTTTCAAGTCTTGTAATTTTAGCCAATTACATGATATAAACCATTTTATATATATGATCCTTATCATGTTGTTAATAACCGTTTATTAATGTCCTTTTAGCCGTTTTTAATTTAATTATTTAAATTGTCATTTTGCATGTCGTTAATAACGTCTAATTTGACCAATTAAATTTCCATTTTAGCTTGTTGTCAACTTGTGTGATTAACTTGTAGCATACAAACATACAATCCACATAATCATACAAAAAAACCACGCATGCAAAATAATTTTGTTCACAATCAAGCCTTTTGATAAGCGTTTTGTTTAGCCGAAAACAAAATGCCACCGGGTAATGGGTCATAACACAAAGTAGGAGATTTTACCACTCCCACTTAATCTTGCATCCAAGTAGATTCTTCTTGTGTTCTTCCTTTGACTTCATCTTTTGCATCTTCATTTTTACAAAATTATATCCTAATACATTTTTCTAAAAAAATGAAAATACAACCTAATCTAATTTACATACCATATATAAAATAAATTACATAACCAAAATAATAATATTACAAACCAAATTGAATGAATATCACAACCACATGAATGAATTAATATTACATACCAAATGAATTATTAATAATCATCCAAACATGCAACCATTCAAACAAAAGGTCAAGGCTTGATTGTGAACTTCAACATACAACAAAATGACCAAAATGGAAGAACCAAAACCCATTTTGGATCCTACAAGAATTCGGCCAAATCCATCCACCCTCCCAAACCCGACAATTTTTGTATTCCATTTTCATGCATGTACTAGGAATGCAAATATAGTGGGTTTAAAGACAATATAAGAAGCATAATCCATAGACCTCGGCTCTAGATACCATTGATGGAATTTAACAACTTTATAATCAACATGTACATGAAGTTTACTAGCTCATAAAACCATTTTATAGTAGTTAAAGAAAGCGGAAGCATGATGATTAGTTCATGTTTATAAGTTTAACCATTTAGTTAAATTCCATGATAATATCAAGTCTTGGATAAATGCTTACAAATATAACAAGTAGAGAAGATATAGGTACCTCCTCAAACTAGTTGAGGGTTGTATACAAAGTTGCAAGATGATGATGAAGATGATGGAAATTAGAGCTTCTAACTGGAAGCCTCAAGCAAGAAATACCCCAAGCAATAACCCCAACACCTATGCCTTTAGTTAGGATTTGTTTTACACTTGATGTGAGCTTGTAAAAACAAACTTAGAACCCCTTTTGAGTCCTAAACAGCCCACGGCCTGGAAATAGCAGCAGGAGCAATTTGTTGCAGTTTTTTACTTGTTGTTTGATGTGTATTGCATGTATATTTTGAGTCAAGACCTTGGTAAACTTATTAAGCATGCACCTAGGAGTTAAGACCTCAAAAGTACCAAAAGGAATAAGCATGGGAGGTCTTCTTGGGTCTACAAAATCTGCCCACATTTACCCATTATTTTATACAAGATGTTAATTTTATAAAACTTGTAAATAATTTTATAAAACTTGTATAAAATAAACATGTACTTGTTACTTGCAATAATTTTATAAACTATTTTATAAAATATAACACAAAATAATTATTTAAACCTATAAATAATTAAATACAAATTATCCAAATAATTTATTTCAAGTAATAACATTTCAGAAAACCGATTTTCTAAAGTTCAAGTGTCGCGTATTAATTTAACGATCGAGTCGTTAAGATTAAATACATATAAAGTGTTGGTAAGATTGTTATTGGGTATGACCCGACTTAGATCAAAACATATTAGCCACGTTAATTTAATATGTCTCTCGGGCATACAAAATACCTTCATCATATACAATCCTAAGGAACATGACATAATACTTTAAACATTATCTATCATGCAAGTCATAAACCGCTTATTAAAACTTAGAGTTGGTTTAAGCCTAGATAACCCTACGGTGGATTATCCAAGTCCCTTAAACCATAGCTCTGATACCAACTTTTAACGCCCTTAAACGATGAACTTTTTTTTTTTTAGATCCCACTATGGGATCCCATCATCCCACTATGGGATCAGGTTCTGATCAAATTTCTTGAAAATCACCTTTAATCCCATTCCGGGATCTTTTAATCCCATTCCGGGATCAGGCCCTGACATGGTAGTTTTTAACCAAATTAACACTTGTGACCCGTTTGACTATCAATGCATAACAACTCCGTTCAAACCTGTTTTAATTGTCATAATACATAAACAAACTTAAACATCTTTTATCTTAATACACTTTTGACCCTTGGCGTTAATAAGCGGTTATCATAAAGCTAGATTCAAATAAAAGACTTGCATACCACTTTCTAAGTGCCGAATGCTCCTCTAAAACCTTGTCGTCCCATACCTTCTCGATGCATAAGAACCTAACAAACATTAACAACATAACGGGATAAGCAATACGCTTAGTGAGTTAATGGTAAGTAAATATCTTAAACTTAAAGCAAAATCACAAACATAATGTAACCATAACCTTCCAACCCGATGGTTAATTTCGTGTTTCGAACTTGATCATCTCGCATCCTAGGCATACATCTAATCTTAGCACATGACATGTACATAGTTCAAGCTTAAAACATTATCATAGATGTGTGTTCAAGATTACACATAACATGGACATCGTCCAAGCTTACACTTAACATGGATATAAATCCAAGCTTACTCTTAACATGGACCCCGTCCAAGCTTACACTTAACATGGATATAAATCCAAGCTTACTCTTAACATGGACCCCGTCTAAGCTTACACTTAACATGGATATAAATCGCTTACACTTAACATGGATATAAATCCAAGCTTACTCTTAACATGGACCCCGTCCAAGCTTATACTTAACATGGATTTAAATTCAAGCTTACTCTTAACATGGACCCCGTCCAAGCTTACACTTAACATGGATATAAATCCAAGCTTATTCTTAACATGGACCCCGTCTAAGCTTACACTTAACATGGATATAAATCGCTTACACTTAACATGGATATAAATCCAAGCTTACTCTTAACATGGACCCCGTCCAAGCTTACACTTAACATGAGTATAAATCCAAGCTTACTCTTAACATGGACTGAAATGTCCCGTTCATATTGATTATAAACGTTCCATATTAATTGATTTCGTCGCGAGGTTTTGACCTCTATATGAGACGTTTTTCAAAGACTGCATTCATTTTTAAAACAATCATAACCTTTATTTTATCTATAAAGGTTTAAAAAGCATTACGTAGATTATCAAATAATGATAATCTAAAATATACCGTTTACACATGACCATTACATAATGGTTTACAATAAGAATATATTACATCAAAAATAAGTTTCTTGAATGCAGTTTTTACATAATATCATACAAGCATGGACTCCAAATCTTGTCCTTATTTTAGTATGCAACAGCGGAAGCTCTTAATAATCACCTGAGAATAAACATGCTTAAAACGTCAACAAAAATGTTGGTGAGTTATAGGTTTAACCTATATATTATCAAATCATAATAATAGACCACAAGATTTCATATTTCAATATACATCCCATACATAGAGATAAAATTCATTCATATGGTGAACACCTGGTAACTGACATTAACAAGATGCATATATAAGAATATCCCCATCATTCCGGGACACCCTTCGGATATGATATAAATTTTGAAGTACTAAAGCATCCGGTACTTTGGATGGGGTTTGTTAGGCCCAATAGATCTATCTTTACGATTCACATCAATTAGGGTGTCTGTTCCCTAATTCTTAGATTACCAGACTTAATAATAAGGGGCATATTCGATTTCGATAATTCAACCATAGAATGTAGTTTCACGTACTTGTGTCTATTTTGTAAATCATTTATAAAACCTGCATGTATTCTCATCCCAAAAATATTAGATTTTAAAAGTGGGACTATAACTCACTTTCATAGATTTTTACTTCGTCGGGAAGTAAGACTTGGCCACTGGTTGATTCACGAACCTATAACAATATATACATATATATCAAAGTATGTTCAAAATATATTTACAACACTTTTAATATATTTTGATGTTTTAAGTTTATTAAGTCAGCTGTCCTCGTTAGTAACCTACAACTAGTTGTCCACAGTTAGATGTACAGAAATAAATCGATAAATATTATCTTGAATCAATCCACGACCCAGTGTATACGTATCTCAGTATTGATCACAATTCAAACTATATATATTTTGGAATCAACCTCAACCCTGTATAGCTAACTCCAACATTCACATATAGAGTGTCTATGGTTGTTCCGAAATATATATAGATGTGTCGACATGATAGGTCGAAACATTGTATACGTGTCTATGGTATCTCAAGATTACATAATATACAATACAAGTTGATTAAGTTATGGTTGGAATAGATTTGTTACCAATTTTCACGTAGCTAAAATGAGAAAAATTATCCAATCTTGTTTTACCCATAACTTCTTCATTTTAAATCCGTTTTGAGTGAATCAAATTGATATGGTTTCATATTGAACTCTATTTTATGAATCTAAACAGAAAAAGTATAGGTTTATAGTCAGAAAAATAAGTTACAAGTCGTTTTTGTAAAGGTAGTCATTTCAGTCGAAAGAACGACGTCTAGATGACCATTTTAGAAAACATACTTCCACTTTGAGTTTAACCATAATTTTTGGATATAGTTTCATGTTCATAATAAAATTCATTTTACCATAATAACAACTTTTAAATCAAAGTTTATCATAGTTTTTAATTAACTAACCCAAAACAGCCCGCGGTGTTACTACGACGGCGTAAATCCGGTTTTACGGTGTTTTTCGTGTTTCCAGGTTTTAAATCATTAAGTTAGCATATCATATAGATATAGAACATGTGTTTAGTTGATTTTAAAAGTAAAGTTAGAAGGATTAACTTTTGTTTGCGAACAAGTTTAGAATTAACTAAACTATGTTCTAGTGATTACAAGTTTAAACCTTCGAATAAGATAGCTTTATATATATGAATCGAATGATGTTATGAACATCATTACTATCTCAATTTCCTTGGATAAACCTACTGGAAATGAGAAAAATAGATCTAGCTTCAAAGGATCCTTGGATGGCTTGAAAGTTCTTGAAGCAGAATCATGACACGAAAACAATTTCAAGTAAGATTTCCACTCGAAATAAGATTGTTATAGTTATAGAAATTGAATTAAAGTTTGAATATGATTATTACCTTGTATTAGAAAGATAACCTACTGTAAGAAACAAAGATTTCTTGATCTTGGATGATTACTTGGAATGGATTTAGAAAACTTGGAAGTAAACTTGCAATCTTGGAAGTATTCTTGATTTTATGAAACTAGAACTTTTGGAATTTATAAAGAACACTTAGAACTTGAAGATAGAACTTGAGAGAGATAAATTAGATGAAGAAAATTGAAGAATGAAAGTGTTTGTAGGTGTTTTTGGTCGTTGGTGTATGGATTAGATATAAAGGATATGTAATTTTGTTTTCATGTAAATAAGTCATGAATGATTACTCATATTTTTGTAATTTTATGAGATATTTCATGCTAGTTGCCAAATTATGGTTCCCACATGTGTTAGGTGACTCACATGGGATGCTAAGAGCTAATCATTGGAGTGTATATACCAATAGTACATACATCTAAAAGCTGTGTATTGTACGAGTACGAATATGGGTGCATACGAGTAGAATTATTGATGAAACTGAATGAGGATGTAATTGTAAGCATTTTTATTAAGTAGAAGTATTTTGATAAGTGTATTGAAGTCTTTCAAAAGTGTATGAATACATATTAAAACACTACATGTATATACATTTTAACTGAGTCGTTAAGTCATCGTTAGTCGTTACATGTAAATGTTGTTTTGAAACCTTTAGGTTAACGATCTTGTTGAATGTTGTTAACCCATTGTTTATTATAACAAATGAGATGTTAAATTATTATATTATCATGATATTATGATATATAATATATCTTAGTATGATATATATACAGTTAAATGTCGTTACAACGATAATCGTTACATATATGTCTCGTTTCGAAATCATTAAGTTAGTAGTCTTATTTTTACATATGTATTTCATTGTTAATACACTTAATAATATATTTACTTATCATTTAACATAATTAACCAAGTGTATCAATATCTTAATATGATTCATATGTACCTAGTAAGACGTTGTTATAACGATAATCGTTATATATATCGTTTTCGAGTTTCTTAAATTAATAGTCTCATTTTTATGTATATAACTCATTGTTAAAATAGCTAATGAGATACATACTTATAATAAAATCATGTTAACTATATATATAACCATATATATGTCATTGTATAGTTTTTACAAGTTTTAACGTTCGTGAATCACCTGTCAACTTGGGTGGTCAATTGTCTATATGAAACCTATTTCAACTAATCAAGTATTAACAAGTTTGATTGCTTAACATGTTGGAAACACTTAATCATGTAAATAACAATTTCATTTAATATATATATAAACATGGAAAAGTTCGGGTCACTACAGTACCTACCCGTTAAATAAATTTCGTCCTGAAATTTTACGCAGTTGGAGGTGTTGACGTATCTTCTGAAAATAAATGCGGGTATTTCTTCTTCATCTGATCTTCACGCTCCCAGGTGAACTAGGGTCCTCTACGAGCATTCCATCGAACCTTAACAATTGGTATCTTGTTTTGCTAAAGTCTTTTAACCTCACGATCCATTATTTCGACGGGTTCTTCGATGAATTGAAGTTTTTCGTTGATTTGGATTTCATCTAATGGAATAGTGTGATCTTCTTTAGCAAAATATTTCTTCAAATTCGAGACGTGGAAAGCATTATGTACAGCCACGAGTTGTTGAGGTAACTCAAGTCGGTAAGCTACTGGTCCGACACGATCTATAATCTTGAATGGTCCAATGTACCTTGGATTTAGTTTCCCCCGTTTACCAAATCGAACAACGCCTTTCCAAGGTGAAACCTTAAGCATGACCATTTCTCCAATTTCAAACTCTATATCTTTTCTTTTACTGTCCGCGTAGCTCTTTTGTCGACTCTGGGCGGTTTTCAATCTTTGTTGAATTTGGATGATTTTCTCGGTAGTTTCTTGTATTTTCTCCGGACCCGTAATCTGTCTATCCCCCACTTCACTCCAACAAATCGGAGACCTACACTTTCTAACATAAAGTGCCTCAAACTGCGCCATCTCAATGCTTGAATGGTAGCTGTTGTTGTAGGAAAATTCTGCTAACGGTAGATGTCGATCCCAACTGTTTCCGAAATCAATAACACAAGCTCGTAGCATATCTTCAAGCATTTGTATCGTCCTTTCACTCTGCCCATCAGTTTGTGGATGATAGGCAGTACTCATGTATAAACGAGTTCCCAATGCTTGCTGTAATGTCTGCCAGAATCTTGAAATAAATTTGCCATCCCTATCAGAGATAATAGAGATTGGTATTCCATGTCTGGAGACGACTTCCTTCAAATACAGTCATGCTAACTTCTCCATCTTGTCATCTTCTCTTATTGGCAGGAAGTGTGCTGACTTGGTGAGACGATCAACTATTACCCAAATAGTATCATAACCACTTGAAGTCCTTGGCAATTTAGTAATGAAATCTATGGTAATGTTTTCCCATTTCCATTTCAGGATTTCAGGTTGTTGTAGTAGACCTGATGGTTTCTGATGTTTAGCTTTGACCTTAGAACACGTCAAACATTCTCCTACATATTTAGCAATATTGGCTTTCATACCTGGCCACCAAAAATGTTTCTTAAGATCCTTGTACATCTTCCCCGTTCCAGGATGTATTGAGTATCTGGTTTTATGAGCTTCTCTAAGTACCATTTCTCTCATATCTCTAAATTTTGGTACCAAATTCTTTCAGCCCTATACCGGGTTCCGTCTTCCCGAATATTAAGATGCTTCTCCGATCCTTTGGGTATTACATCCTTTAAATTTCCCTCTTTTAAAACTCCTTGTTGCGCCTCCTTTATTTGAGTAGTAAGGTTAGTGTGAATCATTATATTCATAGATTTTACTCGAATGAGTTCTCTGTCCTTTCTGCTCAAGGCGTCGGCTACCACATTTGCCTTCCCCGGGTGGTAACGAATCTCAAAGTCGTAATCATTCAACAATTCAATCCACCTACGCTGCCTCATATGAAATGTCCCGTTCTTATTGATTAAAAACGTTCCATATTAATTGATTTCGTTGCGAGGTTTTGACCTCTATATGAGACGTTTTTCAAAGACTGCATTCATTTTAAAACAAACCATAACCTTTATTTCATCAATAAAGGTTTAAAAAGCTTTACGTAGATTATCAAATAATGATAATCTAAAATATCCTGTTTACACATGACCATTACATAATGGTTTACAATACAAATATGTTACAACAAAATAAGTTTCTTGAATGCAGTTTTTACACAATATTATACAAGCATGGACTCCAAATCTCGTCCTTATTTAAGTATGCGACAGCGGAAGCTCTTAATAATCACCTGAGAATAAACATGCTTAAAACGTCAACAAAAATGTTGGTGAGTTATAGGTTTAACCTATATATATCAAATCATAATAATAGACCACAAGATTTCATATTTCAATACACATCCCATACATAGAGATAAAAATCATTCATATGGTGACCACCTGGTAACCGACATTAACAAGATGCATATATAAGAATATCCCCATCATTCCGGGACACCCTTCGTATATGATATAAATTTCGAAGTACTAAAGCATCCGGTACTTTGGATGGGGTTTGTTAGGCCCAATAGATCTATCTTTAGGATTCGCGTCAATTAGGGTGTCTGTTCCCTAATTCTTAGATTACCAGACTTAATAAAAAGGGGCATATTCGATTTCGATAATTTAACCATAGAATGTAGTTTCACGTACTTGTGTCTATTTTGTAAATCATTTATAAAACCTGCATGTATTCTCATCCCAAAAATATTAGATTTTAAAAGTGGGACTATAACTCACTTTCACAGATTTTTACTTCGTCGGGAAGTAAGACTTGGCCACTGGTTGATTCACGAACCTATAACAATATATTCATATATATCAAAGTATGTTCAAAATATATTTACAACACTTTTAATATATTTTGATGTTTTAAGTTTATTAAGTCAGCTGTCCTCGTTAGTAACCTACAACTAGTTGTCCACAGTTAGATGTACAGAAATAAATTGATAAATATTATCTTGAATCAATCCACGACCTAGTGTATACGTATCTCAGTATTGATCACAACTCAAACTATATATATTTTGGAATCAACCTCAACCCTGTATAGCTAACTCCAACATTCACATATAGAGTGTCTATGGTTGTTCCGAAATATATATAGATGCGTCGACATGATAGGTCGAAACATTGTATACGTGTCTATGGTATCTCAAGATTACATAATATACAATACAAGTTGATTAAGTTATGGTTGAAATAGATTTGTTACCAATTTTCACGTAGCTAAAATGAGAAAAATTATCCAATCTTGTTTTACCCATAACTTCTTCATTTTAAATCCGTTTTGAGTGAATCAAATTGCTATGGTTTCATATTGAACTCTATTTTATGAATATAAACATAAAATGTATAGGTTTATAGTCAAAAAAATAAGTTACAAGTCGTTTTTGTAAAGGTAGTCATTTCAGTCGAAAGAACGACGTCTAGATGACCATTTTAGAAAACATACTTCCACTTTGAGTTTAACCATAATTTTTGGATATAGTTTCATGTTCATAATAAAAATCATTTTCTCAGAATAAAAACTTTTAAATCAAAGTTTATCATAGTTTTTAATTAACTAACCCAAAAAAGCCCGCGGTGTTACTACGACGGCGTAAATCCGGTTTTACGGTGTTTTTCGTGTTTCCAGGTTTTAAATCATTAAGTTAGCATATCATATAGATATAGAACATGTGTTTAGTTGATTTTAAAAGTCAAGTTAGAAGGATTAACTTTTGTTTGCGAACAAGTTTAGAATTAACTAAACTATGTTCTAGTGATTTCAAGTTTAAACCTTCGAATAAGATAGCTTTATATGTATGAATTGAATGATTTTATGAACATTATTACTACCTTAAGTTCCTTGGATAAACCTACTGGAAAAGAGAAAAATGGATCTAGCTTCAATGGATCCTTGGATGGCTCGAAGTTCTTGAAGCAGAATCATGACACGAAAACAAGTTCAAGTAAGATCATCACTTGAAATAAGATTGTTATAGTTATAGAAATTGAACCAAATTTTGAATATGATTATTACCTTGTATTAGAATGATAACCTACTGTAAGAAACAAAGATTTCTTGAGGTTGGATGATCACCTTACAAGATTGGAAGTGAGCTAGCAAACTTGAAAGTATTCTTGATTTTATGTAACTAGAAGTTGTAGAATATATGAAGAACACTTAGAACTTGAAGATAGAACTTGAGAGAGATCAATTAGATGAAGAAAATTGAAGAATTAAAGTGTTTGTAGGTGTTTTTGGTCGTTGGTGTATGGATTAGATATAAAGGATATGTAATTTTGTTTTCATGTAAATAAGTCATGAATGATTACTCATATTTTTGTAATTTTATGAGATATTTCATGCTAGTTGCCAAATGATGGTTCCCACATGTGTTAGGTGACTCACATGGGCTGCTAAGAGCTGATCATTGGAGTGTATATACCAATAGTACATACATCTAAAAGCTGTGTATTGTACGAGTACGAATACAGGTGCATACGAGTAGAATTGTTGATGAAACTGAACGAGGATGTAATTGTAAGCATTTTTGTTAAGTAGAAGTATTTTGATAAGTGTATTGAAGTCTTTCAAAAGTGTATAAATACATATTAAAACACTACATGTATATACATTTTAACTGAGTCGTTAAGTCATCGTTAGTCGTTACATGTAAGTGTTGTTTTGAAACCTTTAGGTTAACGATCTTGTTAAATGTTGTTAACCCAATGTTTATAATATCAAATGAGATTTTAAATTATTATATTATCATGATATTATCATGTATGAATATCTCTTAATATGATATATATACATTAAATGTCTTTACAACGATAATCGTTACATATATGTCTCGTTTAAAAATCATTAAGTTAGTAGTCTTGTTTTTACGTATGTAGTTCATTGTTAATATACTTAATGATATGTTTACTTATCATAGTATCATGTTAACTATATATATATATCCATATATATGTCATCATATAGTTTTTACAAGTTTTAACGTTCGTGAATTACCGGTCAACTTGGGTGGTCAATTGTCTATATGAAACATATTTCAATTAATCAAGTCTTAACGATTTTGATTGTTTAACATGTTGGAAACATTTAATCACGTAAATATCAATCTCAATTAATATATATAAACATGGAAAAGTTCGGGTCACTACAGTACCTACCCGTTAAATAAATTTCGTCCCGAAATTTTAAGCTGTTGAAGGTGTTGACGATTCTTCTGGAAATAGATGCGGGTATTTCTTCTTCATCTGATCTTCACGC
Source organism: Rutidosis leptorrhynchoides (assembly GCF_046630445.1). Lineage (NCBI taxonomy): Eukaryota > Viridiplantae > Streptophyta > Magnoliopsida > Asterales > Asteraceae > Rutidosis > Rutidosis leptorrhynchoides. The sequence goes on from NC_092334.1 coordinate 31,103,202, forward strand.
TCCCAGGTGAACTCGGGTCCTCTACGAGCATTCCATCGAACCTTAACAATTGGTATCTTGTTTTGCTTAAGTCTTTTAACCTCACGATCCATTATTTCGACGGGTTCTTCTATGAATTGAAGTTTTTCGTTGATTTGGATTTCATCTAACGGAATAGTGAGATCTTCTTTAGCAAAACATTTCTTCAAATTTGAGACGTGGAAAGTGTTATGTACAGCCGCGAGTTGTTGAGGTAACTCAAGTCGGTAAGCTACTGGTTCGACACGATCAATAATCTTGAATGGTCCAATATACCTTGGATTTAATTTCCCTCGTTTACCAAATCGAACAACGCCTTTCCAAGGTGCAACTTTAAGCATGACCATCTCTCCAATTTCAAATTCTATATCTTTTCTTTTAATGTCAGCGTAGCTCTTTTGTCGACTTTGGGCGGTTTTCAACCGTTTTTGAATTTGGATGATCTTCTGGGTAGTTTCTTGTATAATCTCCGGACCCGTAATCTATCTATCCCCCACTTCACTCCAACAAATCGGAGACCTGCACTTTCTACCATAAAGTGCTTCAAACGGCGCCATCTCAATGCTTGAATGGTAGCTGTTGTTGTAGGAAAATTCTGCTAACGGTAGATGTCGATCCCAACTGTTTCCGAAATCAATAACACATGCTCGTAGCATGTCTTCAAGCGTTTGTATCGTCCTTTCGCTCTGTCCATCAGTTTGTGGATGATAGGCAGTACTCATGTCTAGACGAGTTCCTAATGCTTGCTGTAATGTCTGCCAGAATCTTGAAATAAATCTGCCATCCCTATCAGTGATAATAGAGATTGGTATTCCATGTCTGGAGACAACTTCCTTCAAATACAGTCGTGCTAACTTCTCCATCTTGTCATCTTCTCTTATTGGCAGGAAGTGTGCTGATTTGGTGAGACGATCAACTATTACCCAAATAGTATCAAAACCACTTGCAGTCCTTGGCAATTTAGTGATGAAATCCATGGTAATGTTTTCCCATTTCCATTCCGGGATTTCGGGTTGTTGAAGTAGACCTGATGGTTTCTGATGCTCAGCTTTGACCTTAGAACACATCAAACATTCTCCTACGTATTTAGCAACATCGGCTTTCATACCCGGCCACCAAAAATGTTTCTTGAGATCCTTGTACATCTTCCCCGTTCCAGGATGTATTGAGTATCTGGTTTTATGAGCTTCTCTAAGTACCATTTCTCTCATATCTCCAAATTTTGGTACCCAAATCCTTTCAGCCCTATACCGGGTTCCGTCTTCCCGAATATTAAGATGCTTCTCCGATCCTTTGGGTATTTCATCCTTTAAATTTCCCTCTTTTAAAACTCCTTGTTGCGCCTCCTTTATTTGAGTAGTAAGGTTATTATGAATCATTATATTCATAGATTTTACTCGAATGGGTTCTCTGTCCTTCCTGCTCAAGGCATCGGCTACCACATTTGCCTTCCCCGGGTGGTAACGAATCTCAAAGTCGTAATCATTCAATAATTCAATCCACCTACGCTGCCTCATATTCAGTTGTTTCTGATTAAATATGTGTTGAAGACTTTTGTGATCGGTATATATAATACTTTTGACCCCATATAAGTAGTGCCTCCAAGTCTTTAATGCAAAAACAACCGCGCCTAATTCCAAATCATGCGTCGTATAATTTTGTTCGTGAATCTTCAATTGTCTAGACACATAAGCAATCACCTTCGTTCGTTGCATTAATACACAACTGAGACCTTGCTTTGATGCATCACAATAAATCATAAAATCATCATTCCCTTCAGGCAATGACAATATAGGCGCCGCAGTTAGCTTTTTCTTCAATAACTGAAACGCTTTCTCTTGTTCATCATTCCATTCAAATTTCTTCCCTTTACACGTTAATGCAGTCAAGGGTTTTGCTATTCTGGAAAAGTCTTTGATGAACCTTCTGTAGTAACCAGCTAGTCCTAAAAACTGGCGTATGTGTTTCAGAGTTTTTGGGGTTTCCCACTTTTCAACAGTTTCTATCTTTGCCGGATCCACCTTAATACCTTCTTTGTTCACTATGTGACCAAGGAATTGAACTTCTTCGAACCAAAATGCACACTTTGAAAACTTAGCGTACAATTCTTCCTTCCTCAATACTTCTAACACCTTTCTCAAATGTTCACCGTGTTCTTGGTCATTCTTTGAGTAAATAAGTATGTCATCAATGAAAACAAAGACAAACTTGTCAAGGTATGGTCCACACACTTGGTTCATAAGGTCCATGAACACAGCTGGTGCATTAGTTAAACCAAACGGCATGACCATAAACTCGTAATGACCGTAACGTGTTCTGAAAGTAGTCTTTGGAATATCATCTTCTTTCACCCGCATTTGATGATACCCGAAACGTAAGTCAATCTTTGAATAAACAGACGAGCCTTGTAGTTGATCAAATAAGTCGTCGATTCTCGGTAGTTGGTAGCGGTTCTTGATGGTAAGTTTGTTCAACTCTCGGTAGTCGATACACAACCTGAATGTACCATCTTTCTTCTTGACAAACAAAACAGGAGCTCCCCACGGTGATGTGCTTGGTCGAATGAAACCACGCTCTAAAAGTTCTTGTAATTGGCTTTGCAGTTCTTTCATCTCGCTGGGTGCGAGTCTGTAAGGAGCACGAGCTATTGGTGCAGCTCCTGGTACAAGATCTATTTGAAATTCAACGGATCGATGTGGGGGTAATCCCGGTAATTCTTTCGAAAATACATCGGGAAATTCTTTTGCAATGGGAACATCATTGATGCTCTTTTCTTCAGTTTGTACTTTCTCGACGTGTGCTAGAACAGCATAGCAACCTTTTCTTATTAGTTTTTGTGCCTTCAAATTACTAATAAGATGTAGCTTCGTGTTGCCCTTTTCTCCGTACACCATTAAGGGTTTTCCTTTTTCTCTTATAATGCGAATTGCATTTTTGTAACAAACGATCTCTGCTTTCACTTCTTTCAACCAGTCCATACCGATTATCACATCAAAACTCCCTAACTCTACTGGTATCAAATCAATCTTAAATGTTTCGCTAACCAGTTTAATTTCTCGATTCCGACATATATTATCTGCTAAAATTAATTTACCATTTGCTAATTCGAGTAAAAATTAACTATCCAAAGGCATCAATGGACAACTTAATTTAGCACTAAAATCTCTACTCATATAGCTTCTATCCGTACCCGAATCAAATAAAACGTAAGCAGATTTATTGTCAATAAGAAACGTACCCGTAACAAGCTCCGGGTCTTCCTGTGCCTCTGCCGCATTAATATTGAAAACTCTTCCGCGGCCTTGTCCATTCATGTTCTCCTGGTTCGGGTAATTTCTAATAATGTGGCCCGGTTTTCCACATTTATAACAAACTACATTGGCATAACTTGCTCCGACACTACTTGCTCCGCCATTACTCGTTCCGACACCATTTGTTCCTTTCGTTCTATTAACCCCTGGTCCGTAGACCTCACACTTCGCCGCGCTATGACCATTTCTTTTACACTTGTTGCAAAATTTAGTGCAGAACCCCGAGTGATACTTTTCACACCTTTGGCATAGCTGCTTCTGATTGTTGTTGTTGTTGTTGCGGTTATTATTGTTGTTGGGATGATTGTTGTAGTTGCTGTTGTTGTTGTTGTTGTTATTGTTGTTGTTGTTGTTGTTGTTGTTGTTGTTGTTGTTGTTGTTGTTGTTGTTGTTGTTGTTGTTGTTGTTGTTGTTGTTGTTGTTGTTGTTGTTGTTGTTGTTGTTGTTGTTGTTGTTGTTGTTGTTGTTGTTGTTGTTGTTGTTGTTGTTGTTGTTGTTGTTGTTGTTGTTGTTGTTGTTGTTGTTGTTGGGCCGTTTGTTGTAGTTGCGATTGATGTTGCGATTGTTGGGATAATTGTTGCGATTATTGTTGTAATTGCTGTTGATGTTGTATTGGTGATTCTTATCACCGTTTTCCTCCCACTTTCTTTTGACTTGCTTCACATTGACCTCTTCAGCAGTCTGTTCTTTAATTCTTTCTTCAATCTGGTTCACTAGTTTGTGAGCCATTCTACATGCCTGTTGTATGGAGGCGGGCTCGTGTGAACTTATATCTTCTTGGATTCTTTCCGGTAATCCTTTCACAAACGCGTCGATCTTCTCTTCCTCATCTTCGAATGCTCCCGGACACAATAGGCACAATTCTGTGAATTGTCTTTCGTACGTGGTAATATCAAATCCTTGGGTTCGTAACCCTCTAAGTTCTGTCTTGAGCTTATTGACCTCGGTTCTGGGACGGTACTTCTCGTTCATCAAGTGCTTGAATGCTGACCACGGTAGTGCTTACGCATCGTCTTGTCCCACTTGCTCTAGATAGGTATTCCACCATGTTAACGCAGAACCTGTGAAGGTATGCGTAGCGTACTTCACTTTGTCCTCTTCAGTACACTTACTTATGGCAAACACCGATTCGACCTTCTCGGTCCACCGTTTCAATCCGATCGGTCCTTCGGTTCCATCAAATTCCAAAGGTTTGCAGGCAGTGAATTCTTTGTAGGTGCATCCTACACGATTTCCTGTACTGTTAGATCCAAGGTTATTATTGGTATGTAGCGCAGGCTGTACTGCGGCTATGTTTGAAGCTAGAAAAGTATGGAATTCCTCTTCATTCATATTCACGGTGTGTCGAGTAGTCGGTGCCATTTCCTTCAAAATAGTCAAATGGAACAAGTTAATTATACAGAATATTAAGAGTAGTTAATAGTATTTCGTAGCATAATATGAACTCATTTATAAAAGCTTTTTCTTCATATTAGCGTTTTATAAGTTTAAATTCGGGTAGTACCTACCCGTTAAGTTCATACTTAGTAGCTAATATACAATTGAACTACTACAATTCTATATGAAAAACTGATTATAATAATATTTCACGTTCAAACTTTTACACAATATTTTACAAACTTACAATACCGCTTATTTTACATATAGCATGAAATATAGCACACAATAAATTTGATACAAGATGGTTGTGAAGATAATTCTAGCTTGTACACAAGTCGTTCAGCAAAGACAATAAAGACACGTAATTCATACGTCCAGAAACAAGTCATGCATTCTGGTTTTACTAGGATTACTTCCCATCCTTGGTCTTGTGGAACATAACCGTTATGGCCGTTGATAAGACAGTGTGTTGTAACGTCGTCAAAGGGACGAGGGTTACGTAATGTCCAACAGTCCCGTAACAATCTAAAAACCTCATTTCTTACCCCAATTACCGACTCCGTCACTTGTGGGAACGTTTTGTTTAATAGTTTTAGCCCGATGTTCTTGTTCTCACTTTGGTGAGAAGCGAACATTACTAATCCGTAAGCATAACATGCTTCTTTATGTTGCATGTTAGCCGCTTTTTCTAAATCACGAAGTCCAATATTCGGGTATATTGAGTCAAAATAATTTCTTAACCCATTGTGTAAAATAGCATTTGGGTTCCCTGCAATATATGCGTCAAAGTAAACACATCGTAACTTATGGATTTCCCAATGTGATATCCCCCATCTTTCGAACGAAAGCCTTTTATAAACCAAGGCATTCTTGGAACGTTCTTCGAATGTCTTACAAACTGATCTCGCCTTAAATAGTTGTGCCGAAGAATTCTGACCGACTCTAGACAAGATTTCATCAATCATGTCTCCGGGTAGGTCTCTTAAAATATTGAGTTGTCTATCCATTTTGTGTTTTTATACTGTAAAATAGACAAGAGTTAGATTCATAAAAAAAAATACTTATTAATACAAGCAATTTTTACATATATCATAAAGCATAAGCACACTATATTACATATATTACACCACACAAATACAACTATCTTATTCTGACTCGCTTGTTTCTTCTTCTTCGGTTTTGGTTCGTTTTGCCAAGTTTCTAGGGATATATGATGTTCCCCTAATACGAGCCGTCGTTTTCCACATTGGTTTAGAAAAACCTGGTGGTTTAGAGGTTCCCGGGTCATTGTTACAACTTAAGGACTTCGGGGGTTGACGATACATATAAAGTTCATCGGGGTTGGAATTAGATTTCTCTATTTTTATGCCCTTTCCCTTATTATTTTCTTTTGCCTTTTTAAATTCAGTTGGGGTAATTTCTATAACATCATCGGAATTCTCGTCGGAATCTGATTCATCGGAGAATTGGTAATCCTCCCAATATTTTGCTTCCTTGGCGGAAACACCATTGACCATAATTAACCTTGGTCGGTTGGTTGAGGATTTTCTTTTACTTAACCGTTTTATTATTTCCCCCACCGGTTCTATTTCTTCATCCGGTTCCGATTCTTCTTCCGGTTCCGGTTCCGATTCTTCTTCCGGTTCCGACTCTTCTTCCGGTTCCTCCTCGGGAACATGTGAATCAGTCCACGAATCATTCCAATTTACATTTGACTCTTCATTATTATTAGGTGAGTCAATGGGGCTTGTTCTAGAGGTAGACATCCATCACATAATATCAAACGCGTTAAGAGATTAATATATCACATAATATTCACATGTTAAAAATATATAGTTTCCAACAAAATTTGTTAAGCAATCATTTTTCAAGTAAACACGGTCGAAGTCCAGACTCACTAATGCATCCTAACAAACTCAATAAGACACACTAATGCAAAATTCTGGTTCTCTAAGACCAACGCTCGGATACCAACTGAAATGTCCCGTTCTTATTGATTAAAAACGTTCCATATTAATTGATTTCGTTGCGAGGTTTTGACCTCTATATGAGACGTTTTTCAAAGACTGCATTCATTTTAAAACAAACCATAACCTTTATTTCATCAATAAAGGTTTAAAAAGCTTTACGTAGATTATCAAATAATGATAATCTAAAATATCCTGTTTACACACGACCATTACATAATGGTTTACAATACAAATATGTTACAACAAAATAAGTTTCTTGAATGCAGTTTTTACACAATATTATACAAGCATGGACTCCAAATCTCGTCCTTATTTAAGTATGCGACAACGGAAGCTCTTAATAATCACCTGAGAATAAACATGCTTAAAACGTCAACAAAAATGTTGGTGAGTTATAGGTTTAACCTATATATATCAAATCATAATAATAGACCACAAGATTTCATATTTCAATACACATCCCATACATAGAGATAAAAATCATTCATATGGTGAACACCTGGTAACCGACATTAACAAGATGCATATATAAGAATATCCCCATCATTCCGGGACACCCTTCGGGTATGATATAAATTTTGAAGTACTAAAGCATCCGGTACTTTGGATGGGGTTTGTTAGGCCCAATAGATCTATCTTTAGGATTCGCGTCAATTAGGGTGTCTGTTCCCTAATTCTTAGATTACCAGACTTAATAAAAAGGGGCATATTCGATTTCGATAATTCAACCATAGAATGTAGTTTCACGTACTTGTGTCTATTTTGTAAATCATTTATAAAACCTGCATGTATTCTTATCCCAAAAATATTAGATTTTAAAAGTGGGACTATAACTCACTTTCACAGATTTTTACTTCATCGGGAAGTAAGACTTGGCCACTGGTTGATTCACGAACCTATAACAATATATACATATATATCAAAGTATGTTCAAAATATATTTACAACACTTTTAATATATTTTGATGTTTTAAGTTTATTAAGTCAGCTGTCCTCGTTAGTAACCTACAACTAGTTGTCCACAGTTAGATGTACAGAAATAAATCGATAAATATTAACTTGAATCAATCCACGACCCAGTGTATACGTATCTCAGTATTGATCACAACTCAAACTATATATATTTTGGAATCAACCTCAACCCTGTATAGCTAACTCCAACATTCACATATAGAGTGTCTATGGATGTTCCGAAATATATATAGATGTGTCGACATGATAGATCAAAACATTGTATACGTGTCTATGGTATCTCAAGATTACATAATATACAATACAAGTTGATTAAGTTATGGTTGGAATAGATTTGTTACCAATTTTCACGTAGCTAAAATGAGAAAAATTATCCAATCTTGTTTTACCCATAACTTCTTCATTTTAAATCCGTTTTGAGTGAATCAAATTGCTATGGTTTCATATTGAACTCTATTTTATGAATCTAAACATATAATGTATAGGTTTATAGTCAGAAAAATAAGTTACAAGTCATTTTTGTAAAGGTAGTCATTTCAGTCGAAAGAACGACGTCTAGATGACCATTTTAGAAAACATACTTCCACTTTGAGTTTAACCATAATTTTTGGATATAGTTTCATGTTCATAATAAAAATCATTTTCTTAGAATAACAACTTTTAAATCAAAGTTTATCATAGTTTTTAATTAACTAACCCAAAACAGCCCGCGGTGTTACTACGACGGCGTAAATCCGGTTTTACGGTGTTTTTCGTGTTTCCATGTTTTAAATCATTAAGTTAACATATCATATAGATATAGAACATGTGTTTAGTTGATTTTAAAAGTCAAGTTAGAAGGATTAACTTTTGTTTGCGAACAAGTTTAGAATTAACTAAACTATGTTCTAGTGATTACAAGTTTAAACCTTCGAATAAGATAGCTTTATATGTATGAATCGAATGATGTTATGAACATCATTACTACCTTAAGTTCCTTGGATAAACCTACTGGAAAAGAGAAAAATGGATCTAGGTTCAATGGATCCTTGGATGGCTCGAAGTTCTTGAAGCAGAATCATGACACGAAAACAAGTTCAAGTAAGATCATCACTTGAAATAAGATTGTTATAGTTATAGAAATTGAACCAAAGTTTGAATATGATTATTACCTTGTATTAGAATGATAACCTACTGTAAGAAACAAAGATTTCTTGAGGTTGGATGATCACCTTACAAGATTGGAAGTGAGCTAGCAAACTTGAAAGTATTCTTGATTTTATGTAACTAGAACTTGTAGAATATATGAAGAACACTTAGAACTTGAAGATAGAACTTGAGAGAGATCAATTAGATGAAGAAAATTGAAGAATGAAAGTGTTTGTAGGTGTTTTTGGTCATTGGTGTATGGATTAGATATAAAGGATATGTAATTTTGTTTTCATGTAAATAAGTCATGAATGATTACTCATATTTTTGTAATTTTATGAGATATTTCATGCTAGTTGCCAAATGATGGTTCCCACATGTGTTAGGTGACTCACATGGGCTGCTAAGAGATGATCATTGGAGTGTATATACCAATAGTACATACATCTAAAAGCTGTGTATTGTACGAGTACGAATACGGGTGCATACGAGTAGAATTGTTGATGAAACTGAACGAGGATGTAATTGTAAGCATTTTTGTTAAGTAGAAGTATTTTGATAAGTGTATTGAAGTCTTTCAAAAGTGTATAAATACATATTAAAACACTACATGTATATACATTTTAACTGAGTCGTTAAGTCATCGTTAGTCGTTACATGTAAGTGTTGTTTTGAAACCTTTAGGTTAACGATTTTGTTAAATGTTGTTAACCCAATATTTATAATATCAAATGAGATTTTAAATTATTATATTATCATGATATTATCATGTATGAATATCTCTTAATATGATATATATACATTAAATGTCTTTACAACGATAATCGTTACATATATGTCTCGTTTAAAAATCATTAAGTTAGTAGTCTTGTTTTTACATATGTAGTTCATTGTTAATATACTTAATGATATGTTTACTTATCATAGTATCATGTTAACTATATATATATCCATATATATGTCATCATATAGTTTTTACAAGTTTTAACGTTCGTGAATCACCGGTCAACTTGGGTGGTCAATTGTCTATATGAAACATATTTCAATTAATCAAGTCTTAACGAGTTTGATTGTTTAACATGTTGGAAACATTTAATCATGTAAATATCAATCTCAATTAATATATATAAACATGGAAAAGTTCGGGTCACTACATCATATTCAGTTATTTCTGATTAAATATGTGTTGAAGACTTTTGTGGTCGGTATATATAATACTTTTGACCCCATATAAGTAGTGCCTCCAAGTCTTTAATGCAAAAACAACCGCTCCTAATTCCAAATCATGCGTCGTATAATTTTGCTCGTGAATCTTCAATTGTCTAGACGCATAAGCAATCACCTTCGTCCGTTGCATTAATACACAACCGAGTCCTAGCTTTGATGCATCACAATAAATCACAAAATCATCATTCCCTTCAGGCAATGACAATATAGGTGCCGTAGTTAGCTTTTTCTTCAATAATTGAAACGCCTTCTCTTGTTCATCCTTCCATTCAAATTTCTTCCCTTTATGCGTTAATGCAGTCAAGGGTTTTGCTATTTTGGAGAAATCTTGGATGAATCTTCTGTAGTAACCAGCCAATCCTAAAAATTGACGTATATGCTTAGGAGTTTTTGGGGTTTCCCACTTTTCAACGGTTTCGATCTTTGCCGGGTCCACCTGTATACCTTCTTTGTTCACTATGTGACCGAGGAATTGAACTTCTTCCAACCAAAATGCACACATTGAAAACTTAGCTTACAGTTTTTCTTTCCTCAATACTTCTAGCACTTTTCTCAAATGTTCTTCGTGCTCTTGATCATTCTTTGAGTAAATAAGTATGTCATCGATGAAAACAATGACAAACTTGTCAAGATATGGCCCACACACTCGGTTCATAAGGTCCATGAACACAGCTGGTGCGTTAGTCAATCCAAACGGCATAACCATAAACTCGTAATGACCATAACGCGTCCTAAAAGCAGTTTTTGGAATATCATCCTCCTTTACTCGCATTTGATGATATCCAGAACGTAAATCGATCTTCGAATAAACCGACGAGCCTTGTAGTTGATCAAATAAGTCGTCAATTCTCGGCAGTGGATAACGGTTTTTGATGGTAAGTTTGTTCAACTCTCTGTAGTCAATACACAACCTAAATGTACCATCCTTCTTCTTGACAAACAAAACAGGAGCTCCCCATGGTGATGTGCTTGGTCGAATGAAATCACGTTCTAATAGTTCTTGCAGTTGGCTTTGCAGTTCTTTCATCTCGCTGGGTGCGAGTCTATAAGGGGCACGAGCTATTGGTGCAGCTCCTGGTACAAGATCTATTTGAAATTCAACAGATCGATGTGGAGGTAGTCCCGGTAATTCTTTTGGAAATACATCGGAAAATTCTTTTGCGACGGGAACATCATTGATGCTATTTTCTTCGGTTTGTACTTTCTTGACGTGTGATAGAACAGCATAGCAACCTTTTCTTATTAGTTTTTGTGCCTTCAAATTACTAATAAGATGTAGCTTCATGTTGCTCTTTTCTCCGTACACCATTAAGGGTTCTCCTTCTTCTCGTACAATGCGAATTGCATTTTTGTAACAAACGATCTCTGTTTTCACTTCTCTTAACCAGTCCATACCGATTATCACATCAAAACTCCCTAACTCTACTGGTATCAAGTCAATCTTAAATGTTTCGCTAACCAGTTTAATTTCTCGATTCCGAAATATATTATCTGCTGAAATTAATTTACCATTTGCTAATTCGAGTAAAAAATTACTATCCAAAGGCGCCAATGGGCAACTTAATTTAGCATAAAATTCTCTACTCATATAGCTTCTATCCGCACCCGAATCAAATAATACATAAGCAGATTTATCGTCAATAAGAAACGTACCCGTAACAAGCTCCGGGTCTTCCTGTGCCTCTGCCGCATTAATATTGAAAACTCTTCCGCGGCCTTGTCCATTCGTGTTCTCCTGGTTCGGGATATTTCTAATAATGTGGCCCAGTTTTCCACATTTATAACAAACTACATTGGCATAACTTGCTTTGACACTACTTGCTCCACCATTACTCGTTCCGACACCATTTGTTCCTTTCGTTCTGTTAACCCCTGGTCCGTAGACTTCACACTTCACCGCACTATGACCATTTCTTTTACACTTGTTGCAAAATTTGGTGCAGAACCCCGAGTGATACTTTTCACACTTTTGGCATAGCTGCTTCTGATTATTGTTGTTGTTGCGGTTGTTATTGTTGTTGGGATGATTGTTATAGTTGTTGTTGTTGTTGTTGTTGTTGTTGTTGTTGTTGTTGTTGTTGTTGTTGTTGTTGTTGTTGTTGTTGTTGTTGTTGTTGTTGTTGTTGTTGTTTGTTGTAGTTGCGATTGATGTTGCGATTGTTGGGATAGTTGTTGCGATTATTGTTGTAATTGATGTTGTTGTTGTATTGGTGATTCTTATCACCGTTTTCCTCCCACTTTCTTTTGACTTGCTTCACATTAGCCTCTTCAGCTGCCTGTTCTTTAATTCTTTCCTCAATCTAGTTCACTAGTTTGTGAGCCATTCTACATGCCTGTTGTATGGAGGCGGGCTCGTGTGAACTTATATCTTCTTGGATTCTTTCCGGTAATCCTTTCACAAACGCGTCGATCTTCTTTTCCTCATCTTCGAACGCTCCCGGACACAATAGGCACAATTCTGTGAATCGTCTTTCGTACGTGGTAATATCAAATCCTTGGGTTCGTAACCCTCTAAGTTCTGTCTTGAGCTTGTTGACCTCGGTTCTGGGACGGTACTTCTCGTTCATCAAGTGCTTGAATGCTGACCACGGTAGTGCGTACGCATCATCTTGTCCCACTTGCTCTAGATAGGTATTCCACCATGTTAACGCAGAACCTGTGAAGGTATACGTAGCGTACTTCACTTTGTCCTCTTCAGTACACTTACTTATGGCAAACACCGATTCGACCTTCTCGGTCCACCATTTCAATCCGATCGGTCCTTCGGTTCCATCAAATTCCAACGGTTTGCAGGCAGTGAATTCTTTGTAGGTGCATCCTACACGATTTCCTGTACTGCTAGATCCAAGGTTATTGTTGGTATGTAGCGCAGCCTGTACTGCGGCTATGTTTGCAGCAAGAAAGGTACGAAATTCCTCTTCGCTCATATTCATGGTTTGTCGAGTAGTCGGTGCCATTTCCTTCAAATAGTCAAATGAAACAAGTTAATCATACAGAATATTAAGAGTAGTCAATAGTATCTCGTAGCATAATATGAACTCATTTATAAAAGCTTTTTCTTCATATTAGCGTTTTATAAGTTTAAATTCGGGTAGTACCTACCCGTTAAGTTCATACTTAGTAGCTAATATACAATTCAACTACTACAATTCTATAGGAAAAACTTATTATAATAATATTTCGCGTTCAAACTTTTCACAATATTTTACAAACTTACAATACCGCTTATTTTACATATAACATGAAATATAGCACACAATAACTTTGATACAAGATTGTTGTGAAGATAATTCTAGCTAGTACAAAAGTCGTTCAACAAAGGCAATAAAGACACGTAATTCATACGTCCAGAAACAAGTCATGCATTCTGGTTTTACTAGGACTACTTCCCATCCTTGGTCTTGTGGAACATAACCGTTATGGCCGTTGATAAGACAGCGTGTTGTAACGTCGTCAAAGGGACGAGGGTTACGTAATTACCAACAGTCTCGTAATAACCTAAAAACCTCATTTCTTACCCCAATTACCGACTCCGTCACTTGTGAGAACGTTTTGTTTAATAGTTGTAGCCCGATGTTCTTTTTCTCACTTTGGTGAGAAGCGAACATTACTAACCCGTAAGCATAGCATGCTTCTTTATGTTGCATGTTAGCCGCTTTTTCTAAATCATGAAGTCCTATATTCGGATACATTGAGTCAAAATAATTTCTTAACCCGTTGCGTAAAATAGCATTTGGGTTCTGTGATGACCCGGAAATTTCCGATCAAATTTAAACTTTAATCTTTATATGTTTCCGACACGATAAGCAAAATTTGTAATGTTGAGTCTCGAAAGTTTTGAAATCTAATTACCCTTTTGACTATTCCCGACGATTCACGAACAAATATTTATATTTATATATATATATATATATATATATATATATATATATATATATATATATATGTAAGAAAATATGATAAAAATAAAAAAATATAATTATATATGTAAAACAAAATACCAAAATAATTGTGTTGTAATTTACAATAGGTCTATATATAAATAGATATAATTTTCATGAATAATTATTATCAAATGTATATTGTGTATAAATATTAAATTATATATTATATAATTAGTAAACATTACATAAGTAAATAATGGTAACATAAATATATTAAAAGTAATTACAATTTACAGAATAGTAGATATAGTAATAGTATTATCACTTTCATTATCATTATTAATATTAATATCAATCTTAATATTATTATTATTAATATTGTTATAATTGTAATTAAAAATTATGATTAACATAATAAAGATGATAAATATAAATCTTATTATAAGAATTATTAAAACTAAAATCTTAATTATTATTATGATTACTTATTATTGTTACTAAAAATCATCATTCTTGGTTAAAATTATCTTATTTAGTTATAACTATTATCTTTATCAATATTATTAGTTATATGAACATTATTATTAACATTATTTTTTATAAATATTATTATCAGTATTATTATTTATTATTATTAATATAATTATTATTATTATTATTATTATTATTAATGTTACTATTATTTATTAATAATTAAACCGTAATATATAATCTATAAATTAGGAGAAATGGTACGATTCAATTTAGTGAATGTAGCAAATGAATCATTCCAAATTTGTTACACATCATAATCGTTAGTACAGATTTGGTAGAAATCATATTCGCCTTTTACATTTTTTTATCTATTTCTTTTGTACTAATGGATACTCTGGTCGAGCTATCTTACTAACATAAACAATTGCAGTCAGTAAGAAGTACCAATCAACTTTACATTATCAATTAGCAATCCCTATTACCTTTAACAATTTTCATTTAAATGAATTTAAAATAGAATACAAGCAACACAGACCATAAGATGAAATAAAAGAAACCATCGACCTTCACTTCACCACCCAACACACATCCATCACCATACACTCTTCTTTCATCTCTCTCTCCTCTCAAACCCACGAAGACTCGCTACTAACCTGTTTCTGTTTCGATGACAAACACACAACCATCTTCTACCACTATTTCGAAATCATTATCTTCAAACAACACCAACACCCTTATAGACTGCTGCTATCACGCCTATTCTGTACGAATTAAAACCTCAAACAAAACCCATACTACCACCACTGGACACCTACAACCACATCACTACACCCGTAGCTGCACCTCTTTCTTCTTCTTATTTAAAAATCACTTTGAAACCGCCACGAATTTCTGTTGCAGCTGAACGCATCACCACCATTAATCTGCTATAACAGTTTGCTTGTTCCTTATTTCTTCTATGATCAAACACAGCCCTCAAAACAAAGTTACAAAAGTAACTATATGTTCTGAAATGAAAGAAAACTTGCTGAAGATTGTTAAATAAAATTGAAGTGGAAGAAAAAGAAACGTTATTATATTGAGAGGAAAAAGTGAAAGTAAACATCAAAGCAAGTGGGTGTCATGATTCAAGTAATTGATGGGTAACGGCTAACACCTTGTTTATTTAAACAGATTTTTTTTAAGAACCTTGCTGGCCAAATTGTTCCACTACGGGCCACCCACTCATCTTGTCGAACACTTTAATATGAAGTATCCAAAGAAAACTTATGATTGCCAATGCACTTTAAATTATTCTTGCCAACCCACTTATCCCACGCTTCTAATCTGGTTCCATGTTAAAAACACGCAGATATATGATGCATGATTATGAACCCTTTTTGTCTAGTGAGCTGCTACATGGGCCGTGATCTTTGTTTTGATGATTGGGCCGTAATACTTTTCATTTGTGGGCCGTGAGGGAAATAAAACCACAAAGGGATCAAATTAATTACGGGTGCAGTGGGATAAATATGAGGATTAGGATGATAAATATAATATCACGTTTAAGATAAGGATGGGTAACATTTAGGATAATTGATGATGATGATTACGGGATAATATTGATTAGAATGAGGAAGGTCCGAAAACTTTGAAGAATGAATGATGATAATAGGCGGTGTTAATGATACATGATGATGTGATTTATGTGTAGATGATATTAGTGATCGTTACATACGATAATAATTATGTGATAAGTGATGATGAATATGGTGTTGTTGTTGATGATGATTTAATTAGAATGATAATGAAGATGTAAGTGGGTTTTGTTGTGGAAGAAGAAGAACATAGAAAACACGAGTTAGATAGATTTAATTATCAATTATAACAGAAAACAATAAGCAGAGGATTGGTTAGTCTTGTGTTTGGGGAACGAGAGGTCTTGGGTTCGAGCCCAAGCTCTGGCATTTTTTTTAAAAAAAAAAAGAAGAAAAAGGGGAAAGAGTATTATACTGGTTAAATGGATTTGGTTAGCAAATTATAACAGAAAAACATGGAATGGTTCATTGGTTTGGAAGTTATTGGGGTAGCGGGACGTCGCGGGTTCAAACCCGGACTTGGGCATTTTTTTTAGAACTACTTCTTTGAGGTAGTTATTCACTTATTTATTTATTCAAATTATTATTATGATCATTATTATCAATATGATTATTTTTATTATTATTAAGTATTAGTATTATCATTATTAAGTAAATAATATAGAAGTATTATGGCATAATTATAATTATTATTATTATTATTATTATCAATTCATTATTAGGAATATAGGTATTATTATTATTATTATTATTATAATCAATATTATTATCATTATAAGTATTATTATTTTTAGTATAATAATTATTATTATTATCATTTTTAAGTATATTTACTAATATTATTATTATAAAATGATACAAATTTTTATTTATTATTATTAATATTATTTTATCAAATAATTTTTGGTTATATAATACTATAACTAATACATAAAATATATCTATATTAACATCTTATGTTAAATACTACTTATTTAGTTAAAGTACATAAAATAGAAATATTTAAATTAGTTATTAATGAAATATAAAATTAATTCAAATAACAATTATATCTTTAACAATATATAAATTCGTTCGATTACAATTAATTGTGTTAATATATATATAAATAATATAGGTTCGTGAATCCGAGGCCAACCCTGCATTTTTCAGTTGTGCAATGTCGTCATATGTATTTTTACTACAAAATACAGTATGGTGAGTTCATTTGCTCCCTTTTACTCTTTACATTTTTGGGACTGAGAATACATGCGCTGTTTTTTACAACTGCTTTATTAAATGCTTTTGAAATATATTTTGAACTGCGAATACATGAAATGCTTTTATAAATGTTTGACGAGATAGACACAAGCAAAACATTCCTCGAATGAATTATTATGCAGACAGAAGTTTTGCGGATTATTATTGAATTATGTGGACATGATAATTGCCACCATTGAATTATGTGGACATGATAATTGCCACCATTGAATTATGTAGACATGATAATTTCCACCATTGAATTATGTGGACATGATAATTGCCACCATTGAATTATGTGGACATGATAATTGCTACCAATTGATGTGAATGTTATGTATCGAGAGAATGACTTTTATACACAGGTTATGTGTATTATATTTTGTGCACGAGATATGTGTACGGTTACTAAGATTTATGAAAGATGATTTCGTACACGAGAAATGTGTACTGTATTTAAAAGATATCGCATGTACATTACAGGTGGGTATAGGATTCGGGCCCATTTGTACCATGCAACATTTAAATCTTGTGGTCTATCAAAATGATGAATTTTATTGTTTTATGATAAACCTATGAACTCACCAACCTTTTGGTTGACACTTGAAAGCATGTTTATTCTCAGGTATGAAAGAAATCTTCCGTTGTGTATTTGCTCATTGTAAAGACATTATTTGGAGTCGATCATCGCAATGGAACCAGATGTTGGTGACTTCGTCCAGACAAATTAGGACGGGGTATGAAAGGTTCCCCGCAATATATGCGTCAAAGTAAACACATCGTAACTTATGGGTTTCCCATTGTGATATCCCCCATCTTTCAAACAAAAGTATCTTATAAACCAAGACATTCTTGGAACGTTCTTCGAATGTCTTACAAACTAATTTCGCCGTAAATAGTTGTGCCGAAGAATTCTGACCGACTCTAGACAAGATTTCATCAATCATGTTTCCGGGTAGGTCTCTTAAAATATTGGGTTGTCTATCAATTTTGTGTTTTTATACTGTAAAATAGACAAGAGTTAGATTCATAAAAAAAAAAATACAATTTTTACATATATCATAAAGCATAAGCACACTATATTACATATATTACACCACACGAATACAACTATCTTATTCCGACTCGCTCGTTTCTTCTTCTTCGGTTTTGGTTCATTTTTGCCAAGTTTCTAGGGATATATGATGTTCCCCTAATACGAGCCGTCATTTTCCACATTGGTTTAGAAAAACATGGTGGTTTAGAGGTTCCCGGGTTATTGCCATAACTTAAGAAATACGGGTGTTGACGATACATATAAAGTTCATCGGGTTTGGAATCAAATTTCTCCATTTTTATGCCCTTTCCCTTATTGTTCTCTTTTGCCTTATTAAATTGTGTTGGGGTAATTTCTATAACATCATCGGAATCCTTGTCGGGATCCGATTCATCGGAGAATTGATAATCCTCCCAATACTTTGCTTCCTAGGCGGAAACACCATTGACCATAATTAACTTTGGTCGGTTGGTTGAGGATTTTCTTCTACTTAACCGTTTTATTATTTCCCCCACTGGTTCTATTTCCTCCTCCGGTTCCTCCTCTTCCGGTTCTGATTCTTCTTCCGGTTCTGATTCTTCTTCCGGTTCTTCTTCGGGAACTTGTGAATCAGTCCAATATATATTCGACTCTTCGTTATTATTAGGTGAGTCAATGGGATTTGTGCTAGAGGTAGACATCTATCACACAATATCAAACATGTTAAGAGATTAATATATCACATAATATTCACATGTTAAAAATATATAGTTTCCAACAAAATTTGTTAAGCAATCATTTTTCAAGTAAACACGGTCGAAGTCCAGACTCACTAATGCATCCTAACAAACTCGATAAGACACACTAATGCAAATTTTCTGGTTCTCTAAGACCAACGCTCGGATACCAACTGAAATGTTCCGTTCATATTGATTATAAACGTTCCATATTAATTGATTTCGTCGCGAGGTTTTGACCTCTATATGAGACATTTTTCAAAGACTGCATTCATTTTTAAAACAACCATAACCTTTATTTTATCTATAAAGGTTTAAAAAGCATTACGTAGATTATCAAATAATGATAATCTAAAATATACCGTTTACACACGACCATTACATAATGGTTTACAATAAGAATATATTACATCAAAAATAAGTTTCTTGAATGCAGTTTTTACATAATATCATACAAGCATGGACTCCAAATCTTGTCCTTATTTTAGTATGCAACAGCGGAAGCTCTTAATAATCACCTGAGAATAAACATGCTTAAAACGTCAACAAAAATGTTGGTGAGTTATAGGTTTAACCTATATATTATCAAATCATAATAATAGACCACAAGATTTCATATTTCAATATACATCCCATACATAGAGATAAAATTCATTCATATGGTGAACACCTGGTAACCGACATTAACAAGATGCATATATAAGAATATCCCCATCATTCCAGGACACCCTTCGGATATGATATAAATTTCGAAGTACTAAAGCATCCGGTACTTTGGATGGGGTTTGTTAGGCCCAATAGATCTATCTTTAGGATTCGCGTCAATTAGGGTGTCTGTTCCCTAATTCTTAGATTACCAGACTTAATAATAAGGGGCATATTCGATTTCGATAATTCAACCATAGAATGTAATTTCACGTACTTGTGTCTATTTTATAAATCATTTATAAAACCTGCATGTATTCTCATCCCAAAAATATTAGATTTTAAAAGTGGGACTATAACTCACTTTCACATATTTTTATTTCGTCGGGAAGTAAGACTTGGCCACTGGTTGATTCACGAACCTATAACAATATATACATATATATCAAAGTATGTTCAAAATATATTTACAACACTTTTAATATATTTTGTTGTTTTAAGTTTATTAAGTCAGCTGTCCTCGTTAGTAACCTACAACTAGTTGTCCACCGTTAGATGTACAGAAATAAATCGATAAATATTATCTTGAATCAATCCACGATCCAGTGTATACGTATCTCAGTATTGATTACAACTCAAACTATATATATTTTGGAATCAACCTCAACCCTGTATAGCTAACTCCAACATTCACATATAGAGTGTCTATGGTTGTTCCGAAATATATATAGATATGTCGACATGATAGGTCGAAACATTGTATACGTGTCTATGGTATCTCAAGATTACATAATATACAATACAAGTTGATTAAGTTATGGTTGGAATAGATTTGTTACCAATTTTCACGTAGCTAAAATGAGAAAAATTATCCAATCTTTTTTACCCATAACTTCTTCATTTTAAATCCGTTTTGAGTGAATCAAATTGCTATGGTTTCATATTGAACTCTATTTTATGAATCTAAACAGAAAAAGTATAGGTTTATAGTCGGAAAAATAAGTTACAAGTCATTTTTATAAAGGTAGTCATTTCAGTCGAAAGAACGACGTCTAGATGACCATTTTAGAAAACATACTTCCACTTTGAGTTTAACCATAATTTTTGGATATAGTTTCATGTTCATAATAAAAATCATTTTCCCAGAATAACAACTTTTAAATCAAAGTTTATCATAGTTTTTAATTAACTAACCCAAAACAGCCCGCGGTGTTACAACGACGGCGTAAATCCGATTTTACGGTGTTTTTCGTGTTTCCAGGTTTTAAATCATTAAGTTAGTATATCATATAGATATAGAACATGTGTTTAGTTGATTTTAAAAGTCAAGTTAGAAGGATTAACTTTTATTTGCGAACAAGTTTAGAATTAACTAAACTATGTTCTAGTGATTACAAGTTTAAACCTTCGAATACGATAGCTTTATATGTATGAATCGAATGATGTTATGAACATCATTACTATCTCAAGTTCCTTGGATAAAGCTACTGGAAATGATAAAAATAGATCTAGCTTCAAAGGATCCTTGGATGGCTTGAAAGTTCTTGAAGCAGAATCATGACACGAAAACAATTTCAAGTAAGATTTCCACTCGAAATAAGATTGTTATAGTTATAGAAATTGAATTAAAGTTTGAATATGATTATTACCTTGTATTAGAAAGATAACCTACTGTAAGTAACAAAGGTTTCTTGATCTTGGATGATTACTTGGAATGGATTTAGAAAACTTGGAAGTAAACTTGCAATCTTGGAAGTATTCTTGATTTTATGAAACTAGAACTTTTGGAATTTATGAAGAACACTTAGAACTTGAAGATAGAACTTGAGAGAGATCAATTAGATGAAGAAAATTGAAGAATGAAAGTGTTTGTAGGTGTTTTTGGTCGTTGGTGTATGGATTAGATATAAAGGATATGTAATTTTGTTTTCATGTAAATAAGTCATGAATGATTACTCATATTTTTGTAATTTTATGAGATATTTCATTCTAGTTGCCAAATGATGGTTCCCACATGTGTTAGGTGACTCACATGGGCTGCTAAGAGCTGATCATTGGAGTGTATATACCAATAGTACATACATCTAAAAGCTGTGTATTGTACGAGTACGAATACGGGTGCATACGAGTAGAATTGTTGATGAAACTGAACGAGGATGTAATTGTAAGAATTTTTGTTAAGTAGAAGTATTTTGATAAGTGTATTGAAGTCTTTCAAAAGTGTATGAATACATATTAAAACACTACATGTATATACATTTTAACTGAGTCGTTAAGTCATCGTTAGTCGTTACATGTAAATGTTGTTTTGAAACCTTTAGGTTAACGATCTTGTTGAATGTTGTTAACCCATTGTTTATTATAACAAATGAGATGTTAAATTGTTATATTATCATGATATTATGATATATAATATATCTTAGTATGATATATATACAGTTAAATGTCGTTACAACGATAATCGTTACATATATGTCTCGTTTTGAAATCATTAAGTTAATAGTCTTATTTTTACATATGTATTTCATTGTTAATACACTTAATAATATATTTACTTATCATTTAACATAATTAACCAAGTGTATCAATATCTTAATATGATTCATATGTACCTAGTAAGACGTTGTTATAACGATAATCGTTATATATATCGTTTTCGAGTTTCTTAAATTAATAGTCTCATTTTTATGTATATAACTCATTGTTAAAATACCTAATAAGATACATACTTATAATAAAATCATGTTAACTATATATATAACCATATATATGTCATCGTATAGTTTTTACAAGTTTTAACGTTCGTGAATCACCGGTCAACTTGGGTGGTCAATTGTCTATATGAAACCTATTTCAACTAATCAAGTCTTAACAAGTTTGATTGCTTAACATGTTGGAAACACTTAATCATGTAAATAACAATTTCATTTAATATATATATATATATATATATATATATATATATATATATATATATATATATATATATATATATATATATATATAAACATGGAAAAGTTCGGGTCACTACATGGACCCCGTCCAAGCTTACACTTAATATGAATATAAATCCAAGCTTATCACGTGATATGGACATAGACATAAAGTCTAAGCTTTACACCTTGACATAGACACAAAGTCTAAGCTTTTTGCCTTATAATAGACATGAAGTCTAAGCTTTGCACTTTGACATAGATGAAAAGTCTAAGCTTTACCTAGTGAACTTAATCGTCACTCTCTTGCACGGATGCAATCCGGGAGCATTAAGTCATCCATATCATCCTATCTCGTATTCAAAACAACCACAAGTACACTTCTATAATTAAACTCAAAAAAACATAGAATAATCATAAACATCTCTTTTACATAACTTATGATCATGGATCCCATGATCACCCTTGACCCGCCCATATTACCCCCATATAACTTACCTTGATTAGAGCACTCCCTTGATTGGTTGAAGTTCTTTTGCTTTGACTAGCACCTATATAAGAGCTAGTCTCATTATTTACACAATCGAACTAACATAAAGCATTTAAACAAATTAACCTCATAAGCATAAACTTTCACTTCCATTCATTTAACACTTGAGGCTTAATCTTACTTAACCCTCTTTTATCACTTCACATGAACATTTATAATATTCAAAATTCTTAAATTTCATTAAACTTAGTTTTACATTTTCCATTTCAACAAGTAGTGCCAAACTTACAACTTTTTCAATATACAATTTCTCAAGTTCAATTAAGACATGTTCTCAAATCATCAACCTCCTTCTAAATTTGGAGGTGAACCTTAAACATTGACATTTCTTGAAAACACCTTTTTGACTTTCACTTCTTAGCAATAAACACTAACTAACAATTTTTATCATCTCAAAATAAATCTTTTCACACAATTTCATCAAAATTAAATATTTACTTTCTTTGAGGTATTTCATCAAACACTTAGTGTGCATAAAGCCATATTCAACCATTTCATAATCTAAGAAATCACCTTTTCCACCATTCATCATCTATTAGCTAGTTTGTGCATAAACATATGCCATAACATCATAAAAACTGGTATTCATACATAACCATAACATAAATCCATCATAATTTACTTCTATACTTCCATTTTCTTCACAAAAACTCATTTTACACATTCATTAATCCCCAAATCTATTTTTCAACTCATGCATACATTAATCCCACTCTAATTCGTAAAATACATAACTACTTAACATAAACATAAATAAGATTCAAGTTTTCAATCATACCTCAACTTCACTCCAACTCAAATCTTTAAACTAGCAAAATAGATAGAGAAGATGCTAGTTTCTTGCTTCCTTTTAGCTTTATTCACCTTTAATTACTTGCTTCCAAGTTTAATCAATTTTACTCTTTGGATTTGAAAACCCTAATTTCCTTGCTTTCAAAACCGTTCTTTCTCTTCTCCTTTTTTTTTTTTTTTTTTTTACTTTTCTTGAATCTTCCAAAATGAGCTAGAAGCTCTCCTCCACTCATTTAATATAACAACTTTGGATGATTGACAACTTAGGTCCCTCCCTACCATTACATAGTTTAGGTGGTCCCTCTCACTAACTAACCATCACATTACATACTTTGCAAGACTAGTCCTTTTTAACAAAATAACTAACTTGAAATTTTGGGGTGTTACAACTCTCCCCCGTTGAAATGTTCGTGTCCTCACGAACTATCCTTTTTATTCCTTGGTGAATTCAAAACCCTTAAAAACTATATTTGAACCTTCACCGGTCCTTGCACATAACTCAATGCTCGTTGAGATCAATTTCATTTAATCGAATAAAGTTTCTAATAATCATAAGTCATCCTGAATATATTAAGACTTTATTGAGTTTTAATCCTAAATAAAATTTACACTTATATCCATGACGATGATATAATAATTAAAGAGAAAGTATATAATGTGACGACCCGAAAATTTCCGACCAAATTTAAACTTAATTCTCTTATGATTTCGACACAATAAGCAAAGTCTGTAATATTGAGTCTCAAAATTTTGAACTGTTTCATATATTCATTTGACCTTCGACCATTCCCGACGATTCACGAACCACTAATTGTAAATAGATATGTGTGCATATATATATATATAAATAATAATTGGAAGTATAATTTGAAATATTGAATGATGTTGTTATGAAATACGATATTATAATAATTATTATTTAAAACATATCTATATATACATAAAAGTATATTAAAAATAAATATTAAATGATTGTAATACTCGTTTGATGTTCCGATTGATATTAAGCAAGTCTAAATCCGAACTTATATGATTTTAAAAAGTAAATGGTGACTCAAAAATGAGTTATATAATTTTTAGGCTTATTAAATATGTATATAGGAGCTACTCGTTAAATTTTAAAATTTTTTATATTTTACCCAGAATCGAGCAGGACAGTTGATGTAATTTTTATTTAATAAATTAATGATCAAATTTTATACCATAATAACTGAAATAAATAAAGGAATTTAATTTAAAAATTTGGGATTTTTCTGAAAGACTTTTATCCGCTACTAATTATCAACGGGATACGAAATAGTAGTCCGTGAAAACTGTCGGCACAACATTTTAAAAGAAGAGTCTGCTGAACTATTTGTGTGCACGTTTATGATTCATTTGAGTTTAATATAATATTATAATTATTATTATATTATAATTAAACTATTAAAATCTCCGTGTGAATTCATCTCATTCTTTAGATTACTGTGCTTTTGTCTAATTCACTTTCACTCTATATGTAATATACTTATACCTATTGAAGAAGATATAAATCCTCCATCACCCATCTTCATGCTCTATTGATTTTGTTTCTATCTTAATTACACAAACCCACAATGGCCTCTAAATTCCTCCTTCGTGAACCCACTTTCGATTACCATCAAACCGTAACAAGAAACCATCGAAAACCCTCATTTTCCTTAAACCCATCACTGTTGCAAACTGTAACGACCTGTCAAAATCGCTATTGACGCGACACGTTAATCATTGATTCCACAGTGAGGTTTTGACCTCTATATGATACGTTTTGATAAAATATTGCATTCATTAAAATAAGTGACTTTCTAAACATAGAAAGTTATAAGCATGTGGGCGAGTGCTTAGGTATAAGCAAATCCCCAAAATACATAAGTCTTTATTTTACAGGTTGACATCACAGTCAAATTATTTATTACACAATGTAGTTTTGTTTCGAATGCAATAAACTTTATACAAAGCATGAGAGACTCCATGCAGGCAACAAGCACATCACAGCGGAAGCAGTCTAAGGACCTAAGAATAAAACATGATAAAAAGTCAACACGAATGTTGGTGAGTTATAGGTTTAATTGCTCGAGTCATAAATATATATAAAGATGGACCACAAGATTTCATCAAAAGTTTATCAATAGATTCTACGTAACAGAGCACCCTGGTAACTAAACTTAACGCTATAATAATAATTACCCTATTCGTTTTAATACACGCAAACCAACGTATCATAAACTCAAATAACATACATCCATTAAAAGGCTAGCGCTCTAGCTCGGACGGAGATGTCAAGCCCTATGGATCCATATACAATTATTTGCTCTCACCAGTCCATATCCTATGTACTGGCAGCTACTAGTTACCAAAGCTAAGGGATTTTCGGTTTAACTCAGTGTAGAATTTAGTATGTACTTGTGTCTTATTGCGTTTAAAATAAATTGCATGTATTCTCAGCCCAAAAATATTTAAAGTAATTAAAAAGGGAGACTATAAACTCACGATTCAATATTGAGATTCAATATTGTAGGAAAATTGTGTAGACGTAATGATGGTAGACGACTGTATGGTTGGCCTTGGATTCGAGAACAATACCCCGAACAATACCCAATATTTCCTTAGTTTAAAACGGTTTGAAACCCGAATTAAAATGTAGTGACCCGAACTTTTCCATGTTTATATATATATTAAATGAAATTGTTATTTACATGATTAAGTGTTTCCAACATGTTAAGCAATAAAACTTGTTAAGACTTGATTAATTGAAATAGGTTTCATATAGACAATTGACCACCCAAGTTGACCGGTGATTCACGAACGTTAAAACTTGTAAAAACTATACGATGACATATATATGGTTATATATATAGTTAACATGATTTTATTATAAGTATGTATCTCATTAGGTATTTTACCAATGAGTTATATACATAAAAATGAGACTATTAATTTAAGAAACTCGAAAACGATATATATAACGATTATCGTTATAACAACGTCTTACTAGGTACATATGAATCATATTAAGATATTTATACACTTGGTTAATTATGTTAAATGATAAGTAAATATATTATTAAGTGTATTAACAATGAAATACATATGTATAAATAAGACTACTAACTTAATGATTTCGAAATGAGACATATATGTAACGATTATCGTTGTAACGACATTTAACTGTATATATATCATACTAAGATATATTATATATCATAATATCATGATAATATAACAATTTAACATCTCATTTGTTATAATAAACAATGGGTTAACAACATTCAACAAGATCGTTAACCTAAAGGTTTCAAAACAACATTTACATGTAACGACTAACAATGACTTAACGACTCAGCTAAAATGTATATACATGTAGTGTTTAAATATGTATTCATACACTTTTTAAAGACTTCAAGACACTTATCAAAATACTTTTACTTAACAAAAATGCTTACAATTACATCCTCATTTAGTTTCATCAACAATTCTACTCGTATGCACCCGTATTCGTACTCGTACAATACACAGCTTTTAGATGTATGTACTATTGGTATATACACTCTAATGATCAGCTCTTAGCAGCCCATGTGAGTCACCTAACTCATGTGGGAACCATCATTTGGCAACTAGCATGAAATATCTCATAAAATTACAAAAATATGAGTAATCATTCATGACTTATTTACATGAAAACAAAATTACATATCCTTTATATCTAATCCATACACCAACGACCAAAAACACCTACAAACACTTTCATTCTTCAATTTTCTTCATCTAATTGATCTCTCTCAAGTTCTATCATCAAGTTCTAAGTGTTCTTCATAAATTCCAAAAGTTCTAGTTTCATAAAATCAAGAATACTTCCAAGATTGCAAGTTTACTTCCAAGTTTTCTAAATCCATTCCAAGTAATCATCCAAGATCAAGAAACCTTTGTTACTTACAGTAGGTTATCTTTCTAATACAAGGTAATAATCATATTCAAACTTTAATTCAATTTCTATAACTATAACAATCTTATTTCGAGTGGAAATCTTACTTGAAATTGTTTTCGTGTCATGATTCTGCTTCAAGAACTTTCAAGCCATCCAAGGATCCTTTGAAGCTAGATCTATTTTTATCATTTCCAGTAGATTTATCCAAGGAACTTGAGATAGTAATGATGTTCATAACATCATTCGATTCATACATATAAAGCTATCGTATTCGAAGGTTTAAACTTGTAATCACTAGAACATAGTTTAGTTAATTCTAAACTTGTTCGCAAATAAAAGTTAATCCTTCTAACTTGACTTTTAAAATCAACTAAACACATGTTCTATATCTATATGATATGCTAACTTAATGATTTAAAACCTGGAAACACGAAAAACACCGTAAAATCGGATTTATGCCGTCGTAGTAACACCGCGGGCTGTTTTAGGTTAGTTAATTAAAAACTATGATAAACTTTGATTTAAAAGTTGTTATTCTGGGAAAATAATTTTTATTATGAACATGAAACTATATCCAAAAATTATGGTTAAACTCAAAGTGGAAGTATGTTTTCTAAAATGGTCATCTAGACGTCGTTCTTTCGACTGAAATGAATACCTTTATAAAAACGACTTGTAACTTATTTTTCAGACTATAAACCTATACTTTTTCTGTTTAGATTCATAAAATAGAGTTCAATATGAAACCATAGCAATTTGATTCACTCAAAACAGATTTAAAATGAAGAAGTTATGGGTAAAACAAGATTGGATAATTTTTCTCATTTTAGCTACTTGAAAATTGGTAACAAATCTATTCCAACCATAACTTAATCAACTTGTATTGTATATTATGTAATTTTGAGATACTATAGACACGTATACAATGTTTCGACCTATCATGTCGACACATCTATATATATTTCGGAACAACCATAGACACTCTATATGTGAATGTTGGAGTTAGCTATACAGGGTTGAGGTTGATTCCAAAATATATATAGTTTGAGTTGTGATCAATACTGAGATACGTATACACTGGGTCGTGGATTGATTCAAGATAATATTTATCGATTTATTTCTGTACATCTAACTGTGGACAACTAGTTGTAGGTTACTAATGAGGACAGCTGACTTAATAAACTTAAAACATCAAAATATATTAAAAGTGTTGTAAATATATTTTGAACATACTTTGATATATATGTATATATTGTTATAGGTTCGTGAATCAACCAGTGGCCAAGTCTTAATTCCCGACGAAGTAAAAATCTGTGAAAGTAAGTATATAGTCCCTTTTAAACTCTAAATATTTTGGGATGAGAATACATGCATTTTATGATTTACGTTATGGACACAAGTGATCAAAAATAAATTGTACGTTGAGTTGTACCATGGCATATTTCTTTATACTTGGTAGCTAATATTTAAATGAGAAATGTAAACGCGAATCCTGTTGATAGATCTATTGGGCCTAACAAACCCCATCCAAAGTACCGGATGCTTTAGTACTTCGAAATTTATATCATATCCGAAGGGTGTCCCGGAATGATGGGGATATTCTTATATATGCATCTTGTTAATGTCGATTACCAGGTGTTCACCATATGAATGATTTTTATCTCTATGTATGGGATGTGTATTGAAATATGAAATCTTGTGGTCTATTGTTACGATTTAATATATATAGGTTAAACCTATAACTCACCAACATTTTTGTTGACGTTTAAAGCATGTTTATTCTCAGGTGATTATTAAGAGCTTCCGTTGTTGCATACTAAAATAAGGACAAGATTTGGAGTCCATGTTTGTATGATATTGTGTAAAAACTGCATTCAAGAAACTGATTTCGATGTAACATATTTGTATTGTAAACCATTATGTAATGGTCGTGTGTAAACAGGATATTTTAGATTATCATTATTTGATAATCTACGTAAAGCTTTTTAAACCTTTATTTATGAAATAAAGGTTATGGTTTGTTTTAAAAATAAATGCAGTCTTTGAAAAATGTCTCATATAGAGGTCAAAACCTCGCAACGAAATCAATTAATATGGAACGTTTTTAATCAATAAGAACGGGACATTTCAGTTGGTATCAGAGCTGGTTTAATGCCGTTTATTAGCGGGTTAATCGTAGAGGGGGTTCTCACAGTGTTACCTGTGACGAAGCATTGGCTCTTACTCCTCGCGGTCCCTATTAGGGTTGGCTGTACGTTGCCGAGAGGCGGGCCGTAAAATCAGTGTCTGAGGTACGCTCAGTGGTCACCAGGCGGTTAGCTGGGAAGGCACTGAGTGGGATGCGTCCCCACTGTTATTTCAGTTGGTATCCGAGCGTTGGTCTTAGAGAACCAGAAAATTTGCATTAGTGTGTCTTATCGAGTTTGTTAGGATGCATTAGTGAGTTTGGACTTCGACCGTGTTTTCTTTAAAAATGATTGCTTAACATTTTTGTTGGAAACTATATATTATTAACATGTATATATTATGTGATATATTAATCTCTTAACATGTTTGATATTGTGTGATAGATGTCTACCTCTAGCACAAATCCCATTGACTCACCTAATAATAACGAAGAGTTGAATATATATTGGACTGATTCACAAGTTCCTGAAGAAGAACAGGAAGAAGAATCAGAACCGGAAGAAGAATCAAAACCGGAAGAGGAGGAAATAGAACCGGTGGGGGAAATAATAAAATGGTTAAGTAAAAGAAAATCCTCAACCAACCGACCAAGGTTAATTATGGTCAATGGTGTTTCCGCCAAGGAAGCAAAATATTGGGAGGATTACCAATTCTCCGATGAATCGGATTCCGACGAGAATTCCGATGATGTTATAGAAATTACCCCAACTGAATTTAAAAAGGCAAAAGAAAATAATAAGGAAAGGGCATAAAAATAGAGAAATCTAATTCCAATCCCGATGAACTTTATATGTATCGTCAACCCCCGAAGCCCTTAAGTTGTAACAATGACCCGGGAACCTCTAAACCACCAGGTTTTTCTAAACCGTTGTGGAAAACGACAGCTCGTATTAGGGGAACATCATATATCCCTAGAAACTTGGCAAAACGAACCAAAACCGAAGAACAAGAAACGAGCGAGTCAGAATAAGATAGTTGTATTCGTGTGGTGTAATATATGTAATATAGTGTGCTTATGCTTTATGATATATGTAAAAATTGCTTGTATTAATAAGTATTTTTTTTATGAATCTAACTCTTGTCTATTTTACAGTATAAAAACACAAAATGGATAGACAACCCAATATTTTAAGAGACCTACCCGGAGACATGATTGATGAAATCTTGTCTAGAGTCGGTCAGAATTCTTCGGCACAACTATTTACGGCGAAATCTGTTTGTAAGACATTCGAAGAACGTTCCAAGAATGTCTTGATTTATAAGAGACTTTCGTTTGTAAGATGGGGGATATCACATTGGGAAACCCATAAGTTACTATGTGTTTACTTTGACGCATATATTGCGGGGAACCCAAATGCTATTTTACGCAACGGGTTAAGAAATTATTTTGACTCAATGTATCCGAATATAGGACTTCATGATTTAGAAAAAGCGGCTAACATGCAACATAAAGAAGCATGCTATGCTTACGGGTTAGTAATGTTCGCTTCTCACCAAAGTGAGAAAAAGAACATCGGGCTACAACTATTAAACAAAACGTTCCCACAAGTGACGGAGTCGGTAATTGGGGTAAGAAATGAGGTTTTTAGGTTATTACGAGACTGTTGGTCATTACGTAACCCTCGTCCCTTTGACGACGTTACAACACGCTGTCTTATCAATGGCCATAACGGTTATGTTCCACAAGACCAAGGATGGGAAGTAGTCCTAGTAAAACCAGAATGCATGACTTGTTTCTGGACGTATGAATTACGTGTCTTTATTGCCTTTGCTGAACGACTTGTGTACTAGCTAGAATTATCTTGACAACTATCTTGTATCAAAGTTATTGTGTGCTATATTTCATGCTTTATGTAAAATAAGCGGTATTGTAAGTTTGTAAAATATTGTATAAAAGTTTGAACTCGAAATATTATTATAATCAGTTTTTCATATAGAATTGTAGTAGTTGAATTGTATATTAGCTACTAAGTATGAACTTAACGGGTAGGTACTACCCGAATTTAAACTTATAAAACGCTAATATGAAGAAAAAGCTTTTATAAATGAGTTCATATTATGCTACAAAATACTATTAACTACTCTTAATATTCTATATGATTAACTTGTTCCATTTGACTATTTTGAAGGAAATGGCACCGACTACTCGACACATCGTGAATATGAATGAAGAGGAATTCCGTACTTTTCTAGCTTCAAACATAGCTGCAGTACAGGCTGCGCTACATACCAACAATAACCTTGGATCTAGCAGTACAGGAAATCGTGTAGGATGCACCTACAAAGAATTCACTGCCTGCAAACCTTTGGAATTTGATGGAACCGAAGGACCGATCGGATTGAAACGGTGGACCGAGAAGGTCGAATCGGTGTTTGCCATAAGTAAGTGTACTGAAGAGGACAAAGTGAAGTACGCTACGCATGCCTTCACAGGTTCTGCGTTAACATGGTGGAATACCTATCTAGAGCAAGTGGGACAAGATGATGCGTACGCACTACCATGGTCAGCATTCAAGCACTTGATGAACGAGAAGTACCGTCCCAGAACCGAGGTCAATAAGCTCAAGACAGAACTTAGAGGGTTACGAACCCAAGGATTTGATATTACCACGTACAAAAGATGATTCACAGAATTGTGCCTATTGTATCCGGGAGCGTTCGAAGATGAGGAAGAGAAGATCGACGCTTTTGTGAAAGGATTACTGGAAAGAATCCAAGAAGATATAAGTTCACACGAGCCCGCCTCCATACAACAGGCATGTAGAATGGCTCGCAAACTAGTGAACCAGATTGAGGAAAGAATTAAAGAACAGACGGCTGAAGAGGCCAATGTGAAGCAAGTCAAAAGAAAGTGGGAGGAAAACGGTGATAAGAATCACCAATACAACAACAACAGCAATTACAATAATAATCGCAACAATTAACCCAACAATCGCAACATCAATCGCAACTACAACAAACGGCCCAACAACAACAACAACAACAACAACAACAACAACAACAACAACAACAACAGCAACTACAACAATCATCCCAACAACAATAACAACCGCAACAACAACAACAATCAGAAGCAGCTATGCCAAAGGTGTGAAAAGTATCACTCGGGGTTCTGCACCAAATTTTGCAACAAGTGTAAAAGAAATGGTCATAGCGCGGCGAAGTGTGAGGTCTACGGACCAGGGGTTAACAGAACGAAAGGAACAAATGGTGTCAGAACGAGTAATGGCGGAGCAAGTAGTGTCGGAGAAAGTTATGCCTATGTAGTTTGTTATAAATGTGGAAAATCGGGCCACATTATTAGAAATTGCCCGAACCAGGAGAACACGAATGGACAAGGCCGCGGAAGAGTTTTCAATATTAATGCGGCAGAGGCACAGGAAGACCCGGAGCTTGTTGCGGGTACGTTTCTTATTGATAATAAATCTGCTTACGTTTTATTTGATTCGGGTGCGGATAGAAGCTATTTGAGTAGAGATTTTTGTGCTAAATTAAGTTGACCATTGATGCCGTTGGATAGTAAATTTTTACTCGAATTAGCAAACGGTAAATTAATTTCAGCAGATAATATATGGCGGAATCGAGAAATTAAACTGGGTAGCGAAATATTTAAGATTGATTTGATACCAGTAGAGTTAGGGAGTTTTGATGTAATAGTTGGCATGGACTGGCTGAAGAAGGTGAAAGCAGAGATCGTATGTTATAAAATGTAATTCGCATTGTACGAGAAGAAGGAGAACCCTTAATGGTGTACGAAGAAAAGGGCAACATGAAGCTACATCTTATTAGTAATTTGAAGGCACAAAAACTAATAAGAAAAGGTTGCTATGCTGTTCTAGCACACGTCGAGAAAGTACAAACTGAAGAAAAGAGCATCAATGATGTTCCCGTCGCAAAAGAATTTCCCGATGTATTTCCGAAAGAATTACCGGGACTACCTCCACATCGATCTGTTGAATTTCAAATAAATCTTGTACCAGGAGCTGCACCAATAGCTCGTGCTCCTTATAAACTCGCACCCAGCGAGATGAAAGAACTGCAAAGCCAACTGCAAGAACTATTAGAACGTGGTTTCATTTGACCAAGCACATCACCATGGGGAGCTCCTGTTTTGTTTGTCAAGAAGAAGGATGGTACATTTAGGTTGTGTATTGACTAAGAGAGTTGAACAAACTTACCATCAAAAACCGTTATCCACTGCCGAGAATTGACGACTTATTTGATCAACTACAAGGCTCGTCGGTTTATTCGAAGATCAATTTACGTTCTGGATATCATCAAATGTGAGTAAAGGAGGATGATATTCCAAAAACTGCTTTTAGGACGCGTTATGGTCATTACGAGTTTATGGTTATGCCGTTTGGATTGACTAACGCACCAGCTGTGTTCATGGACCTTATGAACCGAGTGTGTGGGCCATATCTTGACAAGTTTGTCATTGTTTTCATCGATGACATACTTATTTACTCAAAGAATGATCAAGAGCACGAAGAACATTTGAGAAAAGTGCTAGAAGTATTGAGGAAAGAAAAACTGTACGCTAAGTTTTCAAAGTGTGCATTTTGGTTGGAAGAAGTTCAATTCATCGGTTACATAGTGAACAAAGAAGGTATCCAGGTGGACTTGGCAAAGATCGAAACCGTTGAAAAGTGGGAAACCCCAAAAACTCCGAAGCATATACGTCAATTTTTAGGATTGGCTGGTTACTACAGAAGATTCATCCAAGATTTCTCCAAAATAGCAAAACCCTTGACTGCATTAACGCATAAAGGGAAGAAATTTGAATGGAAGGATGAACAAGAGGAGGCGTTTCAATTATTGAAGAAAAAGCTAACTACGGAACCTATATTGTCATTGCCTGAAGGGAATGATGATTTTGTGATTTATTGTGACGCATCAAAGCAAGGTCTCGGTTGTGTATTAATGCAATGAACGAAGGTGATTGCTTATGCGTCTAGACAATTGAAGATTCACGAGCAAAATTATACGACGCATGATTTGGAATTAGGCGCGGTTGTTTTCGCATTAAAGACTTGGAGGCACTACTTATATGGGGTCAAAAGTATTATATATACCGACCACAAAAGTCTTCAACACATATTTAATCAGAAACAACTGAATATGAGGCAGCGTAGGTGGATTGAATTGTTGAATGATTACGACTTTGAGATTCGTTACCACCCGGGAAAGGCAAATATGGTAGCCGACGCCTTGAGCAGAAAGGACAGAGAACCCATTCGAGTAAAATCTATGAATATATTGATTCACACTAACCTTACTACTCAAATAAAGGAGGCGCAACAAGGGGTTTTAAAAGAGGGAAATTTAAAGGATGAAATACCCAAAGGATCGGAGAAGCATCTTAATATTCGGGAAGACGGAACCCGGTATAGGGCTGAAAGAATTTGGGTACCAAAATTTGGAGATATGAGAGAAATGGTACTTAGAGAAGCTCATAAAACCAGATACTCAATACATCCTGGAACGGGGAAGATGTACAAGGATCTTAAGAAACATTTTTGGTGGCCAGGTATGAAAGCCGATATTGCTAAATATGTAGGAGAATGTTTGACGTGTTCTAAGGTCAAAGCTGAACATCAGAAACCATCAGGTCTACTACAACAACCTGAAATCCCGGAATGGAAATGGGAAAACATTACCATGGATTTCATTACTAAATTGCCAAGGACTGCAAGTGGTTATGATACTATTTGGGTAATAGTTGATCGTCTCACCAAGTCAGCACACTTCCTGCCAAAAAGAGAAGATGACAAGATGGAGAAGTTAGCACGACTGTATTTGAAGGAAGTCGTCTCCAGACATGGAATACCAATCTCTATTATCTCTGATAGGGATGGCAGATTTATTTCAAGATTCTGGCAGACATTACAGCAAGCATTGGAAACTCGTCTAGACATGAGTACTGCCTATCATCCATAAACTGATGGGCAGAGCGATAGGACGATACAAACGCTTGAAGACATGCTACGAGCTTGTGTTATTGATTTCGGAAATAGTTGGGATCGACATCTACCGTTAGCAGAATTTTCCTACAACAACAGCTACCATTCAAGCATTGAGATGGCGCCGTTTAAAGCACTTTATGGTAGAAAGTGCAGGTCTCCGATTTGTTGGAGTGAAGTGGGGGATAGCCTGATTACGGGTCCGGAGATAATACAAGAAACTACCGAGAAAATCATCCAAATTCAACAAAGATTGAAAACCGCCCAGAGTCGACAAAAGAGCTACGCGGATAGTAAAAGAAAAGATATAGAGTTTGAAATTGGAGAAATGGTCATGCTTAAGGTTTCACCTTGGAAAGGCGTTGTTCGATTTGGTAAACGGGGGAAACTAAATCCAAGGTACATTGGACCATTCAAGATTATAGATCGTGTCGGACCAGTAGCTTACCAACTGGAGCTACCTCAACAACTCGCGGCTGTACATAACACTTTCCACGTCTCAAATTTGAAGAAATTTTTGCTAAAGAAGATCTCACTATTCCGTTGGACGAAATCCAAATCAATGAAAAACTTCAATTCATTGAAGAACCCGTCGAAATAATAGATCGTGAGGTTAAGAGACTTAAACAAAACAAGATACCGATTGTTAAGGTTCGATGGAATGCTCGTAGAGGACCCGAGTTCACCTGGGAGCGTGAAGATCAAATGAAGAAGAAATACCAGCATTTATTTCCAGAAGATACGTCAACACCTCCAACTGCATAAAATTTCGGGACGAAATTTATTTAACGGGTAGTACTGTAGTGACCTGAACTTTTCCATGTTTATATATATATTAAATGAAATTGTTATTTACATGATTAAGTGTTTCCAACATGTTAAGCAATCAAACTTGTTAAGACTTGATTAATTGAAATAGGTTTCATATAGACAATTGACCACCCAAGTTGACCGGTGATTCACGAACGTTAAAACTTGTAAAAACTATACGATGACATATATATGGTTATATATATAGTTAACATGATTTTATTATAAGTATGTATCTCATTAGGTATTTTAACAATGAGTTATATACATAAAAATGAGACTATTAATTTAAGAAACTCGAAAACGATATATATAACGATTATCGTTATAACAACGTCTTACTAGGTACATATGAATCATATTAAGATATTGATACACTTGGTTAATTATGTTAAATGATAAGTAAATATATTATTAAGTGTATTAACAATGAAATACATATGTAAAAATAAGACTACTAACTTAATGATTTCGAAACGAGACATATATGTAACGATTATCGTTGTAACGACATTTAACTGTATATATATCATACTAAGATATATTATATATCATAATATCATGATAATATAAAAATTTAACATCTCATTTATTATAATAAACAATGGGTTAACAACATTCAACAAGATCGTTAACCTAAAGGTTTCAAAACAACATTTACATATAACGACTAACGATGACTTAACGACTCAGTTAAAATGTATATACATGTAGTGTTTTAATATGTATTCATACACTTTTGAAAGACTTCAAGACAATTATCAAAATACTTTTACTTAACAAAAATGCTTACAATTACATCCTCGTTCAGTTTCATCAACAATTCTACTCGTATGCACCCGTATTCGTACTCGTACAATACACAGCTTTTAGATGTATGTACTATTGGTATATACACTCCAATGATCAGCTCTTAGCAACCCATGTGAGTCACCTAACACATGTGAGAACCATCATTTGGCAACTAGCACGAAATATCTCATAAAATTACAAAAATATGAGTAATCATTCATGACTTATTTACATGAAAACAAAATTACATATCCTTTATATCTAATCCATACACCAACGACCAAAAACACCTACAAACACTTTCATTCTTTAATTTTCTTCATCTAATTGATCTCTCTCAAGTTCTATCTTCAAGTTCTAAGTGTTCTTCATAAATTCCAAAAGTTCTAGTTTCATAAAATCAAGAATACTTCCAAGATTGCAAGTTTACTTCCAAGTTTTCTAAATCCATTCCAAGTAATCATCCAAGATCAAGAAACCTTTGTTACTTACAGTAGGTTATCTTTCTAATACAAGGTAATAATCATATTCAAACTTTAATTCAATTTCTATAACTATAACAATCTTATTTCGAGTGGAAATCTTACTTGAAATTGTTTTCGTGTCATGATTCTGCTTCAAGAACTTTCAAGCCATCCAAGGATCCTTTGAAGCTATATCTATTTTTCTCATTTCCAGTAGCTTTATCCAAGGAACTTGAGGTAGTAATGATGTTCATAACATCATTCGATTCATACATATAAAGCTATCTTATTCGAAGGTTTAAACTTGTAATCACTAGAACATAGTTTAGTTAATTCTAAACTTGTTCGCAAATAAAAGTTAATCCTTCTAACTTGACTTTTAAAATCAACTAAACACATGTTCTATATCTATATGATATGCTAACTTAATGAATTAAAACCTGGAAACACGAAAAACACCGTAAAATCGGATTTACGCCGTCGTAGTAACACCGCGGGCTGTTTTGGGTTAGTTAATTAAAAACTATGATAAACTATGATTTAAAAGTTGTTATTCTGGGAAAATGATTTTTATTATGAACATGAAACTATATCCAAAAATTATGGTTAAACTCAAAGTGGAAGTATGTTTTCTAAAATGGTTATCTAGACGTCGTTCTTTCAACTGAAATGACTACCTTTACAAAAATGACTTGTAACTTATTTTTCCGACTATAAACCTATACTTTTTCTGTTTAGATTCATAAAATAGAGTTCAATATGAAACCATAGCAATTTGATTCACTCAAACCGGATTTAAAATGAAGAAGTTATGGGTAAAACAAGATTGGATAATTTTTCTCATTTTAGCTACGTGAAAATTGGTAACAAATCTATTCCAACCATAACTTAATCAACTTGTATTGTATATTATGTAATCTTGAGATACCATAGACATGTATACAATGTTTCGACCTATCATGTCGACACATCTATATATATTTCGGAACAACCATAGACACTCTATATGTGAATGTTGGAGTTAGCTATACAGGATTGAGGTTGATTCCAAAATATATATAGTTTGAGTTGTGATCAATACTGAGATACGTATACACTGGGTCGTGGATTGATTCAAGATAATATTTATCAATTTATTTCTGTACATCTAACTGTGGACAACTAGTTGTAGGTTACTAACGAGGACAGCTGACTTAATAAACTTAAAACATCAAAATATATTAAAAGTGTTGTAAATATATTTTGAACATACTTTGATATATATGTATATATTGTTATAGGTTCGTGAATCAACCAGTGGCCAAGTCTTACTTCCCGACGAAGTAAAAATCTGTGAAAGTGAGTATATAGTCCCTTTTAAACTCTAAATATTTTGGGATGAGAATACATGCATTTTATGATTTACGTTATGGACACAAGTGATCAAAAATAAATTCTACGTTGAGTTGTACCATGGCATATTTCTTTATACTTGGTAGCTAATATTTACATGAGGAATGTAAACGCGAATCCTGTTGATAGATCTATTGGGCCTAACAAACCCCATCCAAAGTACCGGATGCTTTAGTACTTCAAAATTTATATCATATCCGAAGGGTGTCCCGGAATGATGGGGATATTCTTATATATGCATCTTGTTAATGTCGATTACCAGGTGTTCACCATATGAATGATTTTTATCTCTATGTATGGGATGTGTATTGAAATATGAAATCTTGTGGTCTATTGTTACGATTTGATATATATAGGTTAAACCTATAACTCACTAACATTTTTGTTGACGTTTAAAGAATGTTTATTCTCAGGTGAATACTGAGAGCTTCCGCTGTTGCATACTAAAATAAGGACAAGATTTGGAGTCCATGTTTGTATGATATTGTGTAAAAACTGCATTCAAGAAACTGATTTCGATGTAACATATTTGTATTGTAAACCATTATGTAATGGTCGTGTGTAAACAGGATATTTTAGATTATCATTATTTGATAATCTACGTAAAGCTTTTTAAACCTTTATTTATGAAATAAAGGTTATGGTTTGTTTTAAAAATGAATGCAGTCTTTGAAAAACGTCTCATATAGAGGTCAAAACCTCGCAACGAAATCAATTAATATGGAACGTTTTTAATCAATAAGAACGGGACATTTCATAAAACACCCTCGTATATACCTTATTATTATTAAACTTCAATTTAAAATTATAATTATAATTATAATATAAATATAATTATAGAGAGAAAGAAAGAGATTGAATCTCTGGTGTGTTTCATTCGTCAAAACAAGGCTGGCTTTTATAGGCACATTTCCTGAATTTAGTACCCATGCGATCGCATGGGTTTTCAGTGCTTTTGCCATACGATCGCATGGCTAGGCTGGACAGCTCATTTCGTTTTGTTTGCTAGTTCATCGACATAATATTTACTGTAGCAAATAGTGTTTTTGGTCCCCATGCGATCGCATGGGCTTTTGATGTATCTGCCATGCGATCGCATGGCTAGTCTGGCCCTTTGTTTGTTAGTTTGTCAACATATTATTCACTGTAGCAAATAGTGTTTTACTGTAGCAATAATGTACTGTAGCAAATAGTGTTTACTGTAGCAAATAGTGTTTTACTGTAGCATAGTCGTTTTTTCTGTAGCAAATAGTGTTTTACTGCAGCAAGTCGTGTTTTACTGTAGCAAATAGTGTTTTACTGTAGCAAATAGTGTTTTAGTGTAGCAAAGTTGTTTTTACTGTAGCAAATAGTGTTTTACTTGTACATCTTTGATTTATTTGCGTTTCTTCTTATAAATTAAAAAAACTTACATTATAAAAATAGAACGATTATATAATTATCACAGGTTATGACGTTCGTGATTTGTCGGAAAAAAAATCGAAAGGTACATGAATGTGTAAACTAGTTCAAAAAGTTTTAAGATTCAGCATAATATGTTCGCTTATCGTGTCAGAAACATTTTATCCTGTAATTAATTTATTAATATGAAATTTTCTGGGTCTTTACAGTACCTCCCCGTTAAAGAAAATTTCGTCCCGAAATTTTGAGTAGTACCTGTTTTATAAGCGATATCAGTGAACAAATGTGGATACTTTTGCTTCATTTGATCTTCACGTTCCCAAGTAAACTCGGGTCCTCGTCTAGCGTTCCAACGAACCCTAACTATCGGTATTTTGCTTTGTTTTAATTGTTTGACCTCACGGTCCATGATTTCAACAGGTTCTTCGATAAAATGGAGTTTATCATTGATTCGTATTTTGTCAAGAGGAATTACGACATCCTCTTCAGCTAAACATTTCTTTAAATTTGACACGTGAAATGTGTCGTGAACACTACTAAGTTCTTGCGGTAGCTTTAATCGATAAGCAAATGCTCCAATTCTTTCGGTGATTTCAAAGGGTCCTACGTACCTAGGACTTAGCTTTCCTCATTTACTGAATCGTACAATGCATTTTCAGGGTGACACTTTCAACATGACTTTGTTGGTCACTTGAAATTCTAGCAGTTTTCTTCTTACATCCGCATAACTCTTTTTGGCGACTCATGGCCGTTTTCAATCGTTGTTGTATTTGAATGATCTTTTCGGTGGTTTCATGAATAATTTCTGGTCCAGTAAGTTGTCTTTCTCCTAATTCACTCCAACAAATAGGAGATCTACACTTTCTACCATAAAGTGCTTCAAATGGCGCTGCGTTGATGCTCGTATGATAGTTGTTATTGTATGAAAATTCTGTCAACGGTAAGTGTCGATCCCAACTGGTTCCAAAGTCAATCACGCATGCCCGTAACATGTCTTCTAATGTTTGTATTGTTCTTTCACTTTGACCATCTGTCTGTGGGTGATAAGCGGTGCTCATATCTAATCGAGGTCCCAATGCTTTTTGTAATGACTGCCAGAAATGTGATATGAATCGGGTGTCGCGGTCAGATATGATGGAGATAGGTACACCATGCCTGGAAACTACTTCCTTCAAATATAGGTGTGCTAATCTCTCCATACTGTATGTCTCCTTTATTGGTAGAAAGTGAGCTGATTTAGTTAGACGATCAACTATCACCCAAATAGTATCATGACTACTTACAGTCCTTGGCAATTTCGTAATGAAATCTGTGGTTATTCTTTCCAATTTTCACTGCAGAATTTCTGGTTATTGCATTAATCCTGATGGCTTTTGGTGCTCAGCTTTGACCTTTGCACACGTCAAACATTTGCTTACATAAGTAGCAATTTCTGTCTTCATATTAGACCACCAATAGAACTTCTTGAGATCGTGGTACATTTTTCCGTTTCCTGGGTGAATTGAGTACCTCGTTTTGTGTGCTTCATCCAGTACTAGTTGCCTTAGGTTGCCATGTTTTGGTACCCATATCCTACCAGCAAAATACAGGGT
This sequence comes from Rutidosis leptorrhynchoides, assembly GCF_046630445.1. Taxonomy (NCBI): domain Eukaryota; kingdom Viridiplantae; phylum Streptophyta; class Magnoliopsida; order Asterales; family Asteraceae; genus Rutidosis; species Rutidosis leptorrhynchoides. Next base: position 31,145,598 of record NC_092334.1, read on the forward strand.
TCCATCGGCTTTTACTTCAAGTTGTTTTTCTAATCCTTTGCTCATTTCGCCTTTTTTGTTTTCTTCTTTTAAAGCTTCTAACTGTGCTGCTTGAATTTGCTTTGTGAGATCAGTACGAATTGTAATGTTCAAAGCTCGGACCCTAAGATGTTTTACTCTTTCTTTCCGACTTAGGGCATCAGCTACAACATTAGCCTTTCCGGAGTGGTAACGGATTTCACAATCGTAAATAGTGTTTCACTGTAGCAAATAGTGTTTCACTGTAGCAAAGTCGTACTGTAGCAAATAGTGTTTTACTGTAACAAAGTCATTTTTACTATAGAAAATAGTGTTTACTGTAGCAAAGTCGTTTTTACTGTAGCAAATAGTGTTTTACTTTAGCAAAGTCGTTTTTAATGTAGCAAATAGTGTTTTACTTGTACATCTTTGATTTATTTGCATTTCTTCTTATAAATTAAAAAAAACTTACATTATAAAAATAAAACGATTATATAATTATCACAGGTTATGACGTTCGTGATTTGTCGAAAAAAAATCGAAAGGTACATGAATGTGTAAACTAGTTCAAAAAGTTTTAAGATTCAGCATAATAGGTTAAGTTATCGTGTCGGAAACATTTAATCCTGTAATTAATTTATTAATATGAAATTTTATGGGTCTTTACACAAACCGATTGTTTCTGTTCTTGCTTGTTCGACACCTCCTAATACCATTTCACCATCGACACACTCACCACAAACCACCTTCATTATCGTTGTTGTGCTATATTTTTTTACTACGGTACAGAAACCACCACCATATAATAACCATCGAATCCGTCATAACCGTCACCATGTCAACTGTTACAGCTACACTTCCTGTTACAGCCACCATCGTGGGTTGCTACTACTCCGGCTAGTCGTTATTCTTCCCGTTCTGCTACAGCAACTGTTACTAAGCTTCTGTTTCACTCGATTTCTACTGCTGCACCTGCTATACTTTTATTTGTTCCTGTTTTCTAGTTAACTGAAGCCAAACACCCACACAATCGACCATCACCTTACTCCTCCTCACCACCTTGACCTCCATCACCACCCTATGCACCAAAAACCGTCACCACTAATCTTCATCCCTCTTCTCTCTCTCTCTCTCTCTCTCTCTCCACTTTCTTCTGCTTCTTCGTAACCCATTAAGACAACCGCTGTTTGCTTTCTATATCAGCTATTCATCCATTTCTATTCAAGCAACCAAGCAAGAAACAACCACTAAAGATCAACCTGCGTGTTTGTTACTACTACTACTGTTCGTGATTTCTGTTTCAGTACATTACCATAACCAAGTTGTTTCAACTTAAGTGCCTATTCCTATTTGTTGACAAGACCAAAAGCCAACCTAAAACCCTCATCAATCCAGCTATTATCGAATGAATTTTGTTTTGTGTTCCCCACTTGTCGGCTAAAGAATGTTGTGGACCAAGATTGGTCCCTTCAAACCCACGAATATTGCAGCTGGATCGAGCTGTGTTCATAGGCTGCTTCTTGGGTCATGATTTGTTGTGGCCATCTATGTTTTAAATGGACTTGACTGCTTGTTGGGCTACCATTTTTTTTTTTTGCTCTATATTTAGGCCGTATAAAAAATTGGGTTGTTAGGCAAAGACCCAACAAATATTGTTTTCTGTTCAGTCTGCAAAAGACCAACAACAAAACCGCTGTATATTTTCTATTTTCTGTTACAAAGTATGATGGTGGAATGTTACGCTGCAACTATCTTTTTGTTTGGTGATTTAAGGCGATAATGATAATGATTGATAATGCTAAAAACGAACATATATTTCATAGCATTATCCTTCAAGAAAGACAAGCTTTTAGTTGCAATTGTTCTAATTTCAAGTAATATTCGTTTAAATAATAAAAGGTGAAGACAAAAGACAGATTCGACGATTTGAAGACGCAAATGACCAAAAAGCTCAAATGTACAAGATACAATCCAAGTGGTTCAATTTATTGATAAGAAACATCTCAAAATTACAAGAGTACAAGCCGCAAAACGCAAAGTACAAGATATTAAATCGTACGAAAGGACGTTCGAAAATTCGGAACCGGGACCTGAACCGAGTATCAACGCGCGACACAACGGGCCTAAAATTACAAGTCAACTATGCACAAGAATATAATATAATATATATTATATTATATATATTAAATAAAATGTCGGCAAACAAGAAAACAAAAGCATGTGAGCTATCCCAGGCCTCCATGCGATCGCATGGCCCCAAATTATTGGTCAGGTGCTATAAATTACAACGTTTGGGCGACGAATTAAACACCTTCATCAATATCCTTATTTACTCTCTCTCAAATAATATATATTTATATTTTATAATTATAATTTTAATATTAAGTTAATAATAATAAGGTTATAGTAGCGAATGTTTTAAGTTTGTAAGTCGAAATTCTATCCGTGTAACACTACGCGATTAATACTCATTGTAAGTTATGTTCAACCTTTTTAAATTAATGTCTCGTAGCTAAGTTATTATTATGTTTATTTAAGCCGAATTAATCGTGATGATGGACTAAATATTAAGACTGGGTTATTGGGCTTTGGACCATAATTGGGATTTGGACAAAAGACCGACACTTGTGAAAATTGGACTATGGGCTATTAATGGGCTTTATATTTGTTTAACTGAATGATAGTTCGCTAATTTAATATAGAGATTCACAATTTGATGTATTTATAAATAACCACATACACTCGATCGGATACGATGGGCGGGATATTTATAAATACTAATAATCGTTCATTTGACCGGACACGGGGATGGATTAATAGTCAATGGACTCATTAAAACAAGGGTGAATTATATACAAGGAAAATTGGTGTAATTGTTAATAAAGTATTAAAATCTTGGATTACACACAGTCGATAACCTGGCGTGATCATTAACAAAGTATTAAGTCCTTATTACAGTTTAAGTCTCCAATTAGTTGGAATATTTGACTTCGGGTATAAGGGTAATTTGACGAGAACACTCGCACTTTATATTTATAACCGATGGACTATTATGGACAAAAACCAGATAGACGTATCGAATAATCCAGGACAAAGGACAATTAACCCATGGTAATAAATTAAAATCAACACGTCAAACATCATGATTACGGAAGTTTAAATAAGCATAATTCTCTTTATTTTATCTCTCATCGTACTTTTATTTATCGTCATTTTATTTATCGCACTTTTATTTATCGCACTTTTAATTATCGCACTTTTATTATTCTTCATTTAATTTACGCTTTAAATTAAGTTCTATTTATATTTTAATATTTTACATTAGGTTTTAATTGCGACTTAAGTTTTTAAATCGACAAACCGGTCATTAAACGGTAAAACCCCCTTTTATAATAATAATAATAATAATAATAATAATAATAATAATAATAATAATAATAATAATACTACTTATATATTTAGATGTATACAAATATAGTTTTTAAAATTATAGCGTTAAACTCAGTTGTATCCCTGTGGAACGAACCGGACTTACTAAAAACTACACTACTCTACGATTAAGTACACTTCCTATAAACCTTATAACAAGGTTTAGGTATATCCCATTCTATAAATAAATAAATAACTTGTGTAAAATTGTATCATATTTAATATTATTTCGTAGCAAAAATATAATCTATTTTGTACCCCTTCGCTTTAACATCAAGTATTTTGGGCGCCGCTGCCGGGGAGGAAAAGCGAAACGCTATAAAAAAATAGTTGTTAAGCTAATTTTAAAAATATATAAGTTTTTAAAAAAAATACAAAAATATATATCTAAAAAATATATATATTTCTATATTTTTAAGTTTTTAAATTAAAATGTTTATATTTTTTTGATTACTTTTGTTAAAAGTTATAAAAACTAATAAGTAATTTTTAAAATATAAGTTTTATTTAAATTATATTTTATATAAATTAAATTCAGAAATAGAGTTTAAAACAAAAAGAAGTAATCGGGCCACTACACTGTATGTGACAACCCGTAAATTTTCGGCAAAATTTAAAAAAAAATCTTTATATGATTTCATTTAACCTCGACTAATTTCGACGATTCACGAACAATTATTTGTAAATAATTATGCATTAATTTGATATATTAATATTATTATTATTAATATCCTTTTTAAACAAGATATCAATAATTAATATCTTTATTATCAGTATTGTTATTATGAATAAAAAAAATATTGACAAATATTCTTGGAAAAGTAGTAAATCAATTTGTTTATTTTAAAAAAATATATATATAAAAAAATCCTTAAAATAAATGATTTTTTTAATAAAATAAATAAATAAATAAATTACTTTTTAATTAAAAATTATAATGAAAAATTACTTTTATTATTTTATTTTGTGCATTATCCCATGACCTAACATTTAATACTTTTGAATTTTAAAATCCCATTAAAAATTAAAATATTTCTTTTTCTTTTAATTATTTTATTCTTTTTACCTAATTTTTTCAAGTATAAATACCTCTCATTTCTCATTCAAACTCACACCAAAATTTCTCTCATTCTCTCTTTGAAGAATTACTACTAGTAAGTATTTTTTTTCTTACTTTTTACTTTTTACTTTTTACTATTTATTTCGGTTTATTTTTTTTACCGAAACATGTAAATAATGTTATAAATTATATGCAATTAAAATTAAAATAAATAACATGTTATAATTAGTAATATATGTTACTAAAAATTATAAAAGTATTTTTATGAATTAATATATAGGAGTTATAATTAAAATCAAATTAATGAATATATATGTATATACGCACCTAACGTGAAGGTTATAATTAAAGATAGTGTACAAACACTACAAACAACACCACTACTTGTGGCCTAGGGTGATCCTTGTTACCATTATGGGACGCTTGTTGATCTCGAATGCCAAGACTTAGATTCTGGTCAAGAGATCCCGGGCCGCTCGGTAACAATAGATCATTCGAGTGACTTGCATGTTAGCGACGAAGTTTGGGCGAGATTGTATAACATCTTTGTTAAGAATTATAACCCGAACATTCTTAAACTAGAAGCTTACTATAAGTGGAAGTTTTTCATAAATAGTAGGTTTCCAAAAATATAAACTTTTGAGAAATAGGAACTTTTCTCGAAAACTGTCACTGTCAATATAGTTGCTATATTAATAAACATACTTTATGTCAAGTTAGACATTAACAAATCAAACGTTATACCTCAAGGTTGATATCCAGATCACTTACTTGCTTTACTTTCCTTCTTGCGTGGAATACTTCAACTGCTATTTAATGTGAGTTTCATATGATCCCTTTTACTCTTTACATTTTTGGGCTGAGAATACATGCGCAACTTTTATAACTGTTTTACACGTATCAACTATTAAACTGTGATATGTTGAGCTATGACCAGCAAGTCCCCAACCGACAAGTATAAACGATAACTTGTACGGGGCAAACTTGAAAGTCTAGTCTAAATATCAGTACCAACTATTAAATTGTGATATGTTGGGCTATGACCAGCAAGTCCCCAATCAACAAGTATAAACGATAACTTGTACGGGGTAAACTTGAAAGTCTAGTCTAAATATCAGTACCAACTGTTAAACTATGCTATACCCGGCTATGTCCGACTAAGTCCCTACAGTGATATTTTTAATTGCTGTGGCATTCTTAATTATTGGGGATAGGCCTATCGGGAGTAACGTCCCCGATACATTTGACTAAGTCTTTGTGTTACTTGATAATGAAATTTAACGACAAGGACAGAACAACTTGTCACGGGGCAAATAACGTTTAGTCTAAATATCACGCACTGGCATAACTTTTTGATCCTGCGGGAGATCAACTTGACTGGATCTGAGTGATCTACTTTTGAAAACAAATCTTGTGGTCTAACACTATTACTGAAATCATTATTTATGACAAACCTATGAACTCACTCAACCTCGTGTTGACTTTTTAAGCATGTTTATTCTCAGGTACTTAAGTATTGCTTCCGCTGTATATCTGCTGCTTTGATGATGATTGCTTGCTATACTTGAAGTCTTCATTACATATCATATCAATTAAAGACATTTAATGTTCTAAATACAATGTAATCTATTTATCTTCCGCTGCAAAACTCAATAAAACGTCTCATATAGAGTCATTCTCGTTTATACAACTGTGATTTGATATAATTAGTCACAAATACCCCAGGCCCTATTTGGGGGTGTGACAGATTGGTATCAGAGCAGGTTGTTGTAGAGAACCAGAATTGCATTTTATGTGTGCCTTATACAATTAGGTACCTTAGCAATGTAGGACTACAACTATCCTTGACCATAGTGCCTTTAATTGTTGCCTTTAACTGTTAAATGCTACCCTATACTTTAGAAACTTTACTTATCTTAGAATGCCAAGCCAATCTAAGAACTCTGCTCATTCTCCTAAGTACTATCCAATTCCGCCACCATATTTAAATGCGACACCATGATTTCTGAAATTCTCGACATTCCTTTGTCATCTATCATGGTTTTGTGTATTACATATGTATTACATGAAATGTTATCAATAATTCTTGAAATATCTACGATTCATATTCATTACTTTCAAAATCTTTGATTTCTCGTTATTTTTGATCATTGAATTTTCTTGACGGATGGCGTCTACGAAACTCTAGAATGGAAGGGTTTGGATTACCGATTTAAAGGATCCTATAGCTCAAGCCCCTAGACCTGAATAGGCCATTACGAATTGAAAGTCTTTAGTCGAAAGATTATCAGATTACATACATATCATTTTATGATCTCGACACGTCATACTGCCATTATTGGAATATAGATGATGTTTCGCGAGGTGTATATAAAATAGTTATTAAATTTTAGCAGAAAATACTATTAAATACGATACAATTTTACACAAGATATTTATTTATTTATAGAATGGATATACTTAAACCTTGCTACAACACTTATAGGCAGTGTACCTAATCGTACAGTAGTGTAGTTTTTAGTAAGTCCGGTTCGTTCCACAGGGAGATCTTTAAGCAAAGCTCAACGCTATATTAGTTTACTTTTATAAAAATACAAATATATATATAAGTAATATTATTATTATAAAGAGGGGTTTTTACCGTTTAATGACCGGTTTGTCGATTTTAAAACTTTAGTCGCAGTTAAAACCTAATGTAAAATATAAAATAAATACAAGACTTTAAATTAAAGCGTAAAGTAAATAACGATAATGAAATTGCGAATAATAAAAATGCGATAAAAATTAAATTGCGATAATTAAAAAGTACGATAATTAAAAGTGCGATAAAATGAAATAACAATAAATAAAATGCGATAATTAGAAGTGCAATTAAATATAAAATAAAGGAAATTAAATATGAAATAAAAGAATTATGCTTATTTAAACTTCCGTAATCATGATGTTTGACGTGTTGATTTTAGTTTTATGCCCATGGGTTTATTGTCCTTTGTCCTGGATTATTCAATATGTCCGTCTGATTTTTGTCCATAACAGTCCATCAGTCATAAATATAAATTGCAAGTGTCCTTGTCAAATTATTATTATACCCGAAGATAAATATTCCAACTAATTGGGGATTCGAATTGTAACAAGGTTTTAATACTTTGTTTAATGAATACACCAGGTTATCGACTGCGTGTAAACCAAGGTTTTACTACTTTGTTAACAATTACACCAATTACCCTTGAATGTAATTTCACCCCTGTTTTAATTATTCTAGTGGCTATTAATCCATTCCCGTGTCCGGTTAAATGAACGATTATTCGTACATATAAATACCCCGCCCATCGTGTCCGATCGAGTGTATATGGTAAATTAGAGGGACGCCCAATTGTAAATCTTTATATTAACATTAACAAACTTTCATTTAGTTAAACAAATATAAAGCCCATTAATAGCCCATAGCCTAGTTTCCACAAGTGTCGTTCTTCTGTCCAAACCCCAATTATGGTACAAAGCCCAATTACCCAATTTTAGTAATTAGCCCAACATCATGATTACTTCGTTTTAAACAAGCATAATAATAACTTAGCTACGAGACATTAATGTAAAAAGGTTGAACATAACTTACAATGATTAAAAATAGCGTAGCGTTACACGGACAGAATTTCGACTTACACCCTTACAACATTCGCTAACATACCCTTATTATTAGAATTATAATTAAAATTAAAATATAAATTATAAATATAAATATATATTACGTATATATTGAGAGAGATTGAGAAAAAAGGGTGTAAAATTCGATCAGAATTCGGTTGGCTTTATAGCCAGAAATGAATTTTGGGGCTCCGCGACTCGCGGCAAAAAGCCCTTCAAACTCCGCGAGTCGCGGAGAGGTATTTTCATTTCACACCCTTGGAGTTTCTGGCTGCCGACGGTTTTAATAATATATATATATAATATATATATAATTAATATAATTAATTATATATTATATTATATTTATATACATAGTTAACTTGTAATTTTTAGTCCGTTGCGTCGAGCGTTAAGAGTTGACTCTAGTCCCGGTTCCGGATTTTCGAACGTCCTCGCGTATAATTTAATATCTTGTACTTTGCGTTTTGAATCTTGTACTCTTGTGATTTCGAGACGTTTCTTATCAATAATTGGAACCTTTTTGATTGTCTTTTGTTCTTTTGAGCTTTTTGGTCGTTTGCGTCTTCAAATCGTCGAATCTGTCTTTTGTCTTCACCTTTTATTATTTAAACGAATATCACTTGTAAATAGAACAATTGCAACTAAAAGCTTGTCTTTCTTGAGGAATAATGCTATGAAATATATGTTCGTTTTTAGCATTATCAAATATTCCCACACTTGAGCGTTGCTTGTCCTCAAGCAATATCGTCTTGAAATACTAGAATCACTTTTTTTATTCTTCACACTTTGTACATCAGTGATTTCTATACGGCGGTATAAACAATGGTAGTAACGATATGGTTTACAGTCCCACATGACTATAAAAATTTAGATCCATTAAGGAAATTGGATCTTTATGAAAACATTTGATCTTTTGAAAATTAAATCTAGTTTTTACCCTAGATAAGTTTTCCGGAATAACCCTTTACCGGTGTTTGCAAAATATTTTTGTGGGTTTGGTGGGTTTCAGATTTGAAAATTTTAGCTCAAAACTTGCGGTTTTGTGTCACCCACTTGCTAACCTTGTATTAGGAAAGCAACACGTCCAGTTTACTTATTCCGTATATTACCTTTCGGCAAACTACCGTCCGGTTGTAAAGGAAAGCGTTGAACAAGCAACTGTTTAAGGCAATGTCCCGTGACATGCTTTTGATTATGGTCTATAACGTGTCGGACGCAATTACTATCCTTGGTAGGAGCAATAGTAAAGCTCACCCTTATAATTTGTCGGTCTGGCACAAGGTCCTGTCTTTGACCATGCTATGCAACCACCGTTCTTACGGTTGACACCCGATTTAGTTCAGGTGACCTAATGAATTCCAGGTGAATTCCTAGGATTTTACGTTCAATGGTAATGAACGCATTGAAAAATAGGGTTTTCAGAAAACAAATCGGTTTGTATTTTTGATCAAAATATTTTCTCGTTTAAGCTCGAGTTTAGATATCATTGAATTCCATGAGTTTGTAATTCTCAATCTTTAAGGTCAATCTCTAGGATTGAGTAATATCAGTCTTAAAAGCTGATTTTTAATCTTTAAGGAGATTATCCTTTCTGGGGATCTGATTCATTAGTCTTATCCAGCTAATTTGCATGGTGCCCCCCCATTGTACGAGATAAATCCTTCTCATGGTTAGGATAAATCTGACCACTTGGCGACCCTGTTTAATGCTGAGGTCCGTGGATTTCCTGCTGATTTTAGTGATGACTTTTCTAGATTTTTCGTCAACCTACAGCTGGTCTGAACGACAACTTCATGACCTAAATCAAGAAGCGCGTGTCTTTTTCGGAAGACTTTACTTCCTTTTAATGATGGAATTGATTCATCGTGTAGATCCATCTCTTCTTTTCTTTCATCGGGTAAAACAGTTTAGTTTAGTTCAAAGCAAAAGTATTTTCAGTTATTTGTTACAAATATATGTGACATATGTTTAAAATAACTTGGTAAATTTTCCCACACTTGGCTTTTTATTTTTCTTTTTATCGTCCTCTATTCCATTTTAAATGAATTTTAACATTTTCGTTTGTTTCTCAATTTATGTCCTTTCCGAGGTAACAATAATTTCGGTGTTAAAACCTAGTTTTATCGTTCATAAATATGTATAAACATGATTTGAATTCATTTAATTGAAAATTTTACTAGAATTGGGTAGTCAGTATATAAGACTAGGGCTGTTCTTTTTTTATCAGAGAGCACTAGATTCTAATACAACTACTGCTTTACTAGTATTTTTAATGGTAACCAAGTGTTTAATATAAAAATTTTTAAAATCCGAAAGAATTTAACCCCTTCCCACACTTAAGATCTTGCAATGCCCTCATTTGCAAGAAATCAGTAACAATTTAAATTATTGAGGGTGATTTGTGTGAAAATGATTAAATTTTTACCAAAGTTTCCAAATATATTGGCGTTTGTTTGCTGAATGATAAATGGTGCACGTCATTTGTTCATTCCGTCTTGTTGTTATTTCACATGTATTTTGCATCATTGTCGTCAAAATTACTTGCTTTTGCTGAACTTAATGCCAGTCTTTGAAAATGCGTTGTTTTACCCTGTTGTGTACATAAGATAAACTGCAAACATATATACATATTTTTGAAGTTTGGTTTATTACCCCACATTCAAAAATTATTAAAATCTAAGAATAAAAGTTAGAAATTATAAAAATGATTACAATATTAACAAAAATATTAAATATATCAATAATTACAAATTACAAAATAATAAAAAAAAAATAAGTAAACTAAGGATGATATTGGTACCAATAGGGGTTCCACGCATAACCATAAGTGCTATAGAATGCCTCGGCAGGGTCATACGTAGGATATGGTGGCTGCATCTCTATCGACCAAGGAGGGAAGACGGGTTTCGGTGTAGGAATATAGTTTCTACCTATGTGTTGGCAATGTGCTATGATCTGGTTCTGATGAACTTGCCAATCTTCAAATGCTCTCTGTCTAGCATTTTCGTATTCCTGAGAAGCTATAAACCTTTGCATTTCTTGCATCTGGTTCCCCCCTCCTACATTACCTTGTTCCTGGTTTCTCTCTACCTGTGGATGTCTACCATTGTATCGTACTGCGGCGTTATTTCGCCGCTTTAACACTTTCGCACCATGGTATACATTTAATCCTATAGTGTCGCGGGGTTCCGGCTCTTCTACTAATAATCCCCCCCGACTTATATCCACACCGAGATATTCACCAATCAAAGTAATAAAAATACCACCTCCTATTATGCTATGTGGACGCATCCCTCGAACCATAGCTGATAAATAATAACCCACACAATATGGTATACTTACAGCGCTGTGTGGGTCTCGAATACACATATGGTAAAACAAATCTTGTTCATTTACCTTTTCTTTGTTTTTACCCCTTTGTGTAATCGAGTTAGCTAAAAACCTATGTATTACTCTTAATTCGGCTCTATCTATATCCAAATAAGAGTAGTTTCCCCCTTTAAAACGGTGATGGCTTGTCATTTGACTCCACACACCGTGTGTATCAAAATTTTCATCTATTTTCCTACCGTTTAGTATCAATCCTCTACAATCGGCAGACGCTAATTCCTCAGGCGTATATATACGTAAAGCCTGAGCCATGTCCAGTAAAGACATGTGGCGCATCGAACCGCCTAACAAAAATCTAATAAAAGAACGATCGGTTAAACTAGCTACCCGATCATTCAACTCTATACTACATAACAACTCTTCACACCATACTTTATATACAGGTCTGCGTATGGTGAATAAACATATCCAGTCATTAAAAGAAGAATTACCATACCTCTGTACCAGTAATTCCCTAATTGGCCCGGCCAATTCTACAGCTTCCAAGGGTCCCCATTCTATGACCCTTGGTACCTCAACAACCTTAGAGTGAAGAGTATGCAAACCCCGTTGATATTTTGGATAATCTATCCAAAGTCTGTCAAATCGCAGGTTCGGGTGTAACTGTTCCAAGTGCATATCTGAAAAGGTCATGACTGGATGAGGTACATCCTGCTTGTAGTAGTTATCTACCTCCTGTTGTTCCAAGTTCTCAGCAGGAGCATGGCGGGCTTGGGATGAAGATTCACCCCTTTCAGTCTGCAAAACACATCAAACACAAATTTTGTGCATCCAAATATGCATTAGTGTCAGCAAAATCATCAATCAAAATAATTACAATGACATTATCAATTTATATCAAACTTAAGCTTATTTTCACATTTTTATCAAATCTACACTTTTTCAAATAAGCATATACGAAAATTTTCGCCAAGTTCATAAGCATTCAACTCAAATAACATGTCAAAATAATCATTACTAGCAAATAAACAAGTCTCAAATGGCATTATCTTTCAAAAATCAAGTTCATGAATTTTGGACTTGAAAAAGTCCACTTTAATTCTCAAAATCATGTTTAGGCTCAAAGTTTTGATCATTTAACTACCTAGGCATGTTACACTACTCAATTTAGCAACAATTCATGACAAAAATCGGCCATAACCTGTTTATATCAAAAAGCCCCAAATTGCTCAAGAACACAAACCCTAGATTCTAAAAATTTTGAAGTTTTTGGCTTCAAATCATGTTAACAAGCATCAATCTAGGTTATACATGCATAATATACTAACAATTTAACACTAATTACACTAAAAATTAACAAAATTCAAATTATGAAAATATGCTCAAGAACACACTAAAATTCGGATTTAAAGGTGATTTGGGGTGTAATTGTACCTGTTTTCTTGAGTAGTTCCTAGATATCATCCTTCTCAACATGATTGTAGTGAAAAATTTGAAGATTAACGGTGAAAAATTGAGTTTTTGGGATGATTTTTGTGGGTTTTTTTCGGGTTTTTTCGAAGTGCAGTATGTGTGTGTGTGTTATTCTGTTCGTGCAGCTGGTTATATTTTTTTTCTGTAATTTGGTCCCTCCGCGAGTCGCGGAGGTTTTCACTGAAAACTCCGCGAGTCGCGGAGTTACTTTTTTTTTTTTTTTTTTTTTTTTATTATCTTTAACTTATAAAACAATTAAGAAATTAATTTTAAAATTTTGTTTCCCTTGTTATTTAGGACGAGGTCGTTTCGGATCGATGTCCTAGTCCGTCCCTCGACAAAATTTTAAAATTTGTCTTTTTGTAGCGATTGTTTTAAACGCTAAGATTTTTGGGTTTTTTAATGTTTTTGGCATACTTTAAATCAATAAGATTAAAAATAATGATAATAAAAGTTCTCGTCCCTCCCTCGGGTAAAGCAATTTCGGTTCAGAGACCTAGTCTTCAACTTACGACGAATTTTAAAAATCATATTTTTAACTTAATGAGATAAAGTAAATTTTTGTTTTTAAATTCACACAACTTAAATATAAAATTCAAAATTAATATTAAAAATTCACACCAAACTCAAAATTTAAAATGCATAAAATTAAAATTTCATATTTTAAAAATTAAAAATTCACACCAAACTTAATTTAAAAATTCATAAATTCATACCAAACTTATATTAATTTTTCAAATATTTACAATTTTAAAAATATTGTTTTTACAAAGTTTACAATATTAATTTAAGATTTAAATATTAAGATTAAAAACATACAAAAAATAAAATTAAAAATTTTTTTTTTTTTTTTTTTTATCCCACTTTAATCAATCAAATATTATCAAAAATATGCGCCCCTCTTTTCGGTAAAGTAATTTCGGTTCCAAGACCTAATTTAACTCATGACGAATTTTTGAAATATTTTGGTTTGATTGTTTAAAGATATTTATACCTTAAGAATAAACGTTAAATTTCGCAGTGATGTAATAAATTTTTGAAGGATATCAATAATTTCGGTCGCCAAACCTAATTTTATTTAATACCAATTTAATACTTTTTAGCGAACAAATTAGCGTTTATTATCAAAAGGTTAAAAATGAAAATAAAAATAAAAACTGTACAGACATACCTGTGAAATAGATTTCTTAGTTATATGATCTTTTATATTCATAAGATAGTCGGTTTAATTGGTCTTCCATGGCTGCATAGGCGTAACCTCGAGCATTCATTGTCTTTTCTTCTAAACATATGAACGGTCCGTCTCTGCATAAAGTAACAAATTCGGTATTTGAATAGGTTTGATTATTTGAACATTTACCTCCATGTGACCATTTTCCGCATTTGTGACATTTTTCTAGGTGTCGTGCTCTTCTTTTCGCTGCGGATTTTGATTTTCCTTTACCAAATTGTAACTTATTATCTTCGCATCTGGATCCTTTTCTAACTCCGTCCATTCTTTCTCTGATTACTGATACTAATTCACTCGGTAGTATGTCATTATTTCTTTTAGTGATCAAAGCATGTAGCATTAGACCATGGTTTAGTTCACAGGCAGTCTTCATTTCGTAAAAACCTAAAAAAAATAAAAATTCAGAATGGGGGGAGAAGACTAGTTCTTTAGGGTCTGCTAGGGAAAGACCATACGTGTTCCATTTTCGAGAACTACACGAAAACAGACAATCTAACTCTAACAGAAATACATATTATCCTTTAAAGACTTGATTCTCCCCACACTTAGTTAGCTTTGGTATCGAAATTGTGATTAACTTCGTTGTCGACTTCCATCGGACCATGTATGTAATGTTTAACTCTGTGACCATTAACTTTAAATTCAATCCCATTTGAATTTATCAATTCTATCGTTCCGTATGGGAAAACTCTTTTGACTATGAATGGTCCAGACCATCTTGATTTCAATTTTCCAGGAAATAGCTTGAATCGTGAATTGAAAAGAAGAACTCTGTCTCCTTCTTTGAATTCTTTTGAACTTCTGATTCTTTTATCATGCCATTTCTTCGTTCTTTCTTTATAGATTAACGAATTTTCGTATGCTTCATGTCTTAATTCTTCTAATTCGTTTAGTTGACTTAATCGTAGACGTCCGGCTTCATGTAAATCAAGATTACATGTCTTCAAAGCCCAAAATGCTTTGTGTTCAATTTCTACTGGAAGATGACATGCTTTTCCATACACAAGTCTAAAAGGTGTGGTTCCAATTGGAGTTTTGTAGGCTGTTCTAAAAGCCCAGAGTGCATCCTCCAATTTAATGGACCATTCCTTCGGATTTGATCCTACGGTTTTCTCTAGAATACGTTTTAAAGCTCGGTTGGTATTTTCAACTTGTCCACTTGTTTGTGGATGATATGCGGTGGAGATTTTATGAGTTACTCCATATCTTTTAAGAACTTTCTCAAGTTGATTATTACAGAAATGAGTACCCCGATCACTTATTAAAGCTTTCGGTGTTCCAAACCTTGCAAAAAGACGTTTTAAAAAGTTGACTACAACTCGTGCATCGTTAGTTGGGAGAGCTTGTGCTTCCGCCCATTTAGATACATAATCAATGGCTACGAGTATATATAAATTATTATGAGATTTTGGAAATGGACCCATAAAGTCAATACCCCAAATGTCAAATACTTCACATACTTGGATGACATTTTGTGGCATTTCATCACGTTGACTTATTCTTCCGGCCCTTTGACATGCATCACAGGATTTGCAAAGAAGGTGTGCGTCTTTGTAAATTGTAGGCCAATAGAATCCAGCTTCATAAACTTTTCTTGCTGTTAGTTGAGGCCCATAATGCCCTCCTGTTGGTCCTGTGTGACAATGGTTTAATATTTTACTAGCTTCATCTCCAAATACACATCGGCGTATTATTCCATCGGGACAACTTTTGAACAGATGTGGATCTTCCCAGAAATAGTGTTTTATATCACTGAAGAATTTCTTTCGTCTTTGGTACGATAATCCTTTTTCAAGGAATCCACAAACTAAGTAGTTTGCATAGTCTGCAAACCATGGGATTTCTTTATAATCTATCTTCAATAGATATTCATCAGGAAAGTTGTCTTGTATGGCTAATTCATTTAGAACTTCTAATTCGGGATTTTCAAGACGAGAAAGATGATCAGCGGCGAGATTTTCTGCTCCTTTTTTATCTCGGATTTCAATATCAAACTCTTGTAAGAGTAAGATCCAACGGATTAATCTTGGTTTAGCATCTTGTTTTGAAAATAGGTATCTAAGAGCAGAATGGTCGGTATAGACCACCGTTTTTGCTAGAACTAGATATGATCGAAATTTGTCAAAAGCAAAGACAATAGCAAGGAGTTCTTTTTCAGTAGTTGTATAGTTCGTTTGTGCTCCTTGTAATGTCTTACTAGCATAATATATAGGTTGAAATCGTTTTTCAATCCTTTGTCCTAAAACGGCTCCCATTGCAAAATCACTTGCATCGCACATTAGTTCAAATGGTAGATTCCAATTTGGTGTTATCATGATCGGCGCATTAGTGAGTTTTTCTTTAAGAATATTAAAAGATTTGATACACTCATCTGAAAAGATGAATGGTGCATCCTTTTCTAGGAGTTTATTCATAGGAGTGGCAATTTTAGAAAAATCTTTTATGAAACGTCGGTAAAAACCGGCATGCCCTAGAAAACTCCTAACTCCTCTAACATTGGTGGGATGTGGAAGTTTAGCAATTACATCTACTTTAGCTCTATCCACTTCAATTCCTTCTTTTGAAATTTTATGTCCAAGAACGATGCCTTCTTTAACCATAAAATGGCATTTCTCCCAATTAAGTACTAGATTTGATTTTTCGCATCTAATTAGCATTCGTTCCAGATTAACTAGACATGATTTAAATGTATCACCGAAGACTGAAAAGTCATCCATGAATACTTCCATGCATTCTTCTATCATGTCGTGAAAAATCGCCATCATACACCTTTGAAAGGTTGCAGGGGCGTTACAAAGTCCAAATGGCATGCGTTTGTAAGCAAAAGTACCATAAGGGCACGTGAATGTGGTTTTCTCTTGATCTTCGGGTGCTATTGGAATTTGAAAATATCCGGAAAATCCATCTAGAAAACAATAGTAACTATTTCCGGCTAATCTTTCCAACATTTGATCTATGAAAGGTAAGGGAAAGTGATCTTTTCTGGTGGCGTCATTTAATTTTCTATAATCAATACATACACGCCATCCTGTTACAGTCCTAGTAGGAATAAGCTCATTTTTCTCATTTGTAATGACAGTCATGCCACCCTTCTTAGGCACGCATTGAACTGGGCTTACCCATGGACTATCAGAGATTGGATATATCAAACCTGCATCTAGCAGTTTAATAATCTCTTTCTTAACTACATCTTGCATATTAGGATTTAGTCTTCGTTGGCGTTGCACATACGTTTTATGACCTTCTTCCATAAGGATTTTATGTGTGCAATACGAAGGACTTATTCCTTTAATATCATGAATCTTCCATGCAATGGCTGGTTTATGAGCTTTCAACACAGAAATGAGTTGTGATTTCTCATTTTCAGTAAGAGAAGACGATATTATTACAGGTAATTCAGATTCACCATGTAAATAAGCGTATTCCAAATGGTTTGGAAGTGGCTTTAACTCTAATTTCGGAGGTTCTTCTATCGATGATTTATATCGATATCTGTCTTCTTCTTTTAGCATTTGAATTTCTTCTGTTGTTGGTTCATATCCATTAGCTATAAGTGTAGCTAACATTTCAGCTTCATCAATTGGTTCATTACCTTCTCCTAAAGAACATTCTCCTGTTCCTTGTAATTCTGGAAATTCTTCTAATAATTCTGCATGTGCATCTATAGTTTGAATATAATAACATGTATCATCTGCAGATTGTGGTTGTTGCATTGCTCTATCAACTGAAAAGGTAACACTCTCATCCTCTATACTTAGGGTCAGTTTCTTACCGAACACGTCTATCATTGCTTTAGCCGTGTTTAAGAATGGTCTTCCTAATATGAGAGGAACTTGAGAATCTTCTTCCATGTCCAAAACAACAAAGTCTACTGGAAATACTAAAGTACCAACTTTAACTAGCATGTTCTCCATTATCCCTCTAGGATATTTTATTGATCGATCGGCTAGTTGTATGCTTATTCTTGTTGGTTTCAATTCTCCAAGGTCTAGTTTAGCGTATAGTGAATACGGCATTAGATTTATACTAGCACCTAAGTCTGCCAATGCTTCTATTGAACTAAGACTACCCAGAAAACATGGAATTGTGAAACTTCCTGGATCAGATAGTTTTTCTGGTATCTTATTCAACAGCACTGCTGAACAATTTGCATTCATAGTAACAGCCGAGAGTTCTTCCATTTTCTTTCTATTCGTGATTAGATCTTTCAAGAATTTAGCATACCTTGGCATTCCTGAAATTACATCAATGAAAGGAAGATTTACATTTATCTGTTTAAACATATCCAAGAATTTGGATTGCTCGGCTTCAAGTTTTTCCTTCTTCATTTTACTCGGGTAAGGAAGTGGTGGTTGGTATGGTTTAACATAAGGTTTAGCCTTAACTGTGTTATCTTCATTAACCTTTTCAACTACCGGTTCTTTTTCCTTATCTTGATCAGGTTGTGGTTCTTGTGTAGTAGGAATAGTTTCATCAGAAGTTACAGGTATTTCAGGTGATTTAAGTGTTGTACCACTTCTTGTGGTAATAGCTTTAGCTGTTTCATTCCGGGGGTTAGCATTTGTATCACTAGGTAAACTTCCCGGTTTTCTTTCACCTATTAACCTTGCTAGGTTACTTACTTCTTGTTCCAGATTTTGAATAGAAGCTTGTTGATTTCTAAATGCTTGAGCATTTTGTTCATTTGTTTGTTTTTGAGATGTGAAAAACTGCGTTTGAGTTTCAACTAGCTTCGTCATCATATCTTCTAAATTCGGCTTTTTATCATCGGTTTGTTGTGGTGGTTTGTTTTGAAAATTAGGTCTTTGCTGATTGTAAGTATTATTGGATACTTGTTGATTGCTAGGACCTTGTTGGTTGTTGTATGGAATATTTCGGTTATAATTCTGGTTTTGATTGTAAATCGGTCTTGGCGGTTGATAATTATTCTGATAATTATTTCCAGGCCTTTGGTTTATGTATGAAATATTCTCTCTTTGTTCCATTGTTAATTCAATGCTGAGACAATCTTTTGTCAAATGTGGTCCTCCACACTGCTCACAACTAATTCGTATAGCATGAATATCCTTAGTCATCTTTTCCATTCGTCTCTCGAAAGCATCTATCTTTGCTGAAATGGAATCTAAGTCATGGCTAGAATCGGCTCTAGCTGCTTTAGATGATCTAATGATATCTTTTTCTTGGTGCCACTCATGTGAGTGGGAAGCAGTGTTATCAATAATTTTGTAAGCATCAGTTTCGGTTTTCTTCATAATAGAACCACCAGCTGCTATATCTATGTCTTTTCTTGTAGTGATGTCGCATCCTCGGTAGAATATTTGTACTATTTGACAAGTGTCTAAACCATGTTGCGGACATCCTCTTAACAACTTTCCATATCTTGTCCACGCCTCATATAGAGTTTCATTTGGCTTTTGTGTGAACGTAACAATTTCTGCTTGAAGTCTTACGGCTTTAGATGCAGGAAAGAATTGTTTAAGAAATTTGTCAATTAAAACGTCCCATGTATCGATCGCCCCTTCAGGTAACGATTCCAACCAATCTTTGGCTTCTCCCTTTAAAGTCCAGGGAAATAACATGAGATATATTTGTTCATCCTCCACTTCTCGGATTTTAAATAGTGTGCAGATCCTATTAAAGGTACGTAGATGTTCATTTGGATCTTCCTTCGGCGCACCACTAAATTGGCATTGATTAGTCACCATGTGTAGAATTTGTCCTTTGATTTCATAATCTGGCGCATTAATGTCTGGATGAGTAATTGCGTGACCTTGGCCAGTGCGTTTAGCTCTCATTCGGTCTTCCATACTTAAAGGTTCCAGATTCTCCATAATTGAATTTGTTGAATCGGTATCACTAAATGATTCTGATTTAATAGTTCGTTCCTCAACAATCTCTGTTTGAATGATTGTTGGTTCCGGAGGAAAGTTTAATGGTTCAGGATCTATGAACCGTTCCTGAATATTTTCTGGATTCTCAATTGTGAGGTTGGGTTCAAAAAATGGATTATCGGTAATTTGAACTGAAGTACTTGGTTGACTGGATGACGATTCTAAAGAAAAATCAACGGCGGTTATATTTGTTAAACGATGTCTTGATCTAGTTACAGGTGGTGAACGTACAAAAGGTGATGAACGTCTTGCTCGGTGCATTCACAGAATATCCTATTAGTTTTAAAAAGGAAAGAAAAATTATAATAAGTTATCCAATCAATAGACTTTTCTGATTTTGCCCACGTTTCGAATAGCCAAAAGATGCAGCAGAGGGGCAGGATTCGTTTGGTCTCAATATAATTGAGGACTGTTTGGCTCCAATAACCCGGTCCACGTACAAATCCAACTATTACTACGAACCAGAAAATTTTGATGTCTATTAATTTAACCACTCAAAATAAATTTTCGTAATTTTAAGAAATTTAGATAAGAAGTAGAAAAAATTCTAAGTCCTAAAAACTAGAATAGCGAGAAATAAGAAAGACAAAGAGTTCGTCGAAAAAGGTCGAAAAAGAAAAAAATATGGTTGAAAAATAAAAGGTGACGGAAAAATAAAAGGAACTTATCAAAACTTAAAAATACTTAACTAATTTAACCTTATTACTACAACTAACTTAAAATTATAATCGCAAATTGAAATTACTAATTGGAATGATAATTGATACATAGTAAAAGGTCTAAAAATATTAAAGCTTACAAGAAAAACTAAATCCCAAATGGAAATAACTTAAAAAGAAACTAAAACTTAAAAAGGCGTCGCAAAATTCTAAAGCACCTAATTCTTAGTCTAAAGAAAAAGCACTTAAGGAATTCTACGGCAAAGCCTAAAAATACAGGAGTAAAAATAACTATAGCAAAAACTAAGTTTAAAATTAATTATGAGCTAAAAAATACAAATATTACGCTACAACGATTAAAAAGGTACAAAATATAAAAATATATAAAAAGTTGTAAAAAGTACAAAAAAATATTATTTTATATTATTTATTTAATAAAACTACTAATTTTATAATTTAATAAAAACTTATTAAAACTAAATACATAAATATAAAGTAAAAAAGTAAAAAAAAACTAAAATTAATA
Organism: Rutidosis leptorrhynchoides; assembly: GCF_046630445.1. Lineage (NCBI taxonomy): Eukaryota > Viridiplantae > Streptophyta > Magnoliopsida > Asterales > Asteraceae > Rutidosis > Rutidosis leptorrhynchoides. Next base: position 31,166,839 of record NC_092334.1, read on the forward strand.
ATAATAATAATAATAATTAAGTTAAATAATAATAATAATAATTAAAACTCCGTAATTAATGCAACTTTTAGGGTTTTGTCCGTGTGTCAGAAGACCTCCGCGAGTTGCGGTGATAAATGAGGAAAACCCCGCGAGTCGCGGGGTTCAGGAATTCAGTTGACAGGTTTTGTTTTTACGCGTTTTTCTTTATTTTTTTTTTTTTTTATTTTATTTTGTTTTCTGTTTTTAATTTAAATAAACGATTTTTAATAAAATTTATATTTTTATAAATTAAAATAAAGATAAAGAAACTTATAAAACTTAAATATTTAACAAAATCCTAAAAATACTTATATTTTTGTTTTTCTTTTTATATTTTTCGAATTTTTAAAACGTAATTTTACAAAAACGACTTAATAAAAGTAGATGAAAATCTTTTTTTTTTTTTTTCTATATTAGCGTTGCGCTTCCGGCTTTTAAGATATTCCCCGGCAGCGGCGCCAAAAATACTTGATGTTTCGCGAGGTGTATATAAAATAGTTATTAAATTTTAGCAGAAAATACTATTAAATACGATACAATTTTACACAAGATATTTATTTATTTATAGAATAGATATACTTAAACCTTGCTACAACACTTATAGGCAGTGTACCTAATCGTACAGTAGTGTAGTTTTTAGTAAGTCCGGTTCGTTCCACAGGGAGATCTTTAAGCAAAGCTCAACGCTATATTAGTTTACTTTTATAAAAATACAAATATATATATAAGTAATATTATTATTATAAAGAGGGGTTTTTACCGTTTAATGACCGGTTTGTCGATTTTAAAACTTTAGTCGCAGTTAAAACCTAATGTAAAATATAAAATAAATACAAGACTTTAAATTAAAGCGTAAAGTAAATAACGATAATGAAATTGCGAATAATAAAAATGCGATAAAAATTAAATTGCGATAATTAAAAAGTACGATAATTAAAAGTGCGATAAAATGAAATAACAATAAATAAAATGCGATAATTAGAAGTGCAATTAAATATAAAATAAAGGAAATTAAATATGAAATAAAAGAATTATGCTTATTTAAACTTCCGTAATCATGATGTTTGACGTGTTGATTTTAGTTTTATGCCCATGGGTTTATTGTCCTTTGTCCTGGATTATTCAATATGTCCGTCTGATTTTTGTCCATAACAGTCCATCAGTCATAAATATAAATTGCAAGTGTCCTTGTCAAATTATTATTATACCCGAAGATAAATATTCCAACTAATTGGGGATTCGAATTGTAACAAGGTTTTAATACTTTGTTTAATGAATACACCAGGTTATCGACTGCGTGTAAACCAAGGTTTTACTACTTTGTTAACAATTACACCAATTACCCTTGAATGTAATTTCACCCCTGTTTTAATTATTCTAGTGGCTATTAATCCATTCCCGTGTCCGGTTAAATGAACGATTATTCGTACATATAAATACCCCGCCCATCGTGTCCGATCGAGTGTATATGGTAAATTATAGGGACGCCCAATTGTAAATCTTTATATTAACATTAACAAACTTTCATTTAGTTAAACAAATATAAAGCCCATTAATAGCCCATAGCCTAGTTTCCACAAGTGTCGTTCTTCTGTCCAAACCCCAATTATGGTACAAAGCCCAATTACCCAATTTTAGTAATTAGCCCAACATCATGATTACTTCGTTTTAAACAAGCATAATAATAACTTAGCTACGAGACATTAATGTAAAAAGGTTGAACATAACTTACAATGATTAAAAATAGCGTAGCGTTACACGGACAGAATTTCGACTTACACCCTTACAACATTCGCTAACATACCCTTATTATTAGAATTATAATTAAAATTAAAATATAAATTATAAATATAAATATATATTACGTATATATTGAGAGAGATTGAGAAAAAAGGGTGTAAAATTCGATCAGAATTCGGTTGGCTTTATAGCCAGAAATGAATTTTGGGGCTCCGCGACTCGCGGCAAAAAGCCCTTCAAACTCCGCGAGTCGCGGAGAGGTATTTTCATTTCACACCCTTGGAGTTTCTGGCTGCCGACGGTTTTAATAATATATATATATAATATATATATAATTAATATAATTAATTATATATTATATTATATTTATATACATAGTTAACTTGTAATTTTTAGTCCGTTGCGTCGAGCGTTAAGAGTTGACTCTAGTCCCGGTTCCGGATTTTCGAACGTCCTCGCGTATAATTTAATATCTTGTACTTTGCGTTTTGAATCTTGTACTCTTGTGATTTCGAGACGTTTCTTATCAATAATTGGAACCTTTTTGATTGTCTTTTGTTCTTTTGAGCTTTTTGGTCGTTTGCGTCTTCAAATCGTCGAATCTGTCTTTTGTCTTCACCTTTTATTATTTAAACGAATATCACTTGTAAATAGAACAATTGCAACTAAAAGCTTGTCTTTCTTGAGGAATAATGCTATGAAATATATGTTCGTTTTTAGCATTATCAATAGACACATCATATCTTATTATATCTTATCATATCTATCCTAGTAAACTTTGTCTACTACTTTTCCTAAATTTCCTCCGTAAATCACGGAATTTTTTTTTGCTATAAATACGTATTCAAGGAGACGAATATATCATTCAGTATTCAATACCCATTTCATATCAAACCCTATTCCAAACACATAATATGAATTTCTCGAACTCCTCGAGCTCCAACGGCAGCGTAACCGAAACAAACGAACCAATCAGCCATCATCTATTCTAGATGAATTGGGGATGGGTTCGTAGCCGACTCAATCAATGGAGGCAAGAAGAAAGTGATTTAACAACCCGTCCCAATCCTCCTGGACGAAGTCATCAACATTTGGTTCCATTGAGATGATCGACTCCAAGTAATGTCCTTAACATGAGCAAATGCACAGCGGAAGAGTTAATTTGTACCTGAGAATAACATGCTTTAAAATGTCAACATAAAGTTGGTGAGATATATAGGTTTGATGCTAGCAGCGTTATAACTATGGACCACAAGATTTAATGTTTATACATGTAGTGACCCGAACTTTTCCATGTTTATATATATTAATTGAGATTGATATTTACATGATTAAATGTTTCCAACATGTTAAGCAATCAAACTTGTTAAGACTTGATTAATTGAAATATGTTTCATATAGACAATTGACCACCCAAGTTGATCGGTGATTCACGAACGTTAAAACTTGTAAAAACTATATGATGACATATATATGGATATATATATATATATAGTTAACATGATACTATGATAAGAAAACATATCATAAAGTATATTAACAATGAACTACATATGTAAAAACAAGACTACTAACTTAATGATTTTTAAACGAGACATATATGTAACGATTATCGTTGTAAAGACATTTAATGTATATATATCATATTAAGAGATATTCATACATGATAATATCATGATAATATAATAATTTAAAATCTCATTTGATATTATAAACATTGGGTTAACAACATTTAACAAGATCGTTAACCTAAAGGTTTCAAAACAACACTTACATGTAACGACTAACGATGACTTAACGACTCAGTTAAAATGTATATACATGTAGTGTTTTAATATGTATTTATACACTTTTGAAAGACTTCAATACACTTATCAAAATACTTCTACTTAACAAAAATGCTTACAATTACATCCTCGTTCAGTTTCATCAACAATTCTACTCGTATGCACCCGTATTCGTACTCGTACAATACACAGGTTTTAGATGTATGACTATTGGTATATACACTCCAATGATCAGCTCTTAGCAGCCCATGTGAGTCACCTAACACATGTGGGAACCATCATTTGGCAACTAGCATGAAATATCTCATAAAATTACAAAAATATGAGTAATCATTCATGACTTATTTACATGAAAACAAAATTACATATCCTTTATATCTAATCCATACACCAACGACCAAAAACACCTACAAACACTTTCATTCTTCAATTTTCTTCATCTAATTGATCTCTCTCAAGTTCTATCTTCAAGTTCTAAGTGTTCTTCATAAATTCCAAAAGTTCTAGTTTCATAAAATCAAGAATACTTTCAAGTTTGCTAGCTCACTTCCAATCTTGTAAGGTGATCATCCAACCTCAAGAAATCTTTGTTTCTTACAGTAGGTTATCATTCTAATACAAGGTAATAATCATATTCAAACTTTGGTTCAATTTCTATAACTATAACAATCTTATTTCAAGTGATGATCTTACTTGAACTTGTTTTCGTGTCATGATTCTGCTTCAAGAACTTCGAGCCATCCAAGGATCCATTGAAGCTAGATCCATTTTTCTCTTTTCCAGTAGGTTTATCCAAGGAAATTAAGGTAGTAATGATGTTCATAACATCATTCGATTCATACATATAAAGCTATCTTATTCGAAGGTTTAAACTTGTAATCACTAGAACATAGTTTAGTTAATTCTAAACTTGTTCGTAAACAAAAGTTAATCCTTCTAACTTGACTTTTAAAATCAACTAAACACATGTTCTATATCTATATGATATGCTAACTTAATGATTTAAAACCTGGAAACACGAAAAACACCGTAAAACCGGATTTACGCCGTCGTAGTAACACCGCGGGCTGTTTTGGGTTAGTTAATTAAAAACTATGATAAACTTTGATTTAAAAGTTGTTATTCTGAGAAAATGATTTTTATTATGAACATGAAACTATATCCAAAAATTATGGTTAAACTCAAAGTGGAAGTATGTTTTCTAAAATGGTCATCTAGACGTCGTTCTTTCGACTGAAATGACTACCTTTACAAAAACGACTTGTAACTTATTTTTCCGACTATAAACCTATACTTTTTCTGTTTAGATTCATAAAATAGAGTTCAATATGAAACCATAGCAATTTGATTCACTCAAAACGGATTTAAAATGAAGAAGTTATGGGTAAAACAAGATTGGATAATTTTTCTCATTTTAGCTACGTGAAAATTGGTAACAAATCTATTCCAACCATAACTTAATCAACTTGTATTGTATATTATGTAATCTTGAGATACCATAGACACGTATACAATGTTTCGACCTATCATGTCGACACATCTATATATATTTCGGAACAACCATAGACACTCTATATGTGAATGTTGGAGTTAGCTATACAGGGTTGAGGTTGATTCCAAAATATATATAGTTTGAGTTGTGATCAATACTGAGATACGTATACACTGGGTCGTGGATTGATTCAAGATAATATTTATCGATTTATTTCTGTACATCTAACTGTGGACAACTAGTTATAGGTTACTAACGAGGACAGCTGACTTAATAAACTTAAAACATCAAAATATATTAAAAGTGTTGTAAATATATTTTGAACATACTTTAATATATATGTATATATTGTTATAGGTTCGTGAATCAACAGTGGCCAAGTCTTACTTCCCGACGAAGTAAAAATCTGTGAAAGTGAGTTATAGTCCCACTTTTAAAATCTAATATTTTTGGGATGAGAATACATGCAGGTTTTATAAATGATTTACAAAATAGACACAAGTACGTGAAACTACATTCTATGGTTGAATTATCGAAATCGAATATGCCCCTTTTTATTAAGTCTGGTAATCTAAGAATTAGGGAACAGACACCCTAATTGACGCGAATCCTAAAGATAGATCTATTGGGCCTAACAAACCCCATCCAAAGTACCGGATGCTTTAGTACTTCGAAATTTATATCATATCCGAAGGGTGTCCCGGAATGATGGGGATATTCTTATATATGCATCTTGTTATTGTCGGTTACCAGGTGTTCACCATATGAATGATTTTTATCTCTATGTATGGGATGTGTATTGAAATATGAAATCTTGTGGTCTATTATTATGATTTGATATATATAGGTTAAACCTATAACTCACCAACATTTTTGTTGACATTTTAAGCATGTTTATTCTCAGGTGATTATTAAGAGCTTCCGCTGTCACATACTTAAATAAGGACGAGATTTGGAGTCCATGCTTGTATGATATTGTGTAAAACTGCATTCAAGAAACTTATTTTGTTATAACATATTTGTATTGTAAACCATTATGTAATGGTCGTGTGTAAATAGGATATTTTAGATTATCATTATTTGATAATCTACGTAAAGCTTTTTAAACCTTTATTTATGAAATAAAGGTTATGGTTTGTTTTAAAATGAATGCAGTCTTTGAAAAACGTCTCATATAGAGGTCAAAACCTCGCAACGAAATCAATTAATATGGAACGTTTTTAATCAATAAGAACGGGACATTTCAGTTGGTATCAGAGCGTTGGTCTTAGAGAACCAGAAAATTTGCATTAGTGTGTCTTATCGAGTTTGTTAGGATGCATTAGTGAGTCTGGACTTCGACCGTGTTTTCTTTAAAAATGATTGCTTAACATTTTTGTTGGAAACTATATATTTTTAACATATGAATATTATGTGATATATTAATCTCTTAACGTGTTTGATATTATGTGATAGATGTCTACCTCTAGAAAAAGTCCCATTGACTCACCTAATAATAATGAAGAGTCAAATGTAAATTGGAATGATTTGTGGACTGATTCACAAGTTCCCGAAGAGGAACCGGAAGAAGAGTCGGAACCGGAAGAAGAGTCGGAACCGGAAGATGAATCGGAACCGGAAGAAGAATCGGAACCGGATGAAGAAATAGAACCGGTGGGGGAAATAATAAAACGGTTAAGTAAAAGAAAATCCTCAACCAACCGACCAAAGTTAATTATGGTCAATGGTGTTTCCGCCAAGGAAGCAAAATATTGGGAGGATTACCAATTCTCCGATGAATCGGATTCCGACGAGAATTCCGATGATGTTATAGAAATTACCCCAACTGAATTTAAAAAGGCAAAAGAAAATAATAAGGGAAAGGGCATAAAAATAGAGAAATCTAATTCCAACCCCGATGAACTTTATATGTATCGTCAACCCCCGAAGTCCTTAAGTTGTAACAATGACCCGGGAACCTCTAAACCACCAGGTTTTTCTAAACCAATGTGGACAACGACGGCTCGTATTAGGGGAACATCATATATCCCTAGAAACTTGGCAAAACGAACCAAAACCGAAGAAGAAGAAACGAGCGAGTCGGAATAAGATAGTTGTATTCGTGTGGTGTAATATATGTAATATAGTGTTCTTATGCTTTATGATATATGTAAAAATTGCTTGTATTAATAAGTATTTTTTTATGAATCTAACTCTTGTCTATTTTACAGTTTAAAAACACAAAATGGATAGACAACCCAATATTTTAAGAGACCTACCCGGAGACATGATTGATGAAATCTTGTCTAGAGTCGGCCAGAATTCTTCGGCACAACTATTTAAGGCGAGATCTGTTTGTAAGACATTCGAAGAACGTTCCAAAAATGTCTTGGTTTATAAGAGACTTTCGTTTGAAAGATGGGGGATATCACATTGGGAAACCCATAAGTTACGATGTGTTTACTTTGACGCATATATTGCGGGGAACCCAAATGCTATTTTACGCAACGGGTTAAGAAATTATTTTGACTCAATATATCCGAATATTGGACTTCGTGATTTAGAAAAAGCGGCTAACATGCAACATAAAGAAGCATGTTATGCTTACGGATTAGTAATGTTCGCTTCTCACCAAAGTGAGAACAAGAACATCGGGCTACAACTATTAAACAAAACGTTTCCACAAGTGACGGAGTCGGTAATTGGGGTAAGAAATGAGGTTTTTAGATTATTACGGGACTGTTGGACATTACGTAACCCTCGTCTCTTTGATGACGTTACAACACGCTGTCTTATCAACGGCCATAACGGTTATGTTGCACAAGACTAAGGATGGGAAGTAGTCCTAGTAAAACCAGAATGCATGACTTGTTTCTGGACGTATGAATTACGTGTCTTTATTGCCTTTGCTGAACGACTTGTGTACTAGCTAGAATTGACTTCACAACTATCTTGTATCAAAGTTATTGTGTGCTATATTTCATGCTTTATGTAAAATAAGCGGTATTGTAAGTTTGTAAAATATTGTATAAAAGTTTGAACGCGAAATATTATTATAATCAGTTTTTCATATAGAATTGTAGTAGTTGAATTGTATATTAGCTACTAAGTATGAACTTAACGGGTAGGTACTACCCGAATTTAAACTTATAAAACGCTAATATGAAGAAAAAGCTTTTATAAATGAGTTCATATTATGCTACGAAATACTATTAACTACTCTTAATATTCTGTATGATTAACTTGTTCCATTTAACTATTTTGAAGGAAATGGCACCGACTACTCGACACACCGTGAATATGAATGAAGAGGAATTCCGTACTTTTCTAGCTTCAAACATAGCCGCAGTACAGGCTGCGCTACATACCAACAATAACCTTGGATCTAACAGTACAGGAAATCGTGTAGGATGCACCTACAAAGAATTCACTGCCTGCAAACCTTTGGAATTTGATGGAACCGAAGGACCGATCGGATTGAAACGGTGGACCGAGAAGGTTGAATCGGTGTTTGCCATAAGTAAGTGTACTGAAGAGGACAAAGTGAAGTACGCTACGCATACCTTCACAGGTTCTGCGTTAACATGGTGGAATACCTATCTAGAGCAAGTGGGACAAGATGATGCGTACGCACTACCGTGGTCAGCATTCAAGCACTTGATGAACGAGAAGTACCGTCCCAGAACCGAGGTCAATAAGCTCAAGACAGAACTTAGAGGGTTACGAACCCAAGGATTTGATATTACCACGTACGAAAGACGATTCACAGAATTGTGCCTATTGTGTCCGGGAGCATTCGAAGATGAGGAAAAAAAGATCGACGCGTTTGTGAAAGGATTACCGGAAAGAATCCAAGAAGATATAAGTTCACACGAGCCCGCCTCCATACAACAGGCATGTAGAATGGCTCACAAACTAGTGAACCAGATTGAAGTAAGAATTAAAGAACAGACTGCTGAAGAGGCCAATGTGAAGCAAGTCAAAAGAAAGTGGGAGGAAAACGGTGATAAGAATCACCAATACAACAACAACAGCAATTACAACAATAATCGCAACAATTATCCCAACAATCGCAACATCAATCGCAACTACAACAAACGGCCCAACAACAACAACAACAACAACAACAACAACAACAACAACAACAACAACAACAACAGCAACTACAACAATCATCCCAACAACAATAATAACCGCAACAACAACAACAATCAGAAGCAGCTATGCCAAAGGTGTGAAAAGAATCACTCGGGGTTCTGCACCAAATTTTGCAACAAGTGTAAAAGAAATGGTCATAGCGCGGCGAAGTGTGAGGTCTATGGACCAGGGGTTAATAGAACGAAAGGAACAAATGGTGTCGGAACGAGTAATGGCGGAGCAAGTAGTGTCGGAGCAAGTTATGCCAATGTAGTTTGTTATAAATGTGGAAAACCGGGCCACATTATTAGAAATTGCCCGAACCAGGAGAACACGAATGGACAAGGCCGCGGAAGAGTTTTCAATATTAATGCGGCAGAGGCACAGGAAGACCCGGAGCTTGTTACGGGTACGTTTCTTATTGACAATAAATCTGCTTACGTTTTATTTGATTCGGGTGCGGATAGAAGCTATATGAGTAGAGATTTTTGTGCTAAATTAAGTTTTCCATTGACGCCTTTTGATAGTAAATTTTTACTCGAATTAGCAAATGGTAAATTAATTTCAGCAGATAATATATGTCGGAATCGAGAAATTAAACTGGTTAGCGAAACATTTAAGATTGATTTGATACCAGTAGAGTTAGGGAGTTTTGATGTGATAATCGGTATGGACTGGTTGAAAGAAGTGAAAGTAGAGATCGTCTGTTACAAAAATGCAATTCGCATTATACGAGAAAAAGGAAAACCCTTAATGGTGTACGGAGAAAAGGGCAACACGAAGCTACATCTTATTAGTAATTTGAAGGCACAAAAACTAATAAGAAAAGGTTGCTATGCTGTTCTAGCACACGTCGAGAAAGTACAAACTGAAGAAAAGAGCATCAATGATGTTCCCATTGCAAAAGAATTTCCCGATGTATTTCCGAAAGAATTACCGGGATTACCCCCACATCGATCCGTTGAATTTCAAATAGATCTTGTACCAGGAGCTGCACCAATAGCTCGTGCTCCTTACAGACTCGCACCCAGCGAGATGAAAGAACTGCAAAGCCAATTACAAGAACTTTTAGAGCGTGGTTTCATTCGACCAAGCACATCACCGTGGGGAGCTCCTGTTTTGTTTGTCAAGAAGAAAGATGGTACATTCAGGTTGTGTATCGACTACCGAGAGTTGAACAAACTTACCATCAAGAACCGCTACCCACTACCGAGAATCGACGACTTATTTGATCAACTACAAGGCTCGTCTGTTTATTCAAAGATTGACTTACGTTCCGGGTATCATCAAATGCGGGTGAAAGAAGATGATATTCCAAAGACTGCTTTCAGAACACGTTACGGTCATTACGAGTTTATGGTCATGCCATTTGGTTTAACTAATGCACCAGCTGTGTTCATGGACCTTATGAACCGAGTGTGTGGACCATACCTTGACAAGTTTGTCATTGTTTTCATTGATGACATACTTATTTACTCAAAGAATGACCAAGAACACGGTGAACATTTGAGAAAGGTGTTAGAAGTATTGAGGAAGGAAGAATTGTACGCTAAGTTTTCAAAGTGTGCATTTTGGTTGGAAGAAGTTCAATTCCTCGGTCACATAGTGAACAAAGAAGGTATTAAGGTGGATCTGGCAAAGATAGAAACTGTTGAAAAGTGGGAAACCCCGAAAACTCCAAAACACATACGCCAGTTTTTAGGACTAGCTGGTTACTACAGAAGGTTCATCCAAGACTTTTCCAGAATAGTAAAACCCTTGACTGCATTAACGCATAAAGGGAAGAAATTTGAATGGAATGATGAACAAGAGAAAGCGTTTCAGTTATTGAAGAAAAAGCTAACTACGACACCTATATTGTCATTGCCTGAAGGGAATGATGATTTTGTGATTTATTATGATGCATCAAAGCAAGGTCTCGGTTGTGTATTAATGCAACGAACGAAGGTGATTGCTTATGCGTCTAGACAATTGAAGATTCACGAACAAAATTATACGACGCATGATTTGGAATTAGGCGCGGTTGTTTTTGCATTAAAGACTTGGAGGCACTACTTATATGGGGTCAAAAGTATTATATATACCGACCACAAAAGTCTTCAACACATATTTAATCAGAAACAACTGAATATGAGGCAGCGTAGGTGGATTGAATTATTGAATGATTATGACTTTGAGATTCGTTACCACCCGGGGAAGGCAAATGTGGTAGCCGATGCCTTGAGCAGGAAGGACAGAGAACCCATTCGAGTAAAATCTATGAATATAATGATTCATAATAACCTTACTACTCAAATAAAGGAGGCGCAACAAGGAGTTTTAAAAGAGGGAAATTTAAAGGATGAAATACCCAAAGGATCAGAGAAGCATCTTAATATTCGGGAAGACGGAACCCGGTATAGGGCTGAAAGGATTTGGGTACCAAAATTTGGAGATATGAGAGAAATGGTACTTAGAGAAGCTCATAAAACCAGATACTCAATACATCCTGGAACGGGGAAGATGTACAAGGATCTCAGGAAATATTTTTGGTGGCCGGGTATGAAAGCCGATGTTGCTAAATACGTAGGAGAATGTTTGACGTGTTCTAAGGTCAAAGCTGAGCATCAGAAACCATCAGGTCTACTTCAACAACCCGAAATCCCAGAATGGAAATGGGAAAACATTACCATGGATTTCATCACTAAATTGCCAAGGACTGCAAGTGGTTTTGATACTATTTGGGTAATAGTTGATCGTCTCACCAAATCAGCACACTTCCTGCCAATAAGAGAAGATGACAAGATGGAGAAGTTAGCACGACTGTATTTGAAGGAATTCATATCCAGACATGGAATACCAATCTCTATTATCTCTGATAGGGATGGCAGATTTATTTCAAGATTCTGGCAGACATTACAGCAAGCATTAGGAACTCGTCTAGACATGAGTACTGCCTATCATCCACAAACTGATGGGCAGAGCGAAAGGATGATACAAACGCTTGAAGACATGCTACGAGCATGTGTTATTGATTTCGGAAACAGTTGGGATCGACATCTACCGTTAGCAGAATTTTCCTACAACAACAGCTACCATTCAAGCATTGAGATGGCGCCGTTTGAAGCACTTTATGGTAGAAAGTGCAGGTCTCCGATTTGTTGGAGTGAAGTGGGGGATAGACAGATTACGGGTCCGGAGATTATACAAGAAACTACCGAGAAGATCATCCAAATTCAACAACGGTTGAAAACCGCCCAAAGTCGACAAAAGAGCTACGCTGACATTAAAAGAAAAGATATAGAATTTGAAATTGGAGAGATGGTCATGCTTAAAGTTGCACCTTGGAAAGGCGTTGTTCGATTTGGTAAACGAGGGAAATTAAATCCAAGGTATATTGGACCATTCAAGATTATTGATCGTGTCGGACCAGTAGCTTACCGACTAGAGTTACCTCAACAACTCACGGCTGTACATAACACTTTCCACGTCTCGAATTTGAAGAAATGTTTTGCTAAAGAATATCTCACTATTCCGTTAGATGAAATCCAAATCAACGAAAAACTTCAATTCATCGAAGAACCCGTCGAAATAATGGATCGTGAGGTTAAAAGACTTAAGCAAAACAAGATACCAATTGTTAAGGTTCGATGGAATGCTCGTAGAGGACCCGAGTTCACCTGGGAGCGTGAAGATCAGATGAAGAAGAAATACCCGCATCTATTTCCAGAAGATTCGTCAACACCTTCAACAGCTTAAAATTTCGGGACGAAATTTATTTAACGGGTAGGTACTGTAGTGACCCGAACTTTTCCATGTTTATATATATTAATTGAGATTGATATTTACATGATTAAATGTTTCCAACATGTTAAGCAATCAAACTTGTTAACACTTGATTAATTGAAATATGTTTCATATAGACAATTGACCACCCAAGTTGATCGGTGATTCACGAACGTTAAAACTTGTAAAAACTATATGATGACATATATATGGATATATATATATAGTTAACATGATACTATAATAAGAAAACATATCATAAAGTATATTAACAATGAACTACATATGTAAAAACAAGACTACTAACTTAATGATTTTTAAACGAGACATATATGTAACGATTATCGTTGTAAAGACATTTAATGTATATATATCATATTAAGAGATATTCATACATGATAATATCATGATAATATAATAATTTAAAATCTCATTTGATATTATAAACATTGGGTTAACAACATTTAACAAGATCGTTAACCTAAAGGTTTCAAAACAACACTTACATGTAACGACTAACGATGACTTAACGACTCAGTTAAAATGTATATACATGTAGTGTTTTAATATGTATTTATACACTTTTGAAAGACTTCAATACACTTATCAAAATACTTCTACTTAACAAAAATGCTTACAATTACATCCTCGTTCAGTTTCATCAACAATTCTACTCGTATGCACCCGTATTCGTACTCGTACAATACACAGCTTTTAGATGTATGTACTATTGGTATATACACTCCAATGATCAGCTCTTAGCAGCCCATGTGAGTCACCTAACACATGTGGGAACCATCATTTGGCAACTAGCATGAAATATCTCATAAAATTACAAAAATATGAGTAATCATTCATGACTTATTTACATGAAAACAAAATTACATATCCTTTATATCTAATCCATACACCAACGACCAAAAACACCTACAAACACTTTCATTCTTCAATTTTCTTCATCTAATTGATCTCTCTCAAGTTCTATCTTCAAGTTCTAAGTGTTCTTCATAAATTCCAAAAGTTCTAGTTTCATAAAATCAAGAATACTTTCAAGTTTGCTAGCTCACTTCCAATCTTGTAAGGTGATCATCCAACCTCAAGAAATCTTTATTTCTTACAGTAGGTTATCATTCTAATACAAGGTAATAATCATATTCAAACTTTGGTTCAATTTCTATAACTATAACAATCTTATTTCAAGTGATGATCTTACTTGAACTTGTTTTCGTGTCATGATTCTGCTTCAAGAACTTCGAGCCATCCAAGGATCCATTGAAGCTAGATCCATTTTTCTCTTTTCCAGTAGGTTTATCCAAGGAAATTAAGGTAGTAATGATGTTCATAACATCATTCGATTCATACATATAAAGCTATCTTATTCGAAGGTTTAAACTTGTAATCACTAGAACATAGTTTAGTTAATTCTAAACTTGTTCGTAAACAAAAGTTAATCCTTCTAACTTGACTTTTAAAATCAACTAAATACATGTTCTATATCTATATGATATGCTAACTTAATGATTTAAAACCTGGAAACACGAAAAACACCGTAAAACCGGATTTACGCCGTCGTAGTAACACCGCGGGCTGTTTTGGGTTAGTTAATTAAAAACTATGATAAACTTTGATTTAAAAGTTGTTATTCTGAGAAAATGATTTTTATTATGAACATGAAACTATATCCAAAAATTATGGTTAAACTCAAAGTGGAAGTATGTTTTCTAAAATGGTCATCTAGACGTCGTTCTTTCGACTGAAATGACTACCTTTACAAAAACGACTTGTAACTTATTTTTCCGACTATAAACCTATACTTTTTCTGTTTAGATTCATAAAATAGAGTTCAATATGAAACCATAGCAATTTGATTCACTCAAAACGGATTTAAAATGAAGAAGTTATGGGTAAAACAAGATTGGATAATTTTTCTCATTTTAGCTACGTGAAAATTGGTAACAAATCTATTCCAACCATAACTTAATCAACTTGTATTGTATATTATGTAATCTTGAGATACCATAGACACGTATACAATGTTTCGACCTATCATGTCGACACATCTATATATATTTCGGAACAACCATAGACACTCTATATGTGAATGTTGGAGTTAGCTATACAGGGTTGAGGTTGATTCCAAAATATATATAGTTTGAGTTGTGATCAATACTGAGATACGTATACACTGGGTCGTGGATTGATTCAAGATAATATTTATCGATTTATTTCTGTACATCTAACTGTGGACAACTAGTTATAGGTTACTAACGAGTACAGCTGACTTAATAAACTTAAAACATCAAAATATATTAAAAGTGTTGTAAATATATTTTGAACATACTTTAATATATATGTATATATTGTTATAGGTTCGTGAATCAACAGTGGCCAAGTCTTACTTCCCGACGAAGTAAAAATCTGTGAAAGTGAGTTATAGTCCAACTTTTAAAATCTAATATTTTTGGGATGAGAATACATGCAGGTTTTATAAATGATTTACAAAATAGACACAAGTACGTGAAACTACATTCTATGGTTGAATTATCGAAATCGAATATGCCCCTTTTTATTAAGTCTGGTAATCTAAGAATTAGGGAACAGACACCCTAATTGACGCGAATCCTAAAGATAGATCTATTGGGCCTAACAAACCCCATCCAAAGTACCGGATGCTTTAGTACTTCGAAATTTATATCATATCCGAAGGGTGTCCCGGAATGATGGGGATATTCTTATATATGCATCTTGTTATTGTCGGTTACCAGGTGTTCACCATATGAATGATTTTTATCTCTATGTATGGGATGTGTATTGAAATATGAAATCTTGTGGTCTATTATTATGATTTGATATATATAGGTTAAACCTATAACTCACCAACATTTTTGTTGACGTTTTAAGCATGTTTATTCTCAGGTGATTATTAAGAGCTTCCGCTGTCACATACTTAAATAAGGACGAGATTTGGAGTCCATGCTTGTATGATATTGTGTAAAACTGCATTCAAGAAACTTATTTTGTTGTAACATATTTGTATTGTAAACCATTATGTAATGGTCGTGTGTAAATAGGATATTTTAGATTATCATTATTTGATAATCTACGTAAAGCTTTTTAAACCTTTATTTATGAAATAAAGGTTATGGTTTGTTTTAAAATGAATGCAGTCTTTGAAAAACGTCTCATATAGAGGTCAAAACCTCGCAACGAAATCAATTAATATGGAACGTTTTTAATCAATAAGAACGGGACATTTCAATACATAATACACTCCTCGTGTATGAAAAGTCGTTGAGCACTTGGTAACCATACTTAATATTTAAATCACAGCAGCATATTCTTAAATAAACCCTACACCGTACCAAGTGTAGTAACGAAACGAAGTACTGTGCAACCGTTTAAAACTGGTCGTCCAGCCCGGTTGGGGTTGTCAGGCCCGATAGATCTATCAACAGGATTCGCGTTTACGCTCCTCACGTAAATATTAGCTACCAAGTATAAAGAAATATGCCATGGTACAACTCAACGTAGAATTTATTTTTGATCACTTGTGTCCATAACGTAAATCATCTATAAAAACAGCGCATGTATTCTCAGCCCAAATATTTTTAGAGTTTAAAAAGGGACTATATACTCACCATACTGTATTTTGTAGTAAAAATACATATAACACCATTGGTAAATTATAAGGTTGGCCTTCGATTCACGAACCTATATCATTTGTATGTTTATTAATATATATTATCGATATTGAACAAATTCATATATTATAACTTATGTTATAGATTATATATATATATATATATATATATATATATATATATATATATATATATATATATATATATATATATATATATATATATATATATATATATATATATATATATATATATATATATATATATATATATATATATTTAATTTGTATATAGCAAAAATGATTAGTGTTTAGATAGTTTTGTTAATATATTCAGTTAGTCTTATATTAAAAATGCCTGATTGGTTATATATGAATATTCATATAAAATTCGTTAATGAAATTAATACATACTTTTATGTAATGTTACCTATAAATATATTCTTATATACATAACATTTATTTAGTAAAATAATATTAGTTATGGTAAGTAAAAGTTGTATTTGATTATAATAATAATAAAATAAAAATAACAATACTGATAACAATAATAATTATGGAAATTTTACTGTTAATAATAGCTAGGATAATAGTTTTAATAGTAATACTAAGGATATCCATAATATTTTTGATAATACTTATAATAATCTGATAACACTAATAATGATGATATTATTAATAATCCTAATAATAATACTCATACTTTTAGATTGATGTTAATGTTAATATTTATGAAAATAATAATATTGGTAATAATAGTTATGATATTACTTTTACTATATTACTAATAATAATAAAAATCATAAAATTAACAACAATAATAATAATAATAATAATAATATTAAGAATATTAATAATAATACTAGGGATAAATAACTACCTCATAAGGCCCTTAAAAATAATAGTTGCTGTCTGCAGGGCTCGAACCCTAGACCACTTGGTTACACATATGCACGCCTAACCAGCTACACCAGTTCCAATTTTCTGATAATATCGTATCATAAACTTATTTAACCCATCAGGTTCGCTAGTCTGTTTACTATTAATGGCCCAACAAAATTTTATAACCCTTGGCCCAATTATAGAAAAAAAATACGCTAGTCCAATAATAAATAAAATCAAGCCCAACTGAAATTGTATGTTCTCGATCCCATCTGGTACCGGAAACAGAAAAAGAAACAGAAACCCTACATAACTTACGTGAATACTGTTCATCATCATCGTTTTATGTATCCACTTCACTATTCCTCGTCTTCTTCATTATTCAGCACGATCATCCTTATCACTTTTGCTATTTCTGAACGAAGACAGAAAAGAAAGAAACACGTAGTTGCAGCAGTGGTTTCGGTGATGGTTGGTTGCGAGGAGTAGCAGCAGCAAAGCTTCAACCTGTGGCGGTGGTTGGGTGGTTGTAGGACGACGGAGGCGAGGTGGTGTGATATCGATGGTGATGATGGTTCATATTATGGTTGTGGTTCGTATATAACAAAAAAATATATAGAAAAGATGGTGGGTTTCGATGGTTATCATGAGATTAAAAAGATATAAGATAAGAGAGAGAGCTAGGGGTGGTCGGTTTCATGGTGGTGGAATCCCGGTGGTGTAGGTGGTTCAACGGGGGTGGTGTTAGGTTATGGTTTAAAGATGGTGAGAGTTCATGAAGGAGAAGGAGCTAACGTGGGTTGTGGTGGTGGAAGGTGATTTTCCGAAGGTGGTGACGGCAGTGATGGAGGTTGTAGGTGGTCTCCGTGGTTCGAATGGAGAACGATGGTCGAGAGGTGGTGATCGTGGGTTAAAGAGGGTGATCGTTTGAAGTTTAGATCAAGAGATGGGAGTGGTTTTAATTCATATGTAAGTATATACATATATATCGAGCAGGAGGAGTGTGATTATATATCACATATTGATATTAAACAAACAAACACAGTACCAATTAATTATTATAAAGTTACATCTCATATTATACACGTGAATATACAGTGAAGTGGAGAATAATTGTTTAATTGTGCCGACACTTAGATATTTTTACATCGCGGAGTGCTATATCGTGTCCATTGCTAAACAGTTGACGTATGAAAGTGTTTCTAAAAATCTCAAAAATTTTAAATTAAATAGATTTAATTATTTCACTCATTACCTGGTTGAAACCTGATCAAAAAGGTTCAATAATTATTTATTTTATGTTCCAATTTATATGTACGGGGTACTAATATTTAAACTTAAAAAGATAAAAATATTTTTGACAAATCTAAAATCTTCGTAATCAATTTACAGTCCAACTTTTATTTCAGTCCTTCCTGAACATCTACAACATCTATATTAAAACTAACAAAACATCAACCGAGTGTTACTGACGTTTGCCAATTAAGCTCGAACTCATTCATTTTCCATTTACTCTCTCTCTAAAATTAATCAGTTTTATATAACAAATTTTATCACATAAATATATATTAAATATTTTTAAACAAATATATTTACAAATAATATTTATATACATATTTATATATATCTATATATTCTTAAATATTGTTTCCACTGATCACACTTTATTTTATTTATTTTACAATATAAATTCTAATAATCATATTATATAATATTCTAAATTATATTTCGAATTATAAATACCTATTTAAATATATATGTTATCTATTTACGAATAGTTGTTCGTGAATCGTCAGGCATGGTCAAATGGTAACAGATTATCCGAATATAGATTTCAAATTTTCTAGACTCAACATTACAGATCTTGCTTATCGTGTCGGAAACATATAAAGTTTAAAGTTTAAATTTGGTCGGAAATTTCCGGGTCGTTACAGTACCCACCCGTTAAAGAAATTTCGTCCCCGAAATTTTGATAGAGGTTGTCATGGATAACAATAAGAATGTTTTTATGACGAATATGAATTGATAACTAGAGTTTTATCTCCATTCAGTAATAGTGGTAAAACAATTCGATTGAAGCGTACAAGTGAAGCTGTCATAAGAGATTGAGATAGAGATTTAACTTTTAACGTAGTCACAGTGAATTTCCGAAATTTAAGGGATTTAAAGAAAATCTTACGTAATAAGATTTGGTTCTTCGGCGATCAGGATCTTCTTTGATTTAATGCGGCAATCTGTTTCGATTTCTCTGTCGGATATTTCACTATAAATCTACCCCTTCGTTTCCTTATTCTTCACAACTTACACCTTCTATTCTTTCTCCTTAATTCCTACTTTAAGACGTTCATCAATATGCTTCATCCCATTCTGATCCTTGATATACTCTTAATTTTCACATCTGTCATTCTCCTTTTTCTTCTACCACCAGAAGAATCTATTTACTTCTACTATACTCTTGCGTTTATAGTGTTTCTAGTTCTCCCATGTCTTTATATTGCTATCGGCATCGATATACACGGTTTGTAAATTTCGCGGTGGATTGTTGGGTTTTATATCCTTCATTATTTTTCGAAACTTCATGCTTTCGTTTTCTCTTCCCAACTTCGAGTCAAGCGAGTAATGGTCTAGAATTTGTAAGTATGAGATTTGGAATGAACATAGCTAATGCTCTTAGAAAGAATTGGTAATGGCACGATTTTGATTTGTCAAATTATCAGAATATTCTGGAAAAGACCGAATCATCAAGAAATATTTTCTTGATATTTTTTTAGAATTTATATAGAATGTAAGAGCCGTGTAACATGGCACATGATGATGGTACTGTGAATCATCACATTCCATTAGAAACTCAACATGGCTTACTGTAATATAATGACGTTGATCAAGTGTCATTATATTATACTAATTCATGCATCAGTTCCCAACACTACTTCAAAACATTCATATTTTAAACTCGAATATTTCAAAATTTAGAAACTAAAATAGTTTCTTTTATGATGCGACACAGATAGTGCGAAGAGATGAATGATTTCAAATAAGAATAGTTATAAAAGTATCTTCAGAAATATTGAGGATATTTATAATGAAAGATATGATAATATCTTGAAATTTCTAATGTCGAAGGATGATGATGAAGATTTACCCGTAAGGGTTTAGATTCAGAAGCAAGGTGTTCGCTACAGGATTGTCATGATTCTTTATGTACAAGTTTAGTCCTTGTAATTTGTTCAGAGTCTCCTTCACGGTTTGCTCAATCCGGTTTTCAGTACCACATTTTCTATCGAGCGTTCCTGACACTTCCTTCTTTTATCATTAACTTTTGGTCATTAAGACCATCTACAACATGCTGCTTCGTCAGCATTTTCAAAGTCATCGGATCTAGGTCATCGGTTATCAAACCGAGGTGATTTCAAGAGAATTGTGTTTTTAGATGATTAAATGCTGATGATAATATGGTGGAATATATAAAAGGTTCTCCGGTAATGATGAGGAAAGCCAATCGTATATATCAAAGTTATAATAAGACTTTTCGAATGAAAGGTTGAAGTCGTTCTGCTGGAGCTGTGACAAAATTGGCTACTTCGAGAAGGAGTCACAAGGTTGTTTTTGCTAATAAATGCCAAAGAATTCGACGTGAGTACGTGTTAAACTATGACTTTGGGTTCGAGAGTTTTTCAGGTGCATAAATCTTTTCTTTCGTAGATGAAGTGCGGCGGGTTCATCCTTCCGATCGAGGTGTTTCCAAGAGTCATGAAAGGTTTGAACGCGGATTGTAATTGTCGAGGTACAAATGAGGTTTAGGATGAAATCAAGTGGCAAACTTGAAGAATTATTTAGTTTCATTTGTTATAATCAATATTTTAATTCATTTTAATTGTCCAAAGTTAGCAGTTCAATAGTCCAATGGTCCAATAGTCCAATGATTCATATACAGTTATATATATATATATATATATATATATATATATATATATATATATATATATATAATATTTGAATTAATTAATACGTATCGTAACCCGTGTACCGGTCTTAGTATTGATCACAACTCAAACCATATATATATTTTGGAATCAACTCCAACCCTGTATAGCCAACTCCCACATTCACATATAGAGTGTCCATGGTTGTTCCGAAATATATATATAAGATGGGTCAATATGATAAGTCGAAACCTTGCATACGTGTCCCGTTATTTAAAGTGCGTAAAATAAATAAATATATCATGACCCGTATACAACGTATTGTCTCAGAATTAATCCGACGTATTGTTGTACATGTGTCCCGACAGTATGTAAAGTGCAGAAATAAAATTACGAGAATGTAAATTGCGATAAATTAAATGTTAATCAGTTAGCTAGGAACAGTTAGCGTGGAATCTTAACAATATTTTAATTAATTAGTTCGTTTGTTTCTAACAAATTTTATCATGTCCAATGTTTTCTTCATTATGCCACTTGTTGGATTCTGATAGGTAAAAATCCAGATATGAAATTTGAATGGAAATGGTTGTTCTGTGGTGAACGGATACGTATATCGGTAGTTGTAAATAGGATAGTAAATGACCGTTGAATCAGATTCGAAGAATGTACAATGTAACTTATTAATGTGAAATCTAAATATTCCTCGAGTATTACCTACCCGTTAAAATATTTTTCATCATTAACAGTTTGTGCGAAAGAATTTTTAATTACAATCTTTATGAAAATATACTTGCATATATATTTTCTTCGGATGTAATCATGGATTTAATGAGTCAATAGGATATTAAACTCATTTGAGTTATCGTTATTACTAGATTACATGATCTCTAAAACATTAGAGATTACATAATCGTAATGTCGAACGAAGATAAATGAGGTAGAACGATATATAAAGTGAAAATAATCGATGTAAAATGATATGTTGAACGAAGATCATACTCAAAATACAGATGGTGATATTGAGGCACGTGATGTTGATATCCGAGGTACAGATTGTGATGTTGAGGTTTACGACGCGGTTGTGGTTAAGGTGATATGGGTACTGTCGACGTTGATGATGGTGGTGCTGATTATGCTGCTGGTGCTGCTGCTGGTGTTTGTAACCTTCGCGCCATGTTTTCCAAAGCCGTCACATGAGCGCGTAGTTCGTTAACTTCTTCTATTATACCGGAATGATTGGTGGTTGGAGTGACCGAAAGAATAAGATTCGAAATATGGGATAGTATATAATCGTGATGAGATACTCTAGAGATGAGAGAGAAAATGGTTTCTCGAACAGGTTCGCCGGTAAGTGCTTCAGGTTCATCGCCAAATGAGCAATTTGGTGGACGGAAGGGATTTTCGATGTGAAATGATTTTTCAGATATCAGATGATATTCTAGCTATATAGAATATCTATATATATAAAAATAAAGATTTCGTAGACTACAGAGAATCCTACGGCATATGTCAGGCAAGTCTACAGGTGCGCTAAGATATGAATTATCAGATACGCTAAGATATGAATTTTTGTCTATACACTATCAATGCACTAAATGCAGTAAGACGTGTCTAGACTTAAGAATGATAAGCAGGTAATTTCCTAAGGATGATAAGCAGATGGTTTCCGACTAGAATGATAAACAAAACTTTTGACATGCAGACACGGTCGAAGTCCAGACTCACTAATGTATCCTAACAACTTATCAGTTAGACACACTAATGCAGACCTGGTTCACTAAGACCACCGCTCTGATACCAACTTTAACAACTCGTCCCAATCCTCCTGGACGAAGTCATCAACATTTGGTTCCATTACGATGATCGACTCCAAGTAATGTCCTTAACATGAGCAAATGCACAGCGGAAGACTTAATTTGTACCTGAGAATAACATGCTTTAAAATGTCAACATAAAGTTGGTGAGATATATAGGTTTAATGCTAGCAGCGTTATAGCTATGAACCACAAGATTTCATGTTTATACATAATACACTCCTCGTGTATGAAAAGTCGTTGAGCACTTGGTAACCATACTTAACATTTAAATCACAGCAGCATATTCTTAAATAAACCCAACACCGTACCAAGTGTAGTAACGAAACGAAGTACTGTGCAACCGTTTAAAACTGGTCGTTCAGCCCGGTTGGGGTTGTCAGGCCCGATAGATCTATCAACAGGATTCGCGTTTACGCTCCTCACGTAAATATTAGCTACCAAGTATAAAGAAATATGCCATGGTACAACTCAACGTAGAATTTATTTTTGATCACTTGTGTCCATAACGTAAATCATTTATAAAAACAGCGCATGTATTCTCAGCCCAAAAATATTTAGAGTTTAAAAAGGGACTATATACTCACCATACTGTATTTTGTAGTAAAAATATATATAACACCATTGGTAAATTATAAGGTTGGCCTTCGATTCACGAACCTATATCATTTGTATGTTTATTAATATATATTATCGATATTGAACAAATTCATATATTATAACTTATGTTATAGATTATATATATATATATATATATATATATATATATATATATATATATATATATATATATATATATATATATATATATATATATATGTATATATATATATATATATATATATATATATATATATATATATATATATATATTTAATTTGTATATACCAAAAATGATTAGTGTTTAGATAGTTATGTTAATATATTCAGTTAGTCTTATATTAAAAATGCCTGATTGGTTATATATGAATATTCATATAAAATTCGTTAATGAAATTAATACATACTTTTATGTAATGTTACCTATAAATATATTCTTATATACATAACATTTATTTACTAAAATAATATTAGTTATGGTAAGTAAAAGTTGTATTTGATTATAATAATAATAAAATAAAAATAACAATACTGATAACAATAATAATTATGGAAATTTTACTATTAATAATAGCTAGGATAATAGTTTTAATAGTAATACTAAGGATATCCATAATATTTATGATAATACTTATAATAATCTGATAACACTAATAATGATGATATTATTAATAATCCTAATAATAATACTCATACTTTTAGATTGATGTTAATGTTAATATTTATGAAAATAATAATATTGGTAATAATAGTTATGATATTACTTTTACTATATTACTAATAATAATAAAAATCATAAAATTAACAAAAATAATAATAATAATAATATTAAGAATATTAATAATAATACTAGGGATAAATAACTACCTCATAAGGCCCTTAAAAATAATAGTTGCTGTCTGCAGGGCTCGAACCCTAGACCACTTGGTTACACATATGCACGCCTAACCAGCTACACCAGTTCCAATTTTCTGATAATATCGTATCATAAACTTATTTAACCCGTCAGGTTCGCTAGTCTGTTTACTATTAATGGCCCAACAAAATTTTATAACCCTCGGCCCAATTATAGAAAAAAATACGCTAGTCTAATAATAAATAAAATCAAGCCCAACTGAAATTGTATGTTCTCGATCCCATCTGGTACCGGAAACAGAAAAAGAAACAGAAACCCTACATAAATTACGTGAATACTGTTCATCATCATCGTTTTATGTATCCACTTCACTATTCCTCGTCTTCTTCATTATTCAGCACGATCATCCTTATCACTTTTGCTATTTCTGAACGAAGACAGAAAAGAAAGAAACAAGTAGTTGCAGCAGTGGTTTCGGTGATGGTTGGTTGCGAGGAGTAGCAGCAGCAAAGCTTCAACCTGTGGTGGTGGTTGGGTGGTTGTAGGACGACGGAGGCGAGGTGGTGTGATATCGATGGTGATGATGGTTCATATTATGGTTGTGGTTTGTATATAACAAAAAAATATATAGAAAAGATGGTGGGTTTCGATGGTTATCATGAGATTAAAAAGATATAAGATGAGAGAGGGAGCTAGGGGTGGTCGGTTTCATGGTGGTGGAATCCCGGTGGTGTAGGTGCTTCAACGGGGGTGGTGTTAGGTTATGGTTTAAAGATGGTGAGAGTTCATGAAGGAGAAGGAGCTAACGTGGGTTGTGGTGGTGGAAGGTGATTTTCCGAAGGTGGTGACGGTAGTGATGGAGGTTGTAGGTGGTCTCCGTGGTTCGAATGGAGAACGATGGTCGAGAGGTGGTGATCGTGGGTTGAAGAGGGTGATCGTTTGAAGTTTAGATCAAGAGATGGGAGTGGTTTTAATTCATATGTAAGTATATACATATATATCGAGCAGGAAGAGTGTGATTATATATCACATATTGATATTAAACAAACAAACACAGTACCAATTAATTATTATAAAGTTACATCTCATATTATACACGTGAATATACAGTGAAGTGGAGAATAATTGTTTAATTGTGCCGACACTTAGATATTTTTACATCGCGGAGTGCTATATCGTGTCCAATGCTAAACAGTTGACGTATGAAAGTGTTTCTAAAAATCTCAAATTTTTAAATTAAATAGATTTAATTATTTCACTCATTACCTGGTTGAAACCTGATCAAAAAGGTTCAATAATTATTTATTTTATGTTCCAATTTATATGTACAAGGTACTAATATTTAAACTTAAAAAGATAAAAATATTTTTGACAAATCTAAAATCTTCGTAATCAATTTACAATCCAACTTTTATTTCAGTCCTTCCTGAACATCTACAACATATATATTAAAACTAACAAAACATCAACCGAGTGTTACTGACGTTTGCCAATTAAGCTCGAACTCATTCATTTTCCATTTACTCTCTCTCTAAAATTAATCAGTTTTATATAACAAATTTTATCACATAAATATATATAATATATTTTTAAACAAATATATTTACAAATAATATTTATATACATATTTATATATATCTATATATTCTTAAATATTGTTTCCACTGATCACACTTTATTTTATTTATTTTACAATATAAATTCTAATAATCATATTATATAATATTCTAAATTATATTTCGAATTATAAATACCTATTTAAATATATATGTTATCTATTTACGAATAGTTGTTCGTGAATCGTCAGGCATGGTCAAAGGGTAACAGATTATCCGAATATAGATTTCAAATTTTCTAGACTCAACATTACAGATCTTGCTTATCGTGTCGAAAACATATAAAGTTTAAAGTTTAAATTTGGTCGGAAATTTCCGGGTCGTTACAGGTGATCCCTTCCACCAACCGAATTCACCTCTTGGCGAAGAACCTGAAGCGCTTACCGGCGAACCAGTCCGAAACACCATTTTCTCTCTTATTTCCAGGGTATCCCGTCACGAATATATAATATCGAAGATTCTAGATCTTATTCACCCCCTTATTCCAACCGCCAATCATCCTGGAATAGTAGAAGAAGTCAATGAGCTTCGCGCTCGAGTGGTGGCTCTGGAGAATATGGTGCGAATTCTACAAGCATCAATAGCACCAGCAGCATAACCAGCATCACTGCCAGTACCAACAGTACCATCAACATCACCACCAACATCATCAGCTTCATCAACAACAACATCCGCATCCCACGCCTCCACATCACACTCAGTACCTTAAACATCAACATCATACGCCCATAGATACCAAGGAATATTAGTAATAATGAGTTAAGATGTATTGACTCATTCTTCGTGAAGAATTATATATGTATACCTTATATATATATATATATATATATATATGATTTGGAACAATAATAAATCTTGTCGTACTAAGCAATTACGTGAGAATCTCAACTAGTATGTACTACTTGGTTAATTCATATCACTTATATGCTATGATGTACACCCTTCGTTAATGACTTAACAATTGTTAATCACTGCTTCAACACAATAAACTCCAAATCATAATAAATCAAGTGTAACGATGAATGTATTGATTCATAACTTCATTAGCGAAATATTTCGCGACAATTATGAAATCGCTAAGGTTTTGAAGATTATTTACTCTCGTTCCAAACCGCAAATCAGATGAGTTTAATATATATTAACTCATTAAATCCATGATTATATCTAAAGAATTCATATATGAACGTATATCTTCATGAAGATTGTAAATTATATTGTACAAACTGTTAATTGTGAAAATATTTTAGCGAGTAGGTAATACCCGAGAAATATTTACATCTCACATTAATACACTGTACATTCTTCAATTTCGATTCATAAATCATTAATTATATGCAATACCTTCACAAATGATACACAATCATCTTCATACAAAATCAATTACACATTCTGAAATTAACATATCGGAATTCAAGTAAAGCTTTAGCAGGTGTTATCTTCCTAAAGATTACTACATTCATGAATTATATTCATTCGTATTCTGCAATGAATTATCACATCAAACCACCGAAATTATCATTCACCACTTTTAAAATCAATAACGCCTATTTGTTAACCATTAGATCCGTTGACGATTACAATCAGCGTTTAATCATCTAAAAATAAAATTTCTTGAAACCATCTCGGATTGATAACCAATGATTCAGATATGGTAGCATTAAATGCAGAGGAAACAAAAGAATTTTCCTCGTCATTAGATCTTAGAAATTCTAAGATATCACCGTATCTTTTGTTATAAATATCCTCTATATTTCTGAAGATATCTTTATAACGATTCTTGTCAGCAATTAATTATCTCTTTGCGATAACTTTATCACATCATAAAGAAACTGTTTTAGTTTCTATATTCAAGTTTAAATTATAAATGTTTTGAAGAAGTGTTGGGAATTGAAGCATGAGTTAGTATAATATAATGACGTCAGGCCAACGTGATTATATTACAGTAAGTCATGCTAAATTTTTAATGGAAGATGATGATTCATAGACTTTATAATCATCATTTGCCATGTTACACGACTCTTACATTCTATTTAAACTCTAAACATATCAAGAAAATATTTTTCTTGATGATTCGGTCTTGGTAATTTGACAAATCAAATCATACTATTACCTTTCCTTTCTATTTTATATATTATGATCATTCGAAACTTCATACCTACAAATTCTGGACCATTACTCGCTTTACTTAGAGTCGAGAGGAGAATAAAAAGGCAAAGAGCTTCGACATATAAGGGAAAATATAAAGCCCGATAACGATACCGAAATTACAAACCGTGTATATCAATGCGTATAGCAATATAAAGACACGGGAGAATTAAAAACATAATAAATCCTAGAGCATAATAGAAGTAAACAGACTCCTCTGGTGGGAGTTGGAAAAGAAGGAGGATTGTGGCGATAACCAATATAAGGTCAAGAACAAGAACTGGATTGAGCATATTAACAAATATTTTGGGAGTATGAATTGAGGAAAGAAAGTATAGAAGTGGAGAAGATAATGAAACGGAAGAAGCTAATTTATAGCGAAATTCTAGACACAGCAATCAAGGAAATTCACCGCATTTAATTAAAGAAAATTCTAATTTCCTTAATTACCAGAGAATCAAATCTTCTAAAGATTATGAAGATTTCTTTAAATCCCTTAAATTCCGGAAATCAACTTTAACTATATCAAAAGTTAAGGCGAACATTTAATTTTCTCATTTCAATCTTTTACGATAGCTTCGTTTATACTCTTCCTATAATCAAATCGTTTCATCCATATTACCCAATGTTGATAAAACTCTATTTTCAACTCATATACCTCATTAAGATATCCTTGTTGTAAACAATGATGATCTCTATCAAATATCATGACCATGATTTTCATTAACTCCTCTCTGTTTTATCTACCCTAATATTGTGGCATAAACGCTCAAGGTTTAAATAAGCTCACTACTATTCATAACACATTTCATGCTTATATAGCACCATCTTCTCTTTCTGAGAAAACCTGATCAATGACACTATTGATTAAATCCTTTAGATAACCTCCGCATTAATAATAAAATGCACTTCGTAGAATTTATGAATCATAAGACTTAAACTCTTAAAACAAAACAATATTCTATCCGTTGAAATTCACGCAAGGCCCCGAGTATACCTGGGAACGTGAAAATCGAATAAAATGAAAATATCCTCACCTGTTTACAAACATCGCCGACTAATGGCAACAACTAAATTTCGGGACGAAATTTCTATTAACAGGGGGATACTGTGACAAACCGTAAATTTTCGGCAAAATTTAAACAAAAATCTTTATATGATTTCATTTAACCTCGACTAATTCCGACGATTCATGAACAATTATTTGTAAATAATTACGCATTAATTTGATATATTAATATTATTATTATTATTAATATCCTTTTTAAACAAGATATCAATAATTAATATCTTTATTATTGATGGAATACCACATGTATTAGAAGTCACAAAACCCATTTATGTATGTATATGAATTCGTGTATATGTATATAGCAAGCGGAAGCAATTTTCATCTTAAGAACATGTGTATTTTAACCTTTTAAAATGTATTCCATTTTTAAGATCTAGTCTTGTGCAATATACTAAAATGTAAATAGAAGCTAGTTAGGGTTTTTATACCTTCTCCAAAATGGAGGTTGAAGCAAGAAGATGAAGATGATGAAGATGCTAGTTTTTCACTTGAAACCTCAAGCTTTGTATACCCACAAGCCTTTGCAAATCAACACCCTTGAACTTGGTTAGGATTTAGACACCAAAATGCAAGTAAAATCAAACTTGAAGAACCCTTCTTCCTCCTCCAAATTTTCGGCCAAAAGGGGTGAAAAAGAGAGAGTTTTTGATTTTCAAAAGTAAGTAATAATGTGTGTGTGTAAAAGTGTGTAAGCATGCATTAACCTTGAGTGTCAAATGCATTTAACCAAGACAAGCATGGGTGGGGTGTCTTGGGACTCCAAAACCGCCACCACCACCCTTCCCCTCCCTTTTTTTTTTTTTTTTTTTTTTGCTTTTCTTTAAATAAAATGTCTTGCAACATTTATTTGATACTTACACATTTATACATAATTTTATAAACCACTTTATAAAATTATAACACACATATAAGTTTAATCATATAAATAATTAAACTTGCACTTATAATTATCCAAATAATTACTTCTTGCATTTTATCTTTAGAAAACCAATTTCTAAAGTCTAAGTGTCAAGTATTTATTTTAAAGATCCACTCATTAAAACAAATACATAAAAGTATTGACGGCTTGTTATTGGGTATGACCCGACTTGGATCATAACATATTGGCCACATTAATTTACTATGTCTCTCGGGCATATGAAATACCTTCAATCTCCCACTTGCACGAGAAACATAAGGAATTAATGCAAGTGATGGATACCACCTAACGACCGTCCATCACCCCCAATGTGTTATGACTTGGTGCCATTCAATAACATCATCCCTTTCGAGTTCCCATCTCGAATATGATTAGGTGAATCTTTCAATATATATCCTTTTGTCCTAGATGTCATGTTAAATCCAAGAGACATAGAGTGATCACTCTCTTATAGATTTAACTTTATCAGGCCTTAGACATCTGACTCTCAACGAATAAGAGGGACAAATTCCATCTTGGCTACATACGTCCTAGACACTACACTTTGTACCATACCTGAAGCCTCCCTTATGAGCTACCTTTTCAGAATAGTGAAGGAAAGAATCAAGGCACGATATTCAGTGAATATCTGAACCCAATATGTATCTCAGGTCAGAGGATACAATGATATTCTCCTTTACTCAAGATTACATGTGATCAACCACAAAGGCTCCATATAGTAAATCTTGAGAGCGGGTCTTCCAATATTTGTGTCCCACAAATATCTATGAACCTTGGTTGCAACCTTGCCCCACATTCGCCATTTGAATGCTAACCAATCCAAGTTCATAATAGTCTAGACCTCACACTTGTTCCCACAAATGTGATCAACTACAGAATTCAGAATAATAGTTTATTCATGGATTAAAATATGCAAAATTGGAACATGACTCATAATTAAATTAATACCACAATTATATTAATGAGTTTGAACTAATTCGTTCCGTTACAATACATAAAATAGATCATTTCCAATCACTAGAATATCGAAGCCCTAATGCACAAACATGTCCCTCATGTTTTGGCCCATGTAAAACCTTCGTGAGTGGATCCGCAACATTTGGATCTGTGTGGACTTTGCGAATACATATCTTTCATTTTTCAACCTCATCCCTGATGTAGTTGAATCTCCGCTCAATGTGACAAGTCTTTTGATGAGCACGAGGTTCCTTGATTTGAGCAATCGCACCCTCGTTGTCACAAAAGATCTCAAGAGGGTCCTGAATGGAAGGGACCACTCCTAAGTCGTCGATGAATTTCTTCATCCATGCAGCTTCCTGAGCTGCCAATGAGGCAGCAATGTACTCCGACTCTGTAGTGGATAACGCAACAAATTCCTGTTTTGAGCTCTTCCAAGAGACTGCACCACCATTTAACATGAGGACATAACCGGATTGTGATCGAGAGTCATCTCGATCAGTTTGGAAACTCGCGTCCACGTAACCTTTTACAGCGAGTTCCTCCTCACCAGACCCATATATTAGAAACATATCCTTAGTTCTCCTAAGGTATTTCAATATACTTTTAACAGCAATCCAATGACTGTTTCCTGGGTTGTTCTGGTATCTACTTGTCAAGCTTAGAGCGCATGACACATCCGGTCTAGTACATATCATTGCATACATGATAGACCCAATAGCAGATGCGTATGGGATTTTCTTCATTCTTTCTTGTTCATCTTTCGTGATAGGACACTGAGATGAACTGAGAATGGTTCCTCTTTGAATAGGTACCAAACCTTTCTTAGAGTTTTCCATCTTGAACCTTTTCAAGATTTTATCAATGTATGTACTTTGACTTAAACCTATCAATCTCTTGGATCTATTCCTATAGATCCCTATCCTCAATATGTATTGTGCTTCTCCAAGATCCTTAATGGAGAAGCAACTCTTTAGCCAAGTTTTGACTTCTTGCATTGTGGTAATATCATTCCCAAATAAAAATATATCATCCACATATAGTACACGAAACATTATGGAGCTCCCACTAGCCTTCTTGTATACACAAGCTTCATCACCATTTTTAATGAAGTCAAATTTCTTTGCCTCTTCATTAAAACGATGATTCCACATTCTAGATGCTTGTTTCAATCCGTAGATTGACTTCTTTAACTTGCATACCTTCTTAGGATTTTTCGGATCAACAAAACCTTCGGGCTGTACCATATAGACATCTTCCTCAAGATATCCATTCAGGAAAGCGATTTTGACATCCATTTGCCATATTTCATAGTCATAGTGAGCAGCAATGGCAAATAATATCCTAATAGACTTTAGCATTGCCACAGGCGAGAAAGTTTCATCATAATCAACCCCTTGAGTTTGAGTGAAACCTTTTGCTACAAGTCTAGCTTTGTATGTATCCAAGTTTCCATGTATGTCGGTTTTCTTCTTGAAAAGCCATTTGCAATCAACTAGCTTGGAGCTAGGAGGTTGCACAACAAGTTCCCAAACTTGATTTTCATACATGGATTGCATCTCGGCGTTCATGGCTTCCTGCCATTTATCTTTATCAATCCTTGATAAAGCATCTTCGTAGTTTGTCGGTTCATCCAAATCAACCGTATAGCAACCATCCACGAGAAACCCATATCTCTCGGGAGGATTACTAATCCTACTAGATCTTCGAATGTCTTGTGTACCTTGATCATCCACTTGATCATTTTCAACATCCTCATGTTGAGTACTAGTGCCAACCAATTGTGTATCATCGGCTTGATCTTGTACCTCTACAAGATCTATCTTCCTTTCACCATCTCCTTCCATAAGGAACTTGGTTTCAAGGAATTCCGCTTTTCGAGCAACAAATACCGTTTGCTCGGATGGATCATAGAAGTAATACCCCATGTCATCTTTGGGATATCCTATGAAGATACACTTTGTGGATCGAGCATGTAGCTTATTAGCTACATATCGCTTAGGATAAGCTTCACATCCCCATACTTTCAAGTATGAAAGAGAAGGAGGTTTTCCAAACCACATCTCATGAGGAGTTCGTTCCACTTTCTTGGTTGGGGCCATATTTAAAATACGAACCGCGGAGCTTAGACAATAACCCCGGAATGATAGAGGTAACGAGCTTCTTGCCATCATAGATCGAACCATATCCATTAGGGTTCGGTTCCTCCTTTCGGAAACTCCATTAAGTTGGGGTGTTCCGGGTGGAGTAAGTTGTGAGATAATCCCACAACTCCTAAGATGATCTTGGAAGGCATCGCTTAGGTATTCACCTCCTCTATCGGTACGAAGTACCTTAATTATCCTATTGAGTTGATTTTGTACTTCATTTTGATATTCTTTGAATGCTTCAAACGTTTCGTCCTTGTGTCTTAATAAGTAGACATATCCGAAACGACTAAAGTCATCAATGAAAGTATGATAATGCTAAAAACGAACATATATTTCATAGCATTATTCCTCAAGAAAGACAAGCTTTTAGTTGCAATTGTTCTATTTACAAGTGATATTCGTTTAAATAATAAAAGGTGAAGACAAAAGACAGATTCGACGATTTGAAGACGCAAACGACCAAAAAGCTCAAAAGAACAAAAGACAATCAAAAAGGTTCCAATTATTGATAAGAAACGTCTCAAAATCACAAGAGTACAAGATTCAAAACGCAAAGTACAAGATATTAAATTGTACGCGAGGACGTTCAAAAATCCGGAACCGGGACCAGAGTCAATTCTTAACGCTCGACGCAACGGACTAAAAATTACAAGTTAACTATATATATAAATATAATATAATATATAATTAATTATATTAATTATATATATATTATATATATATATTTAAAACCGTCGGCAGCAGGAAACTCCAAGGGTGTAAACTGTAAATACCTCTCCGCGACTCGCGGAGTTTTAAGGGTATTTGGCCGCGAGTCGCGGAGCCCCAAAAATCAAGTCTGGCTATAAATCAACCCGAATTCTGATCAAAATCATCATCATTTTTTCTTCTCATTCATACGAAGTAATATATATTTATATTTATAATTTATATTTTAATTTTAATTATAATTATAATAATAAGGGTATGTTAGCGAATGTTGTAAGGGTGTAAGTCGAAATTCTGCCCGTGTAACGCTACGCTATTTTTAAATCATTGTAAGTTATGTTCAACCTTTTTATATTAATGTCTCGTAGCTAAGTTATTATTATGCTTGTTTAAAACGAAGTAATCATGATGTTAGGCTAATTATTAAAATTGGGTAATTGGGCTTTGTACCATAATTGGGGTTTGGACAAAAGAACGACACTTGTGGAAACTAGACTATGGGCTATTAATGGGCTTTATATTTGTTTAACTAAATGAAAGTTTGTTAATGTTAATATAAAGATTTACAATTGGGCGTCCCTATAAATTACCATATACACTCGATCGGACACGATGGGCGGGGTATTTATATGTACGAATAATCGTTCATTTAACCGGACACGGGAATGGATTAATAGCCACTAGAATAATTAAAACAGGGGTGAAATTACATTCAAGGGTAATTGGTGTAATTGTTAACAAAGTAGTAAAACCTTGGTTTACACGCAGTCGATAACCTGGTGTATTCATTAAACAAAGTATTAAAACCTTGTTACAATTCGAATCCCCAATTAGTTGGAATATTTATCTTCGGGTATAATAATAATTTGACAAGGACACTTGCAATTTATATTTATGACTGATGGACTGTTATGGACAAAAACCAGACGGACATATTGAATAATCCAGGACAAAGGACAATTAACCCATGGGCATAAAACTAAAATCAACACGTCAAACATCATGATTACGGAAGTTTAAATAAGCATAATTCTTTTATTTCATATTTAATTTCCTTTATTTTATATTTAATTGCACTTCTAATTATCGCACTTTTATTTATTGTTATTTTATTTTATCGCACTTTTAATTATCGTACTTTTTAATTATCGCAATTTAATTTTATCGCATTTTTATTATTCGCAATTTCATTATCGTTATTTACTTTACGCTTTAATTTAAAGTCTTGTATTTATTTAATATTTTACATTAGGTTTTAACTGCGACTAAAGTTTTAAAATCGACAAACCGGTCATTAAACGGTAAAAACCCCCCTTTATAATAATAATATTACTTATATATATATTTGTATTTTTATAAAAGTAAACTAATATAGCGTTGAGCTTTGTTTAAAGATTTCCCTGTGGAACGAACCGGACTTACTAAAAACTACACTACTGTACGATTAGGTACACTGCCTATAAGTGTTGTAGCAAGGTTTAAGTATATCCATTCTATAAATAAATAAATATCTTGTGTAAAATTGTATCGTATTTAATAGTATTTTCTGCTAAAATTTAATAGTATTTTATACCCCTCTGCTCTGATACCAAGTATTTTTGGCGCCGCTGCCGGGGATCATCTTAAAAGCCGGAAGCGCAACGCTAATATAAAAAAAAAAAAACAAGATTTTTAGTTACTTTTATTAAAAATTTGCTTTTGTAGAAATACGTTTTAATTATTTAAAAATATAAAAAACAAAAATATAAGCATTTTTAAGATTTTGTTAAATATTTAAGTTTTATAAGTTTCTTTATTTTTATTTTAGTTTATAAAAATATAAGTTTTAATTTTAATATCTTTTATTTAAAAAAAAAACAGAAAACAAAATAAAAAGAAAAAAAAAATAAAAAGAAAAACGCGTAAAAAGACAAAGCTGTCAACTGAATTCCTGAACCCCGCGACTTGCGGGGTTTTCCTCTTTATTTTCCGCGACTCGCGGAGGCCTTCTGACACACGGACAAAAACCCTAATCACGGGTTATTTTTAATTATTATTATTATTAAAACCTAAATATTATTATTATTATTAATTTTAGTTTTATTTTTACTTTTTACTTTATATTTATGTATTTTGTTTAATTAGTTTTATTAAAATTGTAAAATTAATAGTTTATTAAATAAATAACATAAAAATAATATTTTTATAAAAATTGTACTTTTTACAATTTTTTGTATATTTTTATATTTTGTACCTTTTTAATCGTTGTAGCGTAACTTTTGTATTTTTAGCTCATATTTAATTTTAAACTTAGTTTTAGCTATAGTTATTTTTACTCCTATATTTTTAGGCTTTGCCGTAGAATTCCTTAAGTGCTTTTTCTTTAGACTAAGATTTAGGTGCTTTAGAATTTTGCGACGCCTTTTTAAGTTTTAGTTTCTTTTTAAGTTATTTCCATTTGGGACTTAGTTTTTCCTGTAAGCTTTAATATTTTTAGACCTTTTACTATGTATCAATTATCATTCCAATTAGTAATTTCAATTTGCGATTATAATTTTAAGTTAGTTGTAGTAATAAGGTTAGGTTAGTTAAGTATTTTTAAGTTTTTATAAGTTTCTTTTATTTTTCCGCCACCTTTTATTTTTCAACCATATTTTTTTTCTTTTTCGACGAACTCTTTGTCTTTCTTATTTCTCGCTATTCTAGTTTTTAGGACTTAGAATTTTTTCTACTTCTTATCTAAATTTCTTAAAAATTACGAAAATTTATTTTAAGTGGTTAAATTGATAGACATCAAAATTTTCTGGTTCGTAGTAATAGTTGGATTTGTACGTGGACCGGGTTATTGGAGCCAAACAGTCCTCAATTATATTGAGACCAAACGAATCCTGCCCCTCTGCTGCATCTTTTGGCTATTCGAAACGTGGGCAAAATCAGAAAAGTCTATTGATTGGATAACTTATTATAATTTTTCTTTCTTTTTTAAAACTAATAGGATATTCAGTGAATGCACCGAGCAAGACGTTCATCACCTTTTGTACGTTCACCACCTGTAACTCGATCAAGACATCGTTTAACAAATATAACCGCCGTTGATTTTTCTTTAGAATCGTCATCCAGTCGACCAAGTACTTCAGTTCAAAATACCGATAATCCATTTTTTGAACCCGACCTCACAATTGAGAATCCAGAAAATATTCAGGAACGGTTCATAGATCCTGAACCATTAAACTTTCCTCCGGAACCACCAATCATTCAAACAGAGATTGTTGAGGAACGAACTATTAAATCAGAATTATCTAGTGATACCGAGTCAACAAATTCAATTATGGAGAATCTGGAACCTTTAAGTATGGAAGACCGAATGAGAGCTAAACGCACTGGCCAAGGTCACGCAATTACTCATCCAGACATTAATGCGCCAGATTATGAAATCAAAGGACAAATTCTACACATGGTGACTAATCAATGCCAATTTAGTGGTGCGCCGAAGGAAGATCCAAATGAACATCTACGTACCTTTAATAGGATCTGCACACTATTTAAAATCCGAGAAGTGGAGGATGAACAAATATATCTCATGTTATTTCCCTGGACTTTAAAGGGAGAAGCCAAAGATTGGTTGGAATCGTTACCTGAAGGGGCGATCGATACATGGGACGTTTTAATTGATAAATTTCTTAAACAATTCTTTCCTGCATCTAAAGCCGTAAGACTTCAAGCAGAAATTGTTACGTTCACACAAAAGCCAAATGAAACTCTATATGAGGCGTGGACAAGATATGGGAAGTTATTAAGAGGATGTCCGCAACATGGTTTAGACACCTGTCAAATAGTACAAATATTCTACCGAGGATGCGACATCACTACAAGAAAAGACATAGATATAGCAGCTGGTGGTTCTATTATGAAGAAAACCGAAACTGATGCTTACAAAATTATTGATAACACTGCTTCCCACTCACATGAGTGGCACCAAGAAAAAGACATCATTAGATCATCTAAAGCAGCTAGAGCCGATTCTAGCCATGACTTAGATTCCATTTCCGCAAAGATAGATGCTGTGGAGAGACGAATGGAAAAGATGACTAAGGATATTCACTCAATACGAATTAGTTGTGAGCAGTGTGGAGGACCACATTTGACAAAAGATTGTCTAAGTATTGAATTAACAATGGAACAAAGAGAGAATATTTCATACATAAACCAAAGGCCTGGAAATAATTATCAGAATAATTATCAACCGCCAAGACCGATTTACAATCAAAACCCGAATTATAACTGAAATATTCCATACAACAACCAACAAGGTCCTAGCAATCAACAAGTATCCAATAATACTTATAATCAGCAAAGACCGAATTTTCAAAACAAACCACCACAACAAACCGATGATAAAAAGCCGAATTTAGAAGATATGATGACGAAGCTAGTTGAAACTCAAACGCAGTTTTTCACATCTCAAAAACAAACCAATGAACAAAATGCTCAAGCATTTAGAAACCAACAAGCTTCTATTCAAAATCTGGAACAAGAAGTAAGTAACCTAGCAAGGTTAATAGGTGAAAGAAAACCGGGAAGTCTACCGAGCGATACAAACGCTAACCCCCGGAATGAAACAGCTAAAGCTATTACCACAAGAAGTGGTACAACACTTAAACCACCTAAAATACCTGTAACTTCTGATGAAACTATTCCTACTCCACAAGAACCACAACCAGATCAAGATAAGGAAAAAGAACCGGTAGTTGAAAAGGTTAATGAAGATAACACAGTTAAGGATAAACCTTATGTTAAACCATATCAACCACCACTTCCTTATCCAAGTAAAATGA
The DNA here is from genome assembly GCF_046630445.1 of Rutidosis leptorrhynchoides. Taxonomy (NCBI): domain Eukaryota; kingdom Viridiplantae; phylum Streptophyta; class Magnoliopsida; order Asterales; family Asteraceae; genus Rutidosis; species Rutidosis leptorrhynchoides. The sequence goes on from NC_092334.1 coordinate 31,205,856, forward strand.
AGAAAGAAAAACTTGAAGCCGAGCAATCCAAATTCTTGGATATGTTTAAACAGATAAATGTAAATCTTCCTTTCATTGATGTGATTTCAGGAATGCCAAGATATGCTAAATTCTTGAAAGATCTAATCACGAATAGAAAGAAAATGGAAGAACTCTCGGCTGTTACTATGAATGCTAATTGTTCAGCAGTGCTGTTGAATAAGATACCAGAAAAACTATCTGATCCAGGAAGTTTCACAATTCCATGTTTTCTGGGTAGCCTTAGTTCAATAGAAGCATTGGCAGACTTAGGTGCTAGTATAAATCTAATGCCGTATTCACTATACGCTAAACTAGACCTTGGAGAATTGAAACCAACCAGAATAAGCATACAACTAGCCGATAGATCAATAAAATATCCTAGAGGGATAATGGAGAACATGCTAGTTAAAGTTGGTACTTTAGTATTTCCAGTAGATTTTGTTGTTTTGGACATGGAAGAAGATTCTCAAGTTCCTCTCATATTAGGAAGACCATTCTTAAACACGGCTAAAGCAATGATAGACGTGTTCGGTAAGAAACTGACCCTAAGTATAGAGGATGAGAGTGTTACCTTTTCAGTTGATAGAGCAATGCAACAACCACAATCTGCAGATGATACATGTTATTATATTCAAACTATAGATGCACATGCAGAATTATTAGAAGAATTTCCAGAATTACAAGGAACGGGAGAATGTTCTTTAGGAGAAGGTAATGAACCAATTGATGAAGCTGAAATGTTAGCTACACTTATAGCTAATGGATATGAACCAACAACAGAAGAAATTCAAATGCTAAAAGAAGAAGACAGATATCGATATAAATCATCGATAGAAGAACCTCCGAAATTAGAATTAAAGCCACTTCCAAACCATTTGGAATACGCTTATTTACATGGTGAATCTGAATTACCTGTAATAATATCGTCTTCTCTTACTGAAAATGAGAAATCACAACTCATTTCTGTGTTGAAAGCTCATAAACCAGCCATTGCATGGAAGATTCATGATATTAAAGGAATAAGTCCTTCGTATTGCACACATAAAATCCTTATGGAAGAAGGTCATAAAACGTATGTGCAACGCCAACGAAGACTAAATCCTAATATGCAAGATGTAGTTAAGAAAGAGATTATTAAACTGCTAGATGCAGGTTTGATATATCCAATTTCTGATAGTCCATGGGTAAGTCCAGTTCAATGCGTGCCTAAGAAGGGTGGCATGACTGTCATCACAAATGAGAAAAATGAGCTTATTCCTACTAGGACTGTAACAGGATGGCGTGTATGTATTGATTATAGAAAATTAAATGACGCCACCAGAAAAGATCACTTTCCCTTACCTTTCATAGATCAAATGTTGGAAAGATTAGCCGGAAATAGTTACTATTGTTTTCTAGATGGATTTTCCGGATATTTTCAAATTCCAATAGCACCCGAGGACCAAGAGAAAACCACATTCACGTGCCCTTATGGTACTTTTGCTTACAAACGCATGCCATTTGGACTTTGTAACGCCCCTGCAACCTTTCAAAGGTGTATGATGGCGATTTTTCATGACATGATAGAAGAATGCATGGAAGTATTCATGGATGACTTTTCAGTCTTCGGTGATACATTTAAATCATGTCTAGTAAATCTGGAACGAATGCTAATTAGATGCGAAAAATCAAATCTAGTACTTAATTGGGAGAAATGCCATTTCATGGTTAAAGAAGGCATCGTTCTTGGACATAAAATTTCAAAAGAAGGAATTGAAGTGGATAGAGCTAAAGTAGATGTAATTGCTAAACTTCCACATCCCACAAATGTTAGAGGAGTTAGGAGTTTTCTAGGGCATGCCGGTTTTTACCGACGTTTCATAAAAGATTTTTCTAAAATTGCCACTCCTATGAATAAACTCCTAGAAAAGGATGCGCCATTCATCTTTTCAGATGAATGTATCAAATCTTTTAATATTCTTAAAGAAAAACTCACTAATGCACCAATCATGATAACACCAAATTGGAATCTACCATTTGAACTAATGTGCGATGCAAGTGATTTTGCAATGGGAGCCGTTTTAGGACAAAGGATTGAAAAACGATTTCAACCTATATATTATGCTAGTAAGACATTACAAGGAGCACAAACGAACTATACAACTACTGAAAAAGAACTCCTTGCTATTGTCTTTGCTTTTGACAAATTTCGATCATATCTCGTTCTAGCAAAAACGGTGGTCTATACCGACCATTCTGCTCTTAGATACCTATTTTCAAAACAAGATGCTAAACCAAGATTAATCCGTTGGATCTTACTCTTACAAGAGTTTGATATTGAAATCCGAGATAAAAAAGGAGCAGAAAATCTCGCCGCTGATCATCTTTCTCGTCTTGAAAATCCCGAATTAGAAGTTCTGAATGAATCGGCCATACAAGACAACTTTCCTGATGAATATCTATTGAAGATAGATTATAAAGAAATCCCATGGTTTGCAGACTATGCAAACTACTTAGTTTGTGGATTCCTTGAAAAAGGATTATCGTACCAAAGACGAAAGAAATTCTTCAGTGATATAAAACACTATTTCTGGGAAGATCCACATCTGTTTAAAAGTTGTCCCGATGGAATAATACGCCGATGTGTATTTGGAAATGAAGCTAGTAAAATTTTAAACCATTGTCACACAGGGCCAACAGGAGGGCATTATGGGCCTCAACTAACAGCAAGAAAAGTTTATGAAGCTGGATTCTATTGGCCTACAATTTACAAAGACGCACACATTCTTTGCAAATCCTGTGATGCATGTCAAAGGGCCGGAAGAATAAGTCAACGTGATGAAATGCCACAAAATGTCATCCAAGTATGTGAAGTATTTGACATTTGGGGTATTGACTTTATGGGTCCATTTCCAAAATCTCATAATAATCTATATATACTCGTAGCCATTGATTATGTATCTAAATGGGCGGAAGCACAAGCTCTCCCAACTAACGATGCAAGAGTTGTAGTCAACTTTTTAAAACGTCTTTTTGCAAGGTTTGGAACACCGAAAGCTTTAATAAGTGATCGGGGTACTCATTTCTGTAATAATCAACTTGAGAAAGTTCTTAAAAGATATGGAGTAACTCATAAAATCTCCACCGCATATCATCCACAAACAAGTGGACAAGTTGAAAATACAAACCGAGCTTTAAAACGTATTCTAGAGAAAACCGTAGGATCAAATCCAAAGGAATGGTCCATTAAATTGGAGGATGCACTCTGGGCTTTTAGAACAGCCTACAAAACTCCAATTGGAACCACACCTTTTAGACTTGTTTATGGAAAAGCGTGTCATCTTCCAGTAGAAATTGAACACAAAGCATTTTGGGCTTTGAAGACATGTAATCTTGATTTACATGAAGCTGGACGTCTACGATTAAGTCAACTAAACGAATTAGAAGAATTAAGACATGAAGCATACGATAATTCGTTAATCTATAAAGAAAGAACGAAGAAATGGCATGATAAAAGAATCAGAAGTTCAAAAGAATTCAAAGAAGGAGACAGAGTTCTTCTTTTCAATTCACGATTCAAGCTATTTCCTGGAAAATTGAAATCAAGATGGTCTGGACCATTCATAGTCAAAAGAGTTTTCCCATACGGAACGATAGAATTAATAAATTCAAATGGGATTGAATTTAAAGTTAATGGTCACAGAGTTAAACATTACATACATGGTCCGATGGAAGTCGACAACGAAGTTACTCACAATTTCGACACCACAGCTAACTAAGTGTGGGGAGAATCAAGTCTTTAAAGGATAATATGTATTTCTGTTAGAGTTAGATTGTCTGTTTTCGTGTAGTTCTCGAAAATGGAACACGTATGGTCTTTCCCTAGCAGACCCTAAAGAACTAGTCTTCTCCCCCCATTCTGAATTTTATTTTTTTTTAGGTTTTTACAAAATGAAGACTGCCTGTGAACTAAACCATGGTCTAATGCTACACGCTTTGATCACTAAACGTAATAATGACATACTACCGAGTGAAATAGTATCAGTAATCAGAGAAAGAATGGACGGAGTTAGAAAAGGATCCAGATGCGAAGATAATAAGTTACAATTTGGTAAAGGAAAATCAAAATCCGCAGTGAAAAGAAGAGCACGACACCTAGAAAAATGTCACAAATGCGGAAAATGGTCACATGGAGGTAAATGTTCAAATAATCAAACCTATTCCAATACCGAATTTGTTACTTTATGCAGAGACGGACCGTTCATATGTTTAGAAGAAAAGACAATGAATGCTCGAGGTTACGCCTATGCAGCCATGGAAGACCAATTAAACCGACTATCTTATGAATATAATAGATCATATAACTAAGAAATCTATTTCACAGGTATGTCTGTACAGTTTTTATTTTTATTTTTTATTTTTAACCTTTTGATAATAAACGCTAATTTGTTCGCTAAAAAGTATTAAATTGGTATTAAATAAAATTAGGTTTGGCGACCGAAATTATTGATATCGTTCAAAAATTTATTACATCACTGCGAAATTTAACGTTTATTCTTAAGGTATAAATATCTTTAATCAATCAACCCAAAATATTTCAAAAATTCGTCATGAGTTAAATTAGGTCTTGGAACCGAAATTACTTTACCGAAAAGAGGGGCGCATATTTTTGATAATATTTGATTGATTAAAGTGGGATAAAAAGACAAAAAGATTTTTAATTTTATTTTTACCATGTTTTTAAAATTAATATTTAAATCTTAAATTAATATTGTAAACTTTGTAAAAACAATATATTTAAAATTGTAAATATTTGAAAAATTAATATAAGTTTGGTATGAATTTATGAATTTTTAAATTAAGTTTGGTGTGAATTTTTAATTTTTAAAATATGAATTTTAATTTTATGCATTTTAAATTTTGAGTTTGGTGTGAATTTTTAATTTTAATTTTGAATTTTATATTTATGTTGTGTGAATTTAAAAACAAAAATTTACTTTATCTCATTAAGTTAAGAATATGATTTTTAAAATTCGTCGTAAGTTGAAGACTAGGTCTTTGAACCGAAATTGCTTTACCCGAGGGAGGGACGAGAACTTTTATTATCATTATTTTTAATCTTATTGATTTAAAGTATGCCAAAAACATTAAAAAACCCAAAAATCTTAGCTTTTAAAACAATCGCTACAAAGAGACAAATTTTAAAATTTTGTCGAGGGACGGACTAGGACATCGATCCGAAACGACCTCGTCCTAAATAACAAGGGAAACAAAATTTTAAAATTAATTTCTTAATTGTTTTAATAAGTTAATGATAATAAAAAAAAAAAAAAAAGGTAAACTCCGCGACTCGCGGAGTTTGCAGTGCAAACCTCCGCGACTCGCGGAGGGACCAAATTACAGAAAAAAAATAAAACAGCTGAAACGATCAGTCACTCCCACACACACAAAACACAGAAAAATACTGCGAAGAAGAGCTCGAAAAAACCCGAAAATCACCCCCAAAAATCTCAATTTTTAACCGTTAATCACCAAATTTTTTGCTAAAATCATGTTGAGAAGGATGATATCTAAGAACTACTCAAGAAAAACGGTAAATTTCTACACCTAAACACCATTTAATTCGAATTTTAGTGTTCTTGAGCTATTTTTCCCCAATTTGATTTTGATGCTTTTTAGTGTAATTAGACTTAAATTGTTTATGTATTATGCTTGTATAACCTAGATTGATGCTGTTTAACATGATTAGAAGCCTTAAACTTCAAATTTTGAATAATCTAGGGTTTGTGTTCTTGAGCAATTTGGGGCTTTTTGATATAAACAGGTTATGGCCGATTTTTGTCATGAATTGTTGCTAAATTGAGTAGTGTAACATGTCTAGGTAGTTAAATGATCCAAACTTTGAGCCTAAACATGATTTTGAGAATTAAAGTGGACTTTTTCAAGTCCAAAATTCATGAACTTGATTTTTGAAAGATAATGCCATTTGAGACTTGTTTATTTGCTAGTAATGATTATTTTGACATGTTATTTGAGTTGAATGCTTATGAACTTGGCGAAAATTTTCGTATATGCTTATTTGAAAAAGTGTAGATTTGATAAAAATGTGAAAATGAGCTTAAGTTTGATATAAATTGATAATGTCATTGTAATTATTTTGATTGATGATTTTGCTGACACTAATGCATATTTGGATGCACAAAATTTGTGTTTGATGTGTTTTGCAGAATGAAAGGGGTGAATCTTCATCCCAAGCCCGTCATGCTCCTGCTGAGAACTTGGAACAACAGGAGGTAGATAACTACTACAAGCAGGATGTACCTCATCCAGTCATGACCTTTTCAGATATGCACTTGGAACAGTTGCACCCGAACCTGAGATTTGACAGACTTTGGATAGATTATCCAAAATATCAACGGGGTTTGCATACTCTTCATTCCAAGGTTGTTGAGGTACCAAGGGTCATAGAATGGGGACCCTTGGAAGCTGTAGAATTGGCCGGGCCAATTAGGGAATTACTGGTACAGAGGTATGGTAATTCTTATTTTAATGACTGGATATGTTTATTCACCATACGCAGACCTGTATATAAAGTATGGTGTGAAGAGTTGTTATGTAGTATAGAGTTGAATGATCGGGTAGCTAGTTTAACCGATCGTTCTTTTATTAGATTTTTGTTAGGCGGTTCGATGCGCCACATGTCTTTACTGGACATGGCTCAGGCTTTACGTATATATACGCCTGAGGAATTAGCGTCTGCCGATTGTAGAGGATTGATACTAAACGGTAGGAAAATAGATGAGAATTTTGATACACACGGTGTGTGGAGTCAAATGACAAGCCACCACCGTTTCAAAGGGGGAAACTACTCTTATTTGGATATAGATAGAGCCGAATTAAGAGTAATACATAGGTTTTTAGCTAATTCGATTACACAAAGGGGTAAAAACAAAGAAAAGGTAAATGAACAAGATTTGTTTTACCATATGTGTATTCGAGACCCACACAGCGCTGTAAGTATACCATATTGTGTGGGTTATTATTTATCAGCTATGGTTCGAGGGATGCGTCCACATAGCATAATAGGAGGTGGTATTTTTATTACTTTGATTGGTGAATATCTCGGTGTGGATATAAGTCGGGGGGGATTATTGGTAGAAGAGCCGGAACCCCGCGACACTATAGGTTTAAATGTATACCATGGTGCTAAAGTTTTGAAGCGGCGAAATAACGCCGCAGTACGATACAATGGTAGACATCCACAGGTAGAGAGAAACCAGGAACAAGGTAATGTAGGAGGGGGGAATGAGATGCAAGAAATGCATAGGTTTATAGCTTCTCAGGAATACGAAAATGCTAGACAGAGAGCATTTGAAGATTGGCAAGTTCATCAGAACCAGATCATAGCGCATTGCCAACATATAGGTAGAAACTATATTCCTACACCGAAACCCGTCTTCCCTCCTTGGTCGATAGAGATGCAGCCACCATATCCTACGTATGATCCTGGCGAAGCATTCTATAGCACTTATGGTTATGCGTGGAACCCCTATTGGTACCAATATCATCCTTAGTTTACTTATTTTGTTTTATTATTTTGTAATTTGTAATTATTGATATATTTAATATTTTTGTTAATATTGTAATTATTTTTATAATTATCTAACTTTTATTCTTAGATTTTAATAATTTTTGAATGTGGGGTAATAAACCAAACTTCAAAAATATGTATATATGTTTGCAGTTTATCTTATGTACACAACAGGGTAAAACAACGCATTTTCAAAGACTGGCATTAAGTTCAGCAAAAGCAACTAATTTTGACGACAAGATGCAAAATATATGTGAAATAACAACAAGACGGAATGAACAAATGATGTGCACCATTTATCATTCAGCAAACAAACGCCAATATATTTGGAAACTTTGGTAAAAATTTAATCATTTTCACACAAATCACCCTCAATAATTTAAATTGTTACTGATTTCTTGCAAATGAGGGCATTGCAAGATCTTAAGTGTGGGAAGGGGTTAAATTCTTTCGGATTTTAAAAATTTTTATTAAACACTTGGTTACCATTAAAATACTAGTAAAGCAGTAGTTGTATTAGAATCTAGTGCTCTCTGATAAAAAAGAACAGCACTAGTCTTATATACTGACTACCCAATTCTAGTAAAATTTTTCAATTAAATGAATTCAAATCATGTTTATACATATTTATGAACGATAAAACTAGGTTTTAACACCGAAATTATTGTTACCTCGGAAAGGACATAAATTGAGAAACAAACTAAAATGTTAAAATTCATTTAAAATGGAATAGAGGACGATAAAAAGAAAAATAAAAAGCCAAGTGTGGGAAAATTTACCAAGTTATTTTAAACATATGTCACATATATTTGTAACAAATAACTGAAAATACTTTTGCTTTGAACTAAACTAAACTGTTTTACCCGATGAAAGAAAAGAAGAGATGGATTTACACGATGAATCAATTCCATCATTAAAAGGAAGTAAAGTCTTCCGAAAAAGACACGCGCTTCTTGATTTAGGTCATGAAGTTGTCGTCCAGACCAGCTGTAGGTTGACGAAAAATCTAGAAAAGTCATCACTAAAATCAGCTGGAAATCCACGGACCTCAGCATTAAACAGGGTCGCCAAGTGGTCAGATTTATCCTAACCATGAGAAGGATTTATCTCGTACAATGGGGAGGCACCGTGCAAATTAGCTGGATAAGACTAATGAATCAGATCCCCAGAAAGGATAATCTCCTTAAAGATTAAAAATCAGCTTTTAAGACTGATATTACTCAATCCTAGAGATTGACCTTAAAGATTGAGAATTACAAACTCATGGAATTCAATGATATCTAAACTCGAGCTTGAACGAGAAAATATTTTGATCAAAATTATAAACCGATTTGTTTTCTGAAAACCCTATTTTCAATGCGTTCATTACCATTGAACGTAAAATCCTAGGAATTCACCTGGAATTCATTAGGTCACCTGAACTAAATCGGGTGTCAACCGTAAGAACGGTGGTTGCATAACATGGTCAAAAACAGGACCTTGTGCCAGACCGACAAATTATAAGGGTGAGCTTTACTATTGCTCCTACCAAGGATAGTAATTGCGTCCGACACGTTATAGACCATAATCAAAAGCATGTCACGGGACATTGCCTTAAACAGTTGCTTGTTCAACGCTTTCCTTTACAACCGGACGGTAGTTTGCCGAAAGGTAATATACGGGACAAGTAAACTGGACGTGTTGCTTTCCAAATACAAGGTTAGCAAGTGGGTGACACAAAACCGCAAGTTTTGAGCTAAAATTTTCAAATCTGAAACCCACCAAACCCACAAAAATATTTTGCAAACACCGGTAAAGGGTTATTCCGGAAAACTTATCTAGGGTAAAAACTAGATTTAATTTTCAAAAGATCAAATGTTTTCATAAAGATCCAATTTCCTTAATGGATCTAAATTTTTATAGTCATGTGGGACTGTAAACCATATCGTTACTACCATTGTTTATACCGCCGTATAGAAATCACTGATGTACAAAGTGTGAAGAATAAAGAAGTGATTCTAGTATTTCAAGACAATATTGCTTGAGGACAAGCAACGCTCAAGTGTGGGAATATTTGATAATGCTAAAAACGAACATATATTTCATAGCATTATTCCTCAAGAAAGACAAGCTTTTAGTTGCAATTGTTCTATTTACAAGTGATATTCGTTTAAATAATAAAAGGTGAAGACAAAAGACAGATTCGACGATTTGAAGACGCAAACGACCAAAAAGCTCAAAAGAACAAAAGACAATCAAAAAGGTTCCAATTATTGATAAGAAACGTCTCAAAATCACAAGAGTACAAGATTCAAAACGCAAAGTACAAGATATTAAATTGTACGCGAGGACGTTCAAAAATCCGGAACCGGGACCAGAGTCAATTCTTAACGCTCGACGCAACGGACTAAAAATTACAAGTTAACTATATATATAAATATAATATAATATATAATTAATTATATTAATTATATATATATTATATATATATATTTAAAACCGTCGGCAGCAGGAAACTCCAAGGGTGTAAACTGTAAATACCTCTCCGCGACTCGCGGAGTTTTAAGGGTATTTGGCCGCGAGTCGCGGAGCCCCAAAAATCAAGTCTGGCTATAAATCAACCCGAATTCTGATCAAAATCATCATCATTTTTTCTTCTCATTCATACGAAGTAATATATATTTATATTTATAATTTATATTTTAATTTTAATTATAATTATAATAATAAGGGTATGTTAGCGAATGTTGTAAGGGTGTAAGTCGAAATTCTGCCCGTGTAACGCTACGCTATTTTTAAATCATTGTAAGTTATGTTCAACCTTTTTATATTAATGTCTCGTAGCTAAGTTATTATTATGCTTGTTTAAAACGAAGTAATCATGATGTTAGGCTAATTATTAAAATTGGGTAATTGGGCTTTGTACCATAATTGGGGTTTGGACAAAAGAACGACACTTGTGGAAACTAGACTATGGGCTATTAATGGGCTTTATATTTGTTTAACTAAATGAAAGTTTGTTAATGTTAATATAAAGATTTACAATTGGGCGTCCCTATAAATTACCATATACACTCGATCGGACACGATGGGCGGGGTATTTATATGTACGAATAATCGTTCATTTAACCGGACACGGGAATGGATTAATAGCCACTAGAATAATTAAAACAGGGGTGAAATTACATTCAAGGGTAATTGGTGTAATTGTTAACAAAGTAGTAAAACCTTGGTTTACACGCAGTCGATAACCTGGTGTATTCATTAAACAAAGTATTAAAACCTTGTTACAATTCGAATCCCCAATTAGTTGGAATATTTATCTTCGGGTATAATAATAATTTGACAAGGACACTTGCAATTTATATTTATGACTGATGGACTGTTATGGACAAAAACCAGACGGACATATTGAATAATCCAGGACAAAGGACAATTAACCCATGGGCATAAAACTAAAATCAACACGTCAAACATCATGATTACGGAAGTTTAAATAAGCATAATTCTTTTATTTCATATTTAATTTCCTTTATTTTATATTTAATTGCACTTCTAATTATCGCACTTTTATTTATTGTTATTTTATTTTATCGCACTTTTAATTATCGTACTTTTTAATTATCGCAATTTAATTTTATCGCATTTTTATTATTCGCAATTTCATTATCGTTATTTACTTTACGCTTTAATTTAAAGTCTTGTATTTATTTAATATTTTACATTAGGTTTTAACTGCGACTAAAGTTTTAAAATCGACAAACCGGTCATTAAACGGTAAAAACCCCCCTTTATAATAATAATATTACTTATATATATATTTGTATTTTTATAAAAGTAAACTAATATAGCGTTGAGCTTTGTTTAAAGATTTCCCTGTGGAACGAACCGGACTTACTAAAAACTACACTACTGTACGATTAGGTACACTGCCTATAAGTGTTGTAGCAAGGTTTAAGTATATCCATTCTATAAATAAATAAATATCTTGTGTAAAATTGTATCGTATTTAATAGTATTTTCTGCTAAAATTTAATAGTATTTTATACCCCTCTGCTTTGACATCAAAGTAACAAAGTATCTTTCACCATTCCTAGTCATGGGTTTAAAGGGTCCACATACATCCGAATGTATTAATCCCAATAAATCTTTAGCCCTCTCATAAGTCCCTTTGAAAGGTGCTTTAGTCATCTTGCCTTGTAAACAAGATTCACATACATCAAACGAATCCATTTCATTTGATTTCAAAAGTCCATTCTTTTGAAGTGTATGCATTCGGTTCTTGTTTATGTGACCAAGGCGACAATGCCATAAGTAGGAATCACTCAAATCCCTTTTGAGTTTCTTGGTGCTTGTATGGTACATTGAGCTACTAGATGATGTATCATCATGAACCAATTCATAAATTCCATTTGAAGGCGAAGCCTTGAAATAGAATACATTATCTAAACAAACATGGATATCATCATTAATAAAATTAACATTAAAACCACATTGTCTCAAACGGGAAACAGAAATAATGTTTCGACATAAGTCGGGTGCATACAAAACATCATTCAAAATAAGTTCCAAGCCACTTGGAAGTTTTAACACAAAGTCTCCTTGAGCTTTCACTTGCACCTTAGCTCCATTCCCCATGAAGAGACTTGATGTTCCCGTTTGCTTGTTACTTCTTTTGAACCCCTGCAAAGAATTGCAAATGTGAGTTCCACATCCAGTGTCTAATACCCATGTATTAGAAGAAGTAATACTAAGCTCTATATATACCATATATATATTACCTGAGGATTGCCCCGCATCCCTCTTTTCTTTCAACTCCTTGAGGTAGACCGGACAGTTTCGTTTCCAATGACCCATCTCACCGCAACCGAAACATGGGTCTTCCTTGGGGTTTGCCTTCTCGGCTACCTTTTGCTTCTTAGCCTTGTTGATGGTTGGGGTAACCATCTTCCCCTTCCCTTTGCCTTGATAGGCGGGTCCTTTTCTCTTAGCCACCTTTGGCTTAGAGGTGTTACCTTTGGACCCACCTTGATCGATTGCTAACACGGGTAAAGCCCTTTTACCCATGCTAGTTTCCGCCGTTCTAAGCATACCGTGAAGCTCACCTATGCTCTTATCCATCGCATTCATATTGTAATTGATTACAAATTGATCAAACCTTTTTGATAGGGAGTTAAGGATAAGATCGGTGGCTAACTCATTTGATATGTTTAGGTTAAGACGGTTAGCACGATCAATAAGGCTTTTCATCTTAAGCACATAAGATGAAACCGATTGGGTATCGTCCATACGATAAGCATGTAGCGCCCGAACGGTCTCGAAACGCTCGACACGCGCTTGTTGAAGGAACATCTCCTTCAATTGCGTTATCATGTCGTATGCACTATGATGCTCGAAATCCTTTTGGAGTTCGGGAATCATAGTCCCAAGCATTAGGCATGAGACTTGAAGGGAGTCGTGGCAATACTTATCGTAAGAGGCCATTGCCTCCACATCATTCTCATCCGGTTGATCGGGAATGGGGTCCTCAAGTACATACGCTTTATCCTCTTGTTTGAGGACAATCCGAAGATTGCGGAACCAATCCATAAAGTTGGTATGGTTGAGTTTATCTTTCTCGAGGAGAGACCGTAACGATAGGTTGTTCATGTTAAGTGGTACGTTTTGCATGTTGTTGTTGTTATTAGCGGCCATCTACAAAATTCAACAAAGTTCATTTTAAGTATCGATTTTAAATTCAATAAACAATACCCTTTTAATTTGTTTTATTAAATATTAGAATCCAACGGTAAATCAAATTTCGGTTAGGTGACCTTTATCCCGTCATTTGATTTAGCTAGGTAGTCATAATGACAATTGCAATCCTTTTGCAACTTCTAAGTTATGGGATCATGCAATCCTTTTGCATGGCATATTAATCCCATCAACGCCTATTTGTTCCTCATGCTTCGGTGACCCTAAGTTCATGATTCCCAAATCAAGTCGTCCTACTTGTGTAGACATGTAAATTTAACAAACAAGTGGTTAGGTGACCTTTATCTCACTAGTGTGCGAAATTTACCTTATTCATATTAGTCCGCTCATGACGGTTAGGTGACCTTTATCCCGTTAAGAGTTTCTTAATATGTCTAAGTGTTTTCACAAAAGGATGGCATTTAACTTGTTTACCTTGTTTTAGTTAAAGGGATTTAAGTTTTCTACATTCTAGTTTTAGAAAACAAAATGCTATACACCAACATGCATTTGGTGTGTAGTAAATTTTGAAAAACCCATTTTCATGTCCTTTTAGTAAAACCAATTACTAGTTATGAACCAATTTAATACCTTTTAAATAAACCATTTTATTTAGGTCTAATAACCAATTATTAGTGTCGTTATGTTATGTTTTATTATAACCATTTATAATGTATTAAGCAAGTTGTTAACATGTGATAATCTTGTAGCAACCAAACATACAAACATACACAAACATGCATAACAAAATGTTCACAATCGAGAGCCATTTTGGTGGACATTTGTTTAGCCAAAAAAAACAAATGTCACCTTTAAGCGTTAACAAAAGTAAGAGATTTTATACAAAATCTCCCACTTAATCTTGTAACTTCATAAGCTCCATCTTGTGTTCTTCTTCTTGAATCTTCATTTTCTTTTACAAAATTATATCCTAATACAATTTTTCTAGAAAATGAAACAACAACCTACTCTATTTTTACAAACAAATAGAATAAATTACATGAAGAAAATACAAGATTAATTACAACTTCTTACACACCAAAAGAATGAATATTACAACCATGAATAATAACCAAATCATTCAACCAAACAAACACACGGTCTTGGCTCGATTGTGAACAATAACATAACAACAAATCTTGGCCAAACTTGAAATCCCAAACCCACTTTTGGGACCCCAATAATTTGGCCAAACCACCACACCCATCAAAACTCATGATTTTTCCATTCTACTTTCATGCATGTTAGTAGATTGTAAAATAAATGAGTTTTCTAGCCAAAAACAAGAAGCATATTAACAAGACTTTGGCTCTAGATACCATTGATAGAATACCACATGTATTAGAAGTCACAAAACCCATTTATGTATGTATATGAATTCGTGTATATGTATATAGCAAGCGGAAGCAATTTTCATCTTAAGAACATGTGTATTTTAACCTTTTAAAATGTATTCCATTTTTAAGATCTAGTCTTGTGCAATATACTAAAATGTAAATAGAAGCTAGTTAGGGTTTTTATACCTTCTCCAAAATGGAGGTTGAAGCAAGAAGATGAAGATGATGAAGATGCTAGTTTCTCACTTGAAACCTCAAGCTTTGTATACCCACAAGCCTTTGCAAATCAACACCCTTGAACTTGGTTAGGATTTAGACACCAAAACGCAAGTAAAATCAAACTTGAAGAACCCTTCTTCCTCCTCCAAATTTTCGGCCAAAAGGGGTGAAAAAGAGAGAGTTTTTGATTTTCAAAAGTAAGTAATAATGTGTGTGTGTAAAAGTGTGTAAGCATGCATTAACCTTGAGTGTCAAATGCATTTAACCAAGACAAGCATGGGTGGGGTGTCTTGGGACTCCAAAACCGCCACCACCACCCTTCCCCTCCCTTTTTTTTTTTTTTTTTTTTGCTTTTCTTTAAATAAAATGTCTTGCAACATTTATTTGATACTTACACATTTATACATAATTTTATAAACCACTTTATAAAATTATAACACACATATAAGTTTAATCATATAAATAATTAAACTTGCACTTATAATTATCCAAATAATTACTTCTTGCATTTTATCTTTAGAAAACCAATTTCTAAAGTCTAAGTGTCAAGTATTTATTTTAAAGATCCACTCATTAAAACAAATACATAAAAGTGTTGACGGCTTGTTATTGGGTATGACCCGACTTGGATCATAACATATTGGCCACATTAATTTACTATGTCTCTCGGGCATATGAAATACCTTCAATTATCAGTATTGTTATTATGAATAAAAAAAATATTGACAAATATTCTTGGAAAAGTAGTAAATCAATTTGTTTATTTAAAAAAAATATAAATATAAAAAAAAATCCTTAACATAAATGATTTTTTTAATAAAATAAATAAATAAATAAATAAATTACTTTTTAATTAAAAATTATAATGGAAAATTATTTTTATTATTTTATTTTGTGCATTATCCCATGACCTAACATTTACTGCTTTTGAATTTTAAAATTCAATTAAAAATTAAAATATTTCTTTTTCTTTTAATTATTTTATTCTTTTTACCTAATTTTTTCAAGTATAAATACCCCTCATTTCTCATTCAAACTCACACCAAAATTTCTCTCATTCTCTCTTTGAAGAATTACTACTAGTAAGTATTTTTTCTTACTTTTTACTTTTTACTTTTTACTTTTTACTAATTACTTCGGTTTATTATTTTTTACCGAAACATGTAAATAATGTTATAAATTATATGCAATTAAAATTCAAATAAATAACATGTTATAATTAGTAATATATGTTACTAAAAATTATAAAAGTATTTTTATGAATTAATATATAGGAGTTATAATTAAAATCGAATTAATGAATATATATGTATATACGCACCTAACGTGAAGGTTATAATTAAAGATAGCGTACAAAGACTACAAACATCACCGCTACTTGTGGCCTAGGGTGATCCTTGTTACCATTATGGGACGCTTGTGTATCTCGAATGCCAAGACTTAGATTCTGGTCAAGAGATCCTGGGCCGCTCGGTAACAATAGATCATTCGAGTGACTTGCATGTTAGCGACGAAGTTTGGGCGAGATTGTACAACATCTTTGTTAAGAATTATAACCCGAACATTCTTAAACTAGAAGCTTACTATAAGTGGAAGTTTTTCATAAATAATAGGTTTCCAAAAATAGAAACTTTTGAGAAATAGGAACTTTTCTCGAAAACCGTCACTGTCAATATAGTTGCTATATTTTTAAACATACTTTATGTCAAGTTAGACATTAACTAATCAAACGTTATACCTCAAGGTTGATATCCAGATCACTTACTTGCTTTACTTTCCTTCTTGCGTGGAATACTTCAACTGCTATTTAATGTGAGTTTCATATGATCCCTTTTACTCTTTACATTTTTGGGCTGAGAATACATGCGCAACTTTTATAACTGTTTTACACTTATCAACTATTAAACTGTGATATGTTGGGCTATGACCAGCAAGTCCCCAACCGACAAGTATAAACGATAACTTGTACGGGGCAAACTTGAAAGTCTAGTCTAAATAGCAGTACCAACTATTAAACTGTGATATGTTGGGCTATGACCAGCAAGTCCCCAACCGACAAGTATAAACGATAAATTGTATGGGGTAAACTTGAAAGTCTAGTCTAAATATCAGTACCAACTGTTAAACTATGCTATACTCGGCTATGTCCAACTAAGTCCCTACAGTGATATTTTTAATTGCTGCGACATTCTTAATTATTGGGGATAGGCTTATCGGGAGTAACGTTCCCGATACATTTGACTAAGTCTTTGTATTACTTGATAATGAAATTAAACGACAAGGACAGAACAACTTGTCACGGGGCAAACAACGTTTAGTCTAAATATCACGCACTGGCATAACTTTTTGATCCTGCGGGAGATCAACTTGACTGGATCTGAGTGATCTACTTTTGAAAACAAATCTTGTGGTCTAACACTATTACTGAAATCATTATTTATGACAAACCTATGAACTCACTCAACCTCGTGTTGACTTTTTAAGCATGTTTATTCTCAGGTACTTAAGTATTGCTTCCGCTGTATATCTGCTGCTTTGATGATGATTGCTTGTTATACTTGAAGTCTTCATTACATATCATATTAATTAAAGACATTTAATATTCTAAATATAATGTAATCTATTTATCTTCCGCTGCAAAACTCAATAAAACGACTCATATAGAGTCGTTCTCGTTTATACAACTGTGATTTGATATAATTAGTCACAAATACCCCAGGCCCTATTTGGGGGGTGTGACACTGTAGCAGCCCAATTTGTTTCCTGGATCCACTATCCATGCGATCGCATGGCCATATCAAAGAAACCTCATGCGATCGCATGAGGTGAAAAGACAGGTCAGGAACCTTAGCTGATCGAATTAAGGTTACGTATTATTATTATTATTAATTAATTAGTTGATTAGGGTTTTAATTTAATATTAATTAGTTTAGTTTAGTTTTAATTAGTATTATTAAGTATAATAATTATTATTAAATATATAGAATAATATTTTTATAAAAATAATATTTTTTTATAAAAAATTGTATTTTTATAGCTTTAGCTTTTTTTTTTACTTTTGTATCTTTATTCGTTTAATTCGTAACTTTTATATATTTATCGTTCGTAATTAGTTTTAACTTAGTATTTGCCGTAGTTATTTTATATTTCAAGATTTTTAGGTTTTGCCGTAAAATCCCTTAAGTGCTTTTTCTTTAGATTAAGATTTAGACGCTTTAAAATTTTATGACGTCGCTTATCGCTTTAGTATTTAATAAATTTTAGTACCTTTTTAAGTTATTGCCGTTTTGAATTTAGAATTCCTTTAAGCTTTAATACCTTTAGACGCAAGTTCTAATATTTAGTTTTTAGACTTTTAAGTTTCGATGCTTTACTTTCTTATTTTTATTTTTCGACTTTTTGTTTTTCGACGATTGTTTTTGGACTTCTTATTTTTCGACGCGCTTTTTCTTTTTCATTTCTACACTCTAGTTTTTAGGACATAGAATTTTCTTTATTTTCTTTAAATTTCGACGAAAAATTATTTTAAGCGGTTAAATTGATAGACATCCAAAATTTTCTGGTTCGTAGTAATAGTTGAATTTGTTAGTGGCGAGTTGTGGGCTTCCGATTTAAAGGGTCCTGGCGACCTGCTGCATTTATTGACTATTCGAAACGTGGGTAAAATCAGAAAAGTCTATTAATTTGATAACTTATATAATTTTTATCTTTATAACTAATAGGATATTCAGTGAATGCACCGAGCAAAACGTTCACCACCTTTCATACGTTCACCACCTGTAACTCGGTCAAGACATCTAGCTAATATTTGTCGCCATTGATTTTTCTTTAAAATCATCATCTAGTCGAACAAGTACTCCAACTTAAATTTCCGATAATCCAATTTTTGAAACCGACTTCATAATTGAGAACCCGGAGGATATTCAGGGACAATTCAGAGATCCTGAACCACTAATCATTCCTCCTGATCCACAAATTACTCATCCAGAGATTATCGAGGAAGGAACTATTAAATTAGAATCTTCTAGTGATTCAGATTCAACAATTTCAATCATGGAAGAAATGGAACCTCAAAGTATGGAGGACCGAATGAAAGCTACACGCACTGGCCAAGGTCACGCAATTATTCAACCAGACGTTAATGCGCCCGATTATAAAATCAAAGGACAAATCCTACACATAATAACTAATCAGTGCCAATTTAGTGGTACACCAAAAGAAGATCCAAATGAACATCTTCGAACCTTTAATAGGATCTGTACTTGTGACAACCCAGAAATTTTTGACCAAATTTAAACTTTATCTTTAAATGATTTAATGTTTTCGACACGATAAGCAAAGTCTGTAATGTTGAGTCACAAAAGTTTTAGAACTATATTCATGTAATCAATTATTCTTTGACTGTTCTCGACGATTCACGAACAATATATATATAACTTGATGTGCATATATATATATATATATATATATATATATATATATATATATATATATATATATATATATATATATATATATATATATATATATATATGATTTTAAGTTATTTAGTAAACGATAGTAACATTCGATTATTGATTCGATTGATATTTAGATAAGTTAACTAAAACGTTTAAGATGAACAAGTAAAACACTAATTTGCTACAGTATTTTTGAATTGCTACAATACCCGAAAAGCAACAGTGTTTTCGAAAAACACTATTTGCTACAGTAAAATACTATTTCAAAATGAAAATGTATATATATATTTTACAAGGTGATAAAATAAAATATTAACTTAATCTTAAAACGATTTGATTTAAAATAATATTATTAAATATATATTAATAAATAACGAGACGTTGATTTATAGAAGCAAATAACCACAACACTCAAATGTAAAGATTACACTTTAAGTAATATAGTCTATCAATGATTGGGTCGAATTATTAATAAAGGTACACGTCGCATAACGTAACGTGCTAGTTTTCTAAGCGTACGAAGTAACGTTCGAAAAACCGGAACCGGGACATAAGTCAAGTGACGACGTACGACTTATTAGAGCAAAAGTTACAAGTCTACTACGCACGAGAATATAATATAATATATAATTAATTTATATAAATTATATAAATTATATATAAATATAATAACATGTCGACGAGAATAACTTAAACGAATGTGTGCTGTCAAACCATCCCATGCGATCGCATGGGATATGGCTAGGAAAGCCATGCGATAGCATGGCACCTCTGAGCTGGCCACATCTATAAAACGCGATCGAATTCATTCAGTGTGCACACCTTCTTCTTCTGTATTATTTCCTCCATATAAATATAAATATATTATTATTATTATTATTATTATTATTATTATTATTATTATTATTATTATTATTATTATTATTATTATTATTATTATTATTATTATTATTGTTATTATTATTATTATTATTAAGATTAATATTATTATTAATCTTATTATTATTAGTAGTATTAGTATTATTACATAAAATACTACGACGAGGTCGTGAGCGGGTCACTTTCGAAATGGGTTTTCGAGCGGTATAGAGCTAAGGAAACTATGGGTTATAGCTATGGAGGTTATGGGTAATGTTCATGAGTATTATTCGCAAGTCAAACCTAGTGTTTATCATCTCTGTTGCGTCCATGTACTTTCCTACAATATTGAATCACAATATTGATACGTAAGCATTTATATTTTATCTTTTATAAATTAATAGTGTATCCATGACTAGTGCTCGAGTATATATGTTTATGCATGCTTGTATGCTTTAATTTTGTCATTAGATAGTTTATGATGAATCACGAATTTGATACATATGTTATTAATAAAAGGTATATGATATGCATGCTGTTGGAAAGCTGTCAAAAAATTAATAACTTTTCATTTAGAAATCGTGTGTTTTCGATGAACGGATTAAAAGTTATGGTCAACTGAATTATGATTAACATTAATCGGAATTGCTTTTGAATCTGAAATTGATATTTAAACAACTTGTTTATGAGATTGATAAATTGGATTTTTAAATATTACTAATTGAGTAAATGAATTTCTATATAAGGCACGTCTCGTCTTGTTGAACAATTGTCAAAGTTGATTGTCTTATCATGTTTTAAAGCTTTATAAACACTATAATCTGATTTTACAAGTATTGAAAAACTATGTGAAATAATAAAATATGTTCGATTGCCATGGTAATTCAAATATAATATAGCTCCTGAAATAAATAATACTTTAAGCTTAATAAACTATAAATTCGTTCAATTATCAAGACTTATATTATGTTAATAAACATGTATAGATTTAAAGATCATATTGGGTCAGGTTGACTTTTGATATGACTTTTGCTAACATTTTCGAGCATTAGGATTGTGATACACTATGGCCTAACCTAGCTTATTAGACATGTATTGACCAATATATGTTCTCTAGATTGAGATCTACGATTAATTTTGCATTCCGAGTTTCAGTCACATATCAGTGAATGACCTTATGTGCTGCTAAGGTGAGTTTCATTTGCTCCCTTTTTAATTGCTTTTGCAATCTATATTTTTGGGCTGAGAATACATGCACTTTATTTTAAACGCAATAGATACAAGTACATACTAAATTATACACTGAGTTTGAACCGAAAATCCCTTAGCTTTGGTAACTAGTAACTGCCGATTATAAGAACTGGTGGGCGCGAGTAGTAGTATATGGATCCATAGGGCGTGATATCCCCGTCCGAGCTAGAGCACTAGCCTTTTAAAGGACGTATGCTATTTGAGAAGCGTATACGTTGGTTTGCGTGTATTATTAAGATGATTATACAAAGGATACTTATTATATAGACGTTAAAGTTTAGTTACCAGGGTGCTCAATTTCGTAGAATATTTTCATAAACATTTATGGATGAAACAACTGAAAACTTGTGATCCACCTTTATATACAGATTATACGCAACATTAAAACTATGAACTCGCCAACCTTTGTGTTGACAAGCTATGAACTCAATTCCGCTGTTTGCTTATACGTTATACAAGCTATGTGCATGGAGTCATACATGCTTTATTCAAGAAAACTTTGCATTCACAAAATCATCACTATGTATCTTATTTTGACTACATTGTCAACGGATGTAGTATTGTAAACTATTATATACGGTAATTGTCTATACGTAAAAATCATCAGATGTCGAAAACCTTGAATTTATATATTCATTTATGGTGTGCCTTTTCAAAAGAATGCAATGTTTACAAAACGTATCATATAGAGGTCAAAGCCTCACTATGAGATCAATGAATGATGTATTCGTTCAAATGGATTTGGATGGGTCATCACAGTACTCTATTCAAAATCAGAGAAATTGAAGATGAACAGATCTATCTCATGTTATTTTCCTGGACTTTAAAGGAAGAAGCCAAAGATTGGTTAGAATCGTTACCTGAAGGAGCGATTGATTCATGGGATGTTTTAGTTGAAAATTTTCTTAAAAGATTCTTTCCGGCATCTAAAGTCGTGAGACTTCAAGGAGAAATTTCCACGTTCATACAAAAGCCAAATGAAACATTATATGAGGCATGGACAAGATTCGAAAAAATGTTGAGAAGTTGTCCTCAACACGGTCTAGATACTTATCAAATAGTCTAAATATTTTACAAAGGAGTCAACGTCGCTACACGAAAAAACATCGACACAGCAGCTGGTGGTTTTATTATGAAAAAAATTGTAACCGAAGCTCACAAAATTATTGATAATACAACATCCCACTCACATGAGTGGCATCAAGAAAAAGATATCTTTCGTTCATCTAAAGCGGCTAGAGCCGATTCTAGCCATGACTTTGATTTCATTTCCGCAAAGCTAGATGCTTTCGAGAGACGAATGGAAAAGATGACTAAAGATATTCACGCAATACACATTAGTTGTGAGCAGTGCGGAGGACCACATTTGACAAAAGATTGTCTCGGTGTTGAACAAACAATGGAACAAAGAGAGAATGTTTCATACATGAACCAAAGGCCGGGAAATAATTATCAGAATAATTATCAACAGCCCAGGCCAAACTACAATCAAAATCAGAATTATAACCGAAATGTTTCATACAACAACCAACAAGGTCCTAGCAATCAACAAGTATCTAACAATACTTACAACCAGCAAAGACCTATTTTTCCAAATAAACCACCACAAACCGATGATAAAATGCCAAATTTAGAAGATATGATGTCGAAGCTAGTTGAATCTCAAACGCAGTTTTTCTCATCTCAGAAACAAACTAATGAACAAAATGCTCAAGCATTTAGAAATCAACAAGCTTCAATTCAAAATTTGGAACAAGAAGTGAGCAACTTAGCAAGGTTAATTGGAGAAAGAAAACCGGGGAGTCTACCTAGCGATACAAATGCTAACCCCCGGAATGAAACAGCTAAAGCCATTACCACAAGAAGTAGTATTACACTTAAACCACCTGAAATACCTGTAATTTTTGATGAATCTATTCCTATTACACAGGCACCACAGTCTAAGCAAGAGAAGGAAATAGAACCGGTAGTTGAAAAGGTTAATGAAGATAACACAGTTAAGGCAAAGCCTTATGTTAAACTGAAATGTCCCGTTCTTATTGACTAAAAACGTTCCATATTAATTGATTTCGTTGCGAGGTTTTGACCTCTATATGAGACGTTTTTCAAAGACTGCATTCATTTTAAAACAAACCATAACCTTTATTTCATCAATAAAGGTTTAAAAAGCTTTACGTAGATTATCAAATAATGATAATCTAAAATATCCTGTTTACACACGACCATTACATAATGGTTTACAATACAAATATGTTACAACAAAATAAGTTTCTTGAATGCAGTTTTTACACAATATCATACAAGCATGGACTCCAATTCTCGTCCTTATTTAAGTATGCGACAGCGGAAGCTCTTAATAATCACCGGAGAATAAACATGCTTAAAACGTCAACAAAAATGTTGGTGAGTTATAGGTTTAACCTATATATATCAAATCATAATAATAGACCACAAGATTTCATATTTCAATACACATCCCATACATAGAGATAAAAATCATTCATATGGTGAACACCTGGTAACCGACAATGACAAGATGCATATATAAGAATATCCCCATCATTCCGGGACACCCTTCGGATATGATATAAATTTCGAAGTACTAAAGCATCCGGTACTTTGGATGGGGTTTGTTAGGCCCAATAGATCTATCTTTAGGATTCGCGTCAATTAGGGTGTCTGTTCCCTAATTCTTAGATTACCAGACTTAATAAAAAGGGGCATATTCGATTTCGATAATTCAACCATAGAATGTAGTTTCACGTACTTGTGTCTATTTTGTAAATCATTTATAAAACCTGCATGTATTCTCATCCCAAAAATATTAGATTTTAAAAGTGGGACTATAACTCACTTTCACAGATTTTTACTTCGTCAGGAAGTAAGACTTGGCCACTGGTTGATTCACGAACCTATAACAATATATACATATATATCAAAGTATGTTCAAAATATATTTACAACACTTTTAATATATTTTGATGTTTTAAGTTTATTAAGTCAGCTGTCCTCGTTAGTAACCTACAACTAGTTGTCCACAGTTAGATGTACAGAAATAAATCGATAAATATTATCTTGAATCAATCCACGACCCAGTGTATACGTATCTCAGTATTGATCACAACTCAAACTATATATATTTTGGAATCAACCTCAACCCTGTATAGCTAACTCCAACATTCACATATAGAGTGTCTATGGTTGTTCCGAAATATATATAGATGTGTCGACATGATAGGTCGAAACATTGTATACGTGTCTATGGTATCTCAAGATTACATAATATACAATACAAGTTGATTAAGTTATGGTTGGAATAGATTTGTTACCAATTTTCACGTAGCTAAAATGAGAAAAATTATCCAATCTTGTTTTACCCATAACTTCTTCATTTTAAATCCTTTTTGAGTGAATCAAATTGCTATGGTTTCATATTGAACTCTATTTTATGAATCTAAACAGAAAAAGTATAGGTTTATAGTCGGAAAAATAAGTTACAAGTCGTTTTTGTAAAGGTAGTCATTTCAGTCGAAAGAACGACGTCTAGATGACCATTTTAGAAAACATACTTCCACTTTGAGTTTAACCATAATTTTTGGATATGGTTTCATGTTCATAATAAAAATCATTTTCTCAGAATAACAACTTTTAAATCAAAGTTTATCATAGTTTTTAATTAACTAACCCAAAACAGCCCGCGGTGTTACTACGACGGCGTAAATCCAGTTTTACGGTGTTTTTAGTGTTTCCAGATTTTAAATCATTAAGTTAGCATATCATATAGATATAGAACATGTGTTTAGTTGATTTTAAAAGTCAAGTTAGAAGTATTAACTTTTGTTTGCGAACAAGTTTAGAATTAACTAAACTATGTTCTAGTGTTTACAAGTTTAAACCTTCGAATAAGATAGCTTTATATGTATGAATCGAATGATGTTATGAACATCATTACTACCTTAAGTTCCTTGGATAAACCTACTGGAAAAGAGAAAAATGGATCTAGCTTCAACGGATCCTTGGATGGCTCGAAGTTCTTGAAGCAGAATCATGACACGAAAACAAGTTCAAGTAAGATCATCACTTGAAATAAGATTGTTATAGTTATAGAAACTGAACCAAAGTTTGAATATGATTATTACCTTGTATTAGAATGATAACCTACTGTAAGAAACAAAGATTTCTTGAGGTTGGATGATCACCTTACAAGATTGGAAGTGAGCTAGCAAACTTGAAAGTATTCTTGATTTTATGAAACTAGAACTTTTGAAATTTATGAAGAACACTTAGAACTTGAAGATAGAACTTGAGAGAGATCAATTAGATGAAGAAAATTGAAGAATGAAAGTGTTTGTAGGTGTTTTTGGTCGTTGGTGTATGGATTAGATATAAAGGATATGTAATTTTGTTTTCATGTAAATAAGTCATGAATGATTACTCATATTTTTGTAATTTTATGAGATATTTCATGCTAGTTGCCAAATGATGGTTCCCACATGTGTTAGGTGACTCACATGGGCTGCTAAGAGCTGATCATTGGAGTGTATATACCAATAGTACATACATCTAAAAGTTGTGTATTGTACGAGTACGAATACGGGTGCATACTAGTAGAATTGTTGATGAAACTGAACGAGGATGTAATTGTAAGCATTTTTGTTAAGTAGAAGTATTTTGATAAGTGTCTTGAAGTCTTTCAAAAGTGTATGAATACATATTAAAACACTACATGTATATACATTTTAACTGAGTCGTTAAGTCATCGTTAGTCGTTACATGTAAATGTTGTTTTGAAACCTTTAGGTTAACGATCTTGTTAAATGTTGTTAACCCAATGTTTATAATATCAAAAGAGATTTTAAATTATTATATTATCATGATATTATGATGTACGAATATCTCTTAATATGATATATATACATTAAATGTCGTTACAACGATAAACGTTACATATATGTCTCGTTTCAAAATCATTAAGTTAGTAGTCTTGTTTTTACATATGTAGTTCATTGTTAATATAATTAATGATATGTTTACTTATCATAATATCATGTTAACTATATATATAACCATATATATGTCATCATATAGTTTTTTACAAGTTTTAACGTTCGTGAATCACCGGTCAACTTGGGTGGTCAATTGTCTATATGAAACATATTTCAATTAATCAAGTCTTAACAAGTTTGATTGCTTAACATGTTGGAAACATTTAATCATGTAAATATCAATCTCAATTAATATATATAAACATGGAAAAGTTCGGGTCACTACAGTACCTACCCGTTAAATAAATTTCGTCCCGAAATTTTAAGCTGTTGAAGGTGTTGACGAATCTTCTGGAAATAGATGCGGGTATTTCTTCTTCATCTGATCTTCCCGCTCCCAGGTGAACTCGGGTCCTCTACGAGCATTCCATCGAACCTTAACAATTGGTATCTTGTTTTGCTTAAGTCTTTTAACCTCACGATCCATTATTTCGACGGGTTCTTCGATGAATTGAAGTTTTTCGTTGATTTGGATTTCATCTAACGGAATAGTGAGATCTTCTTTAGCAAAACATTTCTTCAAATTCGAGTCGTGGATAGTGTTATGTACAGCCGCGAGTTGTTGAGGTAACTCAAGTCGGTAAGCTACTGGTCCGACACGATCAATAATCTTGAATGGTCCAATATACCTTGGATTTAATTTCCCTCGTTTACCAAATCGAACAACGCCTTTCCAAGGTGCAACTTTAAGCATGACCATCTCTCCAATTTCAAATTCTATATCTTTTCTTTTAATGTCAGCGTAGCTCTTTTGTCGACTTTGGGCGGTTTTCAACCGTTGTTGAATTTGGATGATCTTCTCGGTAGTTTCTTGTATAATCTCTGGACCCGTAATCTGTCTATCCCCCACTTCACTCCAACAAATTGGAGACCTGCACTTTCTACCATAAAGTGCTTCAAACGGCGCCATCTCAATGCTTGAATGGTAGCTGTTGTTGTAGGAAAATTCTGCTAATGGTAGATGTCGATCCCAACTGTTTCCGAAATCAATAACACATGCTCGTAGCATGTCTTTAAGCGTTTGTATCGTCCTTTCGCTCTGCCCATCAGTTTGTGGATGATAGGCAGTACTCATGTCTAGACGAGTTCCTAATGCTTGCTGTAATGTCTGCCAGAATCTTGAAATAAATCTGCCATCCCTATCAGAGATAATAGAGATTGGTATTCCATGTCTGGAGACAACTTCCTTCAAATACAGTCGTGCTAACTTCTCCATCTTGTCATCTTCTCTTATTGGTAGGAAGTGTGCTGATTTGGTGAGACGATCAACTATTACCCAAATAGTATCAAAACCACTTGCAGTCCTTGGCAATTTAGTGATGAAATCCATTGTAATGTTTTCCCATTTCCATTCCGGGATTTCGGGTTGTTGAAGTAGACCTGATGGTTTCTAATGCTCAGCTTTGACCTTAGAACACGTCAAACATTCTCCTACATATTTAGCAACATCGGCTTTCATACCCGGCCACCAAAAATGTTTCTTGAGATCCTTGTACATCTTCCCCGTTCCAGGATGTATTGAGTATCTGGTTTTATGAGCTTCTCTAAGTACCATTTCTCTCATATCTCCAAATTTTGGTACCCAAATCCTTTCAGCCCTATACCGGGTTCCGTCTTCCCGAATATTAAGATGCTTCTCCGATCCTTTGGGTATTTCATCCTTTAAATTTCTCTCTTTTAAAACTCCTTGTTGTGCCTCCTTTATTTGAGTAGTAAGGTTATTATGAATCATTATATTCATAGATTTTACTCGAATGGGTTCTCTGTCCTTCCTGCTCAAGGCATCGGCTACCACATTTGCCTTCCCCGGGTGGTAACGAATCTCAAAGTCGTAATCATTCAACAATTCAATCCACCTACGCTGCCTCATATTCAGTTGTTTCTGATTAAATATGTGTTGAAGACTTTTGTGGTCGGTATATATAATACTTTTGACCCCATATAAGTAGTGCCTCCAAGTCTTTAATGCAAAAACAACCGCGCCTAATTCCAAATCATGCGTCGTATAATTTTGCTCGTGAATCTTCAATTGTCTAGATGCATAAGCAATCACCTTCGTTCGTTGCATTAATACACAACCGAGACCTTGCTTTGATGCGTCACAATAAATCACAAAATCATCATTCCCTTCAGGCAATGACAATATAGGTGCCGTAGTTAGCTTTTTCTTCAATAACTGAAACGCTTTCTCTTGTTCATCATTCCATTCAAATTTCTTCCCTTTATGCGTTAATGCAGTCAAGGGTTTTGCTATTCTGGAAAAGTCTTGGATGAACCTTCTGTAGTAACCAGCTAGTCCTAAAAACTGGCGTATGTGTTTCGGAGTTTTCGGGGTTTCCCACTTTTCAACAGTTTCTATCTTTGCCGGATCCACCTTAATACCTTCTTTGTTCACTATGTGACCGAGGAATTGAACTTCTTCCAACCAAAATGCACACTTTGAAAACTTAGCGTACAATTCTTCCTTCCTCAATACTTCTAACACCTTTCTCAAATGTTCACCGTGTTCTTGGTCATTCTTTGAGTAAATAAGTATGTCATCAATGAAAACAATGACAAACTTGTCAAGGTATGGTCCACACACTCGGTTCATAAGGTCCATGAACACAGCTGGTGCATTAGTTAAACCAAACGGCATGACCATAAACTCGTAATGACCGTAACGTGTTCTGAAAGCAGTCTTTGGAATATCATCTTCTTTCACCCGCATTTGATGATACCCGGAACGTAAGTCAATCTTTGAATAAACAGACGAGCCTTGTAGTTGATCAAATAAGTCATCGATTCTCGATAGTGGGTAGCGGTTCTTGATGGTAAGTTTGTTCAACTCTCGGTAGTCGATACACAACCTGAATGTACCATCTTTCTTCTTGACAAACAAAACAGGAGCTCCCCACGGTGATGTGCTTGGTCGAATGAAACCACGCTCTAAAAGTTCTTGTAATTGGCTTTGCAGTTCTTTCATCTCGCTGGGTGCGAGTCTGTAAGGAGCACGAGCTATTGGTGCAGCTCTTGGTACAAGATCTATTTGAAATTTAACGGATCGATGTGGGGGTAATCCCGGTAATTCTTTCGGAAATACATCGGGAAATTCTTTTGCAATGGGAACATCATTGATGCTCTTTTCTTCAGTTTGTACTTTCTCGACGTGTGCTAGAACAGCATAGCAACCTTTTCTTATTAGTTTTTGTGCCTTCAAATTACTAATAAGATGTAGCTTCGTGTTGCCCTTTTCTCCGTACACCATTAAGGGTTTTCCTTTTTCTCGTATAATGCGAATTGCATTTTTGTAACAAACGATCTCTGCTTTCACTTCTTTCAACCAGTCCATACCGATTATCACATCAAAACTCCCTAACTCTACTGGTATCAAATCAATCTTAAATGTTTCGCTAACCAGTTTAATTTCTCGATTCCGACATATATTATCTGCTGAAATTAATTTACCATTTGCTAATTCGAGTAAAAATTTACTATCCAAAGGCGTCAATGGACAACTTAATTTAGCACAAAAATCCCTACTCATATAGCTTCTATCCGCACCCGAATCAAATAAAACGTAAGCAGATTTATTGTCAATAAGAAACGTACCCGTAACAAGCTCCGGGTCTTCTTGTGCCTCTGCCGCATTAATATTGAAAACTCTTCCGCGGCCTTGTCCATTCGTGTTCTCCTGGTTCGGGCAATTTCTAATAATGTGGCCCGGTTTTCCACATTTATAACAAACTACATTGGCATAACTTGCTCCGACATTACTTGCTCCGCCATTACTCGTTCCGACACCAATTGTTCCTTTCGTTCTGTTAACCCCTGGTCCATAGACCTCACACTTCGCCGCGCTATGTGAAATGTCCCGTTCTTATTGATTAAAAACGTTCCATATTAATTGATTTCGTTGCGAGGTTTTGACCTCTATATGAGACGTTTTTCAAAGACTGCATTCATTTTTAAAACAAACCATAACCTTTATTTCATAAATAAAGGTTTAAAAAGCTTTACGTAGATTATCAAATAATGATAATCTAAAATATCATGTTTACACACGACCATTACATAATGGTTTACAATACAAATATGTTACATCGAAATCAGTTTCTTGAATGCAGTTTTTACACAATATCATACAAACATGGACTCCAAATCTTGTCCTTATTTTAGTACGCAACAGCGGAAGCTCTTAATATTCACCTGAGAATAAACATGCTTTAAACGTCAACAAAAATGTTGGTGAGTTATAGGTTTAACCTATATATATCAAATCGTAACAATAGACCACAAGATTTCATATTTCAATACACATCCCATACATAGAGATAAAAATCATTCATATGGTGAACACCTGGTAACCGACATTAACAAGATGCATATATAAGAATATCCCCATCATTCCGGGACACCCTTCGGATATGATATAAATTTCGAAGTACTAAAGCATCCGGTACTATGGATGGGGCTTGTTGGGCCGAATAGATCTATCTTTAGGATTCGCGTCAATTAGGGTGTCTGTTCCCTAATTCTTAGATTACCAGACTTAATAAAAAGGGGCATATTCGATTTCGATAATTCAACCATAGAATGTAGTTTCACGTACTTGTGTCTATTTTGTAAATCATTTATAAAACCTGCATGTATTCTAATCCCAAAAATATTAGATTTTAAAAGTGGGACTATAACTCACTTTCACAGATTTTTACTTCGTCGGGAAGTAAGACTTGGCCACTGGTTGATTCACGAACCTATAACAATATATACATATATATCAAAGTATGTTCAAAATATATTTACAACACTTTTAATATATTTTGATGTTTTAAGTTTATTAAGTCAGCTGTCCTCGTTAGTAACCTACAACTAGTTGTCCACAGTTAGATGTACAGAAATAAATCGATAAATATTATCTTGAATCAATCCATGACCCAGTGTATACGTATCTCAGTATTGATCACAACTCAAACTATATATATTTTGGAATCAACCTCAACCCTGTATAGCTAACTCCAACATTCACATATAGAGTGTCTATGGTTGTTCCGAAATATATATAGATGTGTCGACATGATAGGTCGAAACATTGTATACGTGTCTATGGTATCTCAAGATTACATAATATATAATACAAGTTGATTAAGTTATGGTTGGAATAGATTTGTTACCAATTTTCACGTAGCTAAAATGAGAAAAATTATCCAATCTTGTTTTACCCATAACTTCTTCATTTTAAATCCGTTTTGAGTGAATCAAATTGCTATGGTTTCATATTGAACTCTATTTTATGAATCTAAACAGAAAAGTATAGGTTTATAGTCGGAAAAATAAGTTACAAGTCATTTTTGTAAAGGTAGTCATTTCAGTCGAAAGAACGACGTCTAGATGACCATTTTAGAAAACATACTTCCACTTTGAGTTTAATCATAATTTTTGGATATAGTTTCATGTTCATAATAAAAATCATTTTCTCAGAATAACAACTTTAAAATCAAAGTTTATCATAGTTTTTAATTAACTAACCCAAAACAGCCCGCGGTGTTACTACGACGGCGTAAATCCGGTTTTACGGTGTTTTTCGTGTTTCCAGGTTTTAAATCATTAAGTTAGCATATCATATAGATATAGAACATGTGTTTAGTTGATTTTAAAAGTCAAGTTAGAAGGATTAACTTTTGTTTGCGAACAAGTTTAGAATTAACTAAACTATGTTCTAGTGATTACAAGTTTAAACCTTCGAATAAGATAGCTTTATATGTATGAATCGAATGATGTTATGAACATCATTACTACCTTAAGTTCCTTGGATAAACCTACTGGAAAAGAGAAAAATGGATCTAGCTTCAATGGATCCTTGGATGGCTCGAAGTTCTTGAAGCAGAATCATGACACGAAAACAAGTTCAAGTAAGATCATCACTTGAAATAAGATTGTTATAGTTATAGAAATTGAACCAAAGTTTGAATATGATTATTACCTTGTATTAGAATGATAACCTACTGTAAGAAACAAAGATTTCTTGAGGTTGGATGATCACCTTACAAGATTGGAAGTGAGCTAGCAAACTTGAAAGTATTCTTGATTTTATGAAACTAGAACTTTTGGAATTTATGAAGAACACTTAGAACTTGAAGATAGAACTTGAGAGAGATCAATTAGATGAAGAAAATTGAAGAATGAAAGTGTTTGTAGGTGTTTTTGGTCGTTGGTGTATGGATTAGATATAAAGGATATGTAATTTTGTTTTCATGTAAATAAGTCATGAATGATTACTCATATTTTTGTAATTTTATGAGATATTTCATGCTAGTTGCCAAATGATGGTTCCCACATGTGTTAGGTGACTCACATGGGCTACTAAGAGCTGATCATTGGAGTGTATATACCAATAGTACATACATCTAAAAGCTGTGTATTGTACGAGTACGAATACGGGTGCATACGAGTAGAATTGTTGATGAAACTGAACGAGGATGTAATTGTAAGCATTTTTGTTAAGTAGAAGTATTTTGATAAGTGTATTGAAGTCTTTCAAAAGTGTATAAATACATATTAAAACACTACATGTATATACATTTTAACTGAGTCGTTAAGTCATCGTTAGTCGTTACATGTAAGTGTTGTTTTGAAACCTTTAGGTTAACGATCTTGTTAAATGTTGTTAACCCAATGTTTATAATATCAAATGAGATTTTAAATTATTATATTATCATGATATTATCATGTATGAATATCTCTTAATATGATATATATACATTAAATGTCTTTACAACGATAATCGTTACATATATGTCTCGTTTAAAAATCATTAAGTTAGTAGTCTTGTTTTTACATATGTAGTTCATTGTTAATATACTTAATGATATGTTTACTTATCATAGTATCATGTTAACTATATATATATCCATATATATGTCATCATATAGTTTTTACAAGTTTTAACGTTCGTGAATCACCGGTCAACTTGGGTGGTCAATTGTCTATATGAAACATATTTCAATTAATCAAGTCTTAACAAGTTTGATTGCTTAACATGTTGGAAACATTTAATCATGTAAATATCAATCTCAATTAATATATATAAACATGGAAAAGTTCGGGTCACTACAGTACCTACCCGTTAAATAAATTTCGTCCCGAAATTTTAAGCTGTTGAAGGTGTTGACGAATCTTCTGGAAATAGATGCGGGTATTTCTTCTTCATCTGATCTTCACGCTCCCAGGTAAACTCGGGTCCTCTACGAGCATTCCATCGAACCTTAACAATTGGTATCTTGTTTTGCTTAAGTCTTTTAACCTCACGATCCATTATTTCGACGGGTTCTTCGATGAATTGAAGTTTTTCGTTGATTTGGATTTCATCTAACGGAATAGTGAGATCTTCTTTAGCAAAACATTTCTTTAAATTCGAGACGTGGAAAGTGTTATGTACAGCCGCGAGTTGTTGAGGTAACTCTAGTCGGTAAGCTACTGGTCCGATACGATCAATAATCTTGAATGGTCCAATATACCTTGGATTTAATTTCCCTCGTTTACCAAATCGAACAACGCCTTTCCAAGGTGCAACTTTAAGCATGACCATCTCTCCAATTTCAAATTCTATATCTTTTCTTTTAATGTCAGCGTAGCTCTTTTGTCGACTTTGGGCGGTTTTCAACCGTTGTTGAATTTGGATGATCTTCTCGGTAGTTTCTTGTATAATCTCCGGACCCGTAATCTGTCTATCCCCCACTTCACTCCAACAAATTGGAGACCTGCACTTTCTACCATAAAGTGCTTCAAACGGCGCCATCTCAATGCTTGAATGGTAGCTGTTGTTGTAGGAAAATTCTGCTAACGGTAGATGTCGATCCCAACTGTTTCCAAAATCAATAACACATGCTCGTAGCATGTCTTCAAGCGTTTGTATCGTCCTTTCGCTATGCCCATCAGTTTGTGGATGATAGGCAGTACTCATGTCTAGACGAGTTCCTAATGCTTGCTGTAATGTCTGCCAGAATCTTGAAATAAATCTGCCATCCCTATCAGAGATAATAGAGATTGGTATTCCATGCCTGGAGATGACTTCCTTTAAATACAGTCGTGCTAACTTCTCCATCTTGTCATCTTCTCTTATTGGCAAGAAGTGTGCTGATTTGGTGAGACGGTCAACTATTACCCAAATAGTATCAAAACCACTTGAAGTCCTTGGCAATTTAGTGATGAAATCCATGGTAATGTTTTCCCATTTCCATTCCGGGATTTCGGGTTGTTGAAGTAGACCTGATGGTTTCTGATGCTCAGCTTTGACCTTAGAACACGTCAAACATTCTCCTACGTATTTAGCAACATCGGCTTTCATACCCCGCCACCAAAAATGTTTCTTGAGATCCTTGTACATCTTCCCCGTTCCAGGATGTATTGAGTATCTGGTTTTATGAGCTTCTCTAAGTACCATTTCTCTCATATCTCCAAATTTTGGTACCCAAATCCTTTCAGCCCTATACCGGGTTCCGTCTTCCCGAATATTAAGATGCTTCTCCGATCCTTTGGATATTTCATCCTTTAAATTTCCATCTTTTAAAACTCCTTCTTGCGCCTCCTTTATTTGAGTAGTAATGTTATTATGAATCATTATATTCATAGATTTTACTCGAATGGGTTCTCTGTCCTTCCTGCTCAAGGCATCAGCTACCACATTTGCCTTCCCCGGGTGGTAACGAATCTCAAAGTCGTAATCATTCAATAATTCAATCCACCTACGCTGCCTCATATTTAGTTGTTTCTGATTAAATATGTGTTGAAGACTTTTGTGGTCGGTATATATAATACTTTTGACCCCATATAAGTAGTGCCTCCAAGTCTTTAATGCAAAAACAACCGCGCCTAATTCCAAATCATGCGTCGTATAATTTTGTTCGTGAATCTTCAATTGTCTAGACGCATAAGCAATCACCTTCGTTCGTTGCATAAATACACAACCGAGACCTTGCTTTGATGCATCACAATAAATCACAAAATCATCATTCCCTTCAGGCAATGACAATATAGGTGCCGTAGTTAGCTTTTTCTTCAATAACTGAAACGCTTTCTCTTGTTCATCATTCCATTCAAATTTCTTCCCTTTATGCGTTAATGCAGTCAAGGGTTTTGCTATTCTGGAAAAATCTTGGATGAACCTTCTGTAGTAACCAGCTAGTCCTAAAAACTGGCGTATGTGTTTCGGAGTTTTCGGGGTTTCCCACTTTTCAACAGTTTCTATCTTTGCCGGATCCACCTTAATACCTTCTTTGTTCACTATGTGACCGAGGAATTGAACTTCTTCCAACCAAAATGCACACTTTGAAAACTTAGCGTACAATTCTTCCTTCCTCAATACTTCTAACACCTTT
This sequence comes from Rutidosis leptorrhynchoides, assembly GCF_046630445.1. Taxonomy (NCBI): domain Eukaryota; kingdom Viridiplantae; phylum Streptophyta; class Magnoliopsida; order Asterales; family Asteraceae; genus Rutidosis; species Rutidosis leptorrhynchoides. The sequence continues at coordinate 31,241,685 of NC_092334.1, forward strand.
CTCAAATGTTCACCGTGTTCTTGGTCATTCTTTGAGTAAATAAGTATGTCATCAATGAAAACAATGACAAACTTGTCAAGGTATGGTCCACACACTCGGTTCATAAGGTCCATGAACACAGCTGGTGCATTAGTTAAACCAAACGGCATGACCATAAACTCGTAATGACCGTAACGTGTTCTGAAAGCAGTCTTTGGAATATCATCTTCTTTCACCCGCATTTGATGATACCCGGAACGTAAGTCAATCTTTGAATAAACAGATGAGCCTTGTAGTTGATCAAATAAGTCGTCAATTCTCGGTAGTGGGTAGCGGTTCTTGATGGTAAGTTTGTTCAACTCTCGGTAGTCGATACACAACCTGAATGTACCATCTTTCTTCTTGACAAACAAAACAGGAGCTCCCCACGGTGATGTGCTTGGTCGAATGAAACCACGCTCTAAAAGTTCTTGTAATTGGCTTTGCAGTTCTTTCATCTCGCTGGGTGCGAGTCTGTAAGGAGCACGAGCTATTGGTGCAGCTCCTGGTACAAGATCTATTTGAAATTCAACAGATCGATGTGGGGGTAATCCCGGTAATTCTTTCGGAAATACATCGGGAAATTCTTTTGCAATGGGAACATCATTGATGCTCTTTTCTTCAGTTTGTACTTTCTCGACGTGTGCTAGAACAGCATAGCAACCTTTTCTTATTAGTTTTTATGCCTTCAAATTACTAATAAGATGTAGCTTCGTGTTGCCCTTTTCTCCGTACACCATTAAGGGTTTTCCTTTTTCTCGTATAATGCGAATTGCATTTTTGTAACAAACGATCTCTGCTTTCACTTCTTTCAACCAGTCCATACCGATTATCACATCAAAACTCCCTAACTCTACTGGTATCAAATCAATCTTAAATGTTTCGCTAACCAGTTTAATTTCTCGATTCCGACATATATTATCTGCTGAAATTAATTTACCATTTGCTAATTCGAGTAAAAATTTACTATCCAAAGGCATCAATGGAAAACTTAATTTAGCACAAAAATCTCTACTCATATAGCTTCTATCCGCACCCGAATCAAATAAAATGTAAGCAGATTTATTGTCAATAAGAAACGTACCCGTAACAAGCTCCGGGTCTTCCTGTGCCTCTGCCGCATTAATATTGAAAACTCTTCCACGGCCTTGTCCATTCGTGTTCTCCTGGTTCGGACAATTTCTAATAATGTGGCCCGATTTTCCACATTTATAACAAACTACATTGGCATAACTTGCTCTGACACTACTTGCTTCGCCATTACTCGTTCCGACACCATTTGTTCCTTTCGTTCTATTAACCCCTGGTCCGTAGACCTCACACTTCGCCGCGCTATGACCATTTCTTTTACACTTGTTGCAAAATTTGGTGCAGAACCCCGAGTGATTCTTTTCACACCTTTGGCATAGCTGCTTCTGATTGTTGTTGTTGTTGCGGTTATTATTGTTGTTGGGATGATTGTTGTAGTTGCTGTTGTTGTTGTTGTCGTTGTTGTTATTGTTGGGCCGTTTGTTGTAGTTGCGATTGATGTTGCGATTGTTGGGATAATTGTTGCGATTATTGTTGTAATTGTTGTTGTTGTTGTATTGGTGATTCTTATCACCGTTTTCCTCCCACTTTCTTTTGACTTGATTCACATTGGCCTCTTCAGCAGTCTGTTCTTTAATTCTTTCTTCAATCTGGTTCACTAGTTTGTGAGCCATTCTACATGCCTGTTGTATGGAGGCGGGCTCGTGTGAACTTATATCTTCTTGGATTCTTTCCGGTAATCCTTTCACAAACGCGTCGATCTTCTCTTCCTCATCTTCGAATGCTCCCGGACACAATAGGCACAATTCTGTGAATCGTCTTTCGTACGTGGTAATATCAAATCCTTGGGTTCGTAACCCTCTAAGTTCTGTCTTGAGCTTATTGACCTCGGTTCTGGGACGGTACTTCTCGTTCATCAAGTGCTTGAATGCTGACCACGGTAGTGCGTACGCATCGTCTTGTCCCACTTGCTCTAGATAGGTATTCCACCATGTTAACGCAGAACCTGTGAAGGTATGCGTAGCGTACTTTACTTTGTCCTCTTCAGTACACTTACTTATGGCAAACACCGATTCGACCTTCTCGGTCCACTGTTTCAAACCGATCGGTCCTTCGGTTCCATCAAATTCCAAAGGTTTGCAGGCAGTGAATTCTTTGTAGGTGCATCCTACATGATTTCCTGTACTGCTAGATCCAAGGTTATTGTTGGTATGTAGCGCAGCCTGTACTGCGGCTATGTTTGAAGCTAGAAAAGTAAGGAATTCCTCTTCATTCATATTCACGGTGTGTCGAGTAGTCGGTGCCATTTCCTTCAAAATAGTTAAATGGAACAAGTTAATCATACAGAATATTAAGAGTAGTTAATAGTATTTCGTAGCATAATATGAACTCATTTATAAAAGCTTTTTCTTCATATTAGCGTTTTATAAGTTTAAATTCGGGTAGTACCTACCCGTTAAGTTCATACTTAGTAGCTAATATACAATTCAACTACTACAATTCTATATGAAAAACTGATTATAATAATATTTCGAGTTCAAACTTTTATACAATATTTTACAAACTTACAATACCGCTTATTTTACATAAAGCATGAAATATAGCACACAATAACTTTGATACAAGATAGTTGTGAAGATAATTCTAGCTAGTACACAAGTCGTTCAGCAAAGGCAATAAAGACACGTAATTCATACGTCCAGAAACAAGTCATGCATTCTGGTTTTACTAGGACTACTTCCCATCCTTGGTCTTGTGCAACATAACCGTTATGGCCGTTGATAAGACAGCGTGTTGTAACGTCGTCAAAGGGACGAGGGTTACGTAATGACCAACAGTCTCGCAATAACCTAAAAACCTCATTTCTTACCCCAATTACCGACACCGTCACTTGTGGGAACGTTTTGTTTAATAGTTGTAGCCTGATGTTCTTGTTCTCACTTTGGTGAGAAGCGAACATTACTAATCCGTAAGCATAACATGCTTCTTTATGTTGCATGTTAGCCGCTTTTTCTAAATCACGAAGTCCAATATTCGGATATATTGAGTCAAAATAATTTCTTAACCCGTTGCGTAAAATAGCATTTGGGTTCCCCGCAATATATGCGTCAAAGTAAACACATCGTAACTTATGGGTTTCCCAATGTGATATCCCCCACCTTTCAAACGAAAGTCTCTTATAAACCAAGACATTCTTGGAACGTTCTTCGAATGTCTTACAAACTGATCTAACCTTAAATAGTTGTGCCGAGGAATTCTGGCCGACTCTAGACAAGATTTCATCAATCATGTCTCCGGGTAGGTCTCTTAAAATATTGGGTTGTCTATCCATTTTGTGTTTTTAAACTGTAAAATAGACAAGAGTTAGATTCATAAAAAAATACTTATTAATACAAGCAATTTTTACATATATCATAAAGCATAAGAACACTATATTACATATATTACACCACACGAATACAACTATCTTATTCCGACTCGCTCATTTCTTCTTCTTCGGTTTTGGTTCGTTTTGCCAAGTTTCTAGGGATATATGATGTTCCCCTAATACGAGCCGTCGTTGTCCACATTGGTTTAGAAAAACCTGGTGGTTTAGAGGTTCCCGGGTCATTGTTACAACTTAAGGACTTCGGGCGTTGACGATACATATAAAGTTCATCGGGGTTGGAATTAGATTTCTCTATTTTTATGCCCTTTCCCTTATTATTTTCTTTTGCCTTTTTAAATTCAGTTGGGGTAATTTCTATAACATCATCGGAATTCTCGTCGGAATCCGATTCATCGGAGAATTGGTAATCCTCCCAATATTTTGCTTCCTTGGCGGAAACACCATTGACCATAATTAACCTTGGTCGGTTGGTTGAGGATTTTCTTTTACTTAACCGTTTTATTATTTCCCCCACCGGTTCTATTTCTTCATCCGGTTCTGATTCTTCTTCCGGTTCTGATTCTTCTTCCGGTTCCGACTCTTCTTCCGGTTCCTCTTCGGGAACTTGTGAATCAGTCCACGAATCATTCCAATTTACATTTGACTCTTCATTATTATTAGGTGAGTCAATGGGACTTGTTCTAGAGGTAGACATCTATCACATAATATCAAACGCGTTAAGAGATTAATATATCACATAATATTCACATGTTAAAAATATATAGTTTCCAACAAAATTTGTTAAGCAATCATTTTTCAAGTAAACACGGTCGAAGTCCAGACTCACTAATGCATCCTAACAAACTCGATAAGACACACTAATGAAAAATCTGGTTCTCTAAGACCAACGCTCGGATACCAACTGAAATGTCCCGTTCTTATTGATTAAAAACGTTCCATATTAATTGATTTCGTTGCGAGGTTTTGACCTCTATATGAGACGTTTTTCAAAGACTTCATTCATTTTTAAAACAAACCATAACCTTTATTTCATAAATAAAGGTTTAAAAAGCTTTACGTAGATTATCAAATAATGATAATCTAAAATATCCTGTTTACACACGACCATTACATAATGGTTTACAATACAAATATGTTACATCGAAATCAGTTTCTTGAATGCAGTTTTTACACAATATCATACAAACATGGACTCCAAATCTTGTCCTTATTTTAGTACGCAACAGCGGAAGCTCTTAATATTCACCTGAGAATAAACATGCTTTAAACGTCAACAAAAATGTTGGTGAGTTATAGGTTTAACCTATATATATCAAATCGTAACAATAGACCACAAGATTTCATATTTCAATACACATCCCATACATAGAGATAAAAATCATTCATATGGTGAACACCTGGTAACCGACATTAACAAGATGCATATATAAGAATATCCCCATCATTCCGGGACACCCTTCGGATATGATATAAATTTCGAAGTACTAAAGCATCCGGTACTTTGGATAGGGCTTGTTGGGCCCAATAGATCTATCTTTAGGATTCGCGTCAATTAGGGTGTCTGTTCCCTAATTCTTAGATTACCAGACTTAATAAAAAGGGGCATATTCGATTTCGATAATTCAACCATAGAATGTAGTTTCACGTACTTGTGTCTATTTTGTAAATCATTTATAAAACCTGCATGTATTCTCATCCCAAAAATATTAGATTTTAAAAGTGGGACTATAACTCACTTTCACAGATTTTTACTTCGTCGGGAAGTAAGACTTGGCCACTGGTTGATTCACGAACCTATAACAATATATACATATATATCAAAGTATGTTCAAAATATATTTACAACACTTTTAATATATTTTGATGTTTTAAGTTTATTAAGTCAGCTGTCCTCGTTAGTAACCTACAACTAGTTGTCCACAGTTAGATGTACAGAAATAAATCGATAAATATTATCTTGAATCAATCCACGACCCAGTGTATACGTATCTCAGTATTGATCACAACTCAAACTATATATATTTTGGAATCAACCTCAACCCTGTATAGCTAACTCCAACATTCACATATAGAGTGTCTATGGTTGTTCCGAAATATATATAGATGTGTCGACATGATAGGTCGAAACATTGTATACGTGTCTATGGTATCTCAAGATTACATAATATATAATACAAGTTGATTAAGTTATGGTTGGAATAGATTTGTTACCAATTTTCACGTAGCTAAAATGAGAAAAATTATCCAATCTTGTTTTACCCATAACTTCTTCATTTTAAATCCATTTTGAGTGAATCAAATTGCTATGGTTTCATATTGAACTCTATTTTATGAATCTAAACAGAAAAGTATAAGTTTATAGTCGGAAAAATAAGTTACAAGTCATTTTTGTAAAGGTAGTCATTTCAGTCGAAAGAACGACGTCTAGATGACCATTTTAGAAAACATACTTCCACTTTGAGTTTAATCATAATTTTTGGATATAGTTTCATGTTCATAATAAAAATCATTTTCTCAGAATAACAACTTTAAAATCAAAGTTTATCATAGTTTTTAATTAACTAACCCAAAACAGCCCGCGGTGTTACTACGACGGCGTAAATCCGGTTTTACGGTGTTTTTCGTGTTTCCAGGTTTTAAATCATTAAGTTAGCATATCATATAGATATAGAACATGTGTTTAGTTGATTTTAAAAGTCAAGTTAGAAGGATTAACTTTTGTTTGCGAACAAGTTTAGAATTAACTAAAGTATGTTCTAGTGATTACAAGTTTAAACCTTCGAATAAGATAGCTTTATATGTATGAATCGAATGATGTTATGAACATCATTACTACCTTAAGTTCCTTGGATAAACCTACTGGAAAAGAGAAAAATGGATCTAGCTTCAATGGATCCTTGGATGGCTCGAAGTTCTTGAAGCAGAATCATGACACGAAAACAAGTTCAAGTAAGATCATCACTTGAAATAAGATTGTTATAGTTATAGAAATTGAACCAAAGTTTGAATATGATTATTACCTTGTATTAGAATGATAACCTTCTGTAAGAAACAAAGATTTCTTGAGGTTGGATGATCACCTTACAAGATTGGAAGTGAGCTAGCAAACTTGAAAGTATTCTTGATTTTATGAAACTAGAACTTTTGGAATTTATGAAGAACACTTAGAACTTGAAGATAGAACTTGAGAGAGATCAATTAGATGAAGAAAATTGAAGAATGAAAGTGTTTGTAGGTGTTTTTGGTCGTTGGTGTATGGATTAGATATAAAGGATATGTAATTTTGTTTTCATGTAAATAAGTCATGAATGATTACTCATATTTTTGTAATTTTATGAGATATTTCATGCTAGTTGCCAAATGATGGTTCCCACATGTGTTAGGTGACTCACATGGGCTGCTAAGAGCTGATCATTGGAGTGTATATACCAATAGTACATACATCTAAAAGCTGTGTATTGTACGAGTACGAATACGGGTGCATACGAGTAGAATTGTTGATGAAACTGAACGAGGATGTAATTGTAAGCATTTTTGTTAAGTAGAAGTATTTTGATAAGTGTATTGAAGTCTTTCAAAAGTGTATAAATACATATTAAAACACTACATGTATATACATTTTAACTGAGTCGTTAAGTCATCGTTAGTCGTTACATGTAAGTGTTGTTTTGAAACCTTTAGGTTAACGATCTTGTTAAATGTTGTTAACCCAATGTTTATAATATCAAATGAGATTTTAAATTATTATATTATCATGATATTATCATGTATGAATATCTCTTAATATGATATATATACATTAAATGTCTTTACAACGATAATCGTTACATATATGTCTCGTTTAAAAATCATTAAGTTAGTAGTCTTGTTTTTACATATGTAGTTCATTGTTAATATACTTAATGATATGTTTACTTATCATAGTATCATGTTAACTATATATATATCCATATATATGTCATCATATAGTTTTTACAAGTTTTAACGTTCGTGAATCACCGGTCAACTTGGGTGGTCAATTGTCTATATGAAACATATTTCAATTAATCAAGTCTTAACAAGTTTGATTGCTTAACATGTTGGAAACATTTAATCATGTAAATATCAATCTCAATTAATATATATAAACATGGAAAAGTTCGGGTCACTACACTATGACCATTTCTTTTACACTTGTTGCAAAATTTGGTGCAGAACCCCGAGTGATACTTTTCACACCTTTGGCATAGCTGCTTCTGATTGTTATTGTTGTTGCGGTTATTATTATTGTTGGGATGATTGTTGTAGTTGCTGTTGTTGTTGTTGTTGTTGTTGTTGTTGTTGGGCCATTTGTTGTAGTTGCGATTGATGTTGCGATTGTTGGGATAATTGTTGCGATTATTGTTGTAATTGCTGTTGTTGTTGTATTGGTGATTCTTATCACCGTTTTCCTCCCACTTTCTTTTGACTTGCTTCACATCGGTCTCTTCAGCAGTCTGTTCTTTAATTCTTTCTTCAATCTGGTTCACTAGTTTGTGAACCATTCTACATACCTGTTGTATGGAGGCGGGCTCGTGTGAACTTATATCTTCTTGGATTCTTTCCGGTAATCCTTTCACAAACGCGTCGATCTTCTCTTCCTCATCTTCGAATGCTCCCGGACACAATAGGCACAATTCTGTGAATCGTCTTTCATACGTGGTAATATCAAATCCTTGGGTTCGTAACCCTCTAAGTTCTGTCTTGAGCTTATTGACCTCGGTTCTGGGACGGTACTTCTCGTTCATCAAGTGCTTGAATGCTGACCACGGTAGTGCGTACGCATCGTCTTGTCCCACTTGCTCTAGATAGGTATTCCACCATGTTAACGCAGAACCTGTGAAGGTATGCATAGCGTACTTCACTTTGTCCTCTTCAGTACACTTACTTATGGCAAACACCGATTCAACCTTCTCGGTCCACCGTTTCAATCCGATCGGTCCTTCGGTTCCATCAAATTCCAAAGGTTTGCAGGCAGTGAATTCTTTGTAGGTGCATCCTACACGATTTCCTGTACTCTTAGATCCAAGGTTATTGTTGGTATGTAGCGCAGCCTGTACTGCGGCTATGTTTGAAGCTAGAAAAGTACGGAATTCCTCTTCATTCATATTCACGGTGTGTCGAGTAGTCGGTGCCATTTCCTTCAAAATAGTTTAATGGAACAAGTTAATCATACAGAATATTAAGAGTAGTTAATAGTATTTCGTAGCATAATATGAACTCATTTATAAAAGCTTTTTCTTCATATTAGCGTTTTATAAGTTTAAATTCGGGTAGTACCTACCCGTTAAGTTCATACTTAGTAGCTAATATACAATTCAACTACTACAATTCTTATATGAAAAACTGATTATAATAATATTTCGCGTTCAAGCTTTTATACAATAGTTTACAAACTTACAATATCGCTTATTTTACATAAAGCATGAAATATAGCACACAATAACTTTGATACAAGATAGTTGTGAAGATAATTCTAGCTAGTACACAAGTCGTTCAGCAAAGGCAATAAAGACACGTAATTCATACGTCCAGAAACAAGTCATGCATTCTGGTTTTACTAGGACTACTTCCCATCCTTGGTCTTGTGGAACATAACCGTTATGGCCGTTGATAAGACAGCGTGTTGTAACGTCGTCAAAGGGACGAGGGTTACGTAATGACCAACAGTCTCGCAATAACCTAAAAACCTCATTTCTTACCCCAATTACCGACACCGTCACTTGTGGGAACGTTTTGTTTAATAGTTGTAGCCTGATGTTCTTGTTCTCACTTTGGTGAGAAGCGAACATTACTAACCCGTAAGCATAACATGCTTCTTTATGTTGCATGTTAGCCGCTTTTTCTAAATCACGAAGTCCTATATTCGGATATACTGAGTCAAAATAATTTCTTAACCCGTTGCGTAAAATAGCATTTGGGTTCCCCGCAATATATGCGTCAAAGTAAACACATCGTAACTTATGGATTTCCCAATGTGATATTCCCCATCTTCCGAACGAAAGCCTTTTATAAACCAAGGCATTCTTGGAACGTTCTTTGAATGTCTTACAAACTGATCTCGCCTTAAATAGTTGTGCCGAGGAATTCTGACCGACTCTAGACAAGATTTCATCAATCATGTCTCCGGGTAGGTCTCTTAAAATATTGGGTTGTCTATCCATTTTGTGTTTTTATACTGTAAAATAGACAAGAGTTAGATTCATAAAAAAAATACTTATTAATACAAGCAATTTTTACATATATCATAAAGCATAAGCACACTATATTACATATATTACACCACACGAATATAACTATCTTATTCCGACTCGCTCGTTTCTTCTTGTTCGGTTTTGGTTCGTTTTGCCAAGTTTCTAGGGATATATGATGTTCCCCTAATACGAGCCGTCGTTATCCACATTGGTTTAGAAAAACCTGGTGGTTTAGAGGTTCCCGGGTCATTGTTACAACTTAAGGACTTCGGGGGTTGACGATACATATAAAGTTCATCGGGGTTGGAATTAGATTTCTCTATTTTTATGCCCTTTCCCTTATTATTTTCTTTTGCCTTTTTAAATTCAGTTGGGGTAATTTCTATAACATCATCGGAATTCTCGTCAGAATCCGATTCATCGGAGAATTGGTAATCCTCCCAATATTTTGCTTCCTTGGAGGAAACACCATTAACCATGATTAACCTTGGTCGGTTGGTTGAGGATTCTCTTTTACTTAACCTTTTTATTATTTCCCCCACCGATTCTATTTCTTCTTCCGGTTCCGATTCTTCTTCCGGTTCCGATTCTTCTTCCGGTTCCGACTCTTCTTCCGGTTCCTCTTCGGGAACTTGTGAATCAGTCCACGAATCATTCCAATTTACATTTAACTCTTCATTATTATTAGGTGAGTCAATGGGACTTATTCTAGAGGTAGACATCTATCACATAATATCAAACACGATAAGAGATTAATATATCACATAATATTCATATGTTAAAAATATATAGTTTCCAACAAAAATGTTAAGCAATCATTTTTAAAGAAAACACGGTCGAAGTCCAGACTCACTAATGCATCCTAACAAACTCGATAAGACACACTAATGCAAAATTCTGGTTCTCTAAGACCAACGCTCGGATACCAACTGAAATGTCCCGTTCTTATTGACTAAAAACGTTCCATATTAATTGATTTCGTTGCGAGGTTTTGACCTCTATATGAGACGTTTTTCAAAGACTGCATTCATTTTAAAACAAACCATAACCTTTATTTCATCAATAAAGGTTTAAAAAGCTTTACGTAGATTATCAAATAATGATAATCTAAAATATCCTGTTTACACACGACCATTACATAATGGTTTACAATACAAATATGTTACAATAAAATAAGTTTCTTGAATGCAGTTTTTACACAATATCATACAAGCATGGACTCCAATTCTCATCCTTATTTAAGTATGCGACAGCGGAAGCTCTTAATAATCACCGGAGAATAAACATGCTTAAAACATCAACAAAAATGTTGGTGAGTTATAGGTTTAACCTATATATATCAAATCATAATAATAGACCACAAGATTTCATATTTCAATACACATCCTATACATAGAGATAAAAATCATTCATATGGTGAACACCTGGTAACCGACAATGACAAGATGCATATATAAGAATATCCCCATCATTCCGGGACACCCTTCGGATATGATATAAATTTCGAAGTACTAAAGCATCCGGTACTTTGGATGGGGTTTGTTAGGCCCAATAGATCTATCTTTAGGATTCGCGTCAATTAGGGTGTCTGTTCCCTAATTCTTAGATTACCAGACTTAATAAAAAGGGGCATATTCGATTTCGATAATTCAACCATAGAATGTAGTTTCACGTACTTGTGTCTATTTTGTAAATCATTTATAAAACCTGCATGTATTCTCATCCCAAAAATATTAGATTTTAAAAGTGGGACTATAACTCACTTTCACAGATTTTTACTTCGTCGGGAAGTAAGACTTGGCCACTGGTTGATTCACGAACCTATAACAATATATACATATATATCAAAGTATGTTCAAAATATATTTACAACACTTTTAATATATTTTGATGTTTTAAGTTTATTAAGTCAGCTGTCCTCGTTAGTAACCTACAACTAGTTGTCCACAGTTAGATGTACAGAAATAAATCGATAAATATTATCTTGAATCAATCCACGACCCAGTGTATACGTATCTCAGTATTGATCACAACTCAAACTATATATATTTTGGAATCAACCTCAACCCTGTATAGCTAACTCCAACATTCACATATAGAGTGTCTATGGTTGTTCCGAAATATATATAGATGTGTCGACATGATAGGTCGAAACATTGTATACGTGTCTATGGTATCTCAAGATTACATAATATACAATACAAGTTGATTAAGTTATGGTTGGAATAGATTTGTTACCAATTTTCACGTAGCTAAAATGAGAAAAATTATCCAATCTTGTTTTACCCATAACTTCTTCATTTTAAATCCTTTTTGAGTGAATCAAATTGCTATGGTTTCATATTGAACTCTATTTTATGAATCTAAATAGAAAAAGTATAGGTTTATAGTCGGAAAAATAAGTTACAAGTCGTTTTTGTAAAGGTAGTCATTTCAGTCGAAAGAACGACGTCTAGATGACCATTTTAGAAAACATACTTCCACTTTGAGTTTAACCATAATTTTTGGATATGGTTTCATGTTCATAATAAAAATCATTTTCTCAGAATAACAACTTTTAAATCAAAGTTTATCATAGTTTTTAATTAACTAACCCAAAACAGCCCGCGGTGTTACTACGACGGCGTAAATCCAGTTTTACGGTGTTTTTCGTGTTTCCAGATTTTAAATCATTAAGTTAGCATATCATATAGATATAGAACATGTGTTTAGTTGATTTTAAAAGTCAAGTTAGAAGTATTAACTTTTGTTTGCGAACAAGTTTAGAATTAACTAAACTATGTTCTAGTGATTACAAGTTTAAACCTTCGAATAAGATAGCTTTATATGTATGAATCGAATGATGTTATGAACGTCATTACTACCTTAAGTTCCTTGGATAAACCTACTGGAAAAGAGAAAAATGGATCTAGCTTCAACGGATCCTTGGATGGCTCGAAGTTCTTGAAGCAGAATCATGACACGAAAACAAGTTCAAGTAAGATCATCACTTGAAATAAGATTGTTATAGTTATAGAAATTGAACCAAAGTTTGAATATGATTATTACCTTGTATTAGAATGATAACCTACTGTAATAAACAAAGATTTCTTGAGGTTGGATGATCACCTTACAAGATTGGAAGTGAGCTAGCAAACTTGAAAGTATTCTTGATTTTATGAAACTAGAACTTTTGAAATTTATGAAGAACACTTAGAACTTGAAGATAGAACTTGAGAGAGATCAATTAGATGAAGAAAATTGAAGAATGAAAGTGTTTGTAGGTGTTTTTGGTCGTTGGTGTATGGATTAGATATAAAGGATATGTAATTTTGTTTTCATGTAAATAAGTCATGAATGATTACTCATATTTTTGTAATTTTATGAGATATTTCATGCTAGTTGCCAAATGATGGTTCCCACATGTGTTAGGTGACTCACATGGGCTGCTAAGAGCTGATCATTGGAGTGTATATACCAATAGTACATACATCTAAAAGCTGTGTATTGTACGAGTACGAATACGGGTGCATACGAGTAGAATTGTTGATGAAACTGAACGAGGATGTAATTGTAAGCATTTTTGTTAAGTAGAAGTATTTTGATAAGTGTCTTGAAGTCTTTCAAAAGTGTATGAATACATATTAAAACACTACATGTATATACATTTTAACTGAGTCGTTAAGTCATCGTTAGTAGTTACATGTAAATGTTGTTTTGAAACCTTTAGGTTAACGATCTTGTTAAATGTTGTTAACCCAATGTTTATAATATCAAAAGAGATTTTAAATTATTATATTATCATGATATTATGATGTACGAATATCTCTTAATATGATATATATACATTAAATGTCGTTACAACGATAAACGTTACATATATGTCTCGTTTCAAAATCATTAAGTTAGTAGTCTTGTTTTTACATATGTAGTTCATTGTTAATATAATTAATGATATGTTTACTTATCATAATATCATGTTAACTATATATATAACCATATATATGTCATCATATAGTTTTTTACAAGTTTTAACGTTCGTGAATCACCGGTCAACTTGGGTGGTCAATTGTCTATATGAAACATATTTCAATTAATCAAGTCTTAACAAGTTTGATTGCTTAACATGTTGGAAACATTTAATCATGTAAATATCAATCTCAATTAATATATATAAACATGGAAAAGTTCGGGTCACTACATAAACCATATCAACCACCACTTCCTTACCCTAGTAAAATGAGAAAAAGAAAGACTTGAAGCCGATCAATCCAAATTCTTGGATATGTTTAAACAAATAAATGTAAATCTTCCTTTTATTGATGTGATTTCAGGAATGCCAAGATATGCTAAACTCCTGAAAGATCTAATCACAAATAGAAAGAAAATGGAAGAACTCTCGGCTTTTACAATGAATGCTAATTGTTCTGCAGTGCTGTTGAATAAGATACCAGAAAAATTATCAGATCCAGGAAGTTTCACAATTTCATGTTTTCTGTGTAGTGTTATTTCAATAGAAGCATTGGCAGACTTAGGTGCTAGTATAAATTTAATGACGTATTCATTATACGCTAAACTAGACCTTGGAGAATTGAAACCAACACGAATAAGCATATAACTAGCTGATTGATCAATAAAATATCCTAGAGGGATAATGGAGAATATGCTAGTTAAAGTTGGTACTTTAGTATTTTCAGTAGACTTTGTTATTCTGGACATGAAAGAAGATTCTCGAGTTCCTCTTATATTAGGAAGACCATTCTTAAACACGACTAAAGCAATAATAGACGTGTTCGGTAAGAAACTGACCCTAAGTATAGAGGATGAGAGTGTTACCTTTTCTGTTGATAGAGCCATGCAACAACCGCAATCTGCAAATGATACATGTTATTATGTTCAAACCATAGATTCACAAGAAGAATTGTTACAAGAATTTCCAGAATTACAAGGAACAGGAGAATGTTCTTTAGGAGAAGGAACTCAACCAATTGATGAAGTTGAAATGTTAGCAGCACTTATGGCTAATGAATACGAACCAACAAGAGAAGAACTTCAAGTACTGAAAGAGGAAGACATATATCGATATAAATCATCGATAGAAGAACCACCGATATTAGAGTTAAAGCCACTTCTAAACCATTTGGAATACGCTTATTTACATGGTGAATCTGAATTACCTGTAATAATCTCGTCTTCTCTTACGAAAAATGAAAAATCTGAACTCATTTCTGTGCTAAAAGCTCATAAACCAACTATTACTTGAAAGATTCATGACATTAAAGGTATAAGTCCTTCGTGTTGCACACATAAAATCCTTATGGAAGAAGGTCATAAAACGTATGTGCAACGCCAACGAAAACTAAATCCTAATATGCAGGTTGTTGTTAAGAATGAAATTATTAAACTGCTCGATGCAGGTTTAATTTATCCAATCTCTGATAGTCCATGGGTAAGATCAGTTCAATGCGTACCTAAGAAGGGTGTCATCACTGTCATCACAAATGAAAAAGATGAGCTTATTCCCACTAGGACTGTAACAGGATGGCGTGTTTGTATTGATTATAGAAAACTAAATGACGACACCAGAAAAGATCACTTTCCCTTACCTTTCATTGATCAAATGTTGGAAAGGTTAGCTGAGAACAGTTACTATTGTTTTCTTGACTGTTTCTCTGGATACTTTCAAATTCCAATCGCACTCGAGGACCAAGAGAAAACCACCTTCACGTGCCCTTATGGTACTTTTGCTTATAAACGCATGCCATTTGGACTTTGCAACGCCCCTGCAACCTTTCAAAGGTGCATGATGGCAATTTTTCACGACATGATAGAAGAATGCATGGAAGTTTTCATGGATGACTTTTCAGTCTTCGGTGATACTTTTGAAACATGTCTAGTAAATCATGAACGAATGCTTATTAGATGCGAAAAATCAAATCTAGTACTTAATTGGGAGAAATGCCATTTCATGGTTAGAGAAGGCATCGTTCTTGGTCATAAAATTTTAAGTGAAGGAATTGAAGTGGATAGAGCTAAAGTAGATGTAATTGCTAAACTTCCACATCCCACCAATGTTAGAGGAGTTAGGAGTTTTCTAGGGCATGCCGGTTTTTACCGATGGTTCATAAAAGATTTTTCTAAAATTGCCACTCCTATGAATAAACTCCTAGAAAAAGATGCTCCATTCATCTTTTCGGATAAATGCATCAAATCTGTTAATTTTCTTAAAAAAAACTCACTAATGCGCCGATCATGATAACTCCAAATTGGAATCTACCATTTGAATTCATGTGCGATGCAAGTGATTTTGCAATGGGAGCCGTTTTAGGACAAAGGATTGAAAAACGATTTCAACCTATCTATTACGCTAGTAAGACGTTACAAGGAGCACAAACGAATTACACAACTACTGAAAAAGAACTCCTTGCTATCGTTTTTGCTTTTGACAAATTTTGTTCATATCTCGTTTTAGCTAAAACGGTGGTCTATACTAATCATTCTGCTCTTAGATACCTATTTTCGAAACAAGATGCTAAACCACGATAAATCCATTGGATCTTACTCTTACAAGAGTTCGATATTGAAATCCGAGATAAAAAGGGAGCATAAAATCTCGCCGCTGATCATCTTTCTCGCCTTGAAAACCCCGAATTAGAAGTTCTAAATGAATCAACCATACAAGATAACTTTCCAGATGAATATCTCTTGCAAATCGATTATAGTGAAATTCCATGGTTTGCAGACTTTGCAAACTACTTAGTATGTGGATTCCTTGAAAAAGGGTTGTCGTACCAAAAACGCAAGAAATTCTTTAGTGATATAAAACACTATTTTTTGGGAAGATCAACATTTGTTTAAGAGATGTCCCGATGGAATAATACGCTGATGCATATTCGGAGATGAAGCTAGTCAAATCTTAAACCATTGTCACACAGGACCAACAGGAGGGCATTATGGGCCTTAAATCACAGTGAAGAAAGTCTACGATGCTGGATTCTATTGGCCTTCAATTTTCAAAGACGCGCACCTTCTTTGTAAATCCTGTAATGCATGTCAAAGGGTCGGAAAAATAAGTCAACGTGATAAAATTCCACAAAACGTCATTCAAGTATGTGAAGTATTTGACGTTTGGGGTATTGACTTTATGGGTCCATTTCCAAAATCTCATAATAATCTCTACATTCTCGTCGCCATTGATTATGTATCTAAATAGGCGGAAGCACAAGCTCTCCCAACTAACGATGCACGAGTTGTAGTCAACTTCTTAAAACGTCTTTTTGCTAGGTTCGGAACACCGAAAGCTTTAATAAGTGATTGGGGTATTCATTTCTGTAATAATCAACTTGAGAAAGTTCTCAAAAGATATGGAGTAACTCATAAAATCTCAACCGCTTATCATCCACAAACAAGTGAACAAGTTGAAAATATCAACCGAGCATTAAAACGTATTCTAGAGAAAACCGTAGGATCAAACCCAAAGGAATGGTCCATAAAATTGGAGGATGCACTCTGGGCTTTTAGAACAGCCTACAAAACTCCAATTGGAACCACACCTTTTAAACTTGTTTACGGAAAAGCATGTCACCTTCCAGTAAAAATTGAGCACAAAGCATTTTGGGCTTTGAAGACATGTAATCTTGATTTACATGAAGCCGGACGCCTACGTTTAAGTCAACTAAACGAATTAGAAGAATTAAGACATGATGCATATGAAAATTCGTTAATCTATAAGGAAAGAACGAAGAAATGGCATGATAAAAGAATCAGAAGTTCAAAGGAATTTAAGGAAGGAGACAGAGTCCTTCTTTTCAATTCACGATTCAAGCTATTTCTTAAAAAACTGAAATCAAGATGGTCTGGACCATTCATAGTCAAAAGAGTTTTCCCATACGGAATAATAGAATTGATAAGTTCAAACGGGATTGAATTTAAAGTTAATGGTCACAGAGTTAAACACTATATAGATGGTCCGATGGAAGTAAACGATGAAGTTAATCACAATTTCAACACCACAATGATCTAAGATATAATGCTGTCTAGAGTTAGATTTTCTGTTTTCGTGTAGTTCTCGAGAATGGAATCCGATTGGTCTTTCCCTAGCAGACCCTAAAGAACTAGTCTTCTCCCCCCATTCTGAATTTTTTTTATTTTTATTAGGTTTTACGAGATGAAGAATTCCTTTGATTTGAACCATGGTCTAATGCTACATGCTATGATTACTAAACGTAATAATAACACCTTCCCGAGTGAACTGGTATCATTCATAAGAGGCAAAATGGACGAAGTAAGAAAAGAACTCGGGAATAATCACAATAAGATACATTTTGGTAAAGAAAAATCAAAATCCGTAGCAAAAAGAAGAGCAATACATCTTGAAAAATATTATAAATGCGGAAAATGGTCACACGAAGGAAAATGCTCGACGAATCAGACATATTCCAATTCTGAATTCGTTACTCTATGCAGAGAAGGACCGTTCATATGTTTAGAAGAAAAGTTGTTAAATACTCGAGGTTACGCTTATGTAGCAATGGAAAACCAAATCGAACGACTCTCCTATGAGTCGACTAAAGCAGGTCACTAAGAATTCCATCTAGCAGGTAAGTTTGTACAGTTTTTAATTTTATTTTTATTGCTTTTAACCTTTTGATAATAAACACTGAATCGTTCGCTATAAAGTATTAAATTGATATTCAATAAAATTAGGTATAATAAACCAAAATTATTGATATCATACAAAAATTTATTACATCACTGCGAAATTTACCGTTTATTCATAAGGTATAAATATCTTTAATCAATCAATCCAAAATATTTCAAAAATTCGTCAGGAGTAAAATTAGGTAATATAGCCGAAATCACTTTACCCAAAAGAGGGACGTGTATTTTTGTAAATATTTGATTGATTAAAGTGGGATAAAAGACCAAAAAGATTTTTTATTTTATTTTTATCTTGTTTTTAAAATTAATAAATAAGTTTATTATTTCAAATGTAAAATTATAAAATTAATGTATGTAAATAATTTTAATTTTTATATAAAATTTTATGCATTTTAGATTTAAGTTTGGTGTGAATTTAAAAACAAAATATACTTTATTTCATTAAGTTAAAAATTGATTTCTAAAATTCGTCGTGAGTTAAACACTAGGTCGTTGAACCGAAATTGCTTTACCCGAGGGCGGGACGAGAAATTTTGTTATTATTATTTTTAATCTTATTGATTTAAAGTATGCCAAAAACATTAAAAAAACTCAAAAATCTTTGCTTTTAAAAAAACGCTTTAAAAATGGAAAATTTTAAAATTTTGGCGAGGGACGAACTAGGTGAACGTACCGAAACGACCTCATTCTAAATATCAAGGAACACAAAATTTTAAAATTAATTAATTAATTGTTTTATAAGTTAAAGGTTAAAAAAAAAAAAAAAAAAAAAAACCCCACACCCCATGCGATCGCATGGGGTTTGCACGGGGAACCCATGCGATCGCATGGGAACCCTGGACAGGTCAGGATCATAAAATGCAGTGAGCTGCTTCTGTCTCCTCACAAACACACACACACATATACATGAGTAAACACACACAAACACCCCTAAATTCATCAATTTTTCACAAAAATTCACCAAATTTCTTGCTATAATTCGCTCTAATCATGTGTTTGTTCAGAAGTTTTTCAAAGAAGGTAACGATTCCACCCCTAAAACTCTTTAAATTTGAATTATAGTGTTCTTGAGCAAATTTTTACCTAATTTGATTTTGATAATTTCTAGTGTAACTAGAGTTAAATTATTCGTATATTATGCTTGTATAACCTAAATTGATGCTATTTGACGTGATTTGAAGCCTTAAACTTCAAAAATTTTAGAAATCTAGGGTTTGTGTTCTTGAGCAATTTGGCACTTTTTGATATAAACAGGTTATGGCCGATTGTTGTTACGAATTATTGCTAAATTAAGTAGTGTAACATTTTAGGTTGCTAAATGATCCAAACTTTGATCCTAAACATGATTTTTGAGCATCAAAGTGGACTTTTTAAGTCTAAAATTCATGAACTTGATTAATTTGATATGAATGCCATTTGAAACTTGTTTAATTGCTAGTAATGGTTATTTTGACATGTTGTTTGAGATGAATGCTTATGAACATTGTATACATTTTCATATATGCTTATTTGAAAAAAAAATGTAGAATTGTTAAATTCATGAAAATGTGTATAGGTTTAATTTTGTTTAAACATGTTATTGAAATTATGTTAGTTTGTTATTTTGCTAACACTAATGCATATTTGGATGCACAAATTTTGTGTTTAATGTGTATTGCAGAGAAATACAGATACTGACGGTGCATCATCGTCTAGACAAGCTGATCAAGAGCCACAGCAAGAACCACAGCCAGAGATACAACAAGAACCACAACAATAAGAACAACACCAAAATTATGATTAGAATTTACCTTATTATGAGCCCGAACCACTATTTTATACTCATTATCGTCAATTTCAGCCTCACCCGAGGATTACGCACCTACTTATAAATGAACAACAGTTACATCCCAACTTAAAATTCGACCGTTGTTGGACAGAGTACCCGAAATTTATAAAGAACATGCATATCCTTTACAACAAAAATATTGAAATGCCTCGGGTAATCGATTGGGAGCCTTTGGAAGCGGTTAACCTAGCCGAACCGGTTAGGGATTTACTAGTTCAGAGGTATGGTAACTCTACATTTAACGATTGGATCTGCCTATTTACCACACGTAGAACTATATATAGAGAATGGTGTGTTGAATTACTTAGCACTATAGAGTTAAATAATGAAGTTACTATGTTAGGAGATAAAAGTTTTATTAGATTTCTTTTAGGCGGTACAATGTACAGGATGTCCATGTTGGACATGGCTAGAGCTTTGTTAATCTACACCCCCGCTGAAATTAATACACCCGATTGCAATAGTTTAATTGTCGAAGGTGAAAGAGTAGTTAGAGATTTTGATGCTAACGCCATATGGAGGCGTATGTCAAGATTTAGGGAATTCACGCGGGGTGGAAGACACTCCTATTTAGATATTGACAGGGCAGAACTCCGGGTAATACATAGATTTTTAGCAAATTCGATTACACAATGGGGTAGAAACAAGGAGAAAATGACCCTAAACGATTTATTCTATCTTAAGTGTATTCGAAACCCGAGGAGCTTTGTTAATATTCCTTATTGCGTAGGCCACTATTTGACTAAAGTTGTTGAGGGTGTGCAAGCAGGAAGTATTATAGGGGGAGGTATTTTTGTTACTCTCATTGGAGAGTGCTTAGGAGTAGATAAAGAGCATGGGGGTCCGATGGTAGAAATCGGGGAACAAGCCGATAGAATAGGATTGCAGGTTTATCAAAGTGCCAAGGTACTAAAACGGAGGCACAATATGCCAATACCATATCAGGGCTCCCACCCACAGGTAGAGAGGGGTTCGGATGAGGAGATGGAGGAAGCAGATGACATTAGGGATGTCATTAGGGATAGTTATACTGATGTCTTCCAGCATGTAGATGAAGTGGAAATGAATAACCAAGCTAGGCATCGTCAGTATGAGCAATGGAGAGCCGCGGATGAGTATGAGCAATCCAGGCGACGCCAGCATGATAGTTGGGTAGTTCATCAGTACCAGATCATGAGCCAGCTATCATATCAGGTACCACATAACTACATCCCGACTCGGGCTGCTTACTATCCACCACATCAGCCCGACATATGACCACCCTTTAACCTGTACGACCCCAATCAAGCCTATCAGAACACCTACAATGAGCCATGGAACCCGAATGACAACATGAACTAGAATCCCTATCCAAATTGATAGTGTTCCATTTGTGATTTCTTATCTTTTATCACTTTTATTTATTTATGTTAAACATTTAATATTTTTATATTTTTATGTAATTTTTAACATTTTTATTATTTTGTTACTAATATTCCATATTTATAATTTGAAAGTGGGATACTAAGTCCCATTTCAAATTACCATGCATGTTTATATTTGTATTGTATGTATATTGTCAATTGTACACAACAGGGTAAAACAGCGCATTTTCAAAGACTAGCATTAAGTTCAGCAAAAGCAACTAATTTTGACGACAAGATGCAAAATATATGTGAAATAACAACTGATGGAATGAATAAATGATGTGCACCATTTATCATTCAAACAAACAACAATATGTTTGGAAACTTTGGTAAAATTTAATCATTTTTCTACGCTAATAGCCCTCATGAATTTAAATTTTTACTGATTTCTTGCAAATGAGGGCATTGCAAGATCTTAAGTGTGGGAAGGGATAAAATTTTTTCGGTTTAAACATTAATTAATACACTTGGTTCAATTGCCAAATTTTGTGAAAATTTGAAAAATTTTCAACTAAATGAATTAAAAATCATGTTTATACATATTTATGAACGATAAAACTAGGTGTTAATACCGAAATTATTGTTACCTCAAAAAGGACATAAATTGAGAAACAACCCAAATTGCTTGAATTCATTTAAAATGGAATAAAGGAGAATAAAAAGGCAAAGAAAAAAATAAATAAAAGCTAAGTGTGGGAAGAATGCACCAAGTTCTTTAAAACATATACCACATATTTTGTACAAGATTATTGCATATACTTTGTTTTGGACGATAATAATCAGTTTTACCCGATTTACTGTAATATATTTGAAAGAAAGATGAATCTACACGATGAATCAATTCCCATCATTAAAAGGAAGTAAAGTCTTCCGAAAGACACGCGCTTCTTGATTTAGGTCAAGAAGTTGTCGTCCAGACCAGCTGTAGGTTGACGAAAAATCTAGAAAAGTCATCACTAAAATTGGCAGGAAATCCACGGACCTCAGCATCAAACAGGGTCGCCAAGTGGTCAGATTTATCCTAACCATGAGAAGGATTTAACTCGTAAAATGGGGAGGGCGCCGTGCAAATTAGCTTGATAAGACTAATGAATCAGACCCCCAGAAAAGGATAATCTCCTTAAAAGATCAAAAATCAGCATTTAAGCCTGATATTACTCAATCCTTGAGATTGACCTTAAAGATTGAGAATTACAAACTCATGGAATTCAATGATATCTAAACTCGAGCTTGAATGAGAAAATATTTTGATCAAAATTAAAACCGATTTGTTTTCTAAAAACCCATTTTCAATGCGTTCATTACCATTGAACGTAAAATCCTGAGAATTTACCGGAATTCATTAGGTCACCTGAACTAAATCTGGTGTCAACCGTAAGAACGGTGGTTTCATAGCATGGTCGAAGACAGAACCTTGTGCCATACCGAAAAATTATAGGGTGATCTTTACTATTTCTCCTACAAAGGATAGTAACTGCATCCGACACGTTGTGGACCATGATTAACTGTATGTCATTAGACATTACCTTAACAGTTTCTTGTTAATCACTTTCCTTTACAATCGGACGGTAGTTTGCTAAAAGGTAATATACGGAACAAGTAAACTAGATGTGTGCTTTCCGATACCACCGTATTAAATCACTGATGTACAAAGTGTGAAGAATAAAGAAGTGATTCTAGTAATGTTATATTCAAGTTCTATATTGCTTGAGGACAAGCAACGCTCAAGTGTGGGAATATTTGATTATGCTAAAAACGAACATATATTTCATAGCATTATCCTTCAAGAAAGACAAGCTTTTAGTTGCAATTGTTCTAAATCCAAGTAATATTTGTTTAAATAATAAAAGGTGAAGACAAAAGACAGATTCGATGATTTGAAGACGCAAATGACCAAAAAGCTCAAATGTACAAGATACAATCCAAGTGGTTCAATTTATTGATAAGAAACGTCTCAAAATTACAAGAGTACAAGCCGCAAAACGCAAAGTACAAGATATTAAATCGTACGAAAGGACGTTCAAAAATCTGGAACCGGGACCTGAACCGAGTATCAACGCGCGACGCAACGGGCCTAAAATTACAAGTCAACTATGCACAAGAATATAATATAATATATATATATATATATATATATATATATATAATTATATAAAATTATATATATTATATTATATATATTAAAAAAAACGTCGGCAAACAAGAAAACAGCTGTCCCAGGCCTCCATGCGATCGCATGGGAATAACACTCCCAGGCCATGCGATCGCATGGCCCCAAATTATTGGTCAGGTGCTATAAATTGCAACGTTTGGGCGACGAATTAAATACCTTCATCAATATCCTTCTCTACTCTCTCTCAAATAATATATATTTATATTTTATAATTATAATTTTAATATTAAGTTAATAATAATAAGGTTATAGTAGCGAATGTTTTAAGTTTGTAAGTCGAAATTCTATCCGTGTAACACTACGCGATTAATACTCATTGTAATTTATGTTTAACCTTTTTAAATTAATGTCTCGTAGCTAAGTTATTATTATGTTTATTTAAGTCGAAGTAATCGTGATGTTGGACTAAATATTAAGACTGAGTTATTGGGCTTTGGACCATAATTGGGGTTTGGACAAAAGACCGACACTTGTGAAAATTGAACTATGGGCTATTAATGGGCTTTATATTTGTTTAACTGAATGATAGTTCGTTAATTTAATATAGAGGTTCATAATTTGATGTATTTATAAATAACCACATACACTCGATCGGATACGATGGGCGGGATATTTATAAATACTAATAATCATTCATTTGACCGGATACGGGGATGGATTAATAGTCAATGGACTCATTAAAACAGGGGTGAATTACATACAAGGAAAATTGGTGTAATTGTTAATAAAGTATTAAAATCTTGGATTACACACAGTCGATAACCTGGCGTGATCATTAACAAAGTATTAAGATCTTATTACAGTTTAAGTTCCCAATTAGTTGGAATATTTGACTTCGGGTATAAGGGTAATTTGACGAGGACACTCGCACTCTTTATTTATGACCGATGGACTATTATGGACAAAAACCAGATAGACGTATCGAATAATCTAGGACAAAGGACAATTAACCCATGGTAATAAATTAAAATCAACACGTCAAACATCATGATTACAGAAGTTTAAATAAGCATAATTCTCTTTATTTTATATCTCATCGTACTTTTATTTATCGTCATTTTATTTATCGCACTTTTAATTATCGCACTTTTATTATTCGTCATTCAATTTACGCTTTAAATTAAGTTCTATTTATATTTTAATATTTTGCATTAGGTTTTAATTGCGACTTAAGTTTTTAAATCGACAAATCGGTCATTAAATGGTAAAACCCCCTTTTATAATAATAATAATAATACTTATATATTTATATGTATACAAATATAGTTTTTAAAATTATAGCGTTAAACTCAGTTGTATCCCTGTGGAACGAACTGGACTTACTAAAAACTACACTACTCTACGATTAGGTACACTGCCTATAAATATTGTAGCAAGATTTAGGTATATCCCATTCTATAAATAAATAAATAACTTGTGTAAAATTGTATCGTATTTAATATTATTTGGTAGCAAAAATGTAATCTATTTTGTACCCTTTCTCTTTAACATCAATGATCATGGAAGATGAGAAAGATGATGAATCGTGATATATTTTTATGGTAACTTGATTCAGTCACGATGAGAACGTTGATGATGATGATGCACAGATGATGATGATGAACGTGATATGATGAACATGTTTATAACGATTCAATGACGAGATGATTTTGCTTATGACTATAGTTATAATTATGCTTGTGATTATAATTATGATCATGTTATGATTATGATTATGATGATAAACATATGACGATTTAATAATGAAACTAGTTCAGTGATAATGAAGTAATGATAATGTTAATATGATCATACTTTGAAGAAGAAGGAGTAATAACAGTGTGTTTATTTTTGGGAAAGAAATAAAAATCGAATTTAAGGGTTTTAAGGTTCTAGATGCGTTTTAAAATAGAAAAGCAAGTCAGCTTAGATGGTTTGGGAGTGTGTTAGGGGAACGAGAGGTCTCAGGTTTGAACCTGACAATGGCATATTTTTTGGAAACTTATTCTTTTAAAGGTAGTACTACTTTTATTATTATTATTATTATTATTATTATTATTATTATTATTATTATTATTATTATTATTATTATTATTATTTATATTATTATTATTATTATTATTATTATTATCATTAAAATAAATATTATTATTATTAACATTATGTTAGTATTATCATAATTATTAATTTCACAAACAAATGATCTTCATATAAAAATTTATTTAACTTAACTATATTAATATTTAATCAAAATAAATATAAAATGAATATATTTAATTAAATAAAGAAATACATAAGTTATTAAGATAAAAATTATATCACTAATAATAATATATATATTTGTTCAATTACAAGTATATGTCTTAATATATATATATGAATGATATAGGTTCGTGAATCTGACGCCAACCCTGCATTGTTCAGTATCGTCGTATGAATATTTTTACTACAAAATATTGTATCGTGAGTTTCATTTGCACCCTTTTTAATTGCTTTTGCAATATATATTTTGGGCTGAGAATACATGCAATATTTTATAAATGCTTTACGAAATAGAGACAAGTGAATAAAAATGATATTCTGCGAATTGATGTGCTGGGTAATTTAGTTATATGTTATAAGAGCATGTAAGCGCGAATCCTAAAGATAGATCTATCGGGCTTGATACCCCCATCCCGTAGGCTGCACTAGACATTAGAGCTAGTGGGCGGATGTTTAGTACTTCGAGGATTATTTATTAGCACCGGTATACGTGCCCATCTTTGCGAAGATGATATATTATACTATTGTTAAGGTTGGTTACTGAGGCCTCAACATAAGCAGAATGGTTTTATACACTTGCGAGTGTACATATATTTATAAACGGAAATCTTGTGGTCTATTAAAATATTGAAATGATTGTTATGATAAACCTATGAACTCACCAACCTTTTAGTTGACACTTTTATGCATGTTTATTCTCAGGTATGAAAGAAATCTTCCGCTGTGCATTTGCTCTTGTTACATGGAGTCATTCATGGCATATTTAGGACATCACCTCGCAATGGGACCAAATGTTGATGACTTCGTCCAGGTGGATTTGGACGGGTTGTTAAAGTTGGTATCAGAGCGGTGGTCGTAGCGAACCAGGTCTTGCATTAGTGTGTCTAACAGGTAGTTGTTAGGATGCATTAGTGAGTCTGGACTTCAACCTAGTAGTTGTTAGGTTACATTAATGAGTCTGGACTTGAACCTGGTCTGCATGTCAAAAAGTTTTGCTTATCATTTCTTGTCAAAAAATATCTACCTATCATTTTTAGTCTCGACACGTCTTATTGCAATTATTGCATAGATGGTGTACAGACAAATTCATATCCCATCACATTAAACCTTGTCTGACACGTTTCCTTAATTCCCTCTGTAATCTACGAGATCTTCTGTACTATATATAGGTATTCTATGTAATTAGAATATCATCCGATATCCAAAAATCATTTCATATCAAAAACCCTTTATCTAACCGTATAGAATATAACTCGTAATTAGTTCAAATTCCTCGAATTCTGACAGCTATTCCGATATGGATTTCCACTCGAGCTCCGAAAGCAGTGTAACCAGAATCGATCAACCAATTAGCCATCATCTATTCTGGATGAATTGGAGGTGAGTTCGTAGCTTACTTAATCATTGGAGACAAGAAGAAGGTGATCCTTTCCACCAACCAAATTGCCCTCTTGGCCAAGAACCTGAAGCACTTACCAATGAACCAGTCCAAAACACGATCTTCACCCTCATTTCCCGGATATCTCGCAACAACTATATGATATCTAAAATTCTGAACCTTATTCATCCGCTTGTTCCAACCACCAATCATCCCGGAGTAATGGAAGAAGTCAACGAGCTTCGCGCTCGAGTAATAAATTTGGAGAATATGGTGCAAAACTTACCAGCTTCAACTACACCACCGGCATCAACAGTACCACCAACATCAACACCAGTACCACCAACAACCCAAGTTTCAACATCACACGTCTCAACATCACAATCCATACCTCGAACTTAATCATCGTTCTACGAATCGTTCTACATCATTTATCTTCGTTCTGCATGACGATTATGTAATTTCTAATGTTTTAGAGATTATTCATTCTAGTTCCAACTGAAAAGCAAATGAGATTAATATCATATTGATTCATTAAATCCATGATTACATCTGAAGAAAATATATATGCATATATATTTTCATAAAGATTGTAATTGAAAAATTCTTTTGTACAAACTGTTAATGGTAAAAATATTTTAACGGGTAGGTAATACCCGAGGAATATTTAGATTTCACCTTAATAATTTACACTGTACATTCTTTGAATCTGATTCAACAATCATTTACTATCCTATTTACATCCACAGATATACGAATCCATTCACCACAGAATAACCATTTTTATTCAATTTCATATTTGGATTTTGACCTATCAGAATCCAACAAGCGGCATAATGAAGAAAACATTGGACAAAATAAAATTTGTTAGAAACAAACAAATTAACTATGAGAAATTTTGTTAACAATCCACGCTAACAAAATCCTAGCTAACTGTTCCTAGCTAACTGTTAATTCCTCATTACATTTATTATCGCAATTTTAATTCTAGCAATTTTATTTATCGTCATTTAATTTCTGTTATTTATTTTACGCACTTTAAATATCGTTGGATAAATCGGGACACATATACAATGTTTTGACATATCATATCGACGTCATCTATATATACTATTTGGAATAACCCTAAGTCACTCTATATCGCGGTAATGCTCGAGTTAGCATATAAAGGGTCGAGGTTGATTCTAAAATAAGATATATACTTTGAATTGTGATCGAGTCTGAGATGTGTATACAATGGGTCACGATACGTATTAATTAATTCGAATATTATACATTGAACTATATATGAATTATTGAACTACTAACTGTGGACTACTAACATTGAACAATTAAAATGAATTAAAATATTGATTATAACCTATGAAACTAAACATTTCTTCAAGTTTGCCACTTGATTTCATCTTAAACCTCATTTGTATCTTGACAATTACAATATGCGTTCAAACCTTTTATGAATCTTAAAAACACCTCAATCGAGAGGATGAACCAACCGCACTTCATCTACGAGAAGAAAGATTTAAGCAATAATCATGCACCTGGAAACTCTCGAAAACTGAGTAAACGTTTAACACGTAGCTGTGTTAATTCCTTTAGCGTTATTATTACCAAAAATAACTTTGCAACTCCTGTTTGAGATAGCCAGTTTTATCACAGCTCCAGCAAGTCAACTTCAATTTTTTGTTCGAAACAACCTTATTATAACCTTGATATATATGCATGCTCTTTTATTGTTACCGGGGAACCTTTTATATTCCATCACATTATCAGCAGACGTACCAGCAACCTCGTTGCTCTTTGGCTTAAATCTCTTCGACAAATCACTATATTTATCTATTGAAGTCTTATCATTAACTCATCAACATCTTGTAACGATAACTATCATACCAAATACCGGGAGGCATCAATCGATAATCACGAATTTCTCAGCGATTCTACAACAACAATTATATATATATATAACTTATATCTCCTGGATTTACGAACTTCAATTCTGAATTTCTGAAAAGCACTTTAGCCTATGAATCAGTTTTCTGAGTTTTAAAAAAGCTGAACGAAGCAACAGAAACTGTAGACACCCGTAAACGGCCTTGATCGTCGAAAGTTTGATGATAAAGAATAGTATGTTGGCAAAACTGAGAAAATTAGGTACTGAAAAATGGATCGAGCAAACCATGAAGGAGGCTGTGGACAAATCACAAAGGCTAAATCTGCCTTCAAAGAATCCAAATGATTCCATGTCTGCTGAAGTCTTTAGCGAATACCTTGCTCCTTACTCTAAACCCTTGCGGACAATATTCTTCATCATTCCCTGATCTTAAATATTCTAATATATCATCATATCTTTCATTATAAATATCTTCGATATTTCTGAAGATATGTTCATAACTATCGTTATCCGAAATCATTTTCCTCTTCGCGCTATCTGTGTTACATCATAAAAGGAACTATTTTAGTCTCTAAATTTTGAAACCTTCGAGTTTAAAATATGAATGTTTTTGAAGTAGTGTTGGGAACTGAAGCATGAGTTAGTATAATATAATGACACTTGATCAACGTGATTATATTACAGTAAGTCATGCAGAGTTTCTAATGAAAAGTGTTGATTCACAGACCATAACGTCATCATGTGCCATATTACACGACTCTTACATTCTATCTAATCTATAAACATATCAAGAACATATTTTCTTGATAGTCCTATCTTTTTCCTTGAATTCTAGTAATTTGACAAGTCAGATTGTGCTATTACCATTTCTTTCTTAGAACATTAACTATGTTCATTTCGAAATTCATATCTATGAATTCTGGACCATTATTCGTTTGAATTAAAGTCGGGAAGAGAAAACAAAAGTATGAATTAAGAAAGAAATCATAGAAAGTATGAGCTGTGAAAATAAGGAAACGAATGGGGTGAATTTATAGTAAAATATTCGACAGAGCAATCAAAACAGATTATCACATTTAACCAAAGAGGATCCTAATTTCCTTAATTACCGAAGAACCAAATCTTATTACGAGGATTTTCTCTAAATCCCTTAAATTCTGGAAATCAACTGTGACTACGTCAAAAGTTAGATCTCTATCTCAATCTTTTGTGACAGCTTCACTCGTACGCTTCACATAATCGAATATTTTTATCTATATTAATCAATAATGATGAAACCTTATTTATCAACTCATATTCGTCATGAAAACATTTTTATTGTTAGCCATGACGACCTCGATCAAATTTCGGGACGAAATTTCTTTAACGGGTAGGTACTGTGACGACCCGGAAATTTTCGACCAAATTTAAACTTAATTCTCTTATGATTTCGACACAATAAGCAAAGTCTGTAATATTGAGTCTCAAAATTTTGAACTGTTTCATATATTCATTTGACCTTCGACCATTCCCGACGATTCACGAACCACTAATTATAAATAGATATGTGTGCATATATATATAAATAATAATTGGAAGTATAATTTGAAATATTTATGTTGTTATGAAATATGATATTATAATAATTATTATTTAAAACATATCTATATATACATAAAAGTATATTAAAAAAATATTAAATGATTGTAATACTCGTTTGATGTTCCGATTGATATTAAGCAAGTCTAAATCCGAACTTATATGATTTTAAAAAGTAAATGGTGACTAAAAAATGAGTTATATAATATTTAGGCTTATTAAATATGTATTTAGGAGCTACTCGTTAAATTTTAAAAAAATTTATATTTTACCCAGAATCGAGCGGGACAGTTGATGTAATTTTTATTTAATAAATTAATGATCGAATTTTATACCATAATGACTGAAATAAATAAAGGAATTTAATTTAAAAATTTGTGATTTTTCTGAAAGACTTTTATCCGCTACTAATTATCAACGGGATACGAAATAGTAGTCCGTGAAAACTGTCGGCACAACATATTAAAAGAAGAGTCTGCTGAACTATTTGTGTGCACGTTTATGATTCATTTGAGTTTATTATAATATTATAATTATTATTATATTATAATTAGACTATTAAAATCTCCGTGTGAATTCATCTCATTCTTTAGATTACTGTGCTTTTGTCTAATTCACTTTCACACTATATGTAATATACTTATACCTATTGAAGAAGATATGAATCCTCCATCACCCATCTTCATGCTCTATTGATTTTGTTTCTATCTTAATTACACAAACCCACAATGGCCTCTAAATTCCTCCTTCGGTTACTGATGTGCGTAGGGGTGTATACGAAATAGCTTATATTTTTCTAGGAAATACTATTAAATACGATACAATTTTACACAAGTTATTTATTTATTTATAGAGTGGATATACCTAAACCTCGCTACAACACTTATAGGCAGTGTACCTAATCGTACAGTAGTGTAGTTTTTAGTAAGTCCGGTTCGTTCCACAGGGATCTAGCCAAGTTTAACGCTATATTTTTAAAACTATATTTGTATATAAATATACATATATATAAGTAGTATTATTATTATAAAAGGGGGTTTTTACCGTTTAATGACCGGTTTGACGTCGATTTTAAAACTTTAGTCGCTGTTAAAACCTAATGTAAAATATTAAAAATAAATATAACTTAATTTAAAGCATAAAGTAATTGACAATAAGTAAAGTGTGATAAATTAAAGTGCGATAAATAAAATGACAATAAATAAAATTGCGATAATTAAAAAGTTTGATAATAAAAAGTGTGATAAATAAAATAAAAGTGATATAAAATATGAAATAAAGGAATTATGCTTATTTAAACTTCCGTAATCATGATTATTGACGTGTTGATTTTAGTTTATTACCATGGGTTAATTGTCCTTTGTCCTGGATTATTCAATATGTCCATCTGATTTTTGTCCATAACAGTCCATCAGTCATAAATATAAAGTGCGAGTGTCCTCGTCAAATTATTCTTATATCCGAAGTCAAATATTCCAACTAATTGGGGACTTAAACTATAATTACACCAATTTTCCTTGTATATAATTCACCCCTGTTTTAATAAGTCCAGTGACTCTTAATCCATTCCCGTGTCCGGTTAAATGAACGATTATTAGTACTTATAAATATCCCGTCCATCGTGTCCGATCGAGTGTATGTGGTTATTTATAGGTACGTCCAATTGTAAATCTTTATATTAAATTAACGAAATTTCATTTAATTAAACAAATATAAAGCCCATTAATAGCCCATAGTCCAATTTCCACAAGTGTCGTTCTTTTGTTCAAACCCCAATTATGGTACAAAGCCCAATAACCCCGTCTTTAATATTTTAGACCAACATCATGATTACTTCAATTTAAATAAGCATAATAATAACTTAGCTACGAGACATTAATTTAAAAAGGTTGAACATAACTTACAATGATTAATAATAGCGTAGCGTTACACGGACAGAATTTTGACTTACACTTACAACATTCGCTAACATACCCTTATTATTATTAAATTAAAATTAAAATTAAAATTATAATATATATATATATATATATATATATATATATATATATATATATATATATATATATATATATATATATATATATATATTACGTGAGAGATAGAGAGAAAAAGGTGTAAAACATTCGACCAAAAACTGCGAAATTTATAGATGTGGCCAGCCTTTTAGGCTCATGCGATAGCATGAAATATGGGCATCCTGGCCATGCGATCGGATGGCCAGCTGGATCAGCTCACATGTTCTTGTTTTCTAGTTTGCCGACGTTTTTATTAAATAATATAATATATATATAATTTTAAGAATTAATTATATATTATATTATATTCATGTGCATAGTTGACTTGTAATTTTTAGTCTATTGCGTCGAGCGTTGAGAGTTGACTCTGGTCCCGGTTCCGGATTTTTGAACGTCCTTGCGTACTATTTAATATCATGTACTTTGTGTTTTGCGTCTTGTACTCTTGTAATTTTGAGACGTTTCTCATCAATAATTTGAACCACTTTGATTGTACTTTGTACTTTTTAGCTTTTTGGTCGTTTGCGCCTTCAAATCGTCAAATCTGTCTTTTGTCTTCATCTTTTATTATTTAAACGAATATCACTTGTAAATAGAACAATTTCAACTAAAAGCTTGTCTTTCTTGAAGGATAATGCTATGAAATATATGCTCGTTTTTAGCATTATCAAATATTCCCACACTTGAGCGTTGCTTGTCCTCAAGCAATATAGTCTTGAAATAAAAATACTAGAATCACTTCTTTATTCTTCACATTTTGTACATCAGTGATTTTAATACGGCAGTATGAACAATGATAGTAACGTTTGTGGTTTATAGTCCCACATGACTATAAAAATTTAGATCCTTTTAGGAAATTGGATCTTTATGAAAACATTTGATCTTTTTAAAAATTCAATCTAGATTTTACCCTAGATAAGTTTTCCAGAATAACCCTTCACCGGTGTTTGCAAATTGTTTTTGTGGGTTTTGTGGGTTTCAGATTTGAAAATTTTAGCTCAAAACTTGCGGTTTTGTGTCACCCACTTGCTAACCTTGTATTAGGAAAGCAACACGTCCAGTATACTTGCTCCGTATATTACCTTTCGGTAAAATACCATCCGGTTGTAAAGGAAAGCGTTGAACAAGCAACTGTTAAGGCAATGTCCCGTGACATGCTGATAATTGTGGTCTATAACGTGTCAGATGCAATTACTATCCTTTGTAGGAGTAATAGTAAAGATCACCCTATAGTTTTTCGGTCTAGCACAAGGTCCTGTCTTCGACCATGCTATGCAACCACCGTTCTTACGGATGACACCCGATTTTGGTTCAGGTGACCTAATGAATTCCAGGTGAATTCCTAGGATTTTACGTTCAATGGTAATGAACGCATTGAAAATGGGTTTTCAGAAAATAAATCGGTTTGTAATTTTGATCAAAATATTTTCTCGTTCAAGCTCGAGTTTAGATATCATCGAATTCCATGAGTTTGTAATTCTCAATCTTTAAAAGTCAATCTCAAGGATTGAGTAATATCAGTCTTAAAAGCTGATTTTTGATCTTTAAGGAGATTATCCTTTCTGGGGATCTGATTCATTAGTCTTATAAGCTAATTTGCATGGTGCCCCCCCATTATACGAGACAGATCCTCTCATGGTTAGGATAAGTCTGACCACTTGGCAACCCTGTTTGATGCTGAGGTCCGTGGATTTCCAGCTGATTTTTGAGAAAACTTTTCAAGGTTTTTCGTAGACTCTACAACTGGTCTGGACGACAACTTCCTGACCTAAATCAAGAAGCGCGTGTCTTTTTCGGAAGACTTTACTTCCTTTTAATGATGGAATTAATTCATCATGTAGATCCATCTTTCTTTCAAATATATTATAAGAAATTGGGTAAAACTGATAAAATTGTCCAAAACAAAAGTATCATCAATTATTTGTACAAAAATATGTGATATATGTTCTAAATAATTTGGTAAAATTTTTCCCACACTTGGCTTTTATTTTACTTTCTTTGCCTTTTTATTTTCCTCTATTCCATTTTAAATGAATTCTAACATTTTGGATTGTTTCTCAATTTATGTCCTTTCAGGGGTAACAATAATTTCGGTGTTAACACCTAGTTTTATCGTTCATAAATATGTATAAACATGATTTTAAGTTCATTTAGTTGAAAATTTTGAAAAATTTTACTAGAATTGGTAGTCAGTATATAAGACTAGGGCTGTTCTTTATTATCAGAGAGCACTAGATTCTAATACAACTACTGCGTTACTAGTATTTTTAATGGTAACCAAGTGTATAAGTCAAAAATTTTAAAAATCTGAAAGAATTTAACCCCTTCCCACACTTAAGATCTTGCAATGCCCTCATTTGCAAGAAATCAGTAACAATTTAAATTATTGAGGGTGATTAGCGTAGAAAAATGATTAAATTTTACTAAAGTTTCCAAACATATTGGCGTTTGTTTGTTGAATGATAAATGGTGCACATCATTTGTTCATTCCGTCTTGTTGTTACATCACATTTGTTTTTCATTTTGTCGTCAAAATTAGTAGCTTTTGCTGAACTTAATTCCAGTCTTTGAAAGTTCGATGTTTTACCCTGTTGTGTACAATTGACAATATACATACATACAAATAAAAACATGTATGGTAATTTGAAATGGGACTTAACATCTCACTTTCAAATCAAATATGAAATATTAGTACAACATAATAAAAATATTAAACTTACATAAAAGTATCACAATATTATATGTTTTAAACATAAGTAAATAAAAATAATAAAAGATAAAAATCACCACCGGGAACTATATCAATCTGGATAGGGGTTCCAGTTCATGTCGTCGGGCGGGTTCCACGGTTGGTTATAGGTATACTGATAGGCCTGGTTAGGGTCGTAGAGAGTAAATGGTGGTCGCATATCGGGCTGGTGTGGAGGATAGTAAGCAGGTCGGGTCGGTACGTAGTTATGTGATACCTGAGGTGATAGCTGGCTCATGATCTGATGCTGATGATAGTGCCATCTATCATGCTGTCGTTGCCTAGAATGCTCGTACACATTCTCGGTGTGCCACTGCTCGAACTGACTATGTCTAGCCTCGTTTGTCATTTCTACCTCATCTATATGCTGGTAGACGTCAGTCATAGCCTCCCTAATGACATCCCTAATGTCATCCGGTTCCTCCATTTCCTCATCTGAACCTCTCTCTACCTGTGGATGACGACCATCATATGGTATTACCTGATTGCGTCTGCTCTTTAATACCCTAGCACTCTGATAGACCTTCAATCCTAAAGTGTCAACCTGTTCCCTACACACCATCAGTGGACCCCCTTGATCCCTATCTACACCCAAATACTCTCCAATGAGAGTAACAAAAATACCTCCTCCTATTATTCCCCTGTCCTGTATTCCTGCCACTATTTTGGACAGATAAAAACTAACACAGTAGGGGATATTTACAAAGCTTCTAGGGTTTCGAATACACTTAAGGTAAAATAAATTGTGTAAGGTCATCTTCTCCTTATTTTTACCTCTTTGTGTAATCGAATTAGCTAAAAATCTATGTATAATACGTAGCTCTACTTTGTTAATATCTAAGTAGGAGTGTCTTCCTCCTAGCGAAAAAACATTATAATTTGACATACGCCTCCAGACGGCGTCCGCGTCAAAATTCCTATCTACCCGCTCCCCATGATAAATCAAATTTGTACAATCGGGTAGTAGTAATTCACCAGGAGCGTAAATCTGTAAAGCCCTGGCCATGTCCAGCATGGGCATCCTGTACATCCTACGGCCAAGTAAAAATCTAAGAAAACTTCTATCATCTAACCTAACTACATCCGCATTAAGTGATATAGTACTCATAAGCTCAACACACCATTCCTTATATACAGGCCTACGAATGGTGAATAAACGTTCCCAATCGGGAAACGAACAGTTGTCATACCTTTGGATCAGATACTGTAAAGACCCGTCCTAATCCATCAGGACGAAGTCCATATCGATTATAAACGATTCACAACAGTCGATTTCATCGCGAGGTATTTGACCTCTATATGATACATTTTACAAACATTGTGTGATGACCCGGGAATTTCCGACCAAATTTAAACTTAATCTTTATATGATTTCAATACGATAAGCAAAGTATGTAATGTAGAGTCTAGAAAACATTGAAATTTTATTCATGTAATCAATTACCCTTCGACCACTTCCAACGATTCGCGAATAAATAGTCATAAATAGATATATATATATATATATATAGATATATCTATATATGTATGAATATTATTTGTTAACATATAATAAAATTAACTTTATTGATTTAAAAAAAAATATGTAATTAGCATCTAAACTATATATATATATATATATATATATATATATATATATATATATATATATATATATATATATATATATATATATATATATATATATATATATATATATATATATATATATATATATATATATATATATATATATATAAACAGTGTAGCGACCCCGACAAGTCGTCAAGTGACGGCGTCGGCTACGTGGGTCCCATTACCTGATTATAAGTCTTTAAGATAACGTTTGACCAAAATATGTCGCCTTCACTTCAAAATAAAGATTGTTCAAAGTTTACAAGAATTGTTCAACCAAAAGTTAAGTTACAACGTTATAAGTACGATTGAAATCTAGGCGACACGGTTTAAAGTAAAGTCAAAAGACGCTTCATGAAATGCATGTATACTCGACATCGGATGCAAGTATCAAATAGTAAGCGGAAGCATGTTTCACATATCGTGCAAGACCTGAGAAAAACATAGAAATCTGTCAACGAAAACGTTGGTGAAATCATAGGTTTAAATAAGTAAGTACAAGTGAACCACAAGATTTGCATCAATGAAATAATAGTAATACATTCCAAAAGTTTGTTTCACGAGCACCCGATTATCAAAGCTTAACATTCCTTCCATTGTATACCCCATCACTTAGTGCTAGAACAAACACTGATTCTCGAAAATATATTTCATCCGTAGACGGTAGCGAACCGTCAAAGATGAGGGTTGTCAACCCATATGGCCATATAACATAAGTTCTCGCTTACACCCGGCAAGTGTAACTAATGATAATCGAATTGAGGATTTTTGTTCTAAACTCGTATGTAGAATGTTTGTTTTCCCGTTCTTGTGTTCACTTAGTTCAAAAGAATCGTTTATGTTTTCTCATCCCAATATAAGTTCAAAAAGAGTAAAAGTGGGACTATGATCTCACCTTGAGTGCACGAGTAGTAAAGTACTTCAACAAGTAAACGTGTGCAAAGAACAATGCTAGTCTTGACCTAAACAATAGGTTGTATCAATAACGGTAAACACGATAGGTCAAAGATGTTCAATTAGTCATATGGCTCGTTAAGACTCGATTATGTAGCATGTGAATCAAATTGTCAAGTTTCATGCAAGATACAAGTACAGAAACAAGTTAGGAAGGTTGCATAATCATTTGGTTAAGTTTGACAAAAAGTCAAACTTTGGTCGGTCAAAGTCAACGAAAGTCAACACGTTCGGGTCGGGTCTCGGACAAATTTTCTATGCTAGTTATTCATATATAAGCATGTTAGAACAAGTTGCATGCGAATTGGAAGTCTAAAACATGGCAAACATTTCACGTGAAACGGACATTGGAGACAGAAGCTGGGCACGGCTTATGCCGCGCCGCGGCCAGGCCTGTCGCGCCGCGACAATGGCCGTGGCCTGGTCCCAGGCCTGTTTCACATGTTCAAGACTTGGTCAATTTTCAAACAAACGCAAAACTCAAACCGTAAACAACTAGAAGACGTATCTTATACCGTTGAAAAGCTCTTTTGACAAGGAACACAACTAAACATGTTTCACCAAACAAAAACATCATTTATAATAGCCGAAAACTCATCAAGTGATCATTAAACGTTCATTTTTAAGGTTTCAAGTTCTTCAAATGCAATTTGAGTTTCGGGAAACCAATTCACACATATAATATGCCGTTTTGAAGGTAATGAAACATACATTACAACTAAACACTAATAATTAACATTCCATGGCATTCAAGCATCCAAAAATTCATGTCAAGAACTATCAAACCCTAGTCAAACATCTCAAAATCAATAATCATGTTTTTGGAGTTTCCTTAATCAACCTATACATCAAAATGAAGCTAATGATACTAGTAACACTTTTAAAACATGCACTTTAACAATTAAACAACTTTTAATCATCCAAAATCAAAGATTAAGCTAACCCACTTCAAAAGTTCAAACTAGTTACTCAAATCAACAAATCGAGCAAACAAAACATATATTCATGCTAGACACGAGCCATAGACACTAACTAACACAATTTCAAGTCAAAAACACGAATTTATAGAAATCTAGAGTTTTTAGAAAGTTACCCAAACTCGGTGTAGTTAGTATCAAATCGTAGAGAATGATGAGAGGATCAAGAATATGTAGTCGGATTTGTTGTGAGCTTCCAAGATTGAATTTAGATGATGAATGAATGGAATGGGTTTATGTGTGTGTTCTTGAGATGGAGAGAAAAGGGATGAGGGAGATGATGGAATGAATGAATGGTGGAAAAATGGGTTGACTAGTTGACCTAGTCAACTAGTTTGCCCATTTGGCAATCTCGGTCCCTCGAGTTTCAAAGCGGGTGCGGGAATTAACCCAACGAATATTTTAAAAACGTTCGAGTAACGGATGACTTTATAATTAGATAACGAGAATATTATGAACGTTAGTTAACGAAAGATACAAATTTGAATAACGAAAGATATTATATAAAAAAAAAGACGGTGTTAAAATAAATTTAACGGAAAAACGCGGGATGTTACATTATCCACACCTCAAAAGAAATTTCGTCCCGAAATTTAGTTGGAAGTAATAATCGGTATCTCTTACTCGGGACCTAGTGTAGTAACTCTACGAATGATTGAAGGTACTTTCTTAGACATTCCACGAATCCGGATAGTCGGGGTGTTACGTTGTATTAGGGCTTGGTTTTACGATCCACAAGTTCAGCCGGTTTTTCCTATGAGGAGGAGTTTGTCATCAATAGTTGGTGCATCTAGAAGGATTGCACGTTCCTGTTCCGCAGGACACGTTTCTAAGTTGGTTACACGAAATGTAGGGTAAACGGAAACTTAATTGAGTCGGCCGTTCTAAATGGTAGGAAGCGGCTCCAATACGCCCCAAGGTTTCAAAAGGTTCAATATTGTGGATATAACCTTCCTCGATTTCCCAGAATGAATTACACCTTTCCAAGGTGCGGTTTCTCAATATTACGCGGTTACACACTGGGATTTGTGAGGTTTTCATCTAAGTTTGGTATAACTCTTTTGGCGACTACGGATCGTCTCGAGCCCTCCTCGGATTTGAATGATTTCAATTGTTGTTTCTTGATGGAGTTCAGATTTCGGTGGTTGATGCTTTGGTTAAATGAACAGGGGTATGACATTAGCGGTCATATAGGGTTTCGGAAAATGCGCGTGAACACACGAGTGGTAACTACTGTTGTAAGAGTGATCTACTAAAGGTGACAATACGAGTTTGTGACATGTCTTTCTAAGACGTAAATCGTTCGTTTGCTCGGTTCGTCAGTTTGTGGGAGATACGCGGTACATGTGTCTAAGCGGGTCTCCAAGGTTCCTTGTAAAACTAGAAGTGAAACGAGTATTTCAATACGGAATAATTGACAAGGATACACCGTGTTGGAATAGAATCTCTTAAGATACGTTTGAACAAGTTAGTTAGGGTTCGAAAAAAAATGTTCGTTAGGACTATTCACCCTCGTGGCGAATACTTATGTAATATGAGGAGTTTCTCTATCCATGGAGAAATGTTACAAGGAGTTTCTTTAAACGGAAATGCGAGCGATAAAGATAGGGGTGAAATGAGGACTTAGAATAGGATGAGCTTACATCTCGAGGTTGCCATAACGTGCCTCTAGTTGTCAAAAGTTGAAGTCTGAAATAGAAACGAGATAGTACACGTAGTTGTATAGTTCGGGGTTGAATAATAGTTGGCCGATTATCAGGAACACAATGACATTAAGTCAAAGAAGAGTGAAGTATCATTGGATTGTGTGTTATCTTAAGTCCCAGTAATATCAGACGGTAACGGTGAAATAACAGAGGTATGTAGTGTGGTACGTGATGACGAGAAAATTGATCGGATCCACAATTTAGTATTAGAATTCTTCGTGCAAAATAACGAATTTCAGTTACGTTGAATTTGAGTCGAGAGAGTATGCCTTTCGGCATTCAAGTAGAAATATTCCCATATTTGAGTTCCATCTGTTGCTATACGGTTTTAACTAGAAATGTTGGTGTGAAGAATCACGCTCAAGGTTCGAACACGGAGAGGTTTAAATTTTTCCCTTAGTGAGTTAACGAGGTTGGAGTCGTGTAACACGAGGAAAGTCAGAAATGAATCTTCGGTAATAACAGGCGAGATCTCAAGATTTTTCGAATACAAGTCTGAGTTGGGAGAGTTTCCTGATTACATGTGGCTTGATTTCGAGATTGATTGTAATGACCTGACCATAAACCTCATGGTCTAGAAAATTGGACTTCGTTCAACAGAAATTCTCACTAGGAGAATTTGGTATAAAGTTTCTCTTTTCTCCAAAAGTTCGAGCGTAAGATGGTGATGTTGTTCGTTTTTCTTTCTTTACTTGAATAGGTTAAGGTGTCATTTATAAATACGATAACAGATTTGTCTAGATAAGTTTGCATACGTGGTTTAGGAGGTTCATGAATACGGACGGAGTCCTAAGTGAATCGAACGGTACTAAGAGAGATTTACAACTAACGTTGCGAGTTCGGAAAAATGGCTTAGGAGACATCGTCTCCCTCAACCCCCAATTGATGATAACCGGAACGGAGTTCGTTTTGGAGTACACGGGGTCCACACAAATAATCATGAGGTCATGGATACGAGGAAGAGGGTATCGGTTTCCAACCGAAAATTATTTAGTTCACAAAAATCCATACATAATTGTAGGAAAGAAAGAGAAAGAAAAAAAAAAAATTTTCCTTAACGAATAGGTTTTGAGCTCCTTAGTTCTATAGGTGTCAAGTCATAATTCTTAACGTATATCCTCCGATAAAATTTATAGGCACACAATATATTCCGTTGGTCACTTAAATTGGCTAAGTAGTGTCTAGGGAAAAAGGTGGAAGGTAATGAGTACAAGTCAAAGTCTTGGTTGTAAAACGTCTAGCGGTAATCGAATCGAACAAGTATGAAGTATACGGTTTGTTGTGAAGAAACGTACCCGTGACTAGTCCATCGTCGTCTCGGGCATCCTAGGTGTCGATGTTGAAAGTTCAATGGCGTGCGTTGGGGTTGATTTCTTCTTTGGGCACACATTCCTAAAATGACCCAGTTGGCCACACTCAAAGCATGCACCCGTCCTGTGTGCGTTGGGCACCCTTCGAGCGACGGTAACGGTACCCTTACAGACATGGGCCACATGGCCACTTCTTTGACACTTGACGCAAAATGGTTTGCCACATTCACCAAAATGATGTTTGCGACACTTGTTACAGTGAGGTAGGGTTCCGGCATACCCCTTCTTGCCGCCGGGGGTGAAAGGCTTCTTGGAGATGTTGTTATTGTTGTGGTTGCTTGGTTGCGAGGCTTCCCATTTTCTTTTGTTGTTACCCGGGTGGTTCTCGACCATTCGTACCGGTGCTTCCATTTCATTCACCGTTTCTAAAGTTTGGTGGGCCTTTGTTAAAGCCTCTTGTAGGTTAGTGGGTTGGGATGCCATTACCCCGTGTTGAATGCTCTTAGGGAGGCCATCCATGTAAAGTTCGACTCTTAGGGATTCGGGAGTCATGAGATTTGGACACATTGAGACTAGTTCGGTAAACCGTTGATTATAAGCTCCGAGGTCATTCCCGACCGTTCTTAAATTCCTTAGCCCTTGCTCGAGCCTTCGAGTCTCATCGCGCGGGAAGTATTCGGTGATCATTCTTTCTCTTAATTCGGTCCAAGAGAGTGTAAGGGCTTCATCGATACCCACTGATTGTACATACGTGTTCCACCATGAGAGAGCGATACCGGTAAGAGTGAGGGTGGAAAACTTGACCTTATCTTGGTCCTGACAACCGCTTATGCTAAAAACGGATTCTGTTTGTTCAAACCATCGGGTGAGAGTAACCGGTCCCCCGGTTCCATCGAAAGTGGGAGGATTGTACTTCATGAAGTTCTTGTAGGAGCAACCTTCGATTGAATTACCGGCTCCATGATTGTTGTTGTTAGAAAAGTGATTGGCCACGGCCGTACCCACTGCGGTGGTTATCATTCGTTGAAGAGCTTGTTCTAGAGTTTCGAGAGGAGTGTTG
This sequence comes from Rutidosis leptorrhynchoides, assembly GCF_046630445.1. Taxonomy (NCBI): domain Eukaryota; kingdom Viridiplantae; phylum Streptophyta; class Magnoliopsida; order Asterales; family Asteraceae; genus Rutidosis; species Rutidosis leptorrhynchoides. The sequence goes on from NC_092334.1 coordinate 31,284,853, forward strand.
TGTTGACCTTGGTGAGCCATTGTTCCTTCATGAGACAAGAATATCGTTGGTTAGTATTTTCAACAATACTAACCGTGGCATGGAATAAGGATAGATAGAAAATTTTCCTTGACTCGCCTTAAATTCTCTATGTCATAATGTTGGAACGTCCATGTGAATCACCGTAATATAATCTCGGAAATTATATTACCCTGATTCGCATGTGCATTTAACATTACTTCATAAAGTCAAGGTGGCGCATCAACAAAATTTATCAACGTAAGATCAAGATCGAATTCAAGTCAGATATGATAGAAGAGTTCGAGTATAAATGCACAAATAGTCAAGTAATTCCTACTTCAGTCTATACGCCGGTTGTAGTCTAGATTCACCTATGTACCCTATGACTCGGGGTGGACACAAATGAACTCTAAATCCCTACAACCAAGGCTCTGATACCACTTGTAGCGACCCCGACAAATCGTCAAGTGACGGCGTCGGCTACGTGGGTCCCATTACCTGATTATAAGTCTTTAAGATAACGTTTGACCAAAATATGTCGCCTTCACTTCAAAATAAAGATTGTTCAAAGTTTACAAGAATTGTTCAACCAAAAGTTAAGTTACAACGTTATAAGTACGATTGAAATCTAGGCGACACGGTTTAAAGTAAAGTCAAAAGACGCTCCATGAAATGCATGTATACTCGACATCGGATGCAAGTATCAAATAGTAAGCGGAAGCATGTTTCACATATCGTGCAAGACCTGAGAAAAACATAGAAATCTGTCAACGAAAACGTTGGTGAAATCATAGGTTTAAATAAGTAAGTACAAGTGAACCACAAGATTTGCATCAATGAAATAATAGTAATACATTCCAAAAGTTTGTTTCATGAGCACCCGATTATCAAAGCTTAACATTCCTTCCATTGTATACCCCATCACTTAGTGCTAGAACAAACACTGATTCTCGAAAATATATTTCATCCGTAGACGGTAGCGAACCGTCAAAGATGAGGGTTGTCAACCCATATGGCCATATAACATAAGTTCTCGCTTACACCCGGCAAGTGTAACTAATGATAATCGAATTGAGGATTTTTGTTCTAAACTCGTATGTAGAATGTTTGTTTTCCCGTTCTTGTGTTCACTTAGTTCAAAAGAATCGTTTATGTTTTCTCATCCCAATATAAGTTCAAAAAGAGTAAAAGTGGGACTATGATCTCACCTTGAGTGCACGAGTAGTAAAGTACTTCAACAAGTAAACGTGTGCAAAGAACAATGCTAGTCTTGACCTAAACAATAGGTTGTATCAATAACGGTAAACACGATAGGTCAAAGATGTTCAATTAGTCCTATGGCTCGTTAAGACTCGATTATGTAGCATGTGAATCAAATTGTCAAGTTTCATGCAAGATACAAGTACAGAAACAAGTTAGGAAGGTTGCATAATCATTTGGTTAAGTTTGACAAAAAGTCAAACTTTGGTCGGTCAAAGTCAACGAAAGTCAACACGTTCGGGTCGGGTCTCGGACAAATTTTCTATGCTAGTTATTCATATATAAGCATGTTAGAACAAGTTGCATGCGAATTGGAAGTCTAAAACATGGCAAACATTTCACGTGAAACGGACATTGGAGACAGAAGCTGGGCACGGCTTATGCCGCGCCGCGGCCAGGCCTGTCGCGCCGCGACAATGGCCGTGGCCTGGTCCCAGGCCTGTTTCACTTGTTCAAGACTTGGTCAATTTTCAAACAAACGCAAAACTCAAACCGTAAACAACTAGAAGACGTATCTTATACCGTTGGAAAGCTCTTTTGACAAGGAACACAACTAAACATGTTTCACCAAACAAAAACATCATTTATAATAGCCGAAAACTCATCAAGTGATCATTAAACGTTCATTTTTAAGGTTTCAAGTTCTTCAAATGCAATTTGAGTTTCGGGAAACCAATTCACACATATAATATGCCGTTTTGAAGGTAATGAAACATACATTACAACTAAACACTAATAATTAACATTCCATGGCATTCAAGCATCCAAAAATTCATGTCAAGAACTATCAAACCCTAGTCAAACATCTCAAAATCAATAATCATGTTTTTGGAGTTTCCTTAATCAACCTATACATCAAAATGAAGCTAATGATACTAGTAACACTTTTAAAACATGCACTTTAACAATTAAACAACTTTTAATCATCCAAAATCAAAGATTAAGCTAACCCACTTCAAAAGTTCAAACTAGTTACTCAAATCAACAAATCGAGCAAACAAAACATATATTCATGCTAGACACGAGCCATAGACACTAACTAACACAATTTCAAGTCAAAAACACGAATTTATAGAAATCTAGAGTTTTTAGAAAGTTACCCAAACTCGGTGTAGTTAGTATCAAATCGTAGAGAATGATGAGAGGATCAAGAATATGTAGTCGGATTTGTTGTGAGCTTCCAAGATTGAATTTAGATGATGAATGAATGGAATGGGTTTATGTGTGTGTTCTTGAGATGGAGAGAAAAGGGATGAGGGAGATGATGGAATGAATGAATGGTGGAAAAATGGGTTGACTAGTTGACCTAGTCAACTAGTTTGCCCATTTGGCAATCTCGGTCCCTCGAGTTTCAAAGCGGGTGCGGGAATTAACCCAACGAATATTTTAAAAACGTTCGAGTAACGGATGACTTTATAATTAGATAACGAGAATATTATGAACGTTAGTTAACGAAAGATACAAATTTGAATAACGAAAGATATTATATAAAAAAAAAGACGGTGTTAAACTAAATTTAACGGAAAAACGCGGGATGTTACAAACAGTATATTGGAAATACATATAATTGGTTTCGAATTCATGTAGTAAATGATTGTAACGTTCTATGGTTATTTAAACAAGTTAAAGTATAATAGTTATATTAATTTCATTAAGATGAATATTAATATTAATATCAGTATTAATAATACTATTAAAATTATAATACATAATATGTAATCTGATACAAGTAATTTGTTACATTATTATTATATTTTTCTTTGTTATTAATATCATTAAAAGTCATTATTATTATTTTTACTACTAACAATTATCATTTATATTATTGTTATCATTGTTAGTGTCATTGTTATTAGTAAAATTATAATTGTAGTTAATATGATTGTCAAAAGTTTTATCATTAATTTGATTACTAAAATTTTTCATTTTTATTTAAAGTTATTATTTTCATCATTCTTATTTGGTATAATTATGATATAAATAAATATCATTATTATTTTTATTATCATTATTATTGGTTTTATTAATATTATTATTATTATTTTTAATCATTAATATTAGTTAATTAAATAAAATAGGAAAAGTACAAATCTGTTAGAGATATCAATCAAACTATTCTATATTCTCAACCCTATCTCCAAATTGATTCAAAAACATAAAAGGATAAATAGATACCAACAAAATCGGTTTGCAATCACATTCAACTTTCTATTTTTTTCATTTATTTATATTTCTGTACCAGATAAATAATCTGTTGACTACTTATTGCAATAAATCAAACGAGTTAACATTGTTTATAACATAACTCATTCGAATCCTTCATTCCATTGAACCATCACCAAGACCCAAATCACCATCTTCAACTTCCATCACCACTCTTAAACTTTCTGTTTGTTTCAAATTCATAACCACAATCTAACTCATATTCATATACATCTACATATGCAAAGAATGAGATACATATATATATTAACCCACCTTCGGTGAGACCCGTACCTTAAACGATCTAATGTTGCTCGTCTTTCAATTCTTGATTCTGGTTCGAAACAAAACACCAACACATCAATCAACGAACTCCAAAAGCTGAAAACTGTTGTAATTTTTCTGTGTACTTTCGATTTACTCAGAAACACCAACAAACCACCAAGGTACCACCATCAACAATCACCTCTAACAATCCACCTCTCTTCTCTCTCTCTTAAATTTGTTTGAGAATACCACATGAACCTTGTCATTCCTGCTGCACTTGTACGTTTCTGTTGTTGATCAACAAACTACCACTTGTGACCCATTTTCCTTCTTCCTATTTCATATTTTTTTCGTGAGCCACCCATGTTGTCACCACCCTCGCCACTCTTACAAACCATCACCAAGATACTACAACTGCTACCACCGATTACCGTTCTTGTTCTTTTCATGTTGTCGTGATGAAACGATGTGTAATCAATTGAAGAGGAGTAACATGTCGATAATAATGTTAAATGACTATGATGGAATAATGGAATAATGAGGATGGGTGTTGTGCTATGTCTTAAAAAGGAAGGAAATGGCAAAAAGGAAAAGGATGTGAATCCCATCGATGGAATTTAGTAGGGTAAAATTTGATTACATGTTGTTTTCAAATACAGCTATTATTCATTTACTTTAGTCTTTGTGGCAGACAATTCATAAATCAAATAACATCATGCGAATATTATATGTTTTGGGCCAGCAAATTAGTGGGAGAGACTTTTGCGATGTGTTCTTCTTCCTTCTCATTATGTGGCCGACATCAATAAACCATAGGGATTTAATTGATACTTGTATTACCTTTTAGAGATTGTAGGACCAAAAATCTAATAAGCCACTTGCCAAATATCCACTCCTACTTACGCTTATATTCACAAACGGAATTCTATTCTATTTTCTTTTTAATTCTGGATCGGTTATGTTGTTGGACGGCAATTAATTTTTGCTGTTGGGCTACGGTGGTAACTTAGTCTCAAATATTTATTCTGGCCCAACAAGAATGGTGACGAGCTGTTTCAGTTTATATAAGCCCATGGTTCGATTAAGATTATGAAGTAACGAACAGATGAAATGATGAGATGATACGATGGTGATAACGATGCAGTTATGGTGTCACGATGGCATTAGATTGATGATGATTAAGTATGAAAGTTAAGATGATTAGATTGGGTTATGGTTTTGGCGATGTACATATGAAGAGGAAGAAGTTAACAGGAAGTATAAATGATTAAATATAAGTAGAATCTCATAATAATCAGATAAATAGAAATGGAGGAGTGGTTAAGGGGTGGCTTGGTTAGCGGGAGGTCACAAGTTCGAGTCCCGTTTGGTGTATTTATTTTTAGAACAAGCTTTTGAGGTAGTTTTCATTACCAAAATTTTTATTATTATTATTATTATTATTATTGTTATTATTATGATAATTATTATTATTTCCTAACATTTAAAAAATATGATTATTATTATCATTAATCTAATTAATAGTATTATCATTATTGTTATTACTAATAATATCATTTTTATCATATTTAGGTAAAGTATCGTTATTATTAAAATTCTCATAATTATTAAAACTACCATTTTTATTAAAAATTATCATTATCATTATTATCATTATATTGTAACAAATAAAGATTTGTACATTAAATATATTTATATTACTTATAATTATATATTAAACATATTAACAAAATTAAGTACAAATTCTGTATCAACTACAACAACAAATATATATAAATATTATATGATTAATAGATGAAATTATGTGATTTCCATTATATGTTTTAATAAGATATACAAATAATATAGGTTCGTGAATCCGAGGCCAACCCTACACTTGTTCAATGTCGTAATATGTATTTTTACTACAAAATACATTAGGTGAGTTTTCATTACTCCCTTTTTATATATATTTTTGGGACTGCGAATACATGCACTGCTTTTATAAATGTTTTACGAAATAGACACAAGTAATCGAAACTACATTCTATGGTTGGATTATCAAATCGAATATCACCCTATATAGTCTGGTAATCTAAGAATTAGGGAACAGAAACCCTAATTGACGCGAACTCTAAAGATAGATCTATCGGGCCCAACAAGCCCCATCCAAAGTACCGGATGCTTTAGTACTTCAAAATTTATATCATGTCCGAAGGAGGATCCCGGAATGATGGGGATATTCTTAAATGCATATTGTGAATGTCGGTTACCAGGTGTTCAATCCATATGAATGATTTTTGTCTCTATGCATGGGACGTATGTTTATGAGAAATGAAAAATATGAAATCTTGTGGTCTATTAAAATATTGAAATGATTGTTATGATAAACTAATGAACTCACCAACCTTTTGGTTGACACTTGAAAGCATGTTTATTCTCAGGTATGAAAGAAATCTTCCGCTGTGCATTTGCTCATTTTAGAGATATTACTTGGAGTCATTCATGACATATTTCAAAAGACGTTGCATTCGAGTCGTTGAGTTCATCAAGATTATTATTAAGTCATTCATAGTTAGATATATTACAAAATGGTATGCATGTCGTCAACTTTCAATGTAATGAAAGATTATCTTTTCAAAAACGAATGCAATGTTTGTAAAATGTATCATATAGAGGTCAAGTACCTCGCGATGTAATCAACTGTTATGAATCATTTATAATCGATATGGACTTCGTCCGGATGGATTAGGACGGGTCCTTTCAGTTGGTATCAGAGCAGTGGTCTTAGCGAACCAGGTCTGCATTAGTGTGTCTAACCGATAAGTCGTTAGGATGCATTAGTGAGTCTGGACTCCGACCGTGTCTGCATGTCAAAAGTTTTGCTTATCATTTAGTGTCGAAAAGTATTTGATTATCATCCTTAAAATCAAGACAAGTCTTACTACCTCTATTGCATAGACAGTGTATAGATAAATTCATATCTTAGTGTATCTGTTATTGTTACCTTTGCCTAATAGCTTCCGTAGATACCTCCGTAACTTATGGGATTTTAGTATTATATATGCATATGTAAATTATGTATTGCAGGGTACTAATCTACATCCTATAATCTATTTCTTATCGAAAATCCTTCATCTGATTGTACGAGATGAATCTCTCAACTAGATCGAGTCCCTCAGATTCTGACAGCTATTCCGATAGTTATCCCGATAGTTATTCAGAATGGATAGTCATCTAAGCTCCGGATACAACGACACCAGAATGAATCAACCAATCATCCATCCCCAATTCATCTGATGGATTCATAGTCGACTTAATCAATGGAGACGCGCAGAAGGCGATCCCATCCACTAACCGAATTCATCTTTTGACGAATAACCTGAAGCACTTACCGGCGAACCTGTTCGTAACACCATTTCACCCTCATCTCCCAAATATCTCGCCACGACTATATCATAACTCAGATTCTAAACCTTATTCATCCGCTCGTTCCGACCGACAGTCATCTCGGAATAATGGAAGAAGTCAACGAGCTTCGCGCTCGAATAATCAATTTGGAAAACGTGGTGCAAAACCTACCAGCTTCAGCAACAGCATCGGCAACAACAGTACCACCAACAACAACATCCGCATCTCAAGCCTCAATCTCACAATCTGTTCCACGAACATCAACATCATATGCACCATAGATACCAGGGAGTACCAACAGTAATGAACGATGGAGTATTGATCCATAACTTCATTAATATTCTGCGAAGAATATGTGGATCCTAATAGTTTTAGAGATTACTTATTCTAGCTCAAACCGAAAAGCAAATGAGATTAATATCATATTAGCTCATTAAATTCATGATTACATCCGAAGAAAATATATATGTATATATGTTTTCATAAAGATTGTAATTAAAAATCCTTTCGTACAAACTGTTAATGATGAAAATATTTTAACGGGTAGGTAATACCCGAGGAATATTTAAGATTTCACGTTAATAAGTTACACTGTACATTCTTCAAATCCGATTCAACATCCATTTACTATCCTACATACAACCACAGATATACGAATCCGTTCACCACAGAATAACCATTTCCATTCAAATTTCATATTTGGATTTTGACCTATCAGAATCCAACAAGTGGCATAATGAAGAAAACATTTGACGGAATAAAATTTGTTAGAAACAAACAAATTAACTATGAGAAATTTTGTTAATAATCCACGCTAACAAAATCCTAGCTAACTGTTCCTAGCTAACTGTGGACTAATCAACTGAGGACTACCAACAGTGAACAATTAAAATGAATTAAAATATTGATTATAAATATATGAAACTAAACAATACTTCCAGTTTGCCACTTGATTTCATTTTTAAACCTCATTTATATCTTGATGATTACAATCTGCGTTCAAACCTTTCATGATTCTTGAAAACACCTCAATCGAGAGAACAAACCAACCGCACTTCATCTACAGAAGAAAAGATTGATGCATAAAGTTATGTACCTGAAAACACTCAGAAATTGAGTAAACGTTTAACACATATCAGTGCTAGCTCCTTTGGCGTTGTTATTACAAAAAAATAACATTTCAATTCTTTTCAAATTAGTCAATTTTGTCACAGCTCCAACAAGTCAACTTCGACTTTTCATTCTAAACAACCTTATTATAACCTTGATATATATGCGTGCTCTTTTATTGTTACCGGGAAACCTTTTATATTCCATCATATTACCAGCAGACGTACCAGCAACCTCGTTGCTCCTTGGTTTAAATCTCTCCGACAAATCACTGTATTTATCTATTGAGGTCTCATCATGTACTCATCCGCATCTTGTAACGAGAACTGACATACCAATTACCGGGAATCAGCAATCAGTACTTTGAAAACTCACAGCATATCTACATCAACAGTTATATGTATAACATTCATCTCTTAGAATTATGATCTTTCATCTAAAATTCTGAAAAGCACTCAGTCTACAAATCAATACTCTGAATATTGGAGAAGCTGAATGAAGCAACAGAAACCGTAGACAATCGTAAATGAACTTAATCATCGGAAGTTGTTGATAAAGAATAGTATGTTGGAAAAGCTCAGAAAAGTTGGAACTGGAAAATAGATTTAGCTAATCATGAAGGAGACTCTGAACAAATCACAAGGACTAAACTTGTACATAAAGAATCCTGATGATTCTGTATCTGATGAAATCATTAGCGAACGCCTTACTTCTGAATCTAAACCCTTACGGATAAATCTTCTCTATCATCCTTCGATATTAGAAATTCCAAGATATCATCGTCTCTTTCATTATAAATATCCTCAATATTTCTGAAGATATCTTTATAAATATTCTCGTTCGATAGTAATTATCTCTCTGCGCTATTTGTGTTATCTCATAAAAGGAAACTATTTTAGTTTCTATATTCTGCGAACCTTCGAATTTAAAATATGAATGTTTTTGAAGTAGCGTTGGAAACTGATGCATGAGTTAGTATAATATAATGACACTTGATCAACGTGATTATATTACAGTAAGTCATGCTGAGTTTCTATTGGAACGTGATGATTCACAGATCATAACGTCATCATGTGCCATGTTACACGACTCGTTCATTCTACTTCATCTCCGAACATATCAAGAAAATATATTCTTGATAGTTCTATTCTCAGTGATTCTGGTAATTTGACAAATCAAATCGTGTCATTTCGATTTCCTTCTTAGAACATTAACAATGTTCATTCCAAAGTTCATATCTACTAATTCTGAACCATTACAAGTGGTGCTTAATCACAAAAAGAAGAAACGAAAGGACAAAAACTCTGAAATAGAAATTGGGGTATAAATCACAGAAAATAAGAGAGAGCATTAACTGTGGATGACAATGATTAGGGGAGACAGAAGCAGGGACATCGAAATATAAGAAAAGATATAAAACCCAACAACCACTCAGAAATTATAAATTATATATGCCGATGTAGATAGCAATATAAAGACACGGGAGAATTAGAAATACTATAAGCCCAAGAGTATAATAGAAGTAAATAGATTCTTTCGGTGGTAGATGAAAGAGAAGGATGACAGATATGAAAGTTAAGAGGATATCAAGGATCAGAATGGGATGGAGCATATTGACGAATGTCTTAAAGTATGAATTGAGGAGAAAGAATAGAATGTGTGAGTTGTGGAAAATAAAGAAACGAAAGGGGTGGATTTATAGTAAAAATATCCGACAAAGCAATCGAAACAGATTATTGCATTTAATCTAAGAAGATCCTGATTTCTTTAATCGTCGGAGAACCAAATCTTATTACGAAGATTTTCTCCAAACCTCTTGAATTTGGAAATCAATCCTATCTACGTCAAAAGATATGATGAATCTATACCTACTCATTTCACCCTTTGGTGATAGTTTCACTCGTACTCTTCACAAAATCAAATTGTTTTATCCTTATTACTAAATGGTGATAAAACTCTATTATCAACTCATATTCGTCATGAAAACATTCTTATTGTTAGCCATGACAACCTCAATCAAATTTCGGGACGAAATTTCTTTAACGGGTAGGTACTGTGATGACCCGGGAATTTCTGACCAAATTTAAACTTAATCTTTATATGATTTCAATACGATAAGCAAAGTATGTAATGTAGAGTCTAGAAAACATTGAAATTTTATTCATGTAATCAATTACCCTTCGACCACTTCCAACGATTCGCGAATAAATAGTCATAAATAGATATATATATATATATATATAGATATATCTATATATGTATGAATATTATTTGTTAACATATAATAAAATTAACTTTATTGATTTAAAAAAAATATGTAATTAGCATCTAAACTATATATATATATATATATATATATATATATATATATATATATATATATATATATATATATATATATATATATATATATATATATATATATATATATATAAACAGTATATTGGAAATACATATAATTGGTTTCGAATTCATGTAGTAAACGATTGTAACGTTCTATGGTTATTTAAACAAGTTAAAGTATAATAGTTATATTAATTTCATTAAGATGAATATTAATATTAATATCAGTATTAATAATACTATTAAAATTATAATACATAATATGTAATCTGATACAAGTAATTTGTTACATTATTATTATATTTTTCTTTGTTATTAATATCATTAAAAGTCATTATTATTATTTTTACTACTAACAATTATCATTTATATTATTGTTATCATTGTTAGTGTCATTGTTATTAGTAAAATTATAATTGTAGTTAATATGATTGTCAAAAGTTTTATCATTAATTTGATTACTAAAATTTTTCATTTTTATTTAAAGTTATTATTTTCATCATTCTTATTTGGTATAATTATGATATAAATAAATATCATTATTATTTTTATTATCATTATTATTGGTTTTATTAATATTATTATTATTATTTTTAATCATTAATATTAGTTAATTAAATAAAATAGGAAAAGTACAAATCTGTTAGAGATATTAATCAAACTATTCTATATTCTCAACCCTATCTCCAAATTGATTCAAAAACATAAAAGGATAAACAGATACCAACAAAATCGGTTTGCAATCACATTCAACTTTCTATTTTTTTCATTTATTTATATTTCTGTACCAGATAAATAATCTGTTGACTACTTATTGCAATAAATCAAACGAGTTAACATTGTTTATAACATAACTCATTCGAATCCTTCATTCCATTGAACCATCACCGAGACCCAAATCACCATCTTCAACTTCCATCACCACTCTTAAACTTTCTGTTTGTTTCAAATTCATAACCATAATCTAACTCATATTCATATACATCTACATATGCAAAGAATGAGATACATATATATATATTAACCCACCTTCGGTGAGACCCGTACCTTAAACGATCTAATGTTGCTCGTCTTTCAATTCTTGATTCTGGTTCGAAACAAAACACCAACACATCAATCAACGAACTCCAAAAGCTGAAAACTGTTGTAATTTTTCTGTGTGCTTTCGATTTACTCAGAAACACCAACAAACCACCAAGGTACCACCATCAACAATCGCCTCTAACAATCCACCTCTCTTCTCTCTCTCTTAAATTTGTTCGAGAATACCACATGAACCTTGTCATTCCTGCTGCACTTGTACGTTTCTGTTGTTGATCAACAAACTACCACTTGTGACCCATTTTCCTTCTTCCTATTTCATATTTTTTTCGTGAGCCACCCATGTTGTCACCACCCTCGCCACTCTTACAAACCATCACCAAGATACTACAACTGCTACCACCGATTACCGTTCTTGTTCTTTTCATGTTGTCGTGATGAAACGATGTGTAATCAATTGAAGAGGAGTAACATGTCGATAATAATGTTAAATGACTATGATGGAATAATGGAATAATGAGGATGGGTGTTGTGCTATGTCTTAAAAAGGAAGGAAACGGCAAAAAGGAAAAGGATGTGAATCCCATCGATGGAATTTAGTAGGGTAAAATTTGATTACATGTTGTTTTCAAATACAGCTATTATTCGTTTACTTTAGTCTTTGTGGCAGACAATTCATAAATCAAATAACATCATGCGAATATTATATGTTTTGGGCCAGCAAATTAGTGGGAGAGACTTTTGCGATGTGTTCTTCTTCCTTCTCATTATGTGGCCGACATCAATAAACCATAGGGATTTAATTGATACTTGTATTACCTTTTAGAGATTGTAGGACCAAAAATCTAATAAGCCACTTGCCAAATATCCACTCCTACTTACGCTTATATTCACAAACGGAATTCTATTCTATTTTCTTTTTAATTCTGGATCGGTTATGTTGTTGGACGGCAATTAATTTTTGCTGTTGGGCTACGGTGGTAACTTAGTCTCAAATATTTATTCTGGCCCAACAAGAATGGTGACGAGCTGTTTCAGTTTATATAAGCCCATGGTTCGATTAAGATTATGAAGTAACGAACAGATGAAATGATGAGATGATACGATGGTGATAACGATGCAGTTATGGTGTCACGATGGCATTAGATTGATGATGATTAAGTATGAAAGTTAAGATGATTAGATTGGGTTATGGTTTTGGCGATGTACATATGAAGAGGAAGAAGTTAACAGGAAGTATAAATGATTAAATATAAGTAGAATCTCATAATAATCAGATAAATAGAAATGGAGGAGTGGTTAAGGGGTGACTTGGTTAGCGAGAGGTCACAAGTTCGAGTCCTGTTTGGTGTATTTATTTTTAGAACAAGCTTTTGAGGTAGTTTTCATTACCAAAATTTTTATTATTATTATTATTGTTATTATTATGATAATTATTATTATTTCCTAACATTTAAAAAATATGATTATTATTATCATTAATCTAATTAATAGTATTATCATTATTGTTATTACTAATAATATCATTTTTATCATATTTAGGTAAAGTATCGTTATTATTAAAATTCTCATAATTATTAAAACTACCATTTTTATTAAAAAATTATCATTATCATTATTATCATTATATTGTAACAAATAAAGATTTGTACATTAAATATATTTATATTACTTATAATTATATATTAAACATATTAACAAAATTAAGTACAAATTCTGTATCAACTACAACAACAAATATATATAAATATTATATGATTAATAGATGAAATTATGTGATTTCCATTATATGTTTTAATAAGATATACAAATAATATAGGTTCGTGAATCCGAGGCCAACCCTACACTTGTTCAATGTCGTAATATGTATTTTTACTACAAAATACATTAGGTGAGTTTTCATTACTCCCTTTTTATATATATTTTTGGGACTGAGAATACATGCACTGCTTTTATAAATGTTTTACGAAATAGACACAAGTAATCGAAACTACATTCTATGGTTGGATTATCAAATCGAATATCACCCTATATAGTCTGGTAATCTAAGAATTAGGGAACAGAAACCCTAATTGACGCGAACTCTAAAGATAGATCTATCGGGCCCAACAAGCCCCATCCAAAGTACCGGATCCTTTAGTACTTCGAAATTTATATCATGTCCGAAGGAGGATCCCGGAATGATGGGGATATTCTTAAATGCATATTGTGAATGTCGGTTACCAGGTGTTCAATCCATATGAATGATTTTTGTCTCTATGCATGGGACGTATGTTTATGAGAAATGAAAAATATGAAATCTTGTGGTCTATTAAAATATTGAAATGATTGTTATGATAAACTAATGAACTCACCAACCTTTTGGTTGACACTTGAAAGCATGTTTATTCTCAGGTATGAAAGAAATCTTCCGCTGTGCATTTGCTCATTTTAGAGATATTACTTGGAGTCATTCATGACATATTTCAAAAGACGTTGCATTCGAGTCGTTGAGTTCATCAAGATTATTATTAAGTCATTCATAGTTAGATATATTACAAAATGGTATGCATGTCGTCAACTTTCAATGTAATGAAAGATTGTCTTTTCAAAAACGAATGCAATGTTTGTAAAATGTATCATATAGAGGTCAAGTACCTCGCGATGTAATCAACTGTTGTGAATCGTTTATAATCGATATGGACTTCGTCTGGATGGATTAGGACGGGTCCTTTCACATTGCATTCGTTTTTGAAAAGACAATCTTTCGTTACATCGAAAGTTGACGTCATGCATACCATTTCATAATATATCTACTACAATTGACTTAATAATAATCTTGATGAACTCAACGAATCGAATGCAACGTCTTTTGAAATATGCCAATAATGACTCCAAGTAATATCTCTAAGATGAGCAAATGCACAGCGGAAGATTTCTTTCGTACCTGAGAATAAACATGCTTTAAAGTGTTAACCAAAAGGTTGGTAAGTTCATTAGTTTAACATAAATAATTATTTCCATCATTTTAATAGACCACAAGATTTTCATCTCTCATAAATATACGTCCCATGCATAGAGACAAAAATATCATTCATATGGATTGAACACCTGGTAACGGACATTCACAATATACATATAAGAATATCCCCATCATTCCGGGATCCTCCTTCGGACATGATATACATTTCGAAGTACTAAAGCATCCAGTACTTTGGATGGGGCTTGTTGGGCCCGATAGATCTATCTTTAGAGTTCGCGTCAATTAGGGTGTCTGTTCCCTAATTCTTAGATTACCAGACTTAATAAAAAGGGCATATTCGATTTCGATAATTCAACCATAGAATGTAGTTTCGATTACTTGTGTCTATTTCGTAAAACATTTATAAAACAGCGCATGTAATCTCAGCCCAAAAATATATAATGCAAAAGCAATTAAAAAGGGAACAAATGAAACTCACGCATATAAATATTGTAAATCAGTTAATAAAGCATTTGCATGTATTCTCAGCCCAAAAATGTAATGAGTAAAAAGGGAGAAAATGAAACTCACGCATATAAATATTGTAAAGCAGTTAATAAAGCATTTGCATGTATTCTCAGCCCAAAATGTATATAAAAAGGGAATAATGAAACTCACACATATAAATATTGTAAAACAGTTAATAAAGCATTTGCATGTATTCTCAGTCCAAAAATGTAAAGAGTGAAAAGGGATCAAATGAAACCCACCTAATGTATTTTGTAGTAAAAATACATATGACGATTTTGAAGAATGCAGGGTTGACCTCGGATTCACGAACCTATATCAGTTATATATATATATATATATATATATATATATATATATATATATATATATATATATATATATATATATATATATATATATATATATATTAACATCTATAATTGTATTTGAACAAACTTATTTATTATTATTAGTGATATAATTGTTATATTTAATAATTTATAGGTTTTATTAATTAATTAAGTATATTTATTTTATATATATTTTTAAAAATATTAATATAGTTATGTTATATGTATTAAATATATTTTTATATAATTAATGTTTATGTGTTATAATATTAATAATAGGAATAGTATTAATAATAATGATACTTATAATAATGATAATACTAATAATAATGTTAATATTGATAATAAAAATGATAATAATACTAAAATATATAAAAATTTTAATAATGATAGTAATAATAATAAGATAAAAAGGCTGTATTATTTTTACTATAAAAATACTAATTTTAATAAAAAATAAAAAAATTGATACTAATAATACTTAATAATAATACTTGTTAATAAATATATTAATGTTAATAATAGTAAAAATAATATTAATGATAATAATAATTATACTTAGTAATAAAATGATACAATTTTATTTTAAAATGATAATAATATTAGTATTATCAATTATCAATAATAATAGCAATTGATAAGTGATTCTTACACTAATAATAATAGTAATAATAATACATATAATTCAATTACTTATAACAATAATAATACTGACATTAACAATATTAATCATAATAATGGCAATAATAATAATAATAATAATAATAATAATAATAATAATAATAATAATAATAATAATAATAATAATAATAATAATAATAATAATAATAATAATAATAATAATAATAATAATAATAATAATAATAATCAAAATGAGACTACCTTAGAGTAACAAGTCTAAAAATTTAAATGCCACTGCTACGCCTCGAACCCATGACCTCTCGCTTCCCCAACTACACCCATAACCATCCTTCCACTAGTTACTTTCCGTTTTACTTTATAAATTAATAGATTATAACCCATCGAAATTTCAACACCAACAATCAACTATCCATCATTCTTTTTCATCGTGTACCATATATCATGATCATCATCTATCAATCAGCCCACCAGCTAGTATTACAGTCCAAGTAGAAAATGGCAGCCCGACACCAATGAAACCCAACAGAGACACCATGTAACTCTCGGCCTAAAAGAGAAATAGTAAAGGAAATCGGCCCAACAGTGTATTGAATTAACTCGGCCCACTAGATCCAACAACCTTTTAATGGGTTTGGTTGGTTAATAGTCAATCGATAGCAAAAAAAATAAATAAATAAATAAAAATAAATAATAAGCAGTCATTATCCTAATGATCAAGTGGCTGTAAGATATCAAAAAAAAAATATAACAACTCCTACTAGTGCCTTTAGCTTTCTTGTCCCACATCCCGTAAAAAAAAATGATGTCTCCTTCTTTAACATTCCCTTTCCCATCATTATTTTATGTGACATTGACATTGGTTCCTCATATTTATTTATGTTAATCATCATCATCATCAGCGTAGTCGTTTCAGGAACAACAGAAGTAACGTAACAGTAATAGTGTACATGTTTCGATGGGTTCGGTTTAAATGGTTTCAAGGTGGTTTGTTCATGGTGATTGACTAAAATAGTAACAGCAGGTAGTTGTCGAGAAAGAAAGAAAAAAATTTAACTATAGCAGCAGGTAGCAAAAGGAATATGTGGTGAACTTGATGAGGGTTCGATGATTCATGGTCGACGGTTGTGACTAAGGTGGCGGTTAAAGTGATTTGTTGATAGGGTTTGGGTGATTTACGATGGCAGTAGCAGATGATGTTAAGGTGGTTCTTGGGTGGCGGTTGGAGGTGGTTGATCAAGGTGTTGGGTTGTCTTCACGTTAATGAAACAGAAAGAGAAAAAAAACATTAAGTAGTTTATGGTGGCCTGATGGTGATGTTTGAGTGCGTTTTTGGGGTTGTCGAACTGCAGCAGATGAAACAGTATAATAGCAGTAATAACTCCACATTGATATAATGAAATCAATGATTTGGTTTGAGTAGGTGTGTTAGCAAGAAAATATCGAAGTGGTAGTGGTGATGTTGGTTAGTTTAAATGTGTTTATATAAATCTATGATATATATAATGTGTATATATATATTGAGATAATAGATAGATGGTAGGTATTATGATCAACAAATGAGTCACAAGGACACAGTAATATAATAATCAAAT